>NC_092459.1:4701720-5311720 GCF_047495875.1 Pithys albifrons albifrons
ATCCCCGCCGGTGCCCCCCATCCCCGCCGGTGCCCCCCGTGCCCGCCGGTGCCCCCCGTGCCCGCCGGTGTCCCCATTCCCGCCGGTGTCCCCATTCCCGCCGGTGCCCCCCATTCCCGCCGGTGTCCCCCGTGCCCGCCGGTGTCCCCCGTGCCCGCCGGTGCCCCCCATCCCCGCCGGTGCCCCCCATCCCCGCCGGTGCCCCCCATCCCCGCCGGTGCCCCCATCCCCGCCGGTGCCCCCATCCCCGCCGGTGTCCGTGCCGGCAACCCCGCAGCGCCCGGCCCAGGTGAGGGGGCTCGGGCGTGTTTCCAGCCCCCGGCTCACCGAGGTGATGGTGATTCTGTGCCCTGTAGTTGCTGTGCAGACCCGGAGCTTGGGGAAATCGAGCTGTTTTTCTGCAGGCGAAGTTTGCAAAGTGTTCTGTCTGTAAATAGACCGGCTTTTCTTAGTCTCGGCTTCTCAGCGCGTAATTCAGAAAATAAAATGTGGCTGAGATACGTGATTCGGTTCCCTAAACATCAAGGTACCATTTTGAATACAGTCAGTGGTTTTCGCAGCAGTGGAGGCTTTGACATCTGTCACACTGCAGAACCCGAAAGCAGATCGTGCTTTAGGTGGTGCCTGCGATCTTTAAGTTATTCTCGCAGCGGTTCTCTTAAACTTTGGTGGGAAACTCATCTAAAACACTGGAATGAGGAGTCAGAATCCGCTTGCCCTTGCGCCCGGGCTGCCCTGTCCTGTGCATCGGTCTCTTGGGGGCATGATGTGTTTAAACTCGCCTTCTGTTCGTGCTGGCCTATGGTGGCAGCAGCTCCCGCAGACACAGAGCGTGGTGCGGACATCAGCGATACATATAATGCAGCTTTCGAGAGTTTTCAATTGTTCCTCTGAAATTTGCTTGTAACAGGCACCTGCATCTGCTGATGCGACGGGGACATTTAGAACTAATGAGCACTAGGAACTAATTGGATGAATAGCTGCCTGGGCTTCATTCTTCTGCCAAACCTGGTTCTTTTTTGTTTCCTCGTCTCTCCACTCAACCTCCCCGGTTTGGTTTGTTTGTGTTTTTTTCATTCTGACGAAGCTGGGAGGGGCGTTTGCACCGCCGTACCTCCCAATGTTTAGAGAAACCCTGCTTCAGGCTCCCTATGATGTGAGGAGAATTGCGTGATCCCTGCAAACATGGATTTAGGCTGCTCTGTGGTCTCTTGAACAGAAATTTTTTGTCAGATTAGCCTCCTAACTCATGCCTAAATTAGCTCAAGTGAATGTGCTTATCTTTTTAATTACTATCCTAAGAGAATTGAATTTACTTTTTTTCTCCTCCATCTGTACAAGAACTGGGGTACTGGATCTGTCCCTGGCTGAGTTGTGGCTTTCACTATAATAGAAACAAGGATCGTGTTCCTGTAGGAGTAACAATAGAAGAAATTGGGTATCTATGGTTGTTTGTGCTAATCATAAAAATAATGGGGTTAGTGAACATAGGTGCAGATCAAAGCACCAAAACTTTATGGCTGATAATGTTTTTAACCATTCTTGTAGACAGAATGAAGTGTGTCAAGGGCCCCCAAAAATCACAGTTTGGTCTTGCAGTGACATTAGCCAGTGTTATTTACAGCACCTAGACTGTGATTTTTTCCATATATGTGCATGCAACTGCTCTATTTCCTTGTTTTCAAGTTATTTTGACTTTCAGAAGCTGCTTTCAGTTCACTGTAATGCCATATCTTTTGGCAAATAGCACTAGAGGATGGATCCTGCCATATTTTTAAGTTTTGGTTTAGACACAGTCTGTGAAAATTGTGAGAGCAATGGTTTGCTGACTGGTGTTGCTTTTAGACTGGAGAGGTCATGTCATGTATCTGAATGATGTAGGAAAGTCAGTGACTTTTCTTGAGCTTTTTCATCTTAGGTGACTATTAGTGATTATAAAGATAACAAAGATAAACTAATTAGTTATCTTTTTTTTTCTTTTATGACTGATCTGTTTCAACCACCTTGCCAGTAGAACAGTTAACCCAAAGTATAATTTGAAGTTTAGAGGTTGATCCTAGGTGTGGGGTGAATAGGGTAGTTACTGTATTCCTTTTACCTTTAAAAACATTATCACCCTTTAATTTCACCTTTTAAAATTGCATTGCCCTTGTGTACAGTGGTTGGTGATAGATGACACAACAGTCTATTTTGGGGGGAAGCACTCTTGTTAGAGTGTCTGGTCAGATTTTTGGAACTGCTAAGCAGCAGTTCTAAGTGATCCTGAAATTTTCAAGTGCTTAGTTGCAAATATTGCAAGTACTTGAATTACCTGCAATTACCCCCCTCAGTTCAGAAAGGATATTGAGGTGCTGGAGCGAGTCCAGAGAAGAGCAACAAGGCTGGTGAAGGGACTGGAGCACAAGCCCTATGGGGAGAGGCTGAGGGAGCTGGGCTTGTTTAGCCTGGAGAAGAGGAGGCTCAGAGGTGACCTCAGCACTGTCTAGAACTACCTGAAGGGAAGTTCTGGCCAGGTGGGGGCTGGTCTCTTCTCCCAGGCACTCAGAAATAGGACAAGGGGGCACGATGGGCTCAAGCTCTGCCAGGGGAAATTGAAGTTGGATATCAGAAAAAAATTCTTTGCAGAGAGAGTAATCAGGCATTGGAATGGGCTGCCCAGAGAGGTGGTGGATTCACCATCCCTAGAGATTTTTAAACGCAGATTGGACGTGGCGCTGAGTGCCATGATCTGGTAAATGGACTGGAGTTAGACCAAGGGTTGGACTCGATGATCTTGGAGGTCTTTTCCAACCCAATCCATTCTATGATTCTATGATTCTACCTCTGGAAATGGTAGTTTTGAATCCTGATCTATATAGAACTGGGAGGCTTATCTCTATATTCAAGTTGCTTCCAGTGACAGACCAGTTTAAGCTGAAATTTTAAGCCAGCTGTGAGCAGTGCCACTGGTGAGACCTTGTTTTGTGTGGCATTGTCTGCCCATATTTAATCAGATGTGAGTTTGTGTTGAATTTTTTCTCATGGGCAGTCTATTTAGAGCAGCTTTTAGCCATGTGGGTTATCTGGTGTCTAATATTGGTACTCAAACACACAACAGTCTTTCTCTTTGTTGAGGACACTAAATTTGGTTTTGCCTTCTCTGTCTGGCTCGCAGTTTCCATGAATCTTGTAGGCACTTAAGATCTTTGCAAAGCACACCCCTCTGCTGAGCTGGGTTCATGTTGGATGATGGGATTCATCAAAGTACATGTTAGCTACTCATCTTTCATACCCCTAGAAAGCCAAGCTAAGAATTTGAGCATCCTGGTTGCTTGGTTACTGTAATGTTACTGCTTTCATTAATTCATTTGTTTATCAGGATGGTTGCTTGGGTTGGTTTTTTTAATTCTCACGTTTATTTAAGGGTAAGTCTCTAGAAAACAAGAGAGGAGATTTTATTTCATGAGTTGTTTTCGCTTTCATGCATATGCTGTTGTGTTGCAAGATGATACCGAGACTGCAGTAACTTGTTTTTCTGGTATTGTTGTGCCATTAGCACCAAATGTTCTAAAGGTGAGGATTAGGTCGTATAGGAATTATAAAGTAAAAATGGAGCTGTGAAATGTCATATTTCTTTCAAATTTGGAACATTTAGAGCTTTGTCAGTGTAGGAAAGCAGCCTGGCCAGGTGAGTTACTTGGATCCCAGAGTTAGAATAATGGATTGAACATTAATATATAGATGAGCACACGTTGTGTAACTCTTATTTTCAGAACAACACATGAAATTCAAATGATGTAACGTGATGACAGTAGCAGTACAAAGCATTGGAATTACCTAATAGAGGATCAGTACCTGAGAACTATTTTTAAACATTTTGGCAGTTACAGATAGTTGAAAAGACATGGTTGATCCAGAAAAGTCACAGCTTCTTTGGAACAGCAATTCTGAGAGCAGCCAGTTTGACTTGAGACATTTTGCTATGGGATGTTGTTGCTTCAGAAGTAGCAGTTAATAACTCTGAGCTGGCCCTTGTAGTGAAGATGTTCAGGGCTGATGCAAGTGGAGCTTGTGAAATGCTGTGGCATCAGCCATGAGCGATATCTGCAGTTAGTGATTCAGCAGCATACACATAAAGTAGGGGCAGAACAGGAAATGGGAGTTAACTCTTCTTTGTTTCTAAAAATATTACAATTGGAATGTGAAAAAATGAGCTATTATAGCTATATTAATAAATATATGTAAAAATCAGAGCTGATTTAAGTCATGCTTTTAGTCTTACCTTTCAAAGGTCAAGAATTGTACTAGTCAGAATCTAAAACTCTTACTTTTTCCTTTCAACTCTCATGAGCTTCTTAAGGTAGGACAAATCTCTTTTTAACTGAGATACTTTTGTCCCTCAAGACATTACGTGATGTTGAGTTGTGTGTCTAACACAGGTGATAACTGATTCCCTAAGTTCATTAAATTAATTTGTGATGGTTAGAGCATTATTACTGTATGCTGTAGAGCTCAGTGGTAAAGGTTTAAGAGAACGAGTTTCAACTGGATGCTTTGAAGGACTGTTCTTGGTAATGGAGTGTGGATGAGACTTGTGGCTGGGAGTGGGGCCAGGAGCAGGAGGCTTCAGCTGGGGCAGGTCAGAGGAGCTGTGGCCACACTGCCCATGTCCTGGTCGAGCTAAAGACCAGCATGCTGGTCCCAGGGTTCCCATGCTGGGTGCGATCTCTTGGACCTCCATTAAACCCTCTCTTTTCTATCTCACTTTGGGGAATGCATTTTTACCAATCTGAAATAATACTACCTACTTATTTTTTCCTGTTTTGACTGCCTTATGCTGATCTTTGCTTTTTCTCCCATGAGGTTCCTTGTTTTTTGATTCATCACATAAATGCCATTGCTTTGCTTTAAAGGCCTCTTGTGGCCTTTCCCCTCTCTGCTTGTCGTCTCATTTAGTTTTGAGAAGTTAAGTGTGTAATGGTTTGTGCACCTGCCCAGCTTGAAAACATGCCTAAAATTCAGTGTCACTGAATGCTTTACCTTCATTAGTCTTACAAATAGTGAAAGATTGTTCTCTACTGAGCACAGAGACTGCCCACATATCTTTTGTGTTATGCTTAGCTTATAGCAGACCATTAGATGTTCTGTATGTTTGGCACTGTTATCTGAGACTGAAAGCTGAGCAGCAAGTTAAGTAGCATCTCTTCCATTCTAAAGAGAAGATAACATTAAGAGTTCTTCTGTTAGTTTTTTTTTTCTCTGTTAAGAGGCAGATTTTGCTTGTCCTTCTGATGGAAGGGCAGGAGTGGGCTCAAAAATTCCTCTAAGATTTCAAATGAATAAGCTTAAAAGTAATATGCTCTGAGTGTTTCCATACATGGTTGAAATAAGAAAATGAAGAGAAAATGCATCACATAGTTGTGTCCTGCACGTGTCCACATTGACATGAATTAGGAGTTGCAATGTGGAAGTTGAGAACTACAGGTTTCAAGGTGTGTGGATCTCACCAAACAGCATTTTAGGGCTCTTGTACAATGCTTGCAAATAATTAGGTGTGAGAATTGATGTGTCTGAAAACAGAATCTAGAAAAAGCAGCATATGGAGTGGAGAGTCATGTAAATTAAAAAGTAGGAAGCAAAAAAAGAGAAGAGTGTATTTTAAGTTACCACCCATTGAAGAGAAAGTGTATCTCACTCAACTCGCTGAAAAGGTTACCTTGTGCAGCCTCGGGCTCAGAGCCTTAAAAAAACCCCACTTTTAAATAGTCTACCCTCTGCTTTTTGCTATTTTTCTTTCCCATTTTAGGCAAAGCAAGCAGAGCGAGTGGTGTCTGTTTGTGTCTGGGATCAGGTTAGTGAATGTATTTCTTCCAGGGTGTGACAGAGCTGGGTTCAATTCCCATCTTTTCCTGAGGAAGTTAATGTACGTGTCTCCTGGGAGAAGGGCCAGGGATTTAAATAGTGAGCTTCCTGAAGTGGAATTCTCATTCCCTCTTTCAGAATAATGTCATTTTTGCAAAGAAAAATCAAAGCTGGGCAGGCACAGGCAGAGAGAGGGACCTGCAGATCTCGGCCTTAATGGTAGGGAATTTCACATAGGAGGCTGAAGTCCTGAGTTAACATTACTATTCCAAACACTGTTCATGAGTTTCCTTGAATGATTGTGCAATAAAATGGGGGAAAACCTTCTCCTGTGAGGAAGGAAAGATCAGCTTTAATCTCCAGAGACATAGGAGAGAGGTGAACTGTGTCATGATAGTTTGAATGGGTGCTTTCACAGCTCAGCAGCTCTGTAAGAAACAGACTAAACCCAGCAATACTGACCACACAATTCTGTTTTTTGAACAGAAATAGAGATTCCTGTATTTTGCATGTCAGTATGTTCAGAAAGCCTGTTAGCTGGGCAAGGTGGGCAGAAGGATATTTGTCAGAAAAGTACTTTTTGTGGAGAGCAGCCAGGCAGAAAGGGACCTTGGAGTACTAATTGACAGGAAGCTCAACATGAGCCAACAGTGTGCCCAGGTGGCCAAGAAGGCCAATGGGATCCTGGCCTGTATCAAAAATAGCGTGGCCAGCAGGCCCAGGGCAGTGATCCTTCCCCTGTACTCTGCATTGGTGAGGCCACACCTTGAGTGTTGTGTTCAGTTCTGGGCCTTTCAGTTCAGAAAGGATATTGAGGTGCTGGAGCGAGTCCAGAGAAGAGCAACAGGGATGGTGAAGGGACTGGAGCACAAGCCCTATGGGGAGAGGCTGAGGGAGCTGGGGTTGTTTAGCCTGGAGAAGAGGAGGCTCAGAGGTGACCTCATCACTGTCTAGAACTACCTGAAGGGAAGTTCTGGCCAGGTGGGGGCTGGTCTCTTCTCCCAGGCACTCAGCAATAGGACAAGGGAGCATGATGGGCTCAAGCTCTGCCAGGGGAAATTTAAGTTGGAGATCAGAAAAAAATTCTTTCCAGAGAGAGTGCTCAGGCATTGGAATGGGCTGCCCAGAGAGGTGGTGGATTCACCATCCCTAGAGATTTTTAAATGCAGATTGGACGTGGCACTGAGTGCCATGATCTGGTAAAGGGACTGGAGTTGGACCAAGGGTTGGACTCGATGATCTTGGAGGTCTTTTCCAACCCAATTGATTCTATGATTCTATGATTCTGTCTGGGTCACTGTTGGGAAGGAAGTTGCTTTTTCACACTCAGCAGGGAGGGGACTTCATACCATAGGATTAAGAAGTAAAATATTTAACCCCCCTTTTTTTTTTTCTTGAAATGTCCAAGTATTAACTAAGGTTTGCAGTCCTGTTACCCACAGTAGCATCAGGCAGCAAGAAGAGCCAGTCAAGTGCTGCCCGGAATCGACTTCTCCATTTTGTCACTGTTGTCATTCATTTGTTATCAGAGTGGGTGGACTTTGTGAAGTTGGCCACAGTGCATTTTGAAAAGGCCATGTCACTGTGTATGACTTCACTGTATAAAGGAAATAAATGCTTGGCCTGACAAAATGTTCTGGTGTTTTTCTTTTTTTTTTTTTTAATTGGTAAATTTCCTACCAATACATCTTGAATAACAAGAAATTCTATTCTGTGCTTGTTCATAATGCCTTACTAATATCTATTATTTTCTCATTTTCAAGAGAGTAATCCAAAAATAGCAGGGAACAGCTACATGGGCTATTACACTGTCACTGTTTGCTCTGCAAATATAATGAATTCTCTTTGTGTTGTGCAGATCTACAGGTGTTGTAAAGAGTAAGTTGGTCAACTCATAGTGCAGTCTCTGTCTTTGCTAATTGGTTCTTGCAGCAAAAATCTTCTTCCTGCACTTGAGAAGAGGAAAAGTAGTTAGTAGTGTGTCCACACATGGTGCTTCTATGGTTTTGCTTTCTTCCAGACACAGCCTGGTGCACCAGACCTTCATTCCTACTAAAACTACGTGGCTGTGGTTTTTCTGAGAAATATTTTGAAAAAAAAATTGATGCAAGTATAAATATTAACAAAGATTGTGGTAAGGCTGTTCTTCATAAAATGTCAATATGCCCATTATGGGAAAGAAGCTTTTTTTTCCCCTTTCTCCTGTCGTCTGCCCAGCTCTCTAATGTTTTCTAACGCCGTCAAGATAGTCCTAAGGTCCACTCTGCTTCTTGGCATCTCCTCTTTTGTTTTCTCAATTTGTATCAACTATAGTGAACACTGAGAGAGGGAACAGAAGTTGCAGTTTGGCGGGTCAGTTTGTGAAAACAATTAGTGCTTTAAACATTGGGACTAGTCAGATGGTTTGTTTACAAGAACTTGCTGTTCTGCTATTTAAATGTGAGGTCCAAGTTTTCCTGTTTTCACCCTAAATGGCAGCAGGACTTAATGTCATCTATGGTGTTCACAGGGATGTTTGATCCTGTTGTTTCAACATGGATTTCATGCTCTGGCTGCCACAGTTTCTTATGACTGAGTTCACCAAGCACCTATCCTAAAACATATTGCAAACCAAATAATTTTCTGTGAGATATTCTGGTGGCGATGGCCGTGATTTAATCAATATCATCTGTTTGTGATACAGGTTATAGTATTTCCTTGATTTTTATTTTTTCCATTTTTAAATGGTACTGGCTTTCTCTGTAGTATTGTGTAATAAGGTTCTTTGGAAATTATGAGCTTTCACCTCCATTAATGATTAGAAGTTACCAGAATCATTATAAAAACCCACAAGTTTCAGTATTTTTATGAGATTTTCCTTGCTAAATAAATGATTCACATTTGTGTCCCAAAGGTGCAAGGTGCTGTACAGATCTTTATGGATGATTAGAGCCACTTTATTTGGAGTTTTTGAAAATAAGCTGTTTTAACTTCAATATGTGCATAATCTCTAAGCCTTTGGGATATGCTGTGAAAACATAGAAAACAGAATACTTGTTGAGGGCAAGCTCCATTCTTTGGGTAGGATTGTTTTCACAGACTTTTGAAAAATTTGTGTAGACTTCAAGTTTACTGGACTGCTTCCTCCTTCTCAGAAAAAAAATGAATGAGGGGAAATTATGTTGCAGCAATACTTGTATTTCTTCTTTTTTTTTGCCTATCAGTACAACTTCAGAATCTGTCATCACAGCACCATGTCCTTGGTGTAATCCCAGTGTCCAGATGAAGTGGATCTGTGCAAAGGGATAGAATGGGATCTCAGTGTTGGTGAGATATGAAATCCTGCAAAAAGCTAATTTATGATTTTTGATTGCTTCTGTAAGGTCATAGTTTTCAGTATTTGTGAGGGTCAATGTAGGAGGGTTTTGGTGCCCTTCAGGTTTAGAATTTATTTAAAATATGACAAGATCTGCATATGGACATAATAGAATCATAGAACGGATTGGGTTGGAAAAGACCTCCAAGATCATCGAGTCCAACCCTTGGTCCAACTCCAGTCCATTTACCAGATCATGGCACTCAGTGCCACGGCCAATCTGCGTTTAAAAATCTCTAGGGATGGTGAATCCACCACCTCTCTGGGCAACCCATTCCAATGCCTGATTACTCTCTCTGGAAAGAATTTTTTTCTGATCTCCAACTTCAATTTCCCCTGGCAGAGCTTAAGCCCATCGTGCCCCCTTGTCCTATTGCTGAGTGCCTGGGAGAAGAGACCAGCCCCCACCTGGCCAGAACTTCCCTTCAGGTAGTTCTAGACAGTGATGAGGTCACCTCTGAGCCTCCTCTTCTCCAGACTAAACACCCCCAGCTCCCTCAGCCTCTCCCCATAGGGCTTGTGCTCCAGTCCCTTCACCAGCCTTGTTGCTCTTCTCTGGACTCGCTCCAGCACCTCAATATCCTTTCTGAACTGAGGTGAGATGACAGAGACAAATTGTGATTTAATCACATCACTTGGCTGTAATGTACTCCCAGTACAGACCCACTGGGCAGTGCCCTCTGGGTTTTGGACCTAAGATTGGTACATCTACGTGGCAATGCCCCATGCAGACTTACCAGGCTGGGTCAGCCCAAGCCTGGGAAACTTGGGGAATTTTCAGATATGCTGAAAAATCCTCTGTTGAGAAGTTTGTTTGGGATGTTCAGTATTTTTGAGAGTGCACTGGAATGGAGTGTCAAAGAGTGTGGCATTTGAACATCTGATCCTTCTTTTCAGAGGAGGATAACTTGGGAGTGCTGTATTCAGTGTCTGACTACAGCTTCCAATTCTGCTTGACATGAGCTAAGAAACTTCTGTTACCACAGAATCATAGAATTGTTTGGTTTGGGAGGGAGCTTTAAAGATCATCTCGTTTCAACTCCCCTGCCATGGGCAGGGACACCTTCCACTATCCCAGGTTGCTCAGAGCCCCATCCAGCCTGGCCTTGAACACTTCCAGGGATGGGGCAGCCACAGCTTCGATGGGCAACCTGTGCCAGGGCCTCACCACCCTCACTGTAAAGACTTTTCTTGTATCCAAGAAATGACTCTGTCTGATGAGAACGAACCAGGGACACGTGTGCTCCATAGATACAGAGCTTTCATAAACAGGAAGGACCCTCACCAAGCTAAAGTGAGGTCAAAGCCCTCAAAATTTCTCAGTTGAAATTGATTTTAAAATATGGTATAGTTGAGTCCCCAGGGACATCAGAATGAGGGAGAGGAGATTTCCACGTTTTGTGTGCATGAAGTTGCCTGGATTACTTTTCCCACTCCTGGTCAGCAGTTGAGGGTTTTGAAAGCTCAGTCTGCATGAGTTATTTCAGCAAAAACAATCTTTCTCTATGAGTTTTATAAAGTATGTTAAAAATACCTTTTAAGATTCGGGGCTCTAAGAGTTAATCAGTTTGTTATCAGATCTGTATTGTCTGATGATTATCAGACATGTCTTGTGAGGCCTCATCTCGAGTACTGTGTGCAGTTTTGGACCTCAGAATGTCAGAAGGATATAAAAGTGACAGAATGTGTCCAAAGGAGTGAAACAAGACTAGAGGGCAAGGCTTTTGAGGAGCAGCTGAGGATACCAGTTCTGTTCAGCTTAGAGAAGAGACTGAGGAGTGATCTCTGCTGTCTACAGTTTCCTTATGATGGGAGCAGTCAGGGAGGTGCTGGTCTCTTCTCCCAGGTGACAGGACACAAGGGAATGGCTTAAAGCTGTGTCTGGGAAGTTGAGATTGGATATAAGGAAAAAGTTCTCCACTGAGAGGGTGGTCATGCAGAAGAACAAGGTCCCCAGGGAAGGGGTCATGGCCCTAAGCCAGTTGGTGTTCATGAAGTGTTTGGGCATTGCTCTTTAGAGACATCATGGGTTGGAGTGTCCTGTGTGGAGCTGAACTTGGAGTCAATGGGTTATTCTGTGGTTTTGTGATTCTGTTGTGATTAGTCATTTAAAGAAGCCTAAAAGCAGACTAAAATTAAGAGAATAAAGTGAGCTGGAGGCAAGATCAGATGTGTAGCCCTTATCCCATAAGACTAAATCTGGAGCAAATCACATGAAGGTGGAAACCTGCTGATTCTGAGGGTGTTCTCCAGTTTCAAGTTCTCTTTTAGACCTCCTTGACAGAACAGCTTTGGCACAGAAGTGTGCTGGAGAATGTTTAACAACAGTGGCAGCATTTTTGGGGAGGGCTATATATAGATTTCAAGTGTCTCTTGGTAGGTTGCTTGGTAGGTTCATGTCTTGGAACAGCTCCATGGTTCCTTTTTTCATCTTCCTGCAGTGTATACCTAATGTCTCTGTGAGAGATCATTTGGACTCACCAACTATTCTATTTACCTTTTTTAAATATATATGTGTGTGTGTAGCCACAGATCCCAGACACTTTTATTTTTATTGAAATGTGCCATAGATACAAAAAAAGTGGAACCACGATACTTTGCAGTTGTGTGATTTTTGTGATGAGATGTGCAGGAATTTTCTTGCAAAGGAAGGGAGTATGTGGGTTGTGATATTTCTGTACTTAGTATTAAAATCTGTAGTGTTATTGAGAGGGGAAAAGTGTTGGGTTTTTTTGTTGTGGGGAGGTTTTGTGTCTAAAGAGGGAGTGACAAAAAAGTGTGGGTTTTTTAATTAAAATAAGTATTTCATTTTTGTAGCCTCACCCTGTACAGTAGTTTCTCCATATAGAGCACAGGAATAGTGATGGATGCATTTCAGTATTTAATTAAATTGTATCATCCAAAGCACTGCATTATCTTAGTCCTATGTTTTAAAGCAGTGATTTTTTTATGCTTTCCCCTTAGATAAGTATTAGTGAATATTTTGCAATCCTGAAGAGTTATTAATACAGGTACTCTTTAAAGGATACATACTAGAAAAACAAAATCCATCTTAGTACTCTGATGTTTATAATGAAAATAAATTCTGTTGAGACTGTTGAAATACTGCTTTTGAGTCTTTGTACAGTAGCTCAGAAAAAGGAATAACTTCGTTGTGTTTCTCCTGGAAAATTGGCTGCTGACAGACTTTTATTAGGACAAGTCTTTTTTTCGGGACACACCATATCAGAGTGTTTTCTTTGTTAATAGTGCGTGGAGTAGAATGGATGAATTTGAATAATAATTGTGCTTTCACTTTGCTCCGTTACGGAGCTGAGCACTGCACTTTTTTTCATGATATGCATAAATATTTACCAGGGAGAGCTGGCAGAGATGTGCTGGGACCCCGAGCCAGGAGAAGGCTGTCCCCAGCCATATGTTCGGCAACTGTTGGTGAACATCCTGCAGCAGTTGCTGAACAGTTGGTGCTGTTTTCCTTTAAGAATGTGCCACAAGGGCCAGGACTGCACTGCATACCCTATTAAAAAAAAAAATAGGCACAAAAAATTCCCCCACCCCCTCCCCAGTGTAAATTCAGCTGGTTCAGCAGCAGCCCCAGCCGGGCATTGTTTGCTGTCGGAAGTGGGAGCTGAAGGGACGGACATTCCCCCGCTCCGCGGGAGCGCAGCTTTGCCCTTGTTGCATTATTAATGGCACGATGTTTTTATGTTGCAGATGGCTAAAAGCTAGCAAGGCAGATCCGGGACCATGATGGCTCAGTTTCCCACAGCTATGAATGGTGAGTAGCTCCGGTGGGTTTGCCTAGATCGGGGTGGGAGGTTTGGCTGGTTTCTGTTTGTGTTTTTTGGTACCTGCAGCAGCGTTGTGGTCACTTTGCTGCAGATGCTTCCCGTGGCTCAGCCTGTGCCTGGGAGAGGCTCAGCAAAGGCATCACTGCAGTGTAATTTGGAGTACGGATTCGCCTGGAGTGCCTGGGAGTCTCGGGTCATTTAAAGGGTTGAGGAATGTGTGAGTTGTAGTGTGAACGCTGCCTGACTTCAAGTGGGGAATATGCTAAGTAATAGTTGATTAAACTTGCATACCTTTTCTGTTACGTAATTCAACACAAACCGTGTTCCATTATAATTCATTATGCTATTTATTTTAGACAAAATATTTTAAGTTATCCAGCAGTTTGTGACACTGATGAAAATAACCAGTCCTTCTCAATAATAATAAAAAAAAAGCTAAGAATTTGCCTCCTCATTTTGTTCCCCTTTCTACATAGAAACTTTTGGATTTGTTTCTTGGTGATTTCCTTTCAAAGGCACATGAGAGCTGGAACCTTAAAATTGTTTCTGTGTGTATGTATGGAACGGAGCTCTTTATTTCTATAGCAAGCTTATTTGTGAAGATGTGATTTGCAAAGATCAGCTGAGAGATTTGACATTTGCATGTTGTTGTTTACAGAGTTGTCCAAAATGAAAATGCCAATATAGAAGTGATGTTTTGCATTGTTTTGCATGTTCAGATATTCCAGATAGGGAGTATTTCTTCTGATGAAAGTAGAGAAATAGATAGAGGAATGAGTATTGCTTAGCTCATTTATCTGTGAAGGTTACTGCAGGACTGGGAGGTCTTTATTTAACTAATTTAGAAAATTGTCACTGCTGAGATAAATTGGGTGAGTAAGGGGAAATTTGGGTTTTTTATCAGAAGAACAACATTCAGATTTCAAATTAACTCTGTTTTATATGCCTGTTTCATAAGTGAAAAAAATTTTTCTGATCAACACTTTTTTCATTCAGTTTGTTTCAGACTTTGTTCCACAGACCTAACAAAAAAAGAGAAATAAAAGGAGTCAATATATTATATAATATGGGAAAATCTAAATACCAGATGTTTTTTCCACTGCATTGGACATAATGAAAAATAGAGGTTTTTTGTTGCCCCATGCTTTTTGCTTCTCAGTGTTAAATAAATAATCAGAAGGTCTCTTTGGGGAAGGTATAAATTTATGTTCTTGGCTGTCTCCATGGCTTATATATGAAGAAATAATTTGTTTTGGCTTTTCACGCCTTGGTTCTGTTGGAGGATTGCAAGTGTCCTGACAGCACTGGGCGTGTGCGTGACTGGATCTCAGAAGCCTTAGTTTGGGAGAGTGATCCTTTCCTTGATCTGAAATCCCCTGGGCAGCACAGTCTGCTGCTCTCAAAGGGAACAGGGCCAGAGGAGGCTGCCTTTCCCCACTCAGAGCTTTACTGTGTTGAAAGGCATAGTAAGAGAGAGAGCACGAGTAAGAGACACACCAGGCAATAGTTAAACTGTTGCTTCTCACAGAACAGTTGAGTAGCTTGGTGTGTAGTTTTGTAGTCATAATTCTTATCAGAATTGATTAAATTTCAAACAAGTCAGGTGGGAAAAAGTAATAGTTTTAATGTGATTTCTGGATAAATACTGAGTAATCTTTGCTCTTGAAATTTTTCTTTAACCTGTGTTCCTCTTCCTTGCTCTGCCTACCACTGCTGTAGTGGTTGCATTCAAAGTAGATCACCTGCATTTGCCACTCATTGCAGGAAACCTCTAATTATGTTGTCAGACCTCGGTAGTGACTTGAAGCGTGAGGTGAGGAATGAGGTAATGTGTGAGGCAGCTGAGCCATTAGGCATTGCTGCAGCCTCGGAGCTCTGGCTTGCTGCCTCGCCTTCGCGTTGGCTTTGACCCTTCCCTTTTGAACCTGCTGGGAGAAATGGTGGTTTTCTTCTGGGGGAAAAACACTTTTTCTTATCAAGATACAGTATTGTAGCTTGAAGGAAGGTAGATTTTAGTTCATGATTAGTGTAAGGCATGAAGTAGTTTCTGTTTCAGGTTTCTGTTTCAGAGTTATTCTTGACATTCAGTGTTACAGAGGAGTGAGTGGATAGTGTGAAGCAGATGGGTGTACAAGTGTGTGATGATAAGACACAGAGAGAAAATGAATTTGAGAACTGCAGGGTTCAAATGATACTCAGTCTCAAACAAATACAGGAGATGCTACAACACTTTATTTACCAACCTAAGCACTGAAAGTCAGTCTGCACAGGACTCAGAGAGGGAAGGGTGGTAACTGAGCCGTGTGCTGGAGTTCCAGTGGAGAGATTCACCTTCACTGAGACACCTTCAGAATATACCTTGGCCAAGCAGGCTCCCAGGACTGTCCAGCCTCAGCACGTGGCTGATGGCCAAACTGTGTGCTGTACTGAGAGCTGGCATGTTCTTTGGTAATTCTGTGGCCATGTGTAAACTTCAGCTCCTTGCAGTGTTTGTGCTCTTCCAGGGGCACGTGCTCTTGCTAGACCTTTCTTCTCTAAAGTCGTGAAAGGACACAGCAAATGGAGAAGGAGGTCCCTTTGACTCTCCATTGCTGTCCAAGGTGACCTTTGTGGATGCATTGCTGTTAAGCTGGGAATTCAAAGAGGAAAAGCAATTCAAAAGAAGGCCTGTTTATTTTTATGGAACTCAAAGCAGACCTTCCAGTTTTTATAAATTCATATTCCATGCAAAATGTAAAGAATATTATGAAATTTTATATGAACAGTGAAGGCTGAGCAACACGTTCTCATGTATAGTCTGCCAATTACAGCACCAGATGGGTAACATATCTTTTTCTGTGTGGAGTCCTGTTCTATCAAAGAGCCACTCCAGGCAAATCCATCTCCCCATTCTGCAAACAAATCAAGGATTCCCTACTGAGGGCTTAGTTTTATCCTGTAACTGTCTGAATATTGTTCATTATTTCTGTGAAAATGATAATACAAACCCAGTTTCTGGTAGTTGATTCTCCTCACATCCAGCTCTCCATCTGGACAAAGCTTTCTTAGGAATTCATCATAAGTCTTGCAAAAGCTTTTGGAAATGGCATTTAGTTATCCTAAATAACAAATATCTTCAACAATTGTGTTTCTAAAGAAATACTTAATGTACTAACCACAAACAACACTTAAAAGAATAAAGGCTTTAAAGGTTAAAATCTGCTTTTGTCTAATATGTGTGTGATTGCAGCTTGTCACAGAGCAGGAAGAAGTAGCCTCCACTGCCATGGGATGTGTTCTTGATAGCTGGAGAGCAGTTGCTCAGTGTTTCTCTTCTAACTAACTCCTCTTCCTTCTTCTGTAGTCTGGATTTATTCAGTATTTCATATCCATGCTGGTGCTGGATCTTGGTTTGGGGAGATTTAATCTCAACAGTCCAGCTGGAACAAGGAAAGCAGTATTTGCTGATCAGTATCTGTCACATTGTTTCCTTAAGTGCCAGTGGAATTTTTTGGGCTGTGCTTTTTTTTGTTTATGTTTTTATTTGTCCTTCCTCTTCCCTCCTACCACCTGTTTCCTTTCGATATAAATTTTTTGTGGTCCAGCAGGAAAATATCTCTGATAAACTGAGGTGCAAAAAGTAATAGTCATAACTCATTTCATATGCTCCTAAACCTTCATAAGTCAAACTGGATTTTGTGCTGCTGTGAATAGAATTGAGTTTTGTTTCCCCACGCTTAGGTGTGTAGGAGATCAGGGTGGACATGAAGGGGTTTTGTGAGCTCCTGGTGTCAAAGGCAGAACACTCACTGATAGGTTCTGCTGCATCTTTTTAAAAAGTCAGTCTCAAGACTTATGGTCTGAATTTTTTTTTAATTAGGAAGAGCCTGGTCATCAGAGTTCAATTAAAAGCTGCTTGAATGTAACCTGACTCTTAACCTCGTGTGCACTGTAGATATGGAAACTGTAGACTTGGATATCAACAGGCATAGATAAAGATAGAAAGCTGAATTACACCTTGCAAAGAAAATATCAGACCTTTTTTTTCCATCTAAAAGAAGGAAAAGGGAAGAAATTCTAAGACATGTACAAATATTTTCTCTGCCCTTGCTTAAGAATTAATTCTTCCTCCACTTTCAGTGAGGACAGAGGCGTCAGTTGATATGGAGTAAAATTCAAATGCTCAAGTCAGGGGTGTGTATCTTCCATTATTACACCCTGCAGAAAAAGTTAGATTTCCAGTTGTGTTTGCCATATTATGTTTTATTTAATTCTAACAAGTCAGATATAGTGCTATAGGATTGCAGAATGCAGTGTCTGATTCATATTTGATTATAAGGATAATATGATTCATATGGCAGATGCAAGAGGCAATCTTAGAAGGAAGAAATAATTAGACCTGAAGGTAGATGGTAAATGGAGTAAGTGGAGTAAGGTTTTAACAAGGGAATGTTGTGCTTTATGCCTTCTTCAGTAACTGAATTTTGTAGACAAAGTATAACAGATCCCATGGTTGGACTTTATTAGAGAAACAACTGATAAAAGAGACAGAGATTGCAAGTTTTAAGCTAGAATATTGTGATCATGGTATTCTTCATGGATTTTATCTTGAGGCCAGTCTTAGTTATTATTTATGGGAATAACAGTAAAAAGTAAACATATGCTGGTTGGATTGGGCTATGGCACAAACTTTGGAGTCATTTTCCAGCCAGAATTACACAGTGTGGACCACATACCATTGGTTAAATTCTATCACAGTTGTGCTATGCTGTCTCCAAATAGCTTTTTAGCCACACCATTATGGGCTGGAAGGGTTTTTGCTGTCTGCTGGGAACTCAGCAGTTGGCTCTGTGACTAAGGAGGAAGACAACCGGATGTATTAGATGATCATGTAGTAATTACGTGATTTGAGGGAAAGGAAATGCATCCTAAAATGTGGTGGGAGAAATAAGGAGTACCTGTGTGCTATTGCCTAAGGCTCTGGTGAGACATCTTGTAGAACACAGGGTAGAATTTGGTTTATCTGCCTAAGAGGGGAAAAAAACCCAGGAAGTGAGAGAGATGCAGAGTTGGGCTCCGGTGATATCCAGGAGAAATGAATTGTGTTGGGAAAGAATGAAGAGACTGGCTTTACTTCTTTGTGTTTTGGTTTTGGGCTTTGTTTTTTTAAATTTCACTGCATTTACTTTTCAGTAAATAAATTTGCTCTTTAATTTTTCTTATTAGGAAGAAAAACATTAAGGAAGGACCCTAACTTGTCTTTGAGCACAAGGGTAAATAGAGATGAATCAGCTGTTGGTCTGGAAATGGGAACAGTTCTGTCAGCAGTGATGCTCTGGACAATAGTCAAGAAAAAAGTCTGATTGCCCTAAGGCAGAGCTTGCATTTTAGGAAGGAGTTAATGTATTAGAGTTTCTTGGAGAAGCAGCAGTCTGGCCATGGTGACCTTGGAGTTCCCTTCCAATCCGATGCTCCTAAAACGTAATAAAGAATTAGATAATAGTGGAGATTAGTGTTAGGTCTTCATCCATTAACTTAATTTAAGCCTATAGCTGCTTTGTCTTGCTAAGATTTTATATTGTTAGTATTATGTGTTAGTTTTTAAAAAATGGGTTTACACTGAGTGGGAAACCCAGGACAGTTTTTACCTGCAATATAAGCTGCTTTATTCATTTGGGATGTCAGTGAGACTTCCTTGTGTTCTTTCTTCAAAGCATATAAAATCCTAAACAGAAAACCAGAATAAGATCTACAAATACTTTCCCAAAATGGAAAGGCTTAGCTAGCTGAAGGGACTCAGAAACATAAATAAATCTAATGGCCAAGTTTCAAAGGGCTTTTACTGTTAAAGTTTTCATGTCCTTGAATATTCAGCTCCAAAGTTTGGGAAATATACTACTCCAATAAACTACTCTATGTGGTCATTGTCATGTAGGCTTGATGAGCATGTGTGAAGTGGCACCATCCACTAAATTCCAAATTGTCTGTGATCATCGGGGCCACTTTGGGCAGGCCATAGATGATATTAATTAGTATTGGCAGAATGAGTTCAGGTTTAGCCCACTAATTATAATGGCAACAATAAACACATTTTTAGGCATTGTGGTCTGTCAAATGTATTTATATAATGCCCTATTACTTTAATTAGGAATCTTGTGTGTCCAGACTTTTCAGTAGGCTGCATCAGTTCTTTGGGACATCTGTTGTTTTTCCTACAATGGAGCAGTAACCTTAAATCATCACTGAGATAGGAAACCCTGGGAAGCTGAAAGAATGTTGGTGTTTGTGGGACTTGCATTCCTGTTGGGTACCTTCAGAGAAGATATTTTAATAGCTTAAGAACACTTGTGCTTTAGTTGGATGGGAGGTTCTCTGTATGCGAGTCTCAAGAGCAGGTAAGGTCAGTTCAATATCAAGAGGTGTTTTAGTGCTGCTTATTGAAGTAATTTGCTTAAAAGCTTCATATATGTGTAATATATATATATATATATTTACAATAGGTGGTATATTTTAAAGCATGTACCAACGTTTTCCCCTGCATTTCTTCTCATAGCCATGATTTTCTGTTGAACAGTAGTTATTTCTTTAGTAAACAGGCCTTTCATGAAAGTCCTGCCTTCACCTTTATAGAAAAGCTCTGCACCTGTTAGAGTGTGTTTTAGTACTTGTATAGCAGTACTGTAAAGAATGCACTTATATTTTCCTAAGAGCTACAGGTAAAAATTGCTGTGCAACAAATGATTGTGCTTTCACAGCCCTGTCTCACGGGAATTCTTCAGACTTGGGGAAGAAAGTTATGCACCTGCAAGTTAATGTACAACCATTTTGTGGTAGAGATGATGCAGATTGGAAAGCCAGGAGAGTTACTTCTCTTATTTCTCCCATTTTTTGTATTCAGATTGGATTAAGAAATACATAGGCAGAACTTTTTAACCTGACTTGAAGATAACTCTGCATCTGCTTGGCTCCTCTTTCTGGAAATGATCCGCTCTGCAGTTGTCAGAATCAGTTACACAAAAGGCTCAGGAAAATCTGTAATGAAACACAAAATTAGGATACCTGTGAAAAAAAATGGCCAAAAAGAGGGTGTGGCTCCTGTGTTAAGGAAGACTAAATGGATTAGAGCTATTTAGTTTATTTTAGAAAAGAGGCAGCTGAGTTGAGGATATGATAGAAACCTGTAAAGCCATAACAGTTTAGAAAAGGTGGACAAGGGAAAGAATATTCCCTGGGTTTTTTTCATAACTGAAAAGGAAATACCTAGTGAAATTATTGAGTTCAAGGCAAGCAGAAGAAAATGGGTTTCTTGGTTGGTTGGTTTGTTTTACACAATTAAAAACTCATTTTTGGGACTCATTGTCAAGATGCTTTGGAACCAGTACATAGAATCAAAACTGAAGGAGGAAAGATCTATGTCATGGCTATTAAATGCCTTTTTATTTTTGTGCTTTTTTGGGCTCAATAAGCCTGCCAAATTTCAGGTTTCTGGCAGTTAAGAAACTGTAATACCCAGGGAAAAGCCTGTTCCAAATTCTAGTCCCTAAAAGTGCCCATGAGACACTGGGGAGGCAGGATTAGGGACTGTGTTATAAATTGGTACCAATGGTTTTAAGAACATAAAATAGTCAGGTTTTAATTTATTATATTTAAAATCAAACTCCCTTTTGTGCTGGAAAAGTAGTCTTGTATATGTGCTGGACAGAGTTGGCAGGTTCTGCTTAGTAATTTAACTTCCTAAGGAGTACTAGTAAAGCAAATTCTGCTTCTGTTACCTTTGTGTTTTCTTCCAGCTTTCCCTGTGCTTTTCATTTGTGACAGGACTAGAAATTACAAAGAGGAGATTAACAAGAGTGGTCAAAAATAGAGAACAGCTTCCATATGTGGAATAATTAAATTGACTAGGACATTCCAGTTTGGGAAAGAAAGTGTGGGGATGGTGGATACAATAGATGTCACCTTCTCCAGGTCATCTGTCATTTTGTAGGCAAGGGAATGGTAATTAATCTCTGATAACACGAGAATGAACCAGTGTCAGATTAAAGTACCATTGGCAGATATCAAACATACAGAGCACTTTGCACAGTGTCAAATAAGTAGTGAAAACTGTAGGAAGCTGAGGATGCCAAAATGTTACCTGGATTCCGTAAATGATTGGAGATAGGTGGGTTTTCCTTTCACTAACGAGGAAGGTTGAGGAGCTGCACTTGGAGCTGAGAAGACATCCTGGAGCAGTAGTACCACCATGTGCTTGGCTCAGCCTGTGGCTCTGTCTGGGATCTCAGCTGGGGAAATATTCAGTCTGTGCTGAAAGGGCCATTACTGTATCTTGTTTCCTAAACTGTCTCCTAATTTCATTTTATCCCAAGATCATTCAGGAAATGCCCCTTCATTTTCCTTCTCTCCCACCCTTCCTGTATAGTATTTTTTCTTTTTTTTTTGTTTGTACTCTTTTCCTCTTTTCTTTCAAGCCTCTATCCCAGTCCTCAGCAAATACAGCCTATCAACCTTCCTTCTGGTCACAGACTTCCTCCTCAAGTCTGAGAACCCTGAATTGTGGTTTTTACTCTAATGGCCAGATAGAACTACAAAAATTATTATAAAAGATCTAATATTCCTGTAACAGAGTTTTGCTCTGATTTTATGTCAGTGTATGTGTTTGTAGGAGAATAATTTCCTTTACTCCACCTAATTTCAAGGTTCATTTTGCATCCTCTTGCCTGGTATTTTTATTGCCTGCAACTCTCTTGGTGCAGAAAGATTTACTGGCTGCTGCAGATGGAAACTCACCTGCATCTTATTAGTTTTGCTGCACTCTACAGAGATTTGCTAGACAATAATTAAACAAATTATCCTTTTGTAAAGTTTTAATTAATTCAGAGGGGGGGAATGTGACTGTGCTAGTGAGCAACAGCAGCACAAAAAATCCATTTCCAGAATTAGAAAGGTTTAGTCTAAGCTCTGGTAGTCTTTTTCCTCAAACATGGTGACTAAAAACTTTTATTTTCCTCGTGGAAAACTTTGATGCTGTACAGGTCGACTGAGTTTACTCAAAAAAGTTTCTGACTTGTCCTTAACAGAAGGGTGTGTCTTCCATCTGTGTTGTGCTGGAAAGGAAGGCTGTGCAGTCCATCAGCTGCAAGTTTGCTTACTGTAACAGCAAGTGGAGGCAGAATTTGGCAAAATATGATTATTTTATGTCTTGATAATATTGCTTAATTGAACTTTTCACAGCTTCCATTGGAAAGATTCTTGTTGGTGTGACTTTTTTCTTCTCTTCTTTCCATTTCTAAAATCCGCTCAAAAGTATTGATTGCAGGTTTAGGGAAAGGACTGTCCCTCTGTGTTGGGCACTGGTGGGGACTCACCTGGAATCCTGGACAAGAAAGACATTCAGGGGCTGGAATGTGTCCAGTGAAGGGCAACAGAGCTGGGGAAGGGTCTGGAGCACAAGTCTGATGAGGAGCAGCCGATGGAGCTCGGGGGGGTCGGTCTGGAGAAAGGGAAGCTCAGCAGGGACCTTGTCACTCTCTACAGCTCCCTGAAAGGACGATGTAGCCAGGTGGGGGTCAGTCTCTTCTCAGAAGTAACAAGTGATAGGACAAGAGCAACCAGCCTCAGGTTGCACCAGGGAAGTTTTAGATTGGATATTCGGAACAGTCCAGAGAAGAGCAACAAGGCTGGTGAAGGGACTGGAGCACAAGCCCTATGGGGAGAGGCTGAGGGAGCTGGGGTTGTTTAGCCTGGAGAAGAGGAGGCTCAGAGGTGACCTCAGCACTGTCTAGAACTACCTGAAGGGAAGTTCTAGCCAGGTGGGGGCTGGTCTCTTCTCCCAGGCACCCAGCAATAGGACAAGGGGGCACGATGGGCTTAAGCTCTGCCAGGGGAAATTTAAGTTGGATATCAGAAAAAAATTCTTTGCAGAGAGAGTAATCAGGCATTGGAATGGGCTACCCAGAGAGGTGGTGGATTCACCATCCCTAGAGATTTTTAAACGCAGATTGGCCGTGGCACTGAGTGCCACGATCTGGTAAATGGACTGGAGTTGGACCAAGGGTTGGACTCGATGATCTTGGAGGTCTTTTCCAACCCAATCCATTCTATGATTCTATGGAAGGGGTTGTCAGTCATTGGGGCACAGTGACCAGGGCAGTGGTGGGGTCACCATCCCTGCAGGTATTTAGAAGGCCATAGATGTGGCACTGGGGGAGCTGGTTTAGTGGTGGACTTGGCAGTGCAGGGTTAATGGTTGGGCTTAGTGATCTTTATGGGTCTTTTCTGACCTTAATGATCCTCTGGTTCTGTGATTCTGGGCACAGACAGAGCTGTGTTGTGGAATAGAAGAAGGGGGTTGTCTCAGTGCTGCATCAGTGTTAGTAACTCAGCAACTACAGGTGGTTTCACTGTCATTGTTTCTCCAGAATTAGGCAGAAAATACTTTCCTGTTAATTGCTGGTATTGAATCTAGATGTGGAGAAGGCTTAGGTTAAGCCAACTCTGTATGTCAGCTACTTTGTAAGAAAAGGAGAAGTTAACTAACTTTCAAGAAGAAAACAGAAATTTACCTACATTGCCTGTCACAGTAGTTTTAACTTTTTGATAAGAAATAGAAAACTCCTTCATTAAAACTTAGAAAAAAATCCTATTGAATGAATTCTCACAAGTTCTACAGAAAATTAGAGTAAAAGGTAGCATGTCCATGTGCAGTTCAGAGTACTGTCATGTTTATATACATTTTCTAATGTGTTTTTTACATTACAGGAACTAGAAAAACAATTTTTTTTGTCTGTGCATCTTCAAGTAATGTTATGTCTGTGTTTTGCTTTTTTGGTTTGTTTTTTGTATGTATTTTGTTGTTGTGTTTTGTGTGTGTGTGTTTTTGTTCTTTTGGGATTTTTTTGGTGTTTTTTTTTAAAATGTTTTCCTTCCTTGGTGTGTTGTTTTATGTTTCAGTGGAGTTGGCAATAATTTAATTAAAAAGAATCTTCTGAAAATGGATAGCCATAATGAGCTAAAAGTTCCTGTGATTTTTTTAAAGTATAGCAATAATATCCTGTTGTTATAAACTGATAGTTTAAGGTCTTTGAAATAGCAAAGTGTGCTGTAGAATTCAGAAAAAAAGTAGATTTATACTGTTAACATGGATTAGACTATTATATATCTCTAAATTGTTTTAGGGATTATACTCTTCTAAAAGCAAGGATTATGTTTCCACATTGAGATCATTGCATAGCACAGAAATTTTAATGTTTTCTTCTATGAATTTTGTGTATCCATGTGGGGAGGTGCCAGTGGTGATGCCATCAGGCAGAATTGTGCATCATGTCTTGTAGGAGTAGGTGGATAGTTCAAATGAGCCCAATATTTGATTTCAGTGAACTGCTGTATACCAAAATATCTGGAAATCCTGGACATTATGATTTGCACCCTAAAATACAGTGTGGCTACTGCTTTGTCCACATTTCTGTATGTGTGCTCTTCAGTTAAGCAAACATTTATTGGCCAAATCTGTGTTAGCTCTGCCCTTGCCTGATGCTGTTTAACAGCCTGTCTACAGATAACCAGTTATAGAATCATGGAATTGATTGGGTTGGAAAAGACCTCCGAGATCATCGAGTCTAACCCTTGGTCCAACTCCAGTCCCTTTACCAGATCATGGCACTCAGTGCCACGGCCAATCTGCGTTTAAACATCTCTAGGGATGGTGAATCCACCCCCTCTCTGGGCAGCCCATTCCAATGCCTGATTACTCGCTCTGGAAAGAATTTTTTTCTGATCTCCAACTTAAATTTCCCCTGGCAGAGCTTGAGCCCATCGTGCCCCCTTGTCCTATTGCTGAGTGCCTGGGAGAAGAGACCAGCCCCCACCTGACTATAACTTCCCTTCAGGTAGTTCTAGACAGTGCTGAGGTCACCTCTGAGCCTCCTCTTCTCCAGGCTAAACAACCCCAGCACCCTCAGCCTCTCCCCATAGGGCTTGTGCTCCAGTCCCTTCACCAGCCTTGTTGCTCTTCTCTGGCCCCGCTCCAGCACCTCAATATCCTTTCTGAACTGAGGGGCCCAGAACTGAACACAACACTCAAGGTGTGGCCTCACCAATGCAGAGTACAGGGGAAGGGTCACTGCCCTGGGCCTGCTGGCCACGCTATTTTTGATACAGGACAGGATCCCATTGGCCTTCTTGGCCACCTGGGCACACTGTTGGCTCCTGGTGAGCTTCCTGTCAATTAGTACTCCAAGGTCCCTTTCTACCTGGCTGCTCTCCAGCCACTCTGTGCCCAGCCTGTAGCGCTGCAGGGGGTTGTTGTGGCCAAAGTGCAGGACCTGCACTTGGCCTTATTGAACTTCATCCCATTGGAATCAGCCCATCTCTCAAGTCTATCCAGATCCCTCTGCAGAGCCCTCCTGCCTTCCAGCAGGTCGACACTCCCTCCCAGCTTGGTGTCATCAGCAAATTTGCTGATGATGGACTCAATCCCCACATCTAAATCATCAATAAAGATGTTAAACAGGACTGGACCCAACACAGACCCCTGGGGAACACCACTGGTGACCGGCTGTCAGCTGGATGCAGCTCCGTTCACCAGCACCCTCTGGACCCGACCCTCCAGCCAGCTCTTAATCCAGGAGAGGGGACACTTGTTCAGGCCATGGTTGGGTAACACACCAGACATGTTTGAAAATCTTTAAAAATTCTCTTGGCATGAGTGGGCACAATTCTTGTAAGTTTAATGACAGTACAAAATTGAAGGAGAAACATGTTTCCCTGTGTTTAATGTGCATTAGCTACAAGTGTTTCCTCTTAACTGTGTGCACATTAAAAGAAGTTACTGGACTTAAGTATAGACATACCCTTTTCTTCTGTCAGTTGCTTAATATGCTGAGAACCTCTGTGAAGCATGTCTGGTAGGGCAAATAGTCTGGGAATTAGTGTATGCATTGTGAAAGGAGATTGCATGTGGCTTGTGCCATGGCCTGGGAGCAGGGGCTGGGAATAGCAGGTGCAATACTCAGGGAAGGGCAGGTGATGCTTTGGGGTGGACTCAAAGCCACCACATAACACATTAGCACACCTAAATAAGAAAAAATGCTGATTATTGGTCAGTATTTTTCTCCTGTCTTTTTTGCAAAGAATCAACAATGAAGGAGGGAGGCAAATATTGAAAATAGCATTAACACTGGTAAGAAATCTCAGATTCAGACTGATGGTAAAATGTTCTGTATATTTTTAGAGTCCTGCAGTGTTTACTCACTGCTGAGAAAAAATCAGAAATCTGATTCAACATCTCAGTTGGGAGTGTTAAATCTAATCTGTAATAAATAATTCTGTGGTAAACTTATCAACAAACACAGAAAAACTGGAATTATTAGATTTATCCCAGTATGTCCTAAGCCAAACAACTCTCTGGAGGCTCCTAATGGAGACTGTAATGCGATTACTGGTTGCATTAAGGAAAACCCCTTGTACAGCTTGAGGCACGTTGCTGCATGTCTGTGCTGAAATTTCCGACTTTAAACACAGGGATAAATATTTAGGGTCATTATGAAGCTTCATGCTAGTTTTCTGGATGGTTAAAGAGGTGGTGGTATTATCAGTCATCCTCGTGACTTATGTGTACAAGGAATGCTCTTCCAATTTAGGTTTATAATCTCTGTGGAGTTAATTAACTTTGTATGTCAGAGGAGTGGAGCTTTTATTAGAAAAAAAACCCAGGCATGCCTGTAAGTGAAAAACAAACACAATTCTTTGGAGAATGTAAGAAATGTCTTATGGTTTTCCACAAGTGAAGAGTTGTCTCTATCCTTATCACTAATACTGCTGCTCTTGCTGCAGCCACCTGTTGCCTACAGGGAGTACTAAGCAGTGCCAGAGGTCTTACAGAATGCTTTCAAGTCTATTTGCTTTTCTTCTAGGACTGCACTTTCTTTTCTCCCCTCTTTTCTGGTGTTGACTTACTATTTTAAGTAAAAAAATGGTGTATGTTTCTGTTTCTAATGTTGGCAGCCCATCAAAGCAAGTCCTTTATTTTGTGCAGAAGATTACCTGTCTGATGCAGCCTTGTGATGGTATTTCTGGAACTTTCCTACCAAATGCTGTGATCCTGCCATAAGCAGACCCCCGTACTCTCTCGTAGAGAGATGTCTTTTCTTTAAAGTGAACTTAAAGGAAGAGAAAGTGTCACTTAAATCCCCAGCATAGTCACTTGTTTCCAACACTATAAAACTGAGTGCTAACACACTGAATTACAGAATAACCTGTTACATGAAGGTGAGGTCAGTGTGTGTTTTGTCACCTTTAGAGAAGTCTTGACAGTACATGAAAGTCGTGATGAGCCTCCGATGGACTTTCTGTGTGGGTAATTCCACATGTGACTTTGAACTCTGTTGTAAAGTTGCGGAGTGGGAAAGTAAAGGAGTTTTCACTGTTAGTTTTCTGTTTTGGAATAGGGAACCTGTGGAGACGTTTCTGGGATCATGAGTCCAGGTTTCCTGTGTTGGGTCTCAAGAACAGTTTCCAATCCTAACTTTTATGCAGTCTTCTCTGAAAGTATCATCCTTCTCTAGGAAAGATAGTTTGACCTCTGCCTTCCAAAGTGTTACACCTTGAGTACTGTGTTCAGTTCTGGGCCCCTCAGTTCAGAAAGGATATTGAGGTGCTGGAGCGAGTCCAGAGAAGAGCAACAAGGCTGGTGAAGGGACTGGAGCACAAGCCCTATGGGGAGAGGCGGAGGGAGCTGGGGGTGTTTAGCCTGGAGAAGAGGAGGCTCAGAGGTGACCTCAGCACTGTCTAGAACTACCTGAAGGGAAGTTCTGGCCAGGTGGGGGTTGGTCTCTTCTCCCAGGCACTCAGCAATAGAACAAGGGGGCACGATGGGCTCAAGCTCTGCCAGGGGAAATTTAAGTTGGATATCAGAAAAAAATTCTTTCCAGAGAGGGTGCTCAGGCATTGGAATGGGCTGCCCAGAGAGGTGGTGGATTCACCATCCCTAGATATTTTTAAACACAGATTGGATGTGGCACTGAGTGCCATGATCTGGTAAATGGACTGGAGTTGGACCAAGGGTTGGACTCGATGATCTTGGAGGTCTTTTCCAACCCAATTGATTCTATGATTCTATGATTCTGTGATTCTATGATTCTATAATGTAGATGTGTTTTTTTCATAAACAGAAAAAGCAAGTGAAGACAATAGTTACTCTGTTCTGGGGAAAGTCTCTGTGGGGAAAATCTCCCAAGTTCATAATTTCTTGAGTTTTGATTCCTGAAAATGCAGTGTATTCAAATACAGTGTTTGCTTATCCAGGTGGGTCTTGCTTCATGCAGTAAGTTGTGAGATTGTAAAGTAACCTCTTTAGAAGAATAATGATTTTATGACATATCATCTTGTCAGAAAGATGGTGCTGTTTTTCCACTCCAAAATTTCCCCAGCTACTTCTGGGGAAAATGATTTATCTCTTAAAAATGTCCAGGAAATTTAAACTAAGTCAGAAAAGTAGTAATGTACTATTTGTTTATTGCACAAAGCCTCTCATGAGAGCATGTAGTAGCAACTGTATTTCAATTTATGCAGAACTGATTTATGAAAGTGTTGTAGCTCACCCCTGCTTGGTGCCAGCTCAGAATCTCTGGAGAGCCAAAGGTTCACCTCTGCTCCATCAAGGAGATTCCTGCCAGTGGTCAGGGAGGTGTCTGAAGAGGAGACACCTGCACTTGGGTTTGTGATTCATGCATGACTGGCCGTGAGTAAGGACTGGGACTGTGAGGAAGGAAGAAGAACAGCAATGTCTCTGGGCAAAATTAGTTGAATCTGGTTTATGGGCAAGATGTTTCTCAACCCTGTGACTGAAGGCATGTTAGTGCAAAAAAGTGTTGAGCTAAGCCAGATAACTTTAGATGATACAATTTGAGTAGCAGATGTTTGTTTGACTCTTCCTGTATCTTTGCCTTCCAAGAAAAGGAGTTTTCTTCCTTTCCTGTGCCCAAAAGTTGGTTGTGGGTAACCCAGGCAGTGTAGGTTTTTTCAGCAGTTGTGCTGAGTGTCCACTTTTACAACTTGTGGTAGTTTTGGGAAGCAGTCACAGCGTATGTAGCATGTTTTGATGGTGATCACATGGGAGAACTGAGTTTCAGACTGATTTTGTCTGTGCAAGTCTTTATTTCATGGGTTTGGTTGTACTGGTTGCAAACCCGACAGTTACTCTGGAGAATGGTGTCATGATGTACTTTGTGGAATTGCCAAGACCTTGTGAATCTTGTTATTCCAAGTGTTTCAGCTAGACTGGTGTGGTATTTTTGCTCAGTATTTTGAGGAATGATGCTTTCTTTACACCAATTTTACTTTTCTTAATGGTATCACCAAATGGTAACATCAAAAGAGTCATGAGCACCTGCTTAAGCTAAAAATAGGGGCTTGTAGTGCTTTAACTTTCCCTCTTGTGTTGTGCTTTTTATCTTGTTTTTGTGGGCCAGGAGTTGGAAAAAACAGTGAATCCTTTAAATAAGAAGTGTGGGTGGGGTTTGACTGCCCTAACTGGATCCCTATTTTATTATTTTAAACAAATACTTTAATTGTCCAACAGTTATTAACCTGTATTCCTACAATAAGGACCTGTTCTACTTCAGGCTGCAGATGGCAAACTCTCTTAGGTGATGTTAGGGAAAAACTTACTTTTCTGGGACTTGTTCAGTTATAGACAAGCCCCAAAAATCTCATTGTCAGACTGGGAGAGCTGTGCTGATTTGAAGGTAGGCTGTTCTCTAGGTCCTAATTCCTGCCACAAATATTTACATTTATAACATAAAAATACTTTTATATATCTGCTTTTAAGTAAAACAATCAAATTACATGGGGGGGATGTCTGCTGTGCATTTTAGTTTTTACTGCATTGTTTTCTTCCATGCCTATAAAAAAGAAGCAGAGAGCATATCTTTATGGAATTAGTCACCAGAAAAAAGATTTTCAGTCTCTCTCCCTTGGGGAAGTGACAATCTGAAATTCTTAATTTTGAAAATAAATTTTAGCAGGTTGGATAAATTCAGTTCCCTGGAACATTCTCACAATATTCTTTTGATGATGTATGTTTGTAGTTATCACCTTCCCATGACAGTACCTGCTTGCACTGACTCACAAGGACTGTACAAGGTTGTTTATGTCATAATGTTTATATAATAATGTAGTTGTAGTCAAAGTTTTTTTAAAATGAAATTTATACTTGTCAGAAACTTTGGGATTTTCAGCTTGGAGAGGAGAAGGCTCCGGGGAGACCTTTTTGTGGCTTTTCAGTACTTAAAGGGGCCCTATAGGAAAGATGGGAACAAACATTTTAGTGGGACCTGTTGTGATAGGAGAAGAGATGATGGTTTTAAACTAAAAGATGGTATATTTAAACTAGATGTAAAGAAGAATTTTTTTATTTTCCATAAATGAAAACAATGATCTAGTTCTCTGAAGTTGCTGCTGGCAGCTTTAGGAGCATTTCTTCATCTTCTCCAGATAATGTCTATAGGCATAACCACATCGTGCAATTTCCACTTGTATCTTAAAATTAACACTTTAAAGAGATCTGAGTGATGCTCTAATTTTTGTCATTGGGCACAAGTTGTCCTCATTTGTGTAGTACAGCAGTACTCTCACTGCCCCATTGACTTACAGGCATCTGATTTGGGTTTATTTCACTTTATCATCAGTAACTATTCTAGATTTATTTATACTCATTTAATCAGAAGAGAGAAGGGGCGGGTTTTGAGGTGCAATTTCACAGCAACCTGCAAGAAGACCCTTTAACTGAAGCCACAGTAAAAAATTGGTATATCCTCAAGAGGAGGAAGCAAAGCTCCAAATTCAAGTACATAGAGGTTGAATTCTAATGGCCTCACATGTTTTTTGTCATTTATCTCCCCAGTGAGTTTCTGATTTGTTTGGGCTCTTTTTAACCCTTTGATTTCCTGACTAAGGAACAGGGGTAAAGAGTTAAATCTGTACACAGGCCAGGAGAATGACAGTTTTAACAGGACCTTCTTAAGAGAAGACATTAAGTCTTTTTTGGACTATGTCTCTGCTTATATGGATGAAGACAGATGAGAGATGATTGACATCATTACTGTGTCTATATTGGCAATATGTCAGCTTGCAGTCCCTTCACCTTGTTATTATTCTTTGAAAAACAGTGCGAAAAGTTCTGGAAATTTTTTGGGTTTAAAGCTTTGATGTGAAGTTTATGTAGGAAAAAAGGAAGCATTTTATAGTAACTTCCTTTCAAAGTGCTGTGGGGTTTAAGGCAAGTTGTTGAGATCTTGATTGTCTTTTGTGAGCGATACAAATAATTTAACAGATTAACAGTTTTTTGGAAGTAGTAATGCTCAGGAGAAGGTAATTTTAGAGATGTAATAACCTTTTAATGCTGTTTTGAGGGCTTCCATTCAGAATCTTGGCTACTTCTTGCATTCATTGATTTGAAAAATTAAATATTTGTCAAGAACTTCCTGACTAAAACTTCCTCCTACTTAAAACCCAAGCCAAATTATTTCTAACTGCTTTTCCTGCAAAGGACACACCCCCTGACCTTTATGCAGCAGGTTGGAGCATTTGTAAAAGTCACTCTGGTTCTGCCTGGTATTACCAGCACCGCTCTGTAAACACGATTATTCCCTGTGATTCCTCTTTGCTGCTCTGAAGCTGCAATATTTTATACCTTGTGAAGTGTTGAAAAATGTGAAGTTGAAAAAAAAAACCCCAACAAAGAATGTCACTCCCTTGTCAGACAAACCCAACACATTTTTGTTAGCACCAATTTTGTTTTTAGAGTATTGGCAAGACCATCACAAACCTCCTTGGCAGCTGGAGGGTGTTCTCCCTCTGCTCGAGAACCCGAGTGACACTGAATGTCATTTGTTTGTCGGTGAACCAGGGGAGTATTTGGTTCACACAGGGTATGGTGAGACATGTGCATCCTGCCCGGGGTTCAAACAATCAGCAGCGACAGGAAACTGCTTTGCACCAGCTTTGAAGGACGACAGAGCTTGTTTGAAAGCCGAGGGTAAAGCAATGTGACCGAGGGATTGTCTCAGCTCCGCTTGCACATCTGGGGAGCAGGTTTGTGTTTCATAACCCCCTTGCCAAACTGGTAGGGGCTGGGTGTGTCTACATCTAACTTTGTCTCTTGAGAAGCCAGGCTTTTGTTTTGCAAGTGACTCCCTCAATTTTTTAAACGTTGTTCACCGGGGATTTTGTTTGTTTGTTTTCAGGAGGTCCAAACATATGGGCCATCACCTCCGAAGAGCGGGCCAAGCATGACAAGCAATTTGATAGCCTGAAACCCACGGGAGGCTTCATTACAGGTGGGTCTGAGGCTCTGCATTACACATTAACTTTTGTGTACACAGACCTATCTTTGTAAAACAGTTTGAGAGCTGCATCCTATTTCTAGCCCTTTGTTGTGTGACTAATAACCATATTCTTCAGGCAAACAGCCACAGGTTATTAGTGAACTTTACAAACTCTCCGCTGAAGTCTGGCACGGGAGCTCTGTTCCATTAACCCTGTCACTCCTGCAGCTGCCAGCTGTGTGCTGTCATTCTGTTGAGTTTCAGAAACCAAACAGCATCAGGCAAAATCTGTGCTTAGATGGGAGGCTGCCAAGGAGCACTTACAGTAGCTATTGTGGCAAGTGACACCAGAGACACCAGAAGTGGCTCTCCTCTGTCTGAGCAGTGTTAGGGAATACTGTGCTGTTAGATATCTTTGTTTCAGAGGAGGAGGCAGGGAGAGAGATACTGACAGCTCTTCCTGGTTAGCAACTGCTTGGAATTTATTCCCCGTTGGGCCTTCAGCAGGTTCTGGGTACTCTGATGGCATTTTGCACTGCCCTGCTATCAGTTCCAGTTGTGTTCAGCTGCTGCAACAACGGGGTCATATTGCTATGCACCTCAGAATTTGCAGATTTTAAGTGTAAGAATCTGCTTGTGATATCAAGAAAAGACTCAAGTTCATTGGTAAAGAGGACTTAATGATTCTATGAGATTGGACGTGGCACTGAGTGCCATGATCTGGTAAATAAACTGGAGTTGGACCAAGGGTTGGACTTGATGATCTCGGAGGTCTTTTCCAACCCAATCAATTCTATGATACTGTGAATTCAAGAATTCCCTGTTCTTTGTGTGTGGGCAGACCAGTCCTGATTCCTCCTCCCTGCCCAGCTGTTTGCTAATGCCCTGTCTAGTTGCCTGTGCTTTTCCTCTTTTGGGACTGGAAAGGACTGAAGAGTGGGAATGCTCTACTTGGAACATGCGCATCTTCTTGCTGTGTGACAGCACCGGGAGGTTGGTGTTTACCTACAGCTGAAAAATAGGCAGGCCTGGGGATTACCTTTAGGCCACATGTGAGCTCTTACCTGCACGTACATCTGAGGTTTCATTACTTATTTGGCAAGTGCTTGAAGTAAAGGGCTGTATATAAATATAAGGGAAGAGAGAGCTGAAAGAATAACCTGAAGTCTTAGCTTTAAGCATCTGTAATTCACCCTTAGGGAATCATAAACACCAACTGTGCCTGTCCTGTTTGTTTACAGCATGATCAGTACCAGTCGATGTGAAACTTGGTATGGGATTGCACAACAGTTCCCATTCCCTTCCTGAAATACTGAAATAGTGGGTGTTCTCTAACAGAACAGAATATTATTTAGAACATGGTGTTTTCCTAGTTTTTCTGGAGAGAAAATACTGTCTCAAATTAGATGGAATAGAGGAGAAGGAAAGAAATAGCATGCTCATCCTTTTATATAAAAGTAATTGAAGCAGGACTAAATTTTCAGTCATTTTTACTTCAAGTCTTGCATCTTTTAAACTGCTGACAACTGTTGATTTGTGACCCATTAAAGCTTTCATAGCTTATCAGAAATCACTTCTCAGAGAGAAGACTGGGGATTACAGGATACTTGGGTACCTGACAATCACTGTCACCAGTGTTAAAAGCTGGGAAAACAACCCTGGAAAACTTGGCATCCAGTGTGCTGATTCCTTTTGAAAACCTGATCCCCCAAGAGAGTGCTAAGCTCTTCTGAAAATCTTGTGTCTGGTGTAAAAGGCTCTTTCTTTCTTGTTTGTCGTAGGTGATCAAGCACGTACCTTTTTTTTGCAGTCAGGATTACCATCTTCAGTCCTTGCTGAAATATGGTAAGGCATTTACTGTTTGTTTTTCTCTTTAAAGATAGTACTTGAAGGCTGTACCTCTCCTGTCTCTGGTGTGTTGTGTTGTCTCACAGAGGCTTTCAGCAGTCAAGGTAGAAGTGTTAGTGTTTTAATTTTACTGAATTTAGAGGAGGGATTCAGCCCAAATGCATACCAACACTTAATTAAAAAGTAGCATTTTTAAATCCTTCTTATGATATTAATTCAAATTAGATCATATTGAACACAGCCCCTTTAAACTGAAAGTGCTTGAAACAAAAAGTGATGATAAATTGTGAATTTAATAGAGGGAAGTGCCTGTTGGACTGCCAAAATAGTCATTGTTAAGCCTGGTCTTTATATTTTAAATAATAATATGGAAAAAGAGGTTGAAAAAAATAACACTTTAAATAGGGATATGGAAAATATGTCAATAATGGATTAATGAATTGCTGGAGATACCAAACTGGATGATGTTTGAAATACTAGTAGCCACTGAAAAATGGCAATAACATAAAGTGTGGGGAAAATGAAGTACTACTAAACTGGGAGTGGAGTATACACTGAAAGCAGAAGAGAAGAAAAAAATCCAAACCCAAAGAAAAGGTTACTAGAAGAGCAGTTGTAATACCCTGTGAGATAGCAAGCAATGCTGTAATACAGGAAATGGGAAAAGTGCTGTTCCTTGCATGGTAATTGCAACACTTGAAACAGACGTTTTCTTCTTTGTAACTCCTTGATCTCCAGCAGAATCCCATGTTCATTTTGGGGTACTTGGCTCTTACCAAGACGTAACGTGCTAAAAAGTTCATAGAACAATTCACTTGCAAAAGACTATTTGAAACTTAACAAAATGCAAGTTAGTTTTTTTCTTCAGACACATATGATTGTTAAGGTTAGAAAAGGCTTTTAGAGTCAGCAGGTTCAACCATCAAGCCAGCACCACCGCCGTGTTCACCACTAAACCAGACATTTAAATGCCTAGAAAAGAAGACAAGGAAATTTTTCTGCATGGCCTTGGTGTGTTCTACTGAATAATAACAGAGTGAAAGGGGAAATGTAGCTTAACATTTTCTGCTTTATTTTTTTTCCTTCCTAGTTTTATTTATATTCCTGAACTTGGTCCTTGCATGCTTAAGTGTTAATAATATTTCATGTTATCTGTCTGTCCAGAAATTTTGTGGTTATGTATGCACTATTGCATATATTTCCTGTTGTATTTAAGCTCATTTGGAAAAGTGTCAAAGGAAGACTCTGGATATCAGGTTTACAAAACTTCACAGTACTGTTTGTGAATTAGTGAAGTTTTCATAGTGGTATATGAAAGTGCCTTCAGCAGGTTTCTGCATCCTGTTTGCAGATTCTTGCATTAATTCCTTACATTACCAGGCATTAATTTAAAATAATTATTCTGATTAGTAGCATAGAAAAACGCATAGCAGAGGCTTGAGGTGAAGGCAACAAGTATATCCTTGGGGCAGGGGACTTCTGCTTTTCCAAATGTTTTCCTGCTTCCTCAGGAATAAGTATTTAAAACTGAACTCTGCAGAAGACTAAAAAGTGGGTAGTCAAACTTCTGAGGTGATGAATGTTGCCAAAACTAGAATATCTACAAATGGTCACAATAAATTTCTTGTTTTCTTCTACAAAACCAGTAAATAAATCTGATAAAAAAGCTTCCAGTTGATTAAAGAATTCACATTTCTTCCTGGTGGGCTTTTCTAATTTTATTTTATTTTGTTTCTAAGGACGCTATCAGACCTGAACAAGGATGGAAAAATGGATCAACAGGAGTTCTCCATAGCCATGAAACTCATCAAGCTGACACTGCAAGGACAGCAGTTGCCTGCAGTTCTCCCTCCTGTCATGAAACAAGCTCCAGTGTTTTCGCCATTAATGTCAGCTCGCTTTGGTACTTATGAATATATAATTACTTAGTGTTCAGAGGTAAAAAACCCACAGTTAAAGTGTAGCCAAATAAAGGCAATAATGTGACCACAAAAGTTCAGCAAATCAGTGAAAAAAACCATAATGATTCTCTGATTTAGGAATTTCGTCAAGTTGCTTTTTTGATATTTTTGATAGTTTAATTCTATGAAGATGTTTAATAAGAAGGAAAAACCTTCTGTTCAGTTTTGACACGAGGTGCAAAAAGGCCATTCACATCTGCCATCTGACTTGCAAGCTCCTATTTTGCACTCTTGGTCTTTTTTTGTCTCCCTCCTACTCATTCATCTATTTATACTTGGGTTTTTTAAAGTCAAATTCAGTCAAAGGTCAAAGTTTTGGTAGAACAGTTATTTTACATATTTTTTTTCAAAATTATTCAGGTTGTCTATTCTAGTTAAATGATTAACTGAACAGAATTACTTTAACTTTTTTTTTGTTTTCTGACAGTGTTTTGGGATTCAGTGCATGGTTGCTATTTTATTGTTGTGTAGAACAAAATATCCACAATGACTTCAACTGGATTACCAAATGAATGCATACTTCTGTGCTGAAATTAAATGTATGCATATATTAATTACATACATGATTTAAAATGCCTGCCCTTCACTGAATCTTGTGTGTTTGCTTACAAGGGCATGCACTTATGGAGAGCTGTGGTTGGCATACAGTTACCTCCTGCTAACTTCCCATCATAGAATAGAATCATAGAATCATAGAATCGATTGGGTTGGAAAAGACCTCCAAGACCATCGAGTCCAACCCTTGGTCCAACTCCAGTCAATTTACCAGATCATGGCACTCAGTGCCACGTCCAATCTGCGTTTAAAAATCTCTAGGGATGGTGAATCCACCACCTCTCTGGGCAGCCCATTCCAATGCCTGAGCACCCTCTCTGGAAAGAATTTTTTTCTGATATCCAACTTAAATTTCCCCTGGCAGAGCTTAAGCCCATCGTGCCCCCTTGTCCTATTGCTGAGTGCCTGGGAGAAGAGACCAGCCCCACCTGGCCAGAACTTCCCTTCAGGTAGTTCTAGACAGTGATGAGGTCACCTCTGAGCCTCCTCTTCTCCAGGCTAAACAACCGCAGCTCCCTCAGCCTCTCCCCATAGGGCTTGTGCTCCAGTCCCTTCACCAGCCTTGTTGCTCTTCTCTGGACTTGCTCCAGCACCTCAATATCCTTTCTGAACTGAGGGGCCCAGAACTGAACACAATACTCAAGGTGTGGCCTCACCAACGCAGAGTACAGGGGAAGGATCATCTCACCAGCATACTGTTGTCTTCCACAAGATTCTGCCAGTAATTCAAGTGCTCTTATTTGCCTTGGGCCATTGCCTTTAGGAAACCCTTTGCTAAGCATTGGCCCCTAAGGAAGGACTTTTCACCCATATGGATTCTTCCAAGGCTGATGATTGGAGGAGACTTAGTTCAGAAACAGTGTTGGCTTTTCCCCATAGGGCATTGTCACAGCTTTTAAGGTGTGTTGTAATTCTCTCTCAGGGGCCGGATGGGGAAAGGTTTGTTGAGGAACTAGTTATAGCTGCAGTTATAGAAAACTAGATCTTACTCTGTTGTGAAATACCAACTAAATCTACTCTGAGAATGAAGTTGCTCATAAAGACTTTTTCAATTCACATTCTCCAATATATTTTCTTCTGTGAGCTGTCTCATCTAAGTTTAGAGAAAAGGTCAACATTACACATGAACATCTATTTTAACTCACTGCATTCCAGACACAGGTTGCTTTGTGTAGTTTCTGCTTAGCGTAAGGGACCCAGTTTCTTGCTGAAGCCTCTGCAATATTAAATCATGAATTATTGGATTTTACTCTAGGAATGGGTAGTATGCCAAATCTCTCCATGCCAACGTCCATGTCTACGATCACACCATTAGCTCCCATGTCTTTGGCCTCCATGACTTCCATTCCTCCTCTGGTTATCTCTGCTCCCCTGGTGCCTTCTGTCAGTACATCCTCGTTGCCAAATGGAACATCCAGCCTTCTGCAGCCTTTGTCAGTACCTTTCTCTTCAAGTAAGTCCAGGCCAGTACTCGCTTTCAGAGTTGTGAATCTTATTTTCCCTATGGCTAATTTCAGTCAGCAATGCTAATACATGCTTGAGAGCTTTAAAAAAAACCAAACAACCCAGAAATTGTGGGTTTTTTTCAAAGCTCACATTTGTTAATTCTGTTCTAACTGGTTAATCTTAACAAGGCACTAATTAGCCTTTCTTCTTTCAAAGCCCTGAATGTTGATTATAAAGCATTATCTTATGCTTTACAGTTTCTTCAGGTTAATTTTTTGTTTGGTTTGTTTGTTTCAGCACTGCCTCATACTGGTTCTTTAGGTCCTGTGGCAGGAGGGTTTGGTGGTTCCAGTATGCAGAAGGCACAGTCACTCATTGATTTAGGATCTAGCAGGTATGAAACTTCAGTTTAAAATGATTGTATTTTAACACTTTAAGTAGTATACCTTCCAAAACTTACATAGCATTTCTATTTTCAAAATATATCCACTGAAATTAGGTTATCTAACTTGACCTATCGAGTGTGAAAATAGATTTTTTTTTAATATGCACAAGAAGTAATATTTTTAATAAATCTGGCAAAACTTACCTGAAGTAGGCGAGGAGTTCAAATGAGAGAAAGTGGTGCCAAAATATGGATATGGCACTTGAGGACATGATTTATGGGTTAATGTGGTGATGATGCTGTGTTCATGATTGGACTTGAGGATCTTAGAGGTCTTTCCCAACCTTAATGCTGCTGTGAAAAAGAAGGGGCTGTACCTCTTTAGTAGATGGAAGTAAAACTTACCAAGTGGTTATAAAAGCCATGTTTGTGCATTGATGGACTCATTCATTATAGAGGGCACCGTGTGATCAGCAGGGGCATGTAAGAGTAGGGTTCGTTATCAATATTTATGTTGAATTTGTTTTATGAATAATAGAAGATTATGAATCTTTGTAATCAGCTGGTTCACTGATTTTAGAACTTTGCCACACACAGAGTGAGAGACTAAGCTTATCTGTCCCATTAGGTATCCTGTGATGTCTCCCAAAAGACAGTCCAGAGGGCACCTCAACCCCTACTCAATTCCATGGGGTGACTCAGAGGCTCTTGCAGCTCTTTGTTGCCTGTACAGGGCACCTGGAGTGGATGCATGTCTGATTTGGGGTCCTCATACACCTGAAGTTAGCACATTTCTGTAACATGACTGCAGGCATGGCGTGTGCCTGGAATCTCTCTGTTTTGATTTTGTTGGGTTTTTTTAATCAGAAGCTCCCTTTTGCTGGTGCTGTGGTGTTGCAGTGTTACTGTTGACAGCATTTTCACCCTCATGTCCCATTCCATGCAGAGGATGTCTATGCAGCATCGTGCTGGAGAGGCTTTGCTTCTGTCAGCATTCACCATTGTCTTGGATAATGCTTCAAGTAGTTTTTTACTTGACAGAGTAGGGGATTACCTTAAACAAAGCAGCCTGGATGCACCTGGGTTTGCCTCATTTTCAAAGATGGGACACTGAAAATGCTGGGCCTTGCAGGTGGAAGTTTTATAGATGTATCCAAGCATTCCATCGTGCAGAAACTGAGAGAGCTGGAAAAGCTCCCTTCAGCCTCTCATTGCCGCTGATAGAAGAGGTGGAGGTGGAATATGGTGGTTTAAACAGCTTTAGAAGCTGCTTTTGGTTATGAGTTTAAGGTGCATTTTTATTCTCATGGTTATTCATTTGCATACCTCTTAAAGTTACTCAGACGTGCACCCAAAGCTTCACAGCTCTTTAAACACACCTAGCAAAGTTGAGATGTTTTCCTCTGGTTTCCTATACTACTATTTGCAGTGGTAGAACATGAATTTTGTGGCATATGCCTGTGATACTGAAGGAACCAGATCTTCAAGAGTTTATTTATAGATACATGTCCTTACTTTCACAGTAAAAGTCCATTTTTGTGATGAAAATATTTATAGCAAATTAGCAGAGATAAAACTTTGTGGAAATAGTTTTATATTACCACAAGTAATCTTATATTCCAATGAATGTGTACTAAGCCAAGTGACTTAGAGCTCTTTCTTTATCTCTTTTTCTCTTTTGGTTTTATTTCAATGTTTGGTTGGTTGGTTTGATTTTTTTGCTTTGTTTTTGTTTTGTTTGGTTTTGAAATTATATTACAGTTCAAATTCTTCCTCTAGTGCATCACTAGCTGGGAATTCACCAAAGATTACATCCTCAGACTGGGCAGTTCCTCAGGCCTCCAGATTAAAATACAGACAGAAATTTAACAGTCTTGACAAAAGTATGAGTGGATATTTATCAGGTGAGTATGGTGTTTGGTATGGATGGGAAAAACTAGTGTTTTCTCTCTCAGAGGTATGGAATCTCAGCTTGGGATCTGACCTGCATATGAAATAAAAGCTGTAATAGTTGATGTTCAGACTTGTGTAGGAGGGAGTATGTTTCAGCCAGCCAAGAAATGGAAATAACCACCAGTTTGTTGACTTGGGCTCTGTGTTAGATCTGGGGCAGCCAGATACACAGGGGAAGCTACAGCAGCTGGTGCAGGGAAGAAGAGGAGCTTGGCAGTGATACCTGAGTAAAAGAGCCTGAGAACCATAAGGCTGTGGAACTTAGCTCTGTAAAGTCAGCAGGTGTTTTTCAAGCATCACTCTTTGTACCAAGACTCTTTCTTATGAAAATGGGGGACACTGACAATCATTTTTGTGCCATGTGCTCCTACGTATCTGCATTAGTCTTTGCTTGGATACCTGGATTTTATTTGATTGGAATTTTTACAAAGTAATTTAAGGGAGTCTTTGCTTCTTGACTTCCAGTGACATCTGTGCTGTACCACAGCATTATGGTGGTTTCAAAAGATTTCACACAAAGTTAACAAGATAAATTCATTCTTATGTTCAATTGATTTGGGTCTGAAGGTTTCATCAAGCTGCCTAGAAAGGTATATGGTTCTTTGCTACCAAAGAAAGCTGACAGCTTTGCAGTGGGGTAGCTGAAGGTTCAGGTCAGCTGTCCTTTTGTAACAGCTGTGGGGATTACCATATAAATCTCTTTTTCATGTCAGTTTTTCTGTTAGGTGCTCTGAGTGGAAAAAGAGTCACAAGAATACTTAAATCTTCATTGTGTTCAGGTTGCAATACGTGTTGTTAAGCCTGGAAGTAAAACCAACTGATGAAAGTGGATTAGATTAATATAAAAAATAAACATGCCCTAATTCGTGACCCATTTTTTGCCTCATGTGAATCTTTGAGCAAAGTGTTTATTTTTATTAAAATCTATTACACTTTCACTTAAGGATTTCAAGCAAGGAATGCCCTTCTGCAATCAAACCTTTCACAGACTCAGCTGGCTACTATTTGGTGAGTGTAGTTCCTGATTACACATTCAATGTGTTGACAGTGTTAAGAGAGGAAATGTGCTTTATTAAATAAGAAATGATAAAGAGACACCATAGATCTAAAATTATAAACAGAAACTAAGCTGCTACTTAAATTAGTTTGCTCATTAGTTATATTTCTCAAAGATACCTTGACATAATTTTTCACTCTGTTTATTAAACTCCATATAATAGAACAGACACTAATTTCAGTTTCTGATTCAGGGATGCACTAGTTTAGCTGAAATGAGGGTTCATTAATTTCAAAAGCAAGATTCTGAAATCCAGCTTGTTAGCTTTAAAATATGGAGGAAGATTAAAAATTAAATAAGCCTTCAGCATTTTTGAGTTTTACTGTGGTTGCCATAAATGTATCTGCACATTACACATTTGTTAAGACTTGCATTTATTGTGGTGATGGAAGTGGTTACAGTTGTCTGAAGGCTTAAATGATCTGCACTGTAGTTTAGGTTACCCCCTTGGACATGATTTAGGTGTTACACATAAAATTTAGTGGACCAGCAGAATTCACAACAGCTTTACATCTCCTGAATTCTCTTTCTTCTTCCTCCATCCCAGGACAGTTCTGTTTGTCTTTAGCAGCAGCAGGCTGAGATGTTGTTTTTGTTTGTTCAGCTTGTTTAGTTGGATGCTGGGAAGGCAAACATGGAGTGTGGGGTTGTGTAGCTCCACTTTGGAGTATGAGGGAATAAAGCAGGTGTGTAGGGTCTGTTTTCCTCCTGGATGCATAACCTGAAGGTATCAGTAGCCAATGCAAGGGAGTCTCTGTGCCCATGTAGAGAGAATTAACAGCCCAAGTTTCAGGTTTGCCCAAAGTAAGGAATTACTAATATTCATACTGGGTGCTGTATTCATGGAAATTATTGTAATAATGGTGCTGTTATGTGTGGGTATTGCCAGTGTATGGACATAGCAACAATCCCATTTCATCATCTCCTGCTTTTGTTTTTCACTGTGGTTTCTGTGTGGGTGGCGGGTGATGGAGTTTTTTGTTTATTTTTTCCTTTTTGTTTTTCATGGGTGTTTTTTCTTTTACTTCTTCTTTTCAATGCGTTATTTTGTGAAGCTTTTCACTTAATTGCAGTCTAAGGATACATTCCATGTTTCTTTGATAGAGGCTTCTACTCTCTTGCCTACATCAGGAACAATTTCACCAGCTTCCCAGACACACACACACCACCACCCCCAAGTTGTGTGGGAAACATTTTGTAAACTGGTTATACAATCACCTTCTCCTTAGAGGGTGTAGGTGATCCTTTTCCTACCCAGTGCAAGGTGCTCTGGGGCAGCTCACATCTTCCCTGCACTGTCAAGGAGACACAAGGGGGGGAAAAGAATTCTATGCAAAAGTTCCTGTTATAGAATTTGATGTAATTTTATATAATGCTTTCTTTTGCTTTAAAAAAAAATGAAAAAGTGTTTTGTAGCATTTTGAGCTAGTTAAGAACAGCCCTGGATTCTCTTCCCAGCTCTTCTATTGATGATGTAATAAATCAACAGATACCTTTTACCCTTTGCTATCCTTTCTGGAGTGTTTTAGGAAAACTTAATAAAAAAATAGGGATTGTTCAGCCAGGAAAAGAGAAGGCTTCAGGATGACATAATTGCGACTTTCCAGTACCTGAAGGGAGCCTACAAGAAATATGGAGAGAGACCATTTACAAGGGCATGGAGTCACAGGACAAGGGGAAATGGATTCAGACTAGAACAGACCAGGTTTAGATTGTATATTAGGATGAAATTCTTTACTGAGAGGGTGGTGAGGCACTGGAACAGGTTGCCCAGAGAAGCCGTGGATGTCCCATCCCTGGTAATGTCCAAGGGCAGGTTGGATGGGGCTTTGAGCAACCTGGCCTAGTGAAAGGTGTCCCTGTCCATGGCAGGGGAGTTGGAACTAAATGATCTTTAAGGTCCCTCCCAACCCAAACCTTTCTGTGATCTCAATAACAGTACATTATAAAACAAAATAGTATCTCCACTCATCAGTTATTCATGTTAATAACACTAAGTATTTTTATTGTAACATTTCACAGGAATTCTCTATTTTAAAAATTACTTTTACAGTAACTAGTTTCAGCTGTCATTTGTGAGGTCTTGTGATGTTTGGTCCTAATTGGCATTTTTGTTAAAACCCTGCAGGTCACTGGCTGACATTGATGGAGATGGGCAGCTGAAGGCTGACGAGTTTGTTCTGGCCATGCACCTCACTGACATGGCCAAAGCTGGGCAACCACTGCCACTGACTCTGCCCCTCGAGCTGGTACCACCTTCTTTCAGGTAATCACTGAGGGCAGTGAAATGTAAGATACTGGACGTAACTGTGCTATTTCTCTAACAATCGTGGTTTGGGTTTTTCCCCCTCCAGGAGTGGAAAATACACTGAAAATATAAATGGAACTCTGCCCTCTTACCAGCATGTGCAGGAGGAGGAGCCACAGAAAAAACAGCCAGGTAAAGCAGGTTTCACATCCTTAATGTACAGGGCTGGTTTTGAGGGGCACAAAAACATTTAAAAAGCAGAAGACACAATCAACTCTGTAGAGAGCTTCTTTTCAGGAGCTAGATCTCTTTTAACTGGATGGTAGGAAAGTTGTTAAGTGGATACAGTCAGCCTGTTACATCTAATAGAATTGAGAAGGCAGAGACTGGGGTTATTTTTAGCTGTAGGAAAGGTAAATTGTACTGATTAATAATGTATTTTGGAAAAAGTCCTTCATGGCCAAATGCTGCCATGCTGCTGCAAATTTTTTTCAGTCGAAAGTTCCTGGCATTACTTTGTTGTGGACAATGTGGTTTAGTTCTGAGAAAACTGGATGCAATTTGCATATAACACAGATTCTGCTGCTGACTCTGATGCTACCAGCACAGGTCTCTCACAGGCACACTGCGAGACAGGACTTGCCTCTTGTTTTGGCAGGGTGGTTGCTGGGGGCCTACACCATTCCTTTGTATCTCTTTTTATCCTTATGTTCAGTAATTGAGCTTGATCCTGTCTTGGTTTCTGATGATTTTAATTCCAGGAGCACTTACAGGGAACACCCTTAAAAACTAAGCTCTTTATCAGTGTTTTAATGTTTCTTGCTCATGGGAAAACGTTTTTAACAGCAGACAGTCTTCTCCCACCTTATAAAAGCTGTTCTTTTATGTTTTCTTTTAACATTCTTTCCTCTTTCCTTCCTTAGAGTTAGAGACTTTCCTCTAACATTCATTTTTGTGGTCATTTGTAAACTGGAACACTTGTTTTTTTTAAATTGAAATAGACCTAGGAAAATTTAGAGGTTTGAACAGAAAAATAATAGTTTAACAAATGCAAGGTGCTGACATCATCCATGACTGAACAACCTGAGCTTGCCAAAAAGTATCTATCTTTAGTGGCATAGCTGAGGTACTGTTTGAGAACAGTGTTTTGCACAGGACAGAAATAACGACCTTTCCTTATTTCAGTGACATTTGAGGACAAAAGGAAAGCCAACTATGAGAGGGGAAATATGGAGCTGGAAAAGCGCCGACAGGTCCTGCTGGAGCAGCAGCAGAGAGAGGCTGAACGAAAGGCTCAGAAAGAAAGAGAAGAACAAGAGCGGAGAGAGAGGGAACGTCAGGAGCAGGAACGGAAAAGACAACTGGAAATGGAAAGGCAGCTGGAGAGACAACGAGAGCTGGAAAGGCAAAGGGAAGAAGAAAGGAGGAAAGAAATAGAAAGGCGGGAGGTTGTTTTCTTGAAATTATCTTTAAATGCTCTAAGGAATGTGTACATTCATACAGTACCCACTTGGCAGAGCATTTGAATTCTGCCTTTGGTTCTGTCTCCTCACACGGCTATTGGCACATTGTCTGGGAGAGAGAACATCATTTGTGTCTGAAAATATTGTGTCTGTTATAAATGAATTGAATGTTGGTGTGGGTTAAATATTTTCAGATACTTCTTAGGACAGATGAGACTTTCTTGGATTTTTGCAAAGATTTGTATTCCAAGCAAGGTTGTACTGAATTTATAATCGATAACATTTTGACAACTGAACTTGAGACAAATTTGCTACTGTTTGGTGTCTCAGCAATGCATCAGACTTGCCTATTTCATGAAACACTCAGAGGAGGTTACAAGCAGTATCTGTCAGTGTGCTGGGTTTTGGGCAGTATTCCAAGCTATATAGACTTCCTGAATTATGAGCTTTTCTTCATCCAGAGTTGGGAACATGATATGAGGAATCTTACAGGATCACTTCTTCCCTTCTTTGATGCTGAAGTACATAAAAGCACTTTACAAAAGACATTATGTTGCATTGCTGTAACATTGTTTAGAAGTAGAGCACGTTATGTTAAATTATGGTCTCTTGAGTTCTGCATCTCTGTTGTAATTTAAGGTAATGTAACTTTCCTACAGGCAGCAAAGCAAGAACTTGAGCGCCAGCGACGATTGGAGTGGGAGAGGATTCGTCGCCAAGAACTTCTTAATCAGCGTAACAGGGAACAGGAAGAAATTGTCAAGCTGACCTCCAAAAAGAAAAGCCTTAATCTTGAATTAGAAGCTCTGGTAAGGCAGGAGTTTCACTGCATGTGTAGAAATACAGTATTTTAAACTATGCAAATCTTAATATCTGCATTAATGGCCCACTAGGAGTTTCACTGTGTTCTGGATGAGGAGTCTAAAGCAGGTATTTTGGGTTGTTTCAAAGAACTGATTGTGAACTGAACTGCCCACAGATTTAGTGAAGTGATTTTTGCCCTGTGTGGTATAATCTGTCTTTGGTTTCTTTCTAGACGGACAAACATCAGCAAATCTCAGGCAGATTGCAAGATATTCGTAGCAAAAAGCAAATTAGAAAAACTGAACTGGAGGCTTTAGATAGGAAATATGACCAAGGAATCATGGAAGTCAAGCAACTGCAACAACAGCTTGAGGTACGTAACTTTCTGTTAAACCTATTTTCCTTTACTGTATTCTGTGTTTCCATAGTACTGTTGATAATGCATCTCCATAGGGAGGAACAGTGTTAGGGTTAGGGTTAGGGAATCAGTTGGATTATAGTGGAGAGGAAATAGGCAAGGCTGCTAGCATTGCAGAGGATTTTAGCTTATATGTGGTATTAAAGAAATGATTATATGTACTACAGCAAACTGATAGTTAAAGGAGAACAGTTGTCAAAACCTCAGCTGTTCTTTTGTGAACTGATAATAGTGACTTGTATTTAGTTATGAATTCTTTTATGGCTCAAGACTCAAATTTTTATGAGGAGTGTTGTCCTGTATTCAGAACAAGTTAATGTTTAGGCTGAATTACCTTGCTACTCTTTTGTTCTTTTTTATTGGCTTGGCTAACAGGAGGTGAATTATTTCAGATGAGTTGACTACCATAAATCATCCTATTCTGTATTTTATTAATGCTCTTGCATGTCTATTCATGTTGTTACTGTTTTATGTTAGGCTTGGGGCAGTCAACTTAAATGGTCTCATGTTAATATTTGTACTTTCAGCATGCTTGTTAGATTTTTTTTCCAGCTGTGTTAATGTTTTTGGGTCAAAAGCTTTCAATTTAATTCTACTTCTGTTAGGAGTATAGAGGTAATTTTTTCCTTTACCCCATAATGATAACTTGCATCCTTGTTTCATTAACATGAGTTGAAGTTACGTTTGAAAATTCATCCATTTTTACTTGCTGATTTATAAACAATATTAAAAATTTGTCATATTCCCTTCAATGTCTACAGGATTATCAGAACAAACTAATCTATTTGGTTCCTGAAAAGCAGTTGTTAAGTGAAAGGATTAAAAATGCTCAACTTGAAAACACTCAGAGTAAGTGCCTGCAAGTGAATTCTCTTCTGTTTGCATTACTGACTCTTCAACACTTAAACAAGGCTGAAGGATACAGAGGGGTTAAACACATCCTTCATTTTTATATCCTTTCAGTTAGTGCCATTGTTTCATCTGCATTCCATTATTTCCTGCATATTCCAAAAGAGGAGCAAACAAACACATTTTTTGCAAGAAAGCACAGATTTTGCTTGAGACTTTATTTATGCAGACTATGTGACCCACAGATATTATTATTATTCATTGTCTTTTTTTGGGAGTGTAAACTCAAGGGAGTTCATTTATGTAAAGTTTACACAGGTCTTTACATCAAATCACACTGGAAGAGACTGTCTAGAGAAGCTTGCTGTGAATTGCTCTGATACTGAAAAAACCAGATTGCAAATTATTCTGTATGTATTCCATATGATGCCTGTATGTCTCAGTTTAGTGTTGGGGCCATCTCTTTTTGTGCTGTATATGAATATAAAATTAAATCAGGGAATTTGTGTGAGGAAAGAGTATGGGAATGTGTGTATACTAGGAAAATAATACAATAATTAGTGAAAAGAGAAATCCTTGTAAAATTGCTTGTCTTTCCTTATGCAGCTACAGGAGTCAATTCAGTGCACAAGAAGTCCCTAGAAAAAGAGGAATTATGCCAAAGACTTAAGGAACAACTGGATGCCCTTGAGAAGGAAACTGCTTCTAAACTTACTGAAATGGATGAATTTAACAGTCAGCTTAAGGTATGTGCGTTATCTAAATATCTTATACCTGTAAGCACTATATTTTATTTCTTCATCCAGTCATAAAGATTGGTGCCACTTCCACCAGGCTTCCAAAAACACTCTTCCCAACCTCCAGTGTCAAATAAGAACTACCAAAAGTCTTGGAGTAAACAGTACATTGAAAATTCACCTAAACCTCTTGGTAATGTACTAAAAGACAAATCTCTTGCTAATCATTGCTTTGCATGACTCAGCTGTTGCTCACTCTCCCCTTTTGCCTTCTAGAATTCTTTTTCACTTAAAGTTTTTCAGACACTTTCAAATTCTGTTCTTACAGTGCGAGGTTGTATTGGGTACTATTTTTGAGTTGTGCACTGAACATTTATCTTCTGTTGGAGCACATGTTTTCACAGTACACTGTTCAAGATCCTGGGAGCAGACTTGGGTATTATCCAAAGAGTAGGCCTAGACCACTTATTTGTGTAGCAGTTAAGAAATATTGAACACTGTCCCTGAAAACATTCTTGTTTCAGAGGCAACTCAGGCAGCTCTCACAGGGTGGCATCCACTTAACTTTTATTTTCCAGCTTACTCTTAGTGGCTCTGACAGGAACTTTTTCCCTACGTAGTGAATTGATGGTGGGTCTCGCTCTGCACTCTCCCAATTAAAAAAAAAAATCATACAAATGTATAAACACTTAAGGAATTTCTTTTATTTTTAGAAATGGTTTCATACAGTGCATTTTCAGTTACTTGTTTATTGCATGGCTTGCTGTGTTCAGTGGCTGCATCCACAATTCACTCTTCCCTAAAATATGTTTTCAAAATACAGTGCAAAGATTAATTGGCTTTTTATCTACCTTATCTTACAGTGTGAGAATATGGATGATTCTGTTCTTCAGTGCCTTTTGTCTCTGCTAAGCTGTCTCAACAACCTCTTCCTCTTACTTAAGGTTATTTTCTAATCTTTGGCTTTTTTGGTTTTTTAATTATTTCGCAATTTTTCTCTGCTTACCCTTTCTGTTTAGTTGTACAATTTCTATTAAATATGTTTTTCTAAAAGAAAATTTATAGGCTGTTTTTCTTTCTGCTAGCTTTTACATCCTCTTAAATATTAAACATTTCCCTATCTGCTTAGAAATCCAAACTAAAAAATACCAATTCTTATATTTCTTAATAAAGTGTTCACTAAGTTGTTTTACCCAGATATTTTTCTTCTTAGTTAAGGTAACGTCAACAAAAAAATACTGTCTCAGATGGAAACAGTGTCCTCTCTCACTTTTCCATCTCTTGCTGTCTCCCTGTATCCATGCATCTTAAGCTATGAGTCAGGTATATGAATTCTTGTCCAAGTTTGAAAGTCTAGAAATAGCATCAGTGTGCAGACATATGACATGGCAAACACAATGCTGTGAAACCTCCAGATTAACCCAGTACTAAAACCTACATGCTGTCTTTCTTCAACACTGCTTTTGTCTGCTGGGGTCAGAAATCTAACTTTTAGAATAATTTGTGAGGGATAAAAATCAGAATTACTGTACTGAGCTTTTCATTTCATTAGGGCTTTTCTGTCCTTAAATCAAAGATATGAGAGTTTTTATAATTCAAACTTGCTTCTGAAGCAACCCTAAATTTCTATACAAAATGAGAAGAAAAAAGTATTCTCTGCTGAATGTGTTAGGGAGGAAATTGTAGTCAATTGCTTGATTTAGTTTGTTGCTGCAGAGACTTTCACTGAAACAGCAATCTTGTTATCTTGTAATTTGTCATACAAATTACACAGTATCTCTTAGGCAGCGTGATTATTGATAGGGGTGCATATTGTAGTGGGAATGGAACAATGTGATTGCTTTATTTGCATTTGTGAGATCAGACATGAAAAGTCAGGGTTTTCCTGTTGAACTGCTCGATGTGTATCAATAAGATTGCTAAGAAAAAACACTACCATCTTATAGATGTTCTGTGACATGGGGAAGTACAATCTAAAGTAACTGTAATATTGTTGATTTTTGTTCTTCTGTAAATTTAATTATTCCAAAGATTCAAGCAGATTTTTTTTCCTCTGAAAAAAGGTTGTTACCAGAGGGAAGTGGAGTAGGAATTGAAGGTTATGTTCAAAAGAAAAAGACTAAAATTGTGACATTTACAGCCACAGGAGAACTCCAGTCAGAGTTAGTGTCTTTAAGCTGTGGCTTCCCACTGTGGTAAGCCTGCTGGGTAGTTTATAAAAGTTTTTCTGATGTAAATATGGGACTGATTCTTCAGAAAGCATCACAAAGGCAAGCCCCCACTGCAGGATGCATTCTCAGGTTTGTGGTACTGTGTTGGTTTTCAGCTGAAATCTACCTCCTTGTAGTTATTTAAAATGTAGTTCACTGCCTTCTGTGCCCTTAGATAATGGGGTGTGTGAACACAGTTTTGTATCTCCCCCCTCCTCTGTCATATCTGGCATTTCCAGCAGGTGTCTGACTGGAAGGGCTCTTTGAAAACCTAAATTATGTTACTGACTTTGCAAATCTGCCATCTCCTTTTATCTTTCTGTTGATTTGACTTTCTTTACAGTGACCTCCAAGGACTGTTAATAACTTAATACTACTTTGGCCATTTGTATTAAAACTTGATTCAAAAAGCATTAAATGCCTGGATTGCTTTTCTCAAAGATTGGCTTTGTTCCCTTTGATGTACTTCATTGTGTTCCCTCCCCAGGACCTGAGAGAAAGTTACAGCACGCAGCAATTAGCCTTGGAGCAGCTCCACAGGATCAAACAGGACAAAATAAGAGAGGTAGAAAAAAGAAAAGCTGAACTTGTACAGAAGAAGCGACTGGAAGATGAGGTTGCAAGGTACCATGGCTGAATGTATCAGCATTGCAGTTTTTAAAGCAAAATAAGCTGTGGTGACTTCTAAGATAACATATATTTGCCTTAGAGGAAACATTTTATGTGGAGTACCACTGGTGTAAGATGGGTTGAATTGCCTCTTGCCAATCTGGTTTTTTTTTCTAAAAAAACATCTTTACAATTCATATTTGATGTATAAATAAACCAAGTAGTCAGTTGCGCTGTTAAGATTTTTAGTACCTTTAATAGATGATCCTGACATTTAAAATTCCTCCCATATTCTGCCTTGTTTTGATGGCCTACAAACATCAGACCCTTTTTATTAAAAGCACTTCTGACTGAGTAGTTACCAGGTTTTTTGTCACATATATCCCAATAGTTATGAGATTGATAATTCCTTATGGAAGGGCATTGACTGCTTAATTCCTGTGTTAATCTTGAAAGCTGGATGAGTGAGCAACCTATGAGCTTTAAATTTGATTCCTTTTTTGGGAGGGAGGACAATGAAAAAACTCAATTCTGTTTGAGAGGATCATCCCATCACTTACACGTCTCGGTTTTTCTAAGCCCAGCCTCGTATCAAGCACTCAAACTTTTACTGTTCTCAGCTCTTAGTTTCTCATGGTCTTGTTCCTGACTTGTTTTGTTTTCTTTTGTTTGACTGACTAAGAAACTGTAGTTTTAGTGTGATTCTATCTTAAGATGCTACTGGATTTTTTACCCTCTCCAGTCCTTCTGCTATCAGATACCTGTCTTGTGTTAGTTTTTTGGCTGATAGAGCTGTGTGATAGAGTAACAACATCAGTGCAGACCTCCTACTAGATCCTGCCATGTGCTTGGGATGCACAGGGAAATGCCCATCAGAGAAGTGGATCTCCCACAGTGAATTGATGGAATGGTCTCAATCTGAGCTTGGGCCCTCCTCAACAAACCTCCCCAGAAGGTGGTCCAAAGGGTTAGGTCCTCTCTTTTCAGAAGAAAGGTCTTGACAGCTACAATACAATGGTTTTTAAGTGTGTTGAATTGGCTAATCAGTTGTTTAGACAGATTTCCAGATGCTGTCTGCTGAAGAGTGTGGTCGTGGTAGGGATATGGGTATTGAATAGATTACAACTGCTGAAGGGAAAAATTCAAGCAGCAAAACCAGTATTCAAAGGCTGTTTCTGTGTATGTAAGTGAGTGAAATCAATCTGTTTGGAAATCATTCTTTCCAATCAGGAGATTTGGATACTACCTTGGTGGGAAGCATAAACCCAGCTTGGTCCAATCAACAGATCAGTTCTTGCTCATCAGGATGTGGGTTGACAGCAGTGCTCCTGAAGGCACTGGATTAGTAAGCCCATGGCAGTGTTTCTGTACCAAGAATTCTAATCCATTTGTTATTTTTATGTGGAATATAAAGGCACTCATGTTAAGACCAAGCACAGTCTTCTGTGGAAGAGCCGATTGCCTGGAGAGCAGAGTGATCAATAGCATTGGTTCAGTTTCGCTGGCAAGTGCCATCAATTAGGAGCACAATCTCATTCATTTTTATATGAATGTCTTCTTACCTCTCTCCTGCTTTTCTTTCAGGAAGGCAAAACGGGAGAAGGAGAACCGATGGCAGGAAAATATCCGAAGGGAAGAGGAAGAGAAAAAGAAGCGATTGGAGGAAGAAAGAATGCAGGAAAAAGTCCAAGAAAAGCTGAAAGCTGAAGAAGCTCTTGCCCTGGTGAGAGAAAGGGAAAACAAACAACATCTTCTTGCAGAGGAGGAGAAAGGTAGACAAGCCACGATCTTGAGGGAGGCAGAACAACAAAGGCAGAGGCAACTGGAAGAAGATAAAAGAAAGCAAGAACAAATAGCAAAAGAAGCTGAGGAAAGGCGTAAGCAGAACGAAGAAATAAAAAAGATAAAAGAAGCAACCAGCTCTCAAGAGGAGAAACACACTTCTAAAATAAACATAAATGAAAAGTTTGCAGATCTGTTGAAACCAACAGAGGGTAAAAGTCTTAAACCACCCTGGAAAAATGAAGGTAATCTTGGTCTGTTAGATTTTTGCTTTAATGACTCTTTTTTTCCTGAGTGTCATTTCAATCTTCATATGTATTACTGTTAATAGGACACAAGGCAGGCTTAGACATTGCCTAATACTAAAAACACCCAAACCAACGATGCTTCATGTCTATGGTTAGTTGTAAAACATCCTATTGACTTTGGTTACTTTTTTCAGCTTTCAGCACCTATGACTCTGATGTGAAATCTTCCAATGATTGTGATCTCAGATGCTGGAAACAGTAATACTTTAGCTTTTTCCTAAGGCTTGTGCTTTTTTTCATTAAAATGATTTATTAACAGTGAAATCTAGTTTATTTCTGCATTACCCAATTCTTCTTATTAAAAAACACAAAGAACTGGCTGAAAAATACTTGCACACCTCAGATACACCTTGTGAAACATTCACTCTTAGCAACTCAGTTGCAGACTTGGAGAACGGAGATGCAAAGAAAATAGAAATAGTTATAGGTTGCTATTTTAGATCTCTAAATAAAATCTTCATGTGTGCTGCTGATGGTTTATTGTTACAACAGTGGTATCTTTTCAACTTGGAAAATTATAATAGTGTTGAGTCTTTATTATTTTTATTTTGTGCTTCCTTGGGCCTGCAACCACTGGTGATCTCCTTGGATACTTGCATAGTGTCTGGGGCAAGAACTGTTTCCTCTTATATTCAAAGCAGTTGCTTAGAATGCTGGCACTGCACCTCAGTGCTCGTCTTTCATCTGTATCAAAGTGGTAACTGGTTCTTATCCTTCCAGGCAATGCAGCAGCTGTCACAGAGTCCAGGAATTCTGTTGCCTTGGTAAATTACAGAGCTTTGTATCCATTTGAAGCAAGGAACCACGATGAGATGAGCTTTAATACTGGAGATGTGATTCAGGTAAGATTTGCCATTCACATTTGAATTGCAAAAATGACCTTGAGATGCACAAGGTCATAAGGGCTGAAAGCATTATGTTGACAAACATTTTAAGGTTTACTTAAGATCTAAATTGGATTGCTGCTTTTTTTTTTCTTGACAGATGAAATTAGGATTAGTTCAGCCAGAATATTTTTCTGAATCTTATTCATCCTAAAGGTGTTGAGAATCTCTTTAAAAATAACAGTGAATGCTAAACATAAGCTTTCAAAAATTAGTAGATGATGTCATTGTTGCAGTTCATTGTCCTTGTGCAACTTGGCTTTTAAGTGTCTGCTTGAAATATGAGCATAGTAAATAGAAGCATAAATTATTTGAATTAAAATCAAACTAGTTATTTAACAAGTTGTGTTAGGTTGAGCTGGCAAAATGCCAACTGCTCAACAGAAAGAGAGAGAGAGAATCCACCCCCCTCACCAAGGGAAGAAGAGGGAGGAAAAAAAAACAAAGGGAGGGGGGGGAACCCAAAACCTGAAATAGCAAGCTTCATGTTGTATTATACAAAAGAGAGACAATTAAAAACAGAATATGATATAATACAAATGATATATATACAAATGTGAGAAAAAACAAACTAACAACAACAACTACTGAGATGCCCACCCAACAACACAGACCTCCACCACCCCAGCTCACAAAAATACTCCAACAAGCTCCCTCCAAAGGATACCCAGCAAGAGAGGAGAAAACCAACAACAAGAAAAGGTACTTCCCAAACCAAACAGCTGTGAAGTGGTGAATGAGGCTCAGCTCCCCTGGCAGCAGTGACAGCAGGTCTGCTTGGCAGCCAGACATCAAGGGACTGAGACAGGCACCACCCACATCTCCTCTTAGACTTGATTTTGACGTCAAAATGATATGAAATATCTCTTTGGTTGCTTAAGTCAGGTGATGTTTGTCCCCTCTAATGTACATATACTCTCTGGGTCTGCTGAAACTGAGGCCTGGCTGAGGCCTGGCTGGAACTAAAGCCAAAACTACCACACAAGTAGATGTGAAAGGTTCTTCTGAATTTTAATACTGTTTTCCAGTATATTGTTAACATAGATTTCTTCCTCTCTTGGTCTAGTGGAAGGTGTCCCTGCGCATGGCAGAGGAATTGGAGCCAGATGATCTTTAAGGGCCCTCCCAACCCAGACCTTCATGATTCTGTGGTTCTCTTTCTGACTGGTCCTTTATAAATCCTCCCTCAGGCAGATAATATAGTAGTTTATTTTTGTATCCATACTTCATAGCACTTTCCTGAATTCAACTGAACCTGCTTCTATAATATTACAGCAGGACTGTAAGGTTGGAAATGCCTTGTGGGATCTCAGTTAAAATCTGTTGTTTTGTGTAATTCCATCACTTGTCAGCATACATGGTTTTGAAAGCCTGTGCCTTCAGGTGAATGCATGAAAACTGATTTACAGCTGTGGTCATACAATTAATGTTTATGTCTAATGTCTAACTACATATGATTCCTCTCCATTCAGACTATAAGTGATCTAGGTAGGTGATAAGCAATGTGGTACAAAGTACTAAAACACTTGAGGTATTAACCTTCAGTTTAACAATGTTAAATCATTTATTTGCATTTTCATACCATTGAAGCCTGAAAGAGAGAACAAGAGCAGGTTTTGTTTTGAGTTCCTTCTCAGCTATGATTGTATCATCTAACTACTGGTAACTGGTTTCAGAAATGGGCTAAGAGCTGCCACCTCCTTCTCCTCCTACACCCCAAACCTCAGCTAAGCTAACAAGCTGATATTATTTGATGAGTTGCTAATTTTTAGCCAATTTTCAGTAACTGGCTAATTTGCAGCATAATGGAGGCTTGTGTATTGCTGTGAATGTTTAAGGATGCTCTGTAGTTAATCATATAGTAAATAGCAGAATTTTGAGGCGTGTTTTGGATGCAGTCAGCTGGCAAGTTAATTATATCTGTAAGCAGAACAGCAGCAGTTGTATCCCTGCTCTGCTGGGCTCTCCAGCCACTGCTTGTGGGCTGCACATTCAGCAAAATACAACACAATGCACCATAATTTTTGGCAAGCCAGAGTGGCTCCAGATACACTACATTATCCCCATGTGCGTGTCTGGGACCTGTTTAAAGGAATATAACATCTTTGAGGCCTGTCTCTGCCTGTGTCTGAAGCCAGTGTGGCTGCACCACCACCCTGTTTTGTGAGCAGAGCAGAATCACCTCAGTTCTGAAAGGGAAGAAGGAAAATGCTGATCCTTGTGTGAGCACTGCTCACTCTTCAGTTCAGTGTCAGCAGGTGCTGACACACCAGGTATCCTGTTTGTTTCATGCTGCTAATTCTGTTCCTTTTGTATTAATCCTCCTGTCCGTAGGTGGATGAAAAAACCGTGGGAGAGCCCGGCTGGCTTTATGGGAGTTTTCAAGGACATTTTGGTTGGTTTCCATGCAATTATGTAGAAAAAATACCAGAAGGAGAAAAAGCTTTATCTCCTAAGAAAGCCTTACTTCCTCCTACTGTATCTTTATCTACTACCTCAGCTGCTTCAGAGTGAGTTTTTGTTATGTTTGTGTTTAAATGGCTTTTTCTAATTTTAGCTAGTACATAATGTGCTTTATGTTTGTTTTTAAAACTTAAAGGCAGAAAATCTATTGAAGAACATATCCAAAAGTCTTAGCTTGGAAATTTAAAGTATTTAATAGGCTGCTTTGCATTGTATAGAATATCTGTTTTATAGATGGTAAAAGAAAGTTACTCTGCTTGAGGTACTTTTTAAATAAAAGTTATAATCTGATAAATATGCCTGTGCTCAATTTGCAGACCACTTTCACCAGGTAAATCTGCAGAAGAATCTGATTACCAAAATATCCCTTTTTCTAGCCTGAACGTTAATGCAGCCTGGCAACAGAAATCAGCTTTTACTCGCACTGTGTCCCCTGGATCTGTTTCACCCGTTCACGGACAGGTACATTGTGTGAGAGTGGGAAAATTGCTGTGGTTTGGATTCATGTGAATGAAAATTATTTAAAATGAAAACAAAACCACACACAACTTTGCTAATGCTGGGTGCACTGAACAGGCTAGAAGATGAAGAAGCTCGTCTGTATGCTCACTAGTGTGCATTGACATAATTCCATGTTTCCAGGGACCACTGAGCAAGAAGGCTCATGGTTCATAATTCTGAAATCATTCTCACCTGCAATGAGACACAGAAATATTTTTAACAAGTAAGAAACTTAGTTACGTGGATACATCATATAAAAATAAATTACTCAGCCATCACTTAAAAGGAAGTTGCTTAAGCTTCAACGCAAAATGCATTGGTGTTTGGTTTTAACATTTGTACTAGCCCGAGGTAGTGTGATCAATGAACTTCTCCATTTCTGTCTTACAGGGGCAGTCTGTCGAGAACCTAAAAGCACAAGCACTTTGTTCTTGGACTGCAAAAAAAGATAACCACTTGAATTTTTCAAAGAATGATATCATTACTGTCCTGGAGCAGCAGGAGAACTGGTGGTTCGGGGAGGTGCATGGAGGCAGGGGTTGGTTTCCAAAGTCGTATGTCAAGCTCTTACCTGGGAGTGAAGTCAAGAAAGAGGAGTAAGTCTGACTTGTTGTTGTGTTCAGCAGCTAACAAAAAGGAGTGGTTTGAAGTGCAAAATTCTTACAGTGCTTTAGTGTGCAGAATATAAATTACACTTACAATTTACACCATATCGTTTTAGGCTTTTATTATTTCATTCTGGCAAGATGGGTAATGTTGGGCTCACTGCTGTGTAAATAGACAGTCTTACTAGTCTGAGTGCTGTGAGAAATCAGTGGTGTCTGATTATTCATCAAGTGCCAAACTTTTCGTTCATTACCATGTCAGCTCTCTTGCAGTGCAGTCACATTCTGCCTCTGAAGGTACCAATTTTTAAGTTACCTACAACTAATTGAAAGCTTGTGAGGCACATCTGGCAGAAGTAGTGTGCTTTCTTTACTTGAAAAGAGTGTGTCTATTCTAATGCTGCAGGTTAATTGTTCAGGTAAACAATCCAAAGTCTGGTTGCTGCTGGAATGGCTTCATCATGTGTGTGAATTATTCTTTTCATAGATTATGACAGAAGTTCTTAGACATTCTTTAGAATAAGAGAATTTAGTTAACTTACTTCTTTTGGATAACATAATTTGTGAATTTATCTTCTCGTCCTTCATCACATGACTTTATTTTTCCCTGAAGTGTGTTCTTGGGTGTCATTAATATACTAAATATCAGTAATACTTGTCACTGTTGGACAGTGAGGAAAGTCCTTGCAGTTAATTCAGAGTCAATACCAGCTCTGAGACAACTGAAGTGAGCTTATTGTCATCCAAATTAAGAGATTGGTTCTTGATCAGCTTCTTAGTTACACAAACCTCTATTTTTTTCTCTCTGCAGACCAGAAGCTATTTATGCAGCTGTAAACAAAAGGCCTAATGCACAGTGTTACCCAGCAGGAGAGGGTAAGACAACAAGAAACATGCCAACTAATGCTACAGTCTGTTCCTGCTTAATGGCACATGAATATACTTAAATTTGTGAGGGTTTACTGAGCAGCCATTTTAGTGCTTATCCAGAAGACACAGTGCAAATGTTGAGCTGTTGATACAAGACTTCTAAAACTGTAACTAATTCAGGTTGAGCATAGGCCTGGGTTTTGATTTTGTTTTTAAGACTTTTTTAAGATTTTTGCTTGAACATGTGTACACTTCTGAAAGCCTGAACATGTCTCGTACTCATTAGCCAAGTTCTCTTTCTGCTGTTCTCTGCTGTACTGTAGAGACATGAGAATGAATTTTTACTCTTCTGAGTGTGGATCATTCTCTTCAAATCAGTAAGGAGTGGAGAAAACAAATATTACTGGGCAAAAATGGTTTGGGAAGCACTTTCTAAGCCTTACAACCTAGTGTATCTCTGTGCTTCCCCAATGATGTTTTAATTGCACCTATGTTTTTTCATTAAAAGTTGTGTACCTGTAAGCCGTAAGCATGAGGCAAGGTGGGATTGCAGTCAAGCAAGTAGATAGGTCAGTTAACAGACTTGAGAAGACATGATCCATGTTATGAACACACTGGTGAATGCTGATATCCCTTTATTTGCACCTGGTGTGCTTTCACTCCCCTGTCTGAAACTGTTTCCTCCCTTGTGTGCTGTTTGCACAGAGTACGTTGCACTCTATTCGTATTCGAGCTCCGAGCCTGGTGACTTGACTTTCATGGAAGGTGAGGAAATCCTGGTGACCCAGAAGGAAGGGGAATGGTGGACTGGGAGCATTGACAGCAGAACTGGAATCTTCCCCTCCAATTATGTCAGACCAAAGGATCCAGAAGTGAGTTCATGTTCCAAGACTTAACACACGGTGCTTTCTCTCAGTTTTACTCTATTGACACATAGCTCTTAGATAATGATTTTGAGCAGAGGTTAGTGTGCTTGACAGGAAAGAAACTCCTTAGTAGTTTGAGTGCAAAATGAGTGGTCTAGCCAGTGTCACACTCTCTCTGTCCATGCAGGATGGTGTTTCCTTAAATACGGGCTCAAAATTAAAATCTACACATGCTTTTAGTGTAAAATCTACTGGTTTTACTGCACATTAAAAGGTGGTTGTTGTGTCTTTGTAGGCTTCTAGTTATGCTGGCAAAACTGGAACAATAAATAAGAAACCGGGTAAGTTGTGATAACCTTTTAACCTTTAAGCCTGTTTCTTAAGCAGCTCAGAGAATTTTGGTTCATATCAGTTTCTGATGGTGTGGCTGATGTTCTTGTCTGCAAATTATGTAGCAGGATATTTCTGTGGATGTAGCTCTTACTGCAATGAAAAAGTAACAAATGTAATTAATATGTTTTCTTTCCAGAAATTGCTCAGGTTACTACTGCCTACACTGCATCAGGAACTGAACAGCTCAGTCTTGCTCCAGGACAGCTAATACTTATCCTGAAGAAAAATGCCAGTGGATGGTGGCAAGGGGAGTTGCAGGTAGTTACTCAAGGACAAATAATTGTGACTTGTTGAATGGCAACGAGATGCCCTTGGTTTTAATTCAAAACAACTTAGAATTATATAAAATGTGACCAGAAAGTTATTTTCATCTTGTATATGCTGCAGGGGGTTCTTTTAAACTTTAGGTTGCTGGAGGGTTTGTTTTTTTTGCTTTGGGGTGGTTTTTTTTGTCACAGAAAGCAGTAAAATTGTCACTGAACTTACGCATAGGATGAGGGAGAGGGAAATTGACAGTTAATAAATTGTTTAGAATTTAATTGGTAAAATATTAAACTGGGATATTATTCTAATGAAAGAACAGACATTCTTGGAAGCTGGAGTTGGAAGCTGTTTTATTGCAAAGGTGGCTGTTCCCACTTTTCTCCTTTCTCCACCTGGATTTAAGAAGAGTGTCATGTTACAATACCGTCAACCTCATTAGAAACTCCTGATATGATGCATAAGTAGAATATCTGTAGAAAAAAATTTCAGCCCTACAATTGAGTTGTACTCTAAAATCTGCCTGTGAAAATTCTGGGTGAACATGTTTGCCAGAACATATTGGGGTTCAGCTTTGTTCCAACTGGGTGGTTTTGTCCTTCAGCCAGATTTTTTCCTTTTGAGATCTGTTTAGTATTTACGAGGTCTTTGGAAGCCTGACTTCTTGTCTTTTGTTGGCAGAATTGTGTGACGTATTTACTGCATTTTTTCTAGTCTATAGACCATTTGGGTTTTCGGTTGTGTAACAACCATTTTGAACATTTGCAGGCAAGAGGGAAAAAGAGGCAGAAAGGATGGTTCCCAGCCAGCCATGTGAAGTTACTTGGTCCGAGCAGTGAAAGAACCACATCTGCCGCTCCCTCAGGTGAAATAGAAACCTTTGTATTTAATTTAGGGGTTTTTATGTAACTACTTCAATTGCTCAGATATTAATATGGATTACATAACAAGCCTAGTACTGTATTTGATGGCCTGTGGTGGGTTGACTCTGGCTGGGTCCCAGATGTCACCAAAGCTGCTCTATTCCTACCCTCCTCAGCTGAGTAGAGAAGAGAAAATATCACAAAGACTTGTGGGTTGAGGTAGGGGCAGGGAGAGATCAAGCACCAGTGACCATCACTGGCCAAACAGACCTGACGTGGGGAAATTAGTTTAACTTATTACCACTCAGATCAGAGTAGAATAATAGGAATAGAACTGGCTCTTAAAACACCCCACCACCACCTCTCCCTTCTTCCTGGGATCAACTTCACTCCCAGTTTTCTCTGCCTCTTCCCCTCCAGCAGCACGGGGGTTTGGGGGAATGGGAGCTGTGGTCAGTTCATCACATGTTGTTTCTGCCACTCCTTCTTCCTCAGTGGGAGACTCCTCACACTCTTCCACTGTTTTAGTGTGGAGTCCCTTCCACAGGAGACAGTCCTCCACAAGCTTCTCCAATGTGGGGCTTCCCAAGGGCTGCAATTTTTCATGAACTGTCCTAGTGTGGATCCTTCCCATGGGGTGCTGCCCTTCAGGAACAGGCAGCTCAAGTGTGGGTCCCCCACTGAGTCATAAGTCCTACCAAAACCATGCTCCAGTTTCTTCAGCTTTCCATGGGGTCACAGTCTCTGTTCCAGTGTGGGCACCTCCATGGGCTGCAGGTGGATCTCTGCTTCCCTGTGGACCTCCATGGACTGTATGAATACAGCTGCCCCACCACGGGCTCCAGAGGAATCTCAGCTCCAGCACCTGGAGTGTCTCCTGCCCCTCTTTCTTCACTGACTTGGGCATCTGCAGGGCTGTTTCTCTCACATATTCTCATTCCTCTCTCCCTTTTTGCCCCATCATAACTCTGTTAGCCCAGAGGCACTACTGTCATCTCTGATGGGCTCAGCTTTGACCAGCAGTGGGTCCATCCTGGACCCAGCTGGCATTGGCCCTGTCGGACACGGGGAAAAATTGTGGGAGCTTCTCACAGAACCCAGCCCTGTACTCCCTCTCCTGCTACCAAAACCTGGCCACACAAACCCATATCTGTGTGCCCATATCTGATTGCAGTGTCACTGTGCAGGTAAAGTTCTAGTCAGAAACTGGGTCTTTTGACAGTGTTGTCAGCTCCTATCTCTGCCCAAGAGAGGCAAAATCTCACAACTTTGTAATCAAAAATTATTCACAGGGTACCCCTCTGTCATGTACTGTCCTCTATGCACCTCACAGCAGAAACTCTCAGTCACACAAAGCTGTTTATATTCAGAAATATCTGATGATTAGTGCCATCTTCTATGGCAAGAGCTTTTTAATTTTTCTGAATGCACTGAAAAGAGCCACATCCATCTCATTTGGAAACTCCACGTTTCCAGGTGCTACCAAAAATCTCACAGAGCCAGCAGTCATTGACAAACAACTTGGAATTATGTGCACTGCTCCTTATAAAGAGGGAGACTAAGCAGCAAATTTTCAGTAGATTTTCCCGTTTGAGTGGCTGGGTGCAAATGAAATTATTTCGCAGAAAGGAAGCTTTTTTGGTTGTGCTTGCTTAAATTGTGCTGTTCTCTACAGTTATGATTTGCTTATACAACAACTTCCTGGGTTTTACTGGACAGAACTTCCCTGTGACTAAAGCAGCAGCCTAGGATTAGCTAACTCAGATTTCCTCTTCCTTTGCTACATGTTTCTCAGAATTATCTGCTGTAAGATAATAAAACTCACTGTTTTCAGACAGTAAAAGAAACAGAAGCATACTTGATTATATTTAAAGTATCTAGAAGGCCAGTAGCTGCTATACTAACTGAACCCATTCATTATATAAGTGCATGGAAGTATAAAGGGCAAATAAAATTACTGCCCTGCTCAATTTTAAAAATGTAAGAGATAAAAAGCTCCACGTCAAGATAAGCTTGTGTGGCATTTTTCTTATGTAACAGTGTATGTGAAGTTGTTGTTCCTTTCCTTTGGTTATGTAAAACACTGAAAAAACAGCCTTAATATTTGTATAACTCTATTCTACTATTTTTTCCTTTGTAGTGTGTCAAGTGATAGCCATGTACGATTACACAGCGAACAATGAGGATGAGCTCAGTTTCTCCAAGGGGCAGCTGATTAATGTGCTGAACAAAGATGATGCTGACTGGTGGCAAGGAGAAATCAGTGGTGTGACAGGTCTCTTCCCCTCAAACTATGTGAAGATGACCACGGATTCCGATCCAAGTCAGCAGTGTAAGCAACTTTTATTTCTGATTAATTCTGTTACTTTATTTCAAAAGTGCATTGCTGTTGTTTTGCTTTCTGTCTGGAATTTGTAGTTCTGGGCATCAGCTGAATTGATTAGTACTTTAAATACTCTTTCTTTAAATATTTTGCAATAGTACTAAGTACTGTAAACCCTTTTTTATTTAGCCTACAAACAGCCAGCACATTACCAGCCAGCCAGTGTGGGATAGTGAGAGTGCAAGGATGAGCTAAAGATACTGGATTTCGTAGGAGTTCCCTTTCCATGAAAGATGCTGATAACTAACACAGACTGGGAAGCAGTGCAGGCATACTACAATTAAAGAACTTACTGGAGCTTCATAAAATTAAAAGAAGTGTCTGTAGTCATTTTAACATATGTATCAGTTAAGTAAAAATAACCATAAAAAGGATAGGAAAAAATAGTGGCATTAGCAAGTGGTCTATCCTGTGGCAAATACCCATGTCCTGGCTTCCAGCAATCCATCTCTCATCCAGTTCTGAGAAACAACATATAATCAAAACACAGGTTAAGCTGAAAAGTACCAGCTGCAGGCTGAGGACTGAAGGCCAAACTGTGCACCTGGCAGTCCGTATTTTCTCTGCCTTTTTTGCACATAAACACAGTCAGGGTTTTTGGTGTCCCACATACATGCACACCCCATTTTTTGGCCTCTCTTGACAGAAAAATTTACCACCATTTTTACTACCTCAGCTTTTCATCCTGTGATTAAACCAACTGTTACATTAATCCAGTGGTTTGGGGACATACCCTGATGCCAGAATTGCTCCTTGGACATGACAGGCCTTGTCCCTTCACTTGCTTTTTTTCACTTGGCTTCATTAGGAGTTCTCTCACTATAAAGATACCTGGAAGTCTGTTTGAGGCTCACTCTTAATAGCCTCCAGCTTGTGTGTAGGACCAGTTTGCACTTCAGATTTGATCAGTGTAGTTGTGTTCTTACACAAGTATTCACAAACTCATAATGAAGGTACAGCTTGGATTGAAAAGTTAAAATATTTCCCCTGGGAAGCTTGTTATGGTTCCTGGGCAAAATAGTGTGCACCCTTCTTGAAGTTTTCTTTTTAGCTGAATTACTTCTGTGCTCACATTTTTGGTAATACCTTGTTTTGGGTTGTTTTTTGGTTTTTTTTAAATGCCTCTGACAGTGTGGTTGGGATGTCAAAAACTTCTGCACTTAGATTGAACTTAATTTTTTTATTAGGCACAGCTAGATTGTTAAAGTGGTCCTTTGATAGCTTTAATTCGTTTACAAATCTCAATTTTGAAGAAACAGTATAGACTACTCCCAGGTGGGCTATAAAATCAAGATTCTGGCTGAGTATTAAAAGTTAATGAATTTTCAAGAATTGTAGAGATAACAGCTTGTCATACCAGGTGTGTTGCCATTTCGAGTTATGTGGCTGAATTGATAAGTTCAAGGTGATCTTGTACCACTGATTTTCAGCAAAAGCAGTGCTAAGACCAAGTGGTAATTGGAAAGTTTTGATAGGGTGAGTGACTTTTTCTCATTGTTTGCTGATATGACATTAGGCTTTTCTTTAGGTTTTAATGTTGTGGAATAAAAACATTTCCACCCACATCAAACTGTGGTTGTGCTTTGAAAGTGTATTGTCAAAGGTCAGTCAGGTGAGCACATGTGCACCAGGTCACCTGTACCTGGTCACTGAACTTTAGTCTGTGAATCAGATCTACAAAATCCACCTACTGGTGGATGTTGAATTTATCTAGTTTTTAAATTTTCTGAGTATTTCAAGCAAACTGAGCTATAAATCAGTTTTGTGCTAGGGTCTGCCACTCTTGTGATATTAAAACACAGGCAGTTGGAAACTTCAGGAAAAGTCCTGCTTCAAGCCCAGAGCCTGCACAAAACAACCAGGATGGCTTGTTAACTTACTGTGTAAATACCATTGTGCAGATTCCAGCTGGGCTGCTGCTGGTCGGTTGGGTTAAACTGTAAGCCAGTTCTGTACTATTCTTCTGTAACCAGAGGAATATTTAAATATGTACTGACTGAATTTCCAAATTTCCCTGGCTTTCCTTACAGTATTTTTTGATCTTGTTTAAACTCCCTGCAGAAACAATGACTCGTGTTCTTGAGAAATCACTAAGGAATAGTCCCACAGAAGTGTTGATGTGGCCCTCTAGGGACCAGCTTAGAGATATGACAAAAGGCAATTTTTAAAATGCCTTGTATTTTAAAGAACTGCTAATCTGAGTATTGCAGTGTTTCTGTTGAAGAGTAGCAGTTTGTCCTCCTGTCTTTTCTAGGTGATCAATTACAATAGTATTAGACAGGCAGATTTCATCTACTCAAATAGGTTTGTAGTGTAGGAAAATTCTGGGTTTCCCTCACATTTAAACTCTTTTATATGGACCACCTTTGTTTTCAGAGTGCATTCTGGGAGTTACTAGTTTTAGTTGTAGTGGCAAACTTCCCTAGCAAAGAAGGAACTGAGGTCAGCAAGATGTTTCTTCTCTTAAGTTGCTGAAATAGCTCTGTGAGCAGAACACGATCACTTTCTCTCTTGGTGTAGCTGCACATTCTGATGTAGAGTCTCTGCAAGATAAAAAATAAAATCAATTCGGGGTGTTGTAGGTTTGTCAGCAGGTCTCTTAAATACCTGGGGATTGCAGAACACAGAATCTTTGAGTTGTGCTCTCAGTAACCTTGGTGATGATTAGACTTGCTCATATTTTAATGCCATTTTAACAGCCCTTACTCTAATGTTTGCACAAAAAAAAATCATAAAGAATAAATACAATACACAGGAGGTTTCAAAATACAGCTATAAAGAAATGTGCACAGAATCAGACTCTTCTGTTCTTTGAGTGCTTGCTCAGCCATTCGAGATCAGATTTTTTTTGTGTTGCCAGTACCTGTCTAAAACACGTCTACCAAGTTCTCTTCCTGTTCTTCCTTAAGGGCTGTGTAAGGCAGGGTAGGCATGGTGCACTTGGCACTTTACAGTTCTTCTCAGTGGCCTGATAAGTTTGCTACTTCTTTCAGTCTTCACCTGTCTTGCTCTTGGAAACTCATTGTCTCATTATTTATTGCCTTTTTCAGTGAGACAGCTTTTTCAGTTTGTTTTCTTATCCATGGGACAGTGTGAGCCTTGCCTTTGTATTTTATTTAGCTGAGATTTTCTCCCTTTTAAGTACCTCAGCTGGTGGCAAGACAGCTGCTCCAGCTACATCTGCAGATTTGGTTGCTGAATGTCCTTTAGTATTAGAGATCAGTTCCTCTCTCAGAGACGTTCTTGCTGACAGCTGGACAGCTCAGCCAGGTGGACACACCTGTTTGGGATGCAGAGAGGCTTCTGGTTCATCCTGCCAAGGTGTCTCCTCTCCCTCTGTGAGACTGGTCTTGCACAGAACTGAATGTTGTGCCAGTTCTTTCTACTCTGATAGAATCATAAGGTGTAAAGGAGTTGGAATGGACCTTAAGTATCTTCTAGTTCCAGTCCCTTTGCCATGTACAGGTACATCTTCCAGTAGAGGTTGCTGAAGGCTTTATTAAATTTGGCTTTGAACTCTGCGTGGTATGGAGCATCCACAGCCTCTCTGGGAAACTTGTTCCAGTGTCTCATGACCCTCACAGTAGAGAATTTCTTCCTTGTGTACATGTAGTTACTGTTTCTGTTCACACTTTTTCCTTTCCATAGACCAGCATTGGTGCAGTTCCTCACACATCTGACTTACCCCTTCAGTTGCTCCGGCCTGAGCTCCAGGTGGTCCCATAACCTGACAAACACCTCCTTCCCCATTTCAACCTGCCTGTGCTGCCTTCTGCCAGTGCTGAGACTGGGCACAAATCCTCTCTCCACAGACAGGTCTTGACACGTTTGACAACAATGAGAATTGCCTTAGGTACAAACTTGGTATTTATAGTAATACCATTAGTCTGCCCAATGTTTTTCCTCCCCACATCTCACCTGTAGACAGGACATCTTAGAGACATGAGGCAAGTCCTGTCCTTTCAGCAACAAGAATCTTTATTGCCAGAAATCTATTACTACGTGCCAAAGATCATTAGTAATTCCTGTACACACTGTCCAGTGAGTGAAGCTCACTGATTTTCAAGGGTGTTCATAGTGAGAAAACTAGTTCTGAATTGATGTGGTTGTGGTGGGTGTGTTTCTGTGTCTGTATATGGACAACATGTTTTGGAGGTCTCTTAATTCTTGCCGAGTAACTTCTCTCTGTGGAGTGAGAGTTCATGTTATCAGTTGCTTTGAGGTATCGCCTTATCACATGAACATTAATAAATTATTGTAAGATTTTACTCAACAGCTCCAGAGTTTTACCCCCTTTACCAAAGAGCAAATACAAAATCAGTCTGTTAGTTCATAGTGTCATAGTGACTTTGTATTTCTAAATCTATTTGGTGAATGTCGGGCTGGATAAAACTTCCAGGTTGAAATCCTGGGGTATGGAATAGTCTCTGGATTGCCCACAAGGTATGTGCAGCTGCAGCCCCCATCATGCCTCTGCCTTTAGCCTTTCAGTCAGAGCCTTTCCAGACTGTGTAGCCCTTGGTTTCTGATGGGGAATTGAGGGATGTGGTACATTCCACTCCATGGATACATGTTACTCGAGACAAGGCTTTAATTTCTTCTAGGCTTAGAGTCAAACAGAGTGAATTTGTATGTACTGATAGGGATAAATTCCAATGAGGCTTTTCTATACAAGTTTAGTTTTTATCTGATTTTCTAATGTCCAATTACAAGTTTCTTGTGAGAAATTGTGGTTTTGTTGAAATCTCAGGGAATTTTGCCATTGCCTTTAAAAAAATCCCTAGGGCTTGGCCTTGTGTTGAATCTACATAACAGAAATCTTCCTTGTGAAGAAACTTTTTCTTCAAATGAGTCAGCTACAGAGGTTTTTCAGAGTCAGCAGTGGCTGTTCACAAGTACTTTAAACCTGTGTGTGTTTATAAATATGAAACTGCAAAGGTGGAAGCTCATGATGTCTGTTTTCAGAAAGTTGAATTGTTCATCATTCCTTTCTGACCTTTTTGGTGTTGTTCTGTCTTTGTCCTTAGAACTCATATGTTTCACTCTTCAAATTTATGTTCATTTTATCCTTCTTTTTTTTGTTTTTGTTTTTGTTTTTTTTAGGACCCAATGTTGTCTTCCAGTGTGAAAGCACCTCAGAGACCCACTATCCAAGTTTGACTAGCGTGGAGGCAGGGTGGCCAGCCCTGCTCACGTGTCTGACACAATCCTTTTGCTTCGTTTGAACATTAGAGCCAATCAAGAAATTAGGTTTTTGTGCTTTTTCTTCTAACCTACAGTTTCAGTTGATTTGTAAAAGCAGAAAGGATAGTGGGTCTTTGTGTGGCTTTCACTGCTGTTCATTCTTGTTTCCTTTAGTATTTCCTTTGGTATTGATAACCGTAGTCATTAGCATGCATATCAAGTTACCTTTTGCATGGTGGGATTGCAGACACACAAAGACCCACTATTTGCACAGTTTATCTGAGCTGTTTTGAACGGGCAGTTGTGTTCTTTCAATGTTGTAATGTACATATTTTGCAGAATTAAAATGTTCACCAATTATTGCTCTAATGGGCTTGATTTAATCTCTTACATTAAAATTGGCAGCCTACATGGCTCATCCAGAAACAAACCCTACCTGTCTGCTGCTGGTAGTCACTGTGATTACAAACATGCTACAAGATCTAAGGGTTAGATCTGGTACAGTCCATCCAGCCTTTTAACACCCTTTTTAACTGGGGAAAGAACTATTAAGCATAGAGTGGAGGATATTTTAATTTTTTTCTTCCTTCACAGTAGTGCTATGGCAGGGATTCAGGTTGTTTTGGCTCAATACGTTGTATCGCTGAACAACCTCCTTCCTTAAAATACTTTATGCTGATCATTTATATTTGCTTTCAGTTTTGGCAAATGTGTACTAGTTGCTGCAGTAAGTACTTACACAGCCCCTGTGTCACAGCCCCTGTGTCCCCTGCCCCTTCTCCTCATTAAAAAGTCAATGGTACAGAATTGTTTGTGTCCGGCTGCGCTCGGCAGCGAATCAAAGCACTGTCTGAAAGCTGCTGTTCTTCCTTCTGGTGAATAAACCAGCAGCCTTAATGCACAGATAACCTCGATAAAGAGGTGTTGCCAGGAAAGAGACACTAAGAGGCACCTGGAGCTGAGAGCAGAGCATTTGGGTTTAGGAATGGAACTGTGCTCCTCAGCCCAAAGATGGTCCTTCACAGCCCTGGTGTGTCACCTGGAGGTGCAGTGATGGTGCCCATGTCTGACTGTAATGTTTGGAGGGAAGGAGGGACTTACAACTTTGATTCCCCTTTATATAAAAGGATTAATTTAATTGAAGACTTCTCTGATTAAATATGTGCTCCTGTAGCAACAGGAGAGGTCTCGCAGATGCAGTATTTAATCTAGTTGGTTTCCTGAGCTTGGTTACGAAACAGCAAAGGTCACTTATGCAATCAGAAATGTTTACAAAACACTGCTTGTTTACTATATAGACATATATATAAAAATATGTATGAATGTTGTGAAGGTACTATCAGGAAAAGATTAGTCCAATTGCAGAGATGTAAAAGCCCTTCTCCAAAATCTGAATGTTACGTATTTAATATACTTGATCCAAGAATGTGTGTGTGCCCTTTAGTTCAGAGATGTATCTTCTGTGCAATATGGACTACGCAATGTGCCTACAGAAAACTGCAAATGGATTTTTATTCTGGATGTATTTTGTCTGAACCAGTATTTTTGAATGAAATCATGTTGTTGTAGGCAAACAATGTGTTAGATAATCCTTTGAGTATTCCAGATTACTTGATTTCCTTATGAAACTACATTTCAAGTGTTTCTACTAAAATGTGCTACTCACCCAGAATTGCCTTCTCTGAATTTCTGTCTTGGAAAGCCTGTTTCATACAGGCTGGAGTGTGTTGTGCTGCACCAGTGGCATTGAGCAGTCCCTTCCTGTACTCTGAGAATGGGGTGATCTTCTAAATTATCCCATTTCTAAAAGGCACCATTAACCTGTGGGATTTGAGCCACACTGACTTCCCAGTGTTCAGTCAGTTTTCCTTGAATGCCAGATTGCTATTGATTGTCTTTGAAAAACTAAAAACAACTTCACATCCTCTCTGGGGTGTTCAAGGACATAGTTACGTGGCATTTTCCAAAAGCAACTGGCATTCTGCTGTTTATTTTATTTAACTGATACAATTGGAGATTAGGGTACTGTTAGGCAAAGTTTCACACAGGTAGCCCTGTTGTTGGGTGTGTAGGTATGAGCATTGGTAACTGCTGCCTATAAATTTGAACTGAAGAGTATTAAAGTGAAGTATTTTGTGATTTCAGAGTTAGCTTTTTGTGTTTCAGTATTACCTGAGTACACTCTAAATTCCCTTAGTGTAATAACAAAGATAATAATAACAACACACCTTAGTAATGCTAATTGAAAGAGACTTAGTCCCTGCCTTCAGTATTTGTCTGTACTGCAAAAGTCTGTGTAGCACAGCTCCAGCACAATCACCTGAGAGCTCTGCTTTTCTGCACACTGGTGCAGAAGGGATTGGATATACAGGATTGTCATCCACAGGAAAGACCATGGCAAGGATGTATTTACAGCAAGATTATTTTTAATAATGTTCTGTATCAATGAAGAGATGTAGCTAATAGAAGCTGGGCTTAAATCAGACTTTTTCTTTCAAAAATACTATTTTTTCTCTGTTTATGTGCAATCCACCTCCTTGTTGCTTAAGGTCCATAGAGTTCAGTTCAGCTGTTCATCCCAGCCAGCCAAGTAAAATCACCCTGGTGAAAAAAGGTGGCTGTGGAGCTAAGGGCAAGGTGGAAAATAGAGTTTTTTGTTTAACTGATGGTTCCGAGGTGAGAACTGAGAGTGTAAATGTTGCTCAGAGCCACACAAGGTTATCACTGAAGCCAACATGGAAAGCAAAAGATGCTGGTGCCTGCAGTGTAGGACTTGCTTAGTGTTGTTTGCTGTGGGTCAGCAGAGAACAGGGGCCCTGGTGTCACTGGGGCGAGAACATAAACAGTGCTGTAAAAGCACAAGAACAGGTACTGAAATGCTTCCTAATTCTGGAACTGTCTGGTTTGGGTAATGCACTAACAACCTGCACAGGCCTAGTTTTACACAGGCTTAGTTCCTGGTCCAGACTTGGATCCGTGCAGGAAGGTCTTACGCTACCTGGGATCTGGTCTCAGGGCTGGGCTGTGCAAGGAGTCAGTGGTGGTGAGGGCTGAGAGCATCAAAAGCACTTTCTCCATATGGTTAATCACAGAATCACCTAGGTTGGAAAAGACATCTTGACATCACTGAGTCCACCCTTTGACCTAATGGTGCAGTCAGGAGTGCAGAAGGCATAAAGCTCCATCAAAAAGTTACACACTAATAACGGAAATATATCCTACCAGTCACTGAGTGTTTCTGCCATCTCAATGCTTTGTCAGATCATATCCCTGTGTTACTTCCTTGAGCCAGGCTGGAAACACCTGTAAATAAGTCTGCTCGTAGGAATGTCGACAATCCTTGGCCTGCAGCAGCAGCAGGAGTTGCTGCAGGGTCGTGCTACTTCAGTGTAATGAACTAATAAAACTGCTGTGTAATGGTGTGTGCTGCCTTAAGATCCCTCCTGTTGTTCTTCCCAAGCTTGAGTGTCCGTGCGTGGGGATGGTTGTTAAGACACGCGAATGTAGGCTGTGCTTGGCATGAGGCAATTGCTCATCTTTGGTTTTAAACAAGGTTGTAAGATAACTATGCAAATGTATTTTATTAAAGGGACACATAAAAGGATCTAGTTTGTCTGTTGTGGTTTTTTGTCCATCTGGGGAGGATTTTTTTTCCCAGCTGAATGGCTTGGTACGAGCATTGTGTTACCTGGCTCTGTGATGGAGAGACTTGATCTTGGAAATTGAATCATAAATTTCCTCTGTTGCAGCAGAGAGAGTATCCTGCATTTACTGATTAGGGGAGATTGGATAAATGTTTCTATTATTTTCCCTAGGGCCTGATGGAAACCACGTTTTCCATGGCCACAGATTTCTTGGATTAGTTCCTCTTGTGGGTTTCAGTAGCTCAGAGCCTGCTGACAGCTCCAGGCAGTGACAGGAGTGTGTCACAAGTGTGTTGGCCATACATGTGCCAGCAGAGCTGTGGGTGGTGTCCTGAACGCAACCAGCCAAACTCTCCGAGAAAAAATCCACCTCACAGCCCTAAACAAACAGAGATACTTCCTTCAAAAGGTAGTTTATACAGAATCATAGAATTTATCATAGAATTGTTAAGGACCTTTAAAATCATCAAGTCCAACCAGCAGCACCCCCATGTTCATCACTAAACCATCTCCTCAAGTGCCACATCTGAACACTGCTGGGAGTGGTGACCCTGCCAGTTCCCTGGGCAGCCTGTTCCAATGGTTTGCAACCCTTTCCATGGAGAAATTTTTCCTAATATCTAATCTAAACCTCCTCTCTACCCCTAAAAATTCTTCACTGGAGACCCAAAGCAGTTAATGCCTCTGATCTGGATAGATCCTTCTGGGCAAGTGCCTGAGCTCCTGTTGGTGGAATAAATTGTCATTTCTCATGTGTTTTTTCCTTGTTCATTGAGTAGTGAAGTTTGTTGGGGAAGGAAACCAAGCACTCAGTGCCCAAGCAGGTCTGGTCATCTAGGAAAGCCTTTTATCCATCTGCTTTTTACCTCAGTTCTCTGGAACTGGCTTTTAAATGAAGAATTTTAATTCACTTGTTTTCAACCAAGAGAAAATGAAATGGTGAGAAGTGTCATTCATCTTCCTTTCTTTCTTTCTTTGGAGGATTTCTTTTCTTCAGAAAGTGTCTCTCTTCCCCTTGAATGTGCTCAAATCCAAAATATGTCAGTAATTGGAAGTGTTTTCTTCCCCAGCCCCCATGTTTTTCAGGCATGTGAATTTCCTGCAGAGCAGAACATCTTTTGCCTGTGGAGTGTGATAGTGTTTCATGCAGGGGTCATTACTTTAGTAGGAAAAAATACTCCTTGTTCAGGTATATTTGGAGGGGAAAGTATAATTTTAAATACAATTTTAGAGACTGGGATTTCCTGTTTATAAACTCTCCAACTTGTTTTACTTTGCCCTGGTGAGGCAGCTGCTTCCTCCCCTCAGAGAGCAGGATTTAGCACAGAAGGCACCACAGGTGGTGGAGGCTCCTCTTTGTTGCCATGTCCCAACTTCCCAGGGTACCAGAAACCCACTGCTCACTCTGGTGGATGTTCTGGAGAGGGAGCTGGGCAGGTCCTGCCCCAGGCTGACTGAAACCCTGGCACTACCTGCTCTTGGTGCTGGAGGCAGGCTGACTTTCCCTGCAAAGGTCAGGAAACCCTCCCAGGAAGCAGAGGGGGTGAGTAGCTGCAATTTGCCCCTGCAGGTGCTCCCACAAGTCTCACTGCTTTTCATGAGCTGCCTCTGGAGCTTGGGATGAAGCTTCACCATTCACCAGACGGAAGGCAAACCAACAGCTTTCTGCTGCCAAACAAGCCAGTTTTATTGCTTCCATCCACATTGCTGGCTGCTAAACTAGCAGAAAAGTACTGTTTTCTTTTTACCCCCTCAGGATTTGTTTGCTGCCAGGGTGTGAGCTGGGAGTGAGATAAGTGCCAGAACTGATGCAAGGAAAGGAGGGAACAGGAATGTGGGAGGAGAAGGTGTAGAGGTGTAGGTCCACCCTTTCCGTACCAGTGAGCCCATGGGTTGCTATGGACACTTTGGGAAAACATTGGCAAAGGCTCCAGGTAGGCTGGTTTGTTCTCTGGCTCATTCACCTTTCTCTTCCCTTCATGCCTGAATTCAACCTCTGAAATGAGATGTGGGGATTGCATACTCTGTTTTTATGCCAGTATCATCAGATCTATCAAAACCTGAAGTGTTTTCACTAGTAAACACTAGTGTTCAAATAAAATTAAATAAAATACTAAATACAGAATGGCACTTGTCCCTTCATCCCAGAAGCAGACAGTCCAAATACAAGGCTAGAGCAGGAGCCAGTTAATGTAACTGCATTTTTGTATCTCATAATGAGCATATAAACCAAATCTATTTTAATACAGAAAAAATCCTGGTTTTCTTCCAGTGTTTGCTTCAGTTTCAGTGGACAGCATGAGACAGACCCGAATCCCAGCTTGTCCCATCAGCTGGGATACAAGCAAGGTGGAGCTTCAGTCCATCCCTGCTGACATGACCACATGGCCAAAGCTGAGACTTCCAAATCTGGATAAATAAAGCCTGGTTATTGTGCAAACCCCTGATTATCCTAAATTTTCATGTTTTAGGAACCAGGTGAGCTTAAACTCAGTGCTGTACAGACCGAAGAGTGACACTGGAATACAGAAATAGCACACATTGGCCACAGACCACCTCGATGGACTGAGATAGCAAACTTCACAAGAATGACTTTGATCTGTAATTTTACTCTTTTTTCTCATCTAATTTTGGTCTGTAACTTTGGGAATAACTAAGGCCAGAAGCAGCATTCTGCATGATCAAAAGAGCTGCAATCCCAGATCTCTTTGTAAAAAGTAGTATTTTTTCAAATCTTGAAAGAAAGCTTACAATCTGTGATCCTCCTTAGGGTGCAAAACAGAACTGCATAGTCCTGATTTTCATCCTAGTTGTTGCCTTTGCTGTTTTACTTCTTTGTGTTGTTCAAAGGGTTTCCCTGTTAGAATACTTGGGAAGGTATAAGTTTACTTGATAAGAGTTTCACTTTTGCTGACAGTTGCTGTTCCTTCAGAGCATCTTGATGCTGGTGCAGGAGCCTGTGAGGTTCTTTTTAGGCCACTGTCACATCAAGTTTAGCCAAATGTTTTTTTTTCCCCACAAGTATATTGCTAACTCCATTTTATTGTTTGGAGCAGCCTCCCCATAAACAGATCTATACATTGGCTGTGAATAAAGTCACATCCTCGTGTCCCAGGTGTGTCAGGGTGATGGGAGACACAGCCCTTCCTGCTGTAGGTCAAGCTGCCTTTCACAACACCTGTTGTAAATTTTCATGAAGTATTGTTCCTCTAGAAATGCCGGATCTAAGTGAGTCCCTGCGATGTCCTTTCTGCTATCCTGCAAAACCCACAGCCCACCTGGTATTACAATCCGATGCCATCGCACCCAGCAATAGAAGGATGTTCTCAAACACTCTGTAATTGTTCCTTTCTTTTCCTTTTACCCCCACCCTGCTGCTTTGCAGTCCTCTGCTGGCATGTGATGGCTGACAGGCAGATCCAGATTGACTTTCTGTGCTCCCCTTTACCCAGCTAAATATATTCACCACTCTGATTTTACCAGTGTTTGGTTCGGTTGCTAAATTTTGAACATTGTTGTCTTGTTTACTAACATACAGTAGAGGAACAGCTGTGTGAAGCTGTAGGGTCTGCATGTTCTTACAGAAACGAGGTTTGTGTCACTCACTGTTGGTGTGTTCCTGTGCATGATTTTGATTGTTCGTACTTGATGCATAAAAATAATTCAACATATTTCAGGCTCATTTTGAAAAAAAAGTTATGCAGCTGTGAGTTACACAACTATAACATTATGTGTTATAACTTTACAAATTTTTAATGGTGGTTTATTAATAAACAAAGCAGAGGACTTGAGAAATGGGGTGGGGATTAAAGATGCAATGTCCTAAGTCAGGACCAGACACATTTTAGAATCATAGAATCAATTGGGTTGGAAAAGACCTCCAAGATCATCGAATCCAACCCTTGGTCCAACTCCAGTCCCTTTACCAGATCATGGCACTCAGCGCCACGGCCAATCTGCGTTTAAAAATCTCTAGGGATGGTGAATCCACCACCTCTCCGGGCAGCCCATTCCAATGCCTGATTACTCTCTCTGTAAAGAATTTTTTTCTGATATCCAACTTCAATTTCCCCTGGCAGAGCTTGAGCCCATTGTGCCCCCTTGTCCTATTGCTGAGTGCCTGGGAGAAGAGACCAGCCCCCACCTGGCTAGAACTTCCCTTCAGGGAGTTGTAGACAGTGATGAGGTCACCTCTGAGCCTCCTCTTCTCCAGGCTAAACAACCCCAGCTCCCTCAGCCTCTCCCCATAGGGCTTGTGCTCCAGTCCCTTCACCAGCCTTGTTGCTCTTCTCTGGACTCGCTCCAGCACCTCAATATCCTTTCTGAACTGAGGGGCCCAGAACTGAACACAACACTCAAGGTGTGGCCTCACCAATGCAGAGTACAGGGGAAGGATCACTGCCCTGGTCCTGCTGGCCACGCTATTTTTGATCCAGGACAGGATCCCATTGGCCTTCTTGGCCACCTGGGCACACTGTTGGCTCATGTTGAGCTTCCTGTCAATTAGTACCCCAAGGTCCCTTTCTGCCTGGCTGCTCTCCAGCCACTCTGTGCCCAGCCTGGAGCGCTGCAGGGGGTTGTTGTGGCCAAAGTGCAGGACCTGCACTTGGCCTTGTTGAACTTCATCCCATTGGAATCAGCCCATCTCTCAAGTCTATCCAGATCCCTTTGCAGAGCCCTCCTGCCTTCCAGCAAATCGACACTCCCTCCCAGCTTGGTGTCATCAGCAAATTTGCTGATGATGGACTCAATCCCCTCATCTAAATCATCAATAAAGATGTTAAACAGGACTGGACCCAACACAGACCCCTGGGGAACACCACTGGTGACCGGCCGCCAGCTGGATGCAGCTCCGTTCACCAGCACTCTCTGGGCCTGACCCTCCAGCCAGCTCTTAATCCAGGAGAGGCTACACTTGTCTAAGCCATGGGCTACCAGCTTTTCCAGGAGTATATTATGGGAGACAGTGTCAAAGGCCTTGCTAAAGTCCAGATAGACACACCCACAGCCTTCTCCTCATCCACCAGGTGGGTCACCTGATCGTAGAAAGAGATCAGGTTGGTCAGACAGGACCTGCCCCTCCTAAACCCCTGCTGGCTGGGTCTAATCCCTTGTCCACCCTGAAGGTGCTGTGTGATTGCACTCAGGATGAACTGCTCCATAACCCTGCCAGGCACAGAGGTCAGGCTGACAGGCCTGGAGTTGCCAGGGTCCTGCTTGCAGCCCTTTTTGTGGATTGGGGTGACATTGGCCAACCTCCAATCATCTGGGACCTCCCCAGAGAGCCAGGACTGTTGGAAGATGATGGAGAGTGGTTTGGCAAGCTCTTCTGCCAGCTCCCTCATCACCCTGGGATGGATCCCATCTGGTCCCATAGACTTGTGAGGATCCAGATGGCTCAGTAAGTCGGTCACTATTTCCTCCTGGAATACAGGAGGGGTATTCAGCTCCCTCTCCCTATCTACCAGCTCCAGAGGCCAATTGTCTTGAGGGCCACCTGTCTTACTGGTGAAAACTGAGGCAAAGTAGGTGTTAAGTACCTCAGCCTTCTCCTCATCTTCCTTAACTATATTTCCCTCCAAGTCCAACAGAGAATGGAGGTTTTCCTTGCCCCTCCTTTTGTTATTAATGTATTTATAAAAGGACGTTTTGTTATCCCTAATTGAAATAGCCAAATTTACTTCAAATTCGACTTTTGTTTCCCTAATTTTTTTCCTGCATGACCCACCTCTATCTGTAAATTCTTCGTAAGTAGCCAGCCCTTTTTTCCATAGTCTGTAAACTTTCTTTTTATCCCTGATTTCTTGCAGAATCTCCCTTTTTAACCAAGCTGGCTGTCTTCCCCTCTGGCTGGCCTTTGGGCACACTGGGACAGCCTGTTGCTGTGCACTCAAAATTTCCTTCTTAAAACGTGTCCAATCCTCCTGGACCCCCTTTCCTTTAAGGGTTGTTTCCCAGGGTATGCTCTGAATCAGTTTTTTGAATAGGCCAAAATCTGCCCTCTGGAAGTCCAAAGCAGAGGTTTTAATGGTGGCTCTCCTTACATCCCTGAGGACTGAAAATTCTATTATTTCATGGTCACTATGCCCCAGGCGGCCTCCAACCACTACATCATCTACCAGCCCCTCTCTGTTTGTAAACAGTAGGTCTAGCAGGGCCTTACCCCTGGTAGGCTCATTTACCAGTTGATGAAGGAAATTGTCCTCTATACACTCCAGGAACCTCCTTGACTGCCTCTTCTCTGCAGTATGAAGCTCCCAGCAGATATCTGGCAGGTTAAAGTCACCCACAAGAACAAGGGCTGGAGATTTTGAGACATCCACCATCATTTTCAATGATTTCATCTCACAAAAGACAAGTTAGAACCATAGGATCATTAAGGTTGGATCATTAAGGTTGGATCATCAAGTCCAAAAAGACATTGCCTGAGGTAAGAGAAGATCACAGTTGCAAACTAGTGTGGCAGAAGAGGTGAGAAAAGTCATGAGAGGAATGAAGTGGCAGGGAATCAGGAGTTCTTATTCTTGCATCACAGTACAGGAAAAAGGGATGTTTGAAGAAATAAAAAGGTGACTGAAAAGTGACACAAAGAAGGGAGAGGGTCGATCGCTACATTGCTCAATTTTGAAACCCTCTGCTGCTGTTTGTGTAGGCTGAGGCACAGGCTGTGTGTGCTGGTGCAATTCTGCTAATTCATCACACCTGATGCCTTGAGTGGGATCTAAACTCCTGGCTTACTTCTTGTAGGGTGTGCTGATCTCCAGAGCCTTGACACCATGCAGCCCATGGAAAGGAAAAGGCAGGGCTACATTCACGAGCTCATTCAGACAGAGGAAAGGTACATGGATGATCTGCAGCTCGTCGTAGAGGTGAGATGTCTTGGATGGGAAAATGCATTTGGAAAAAGAGCACCTCTGTCCCGCTGAATAATAATAATAAAGGGATTCTTAGGAACTGTGAGATGCTAGAGGGGAAAAGGTGTGTAGGCATCTCCCTTTCCAGTGGATGTTACGTGGTTCCCCACTAGGCAAAACCACACTGTGAAACCCATCAGCTTATGAGGACCTTCCTGTTTTCAAAGTCCTGTTCTTGGGTGTTTGGGCTCAATGGAAAGATGATGGGCTGAGCCAGGTGTTGAGCAGAGCTGCACAGGCTCATGACAGAAGCTGTAGAAGCACCATTAAAGTTTTATCATATGCCTTCTCTCCAGTTTTATTTCTGGAAGCAGGACCACCTCACTAGGCAGGGCAGGGACTGGTCAGCATTAGATGGACTTGGGTGTCCGACTTGACCTCTCTATATAAAACACCTGTGGTGAAATTAGACAGGTGTTACATAGACTGAGTTACACAGGTACTCTGCTCTGCAGAGGTGAGTGCCAAGGGCCCCTGGGAGCAGCTGTGGTTCTGCACACAGGTTACCCTGAGAGCTCTGGGTAGGAGGAAAGGCATGATGCCCAAGTGTAATTTGTGCAATGATTGACTCCGAAATCATCAGCTCTTTTGCTGAAAGGTCAGCCTGCAGGTCCCAGTGCTTGTTCATGCTTTGCAGATGATGCTGCTGTTGTCAGAATGGGGTCACACACTTAGGGGAAATAGCAACAGCTGTCACAAGTGCTAGTAAGGAATTGCTTTGAACTGCTGAGAAACTAGATATTGAGCATTCAGAAAAAGCAAAGTCACTGCTAGGTTAAACAAGAGGCTAAGCTGCTTTTGTCTCTGAGGAATGGGTCACCTTTCTCATTTTCTGGCTGCAGGTTTTCCAAAAACCAATGGCTGATTCGGGCTGTCTCACCGAAGGAGAAATGGGGCTGATTTTTGTTAACTGGAAGGAACTCATCATGTCAAATACAAAGTTACTGAAGTGAGTACTTACCCACAGTCTTACATTTTCCTCTTTTTTATTCTCTTGTTCCTTTCCTCAGGAAGTTTCCTGGGTTTACAGTAAATATTCTGTCCTTGCTGATTATTTCCTGTGCATGTGTGCAATCAGAACAGCTAAATGCAGTCAGACTGCTTCAAAAGGAGTTGTAATAAGAGAGAGGGAGGAGTAAACAGCACAAACAGATGCACATTTGCTGTAATACTTTAGAAACAGAGCCTAGACAAAAGTGCATGGGAGGCATTCTTTCCACTTCTCTGCAAAGCAACCCTCTATTATCTAAAAATAAACTTTGGAGAGACAAAGTGACTAATAATTCACTGAATGGGATGCTTGTTGAATTGTAGGGATTGATGCTGATTGTCCCATAAACCTCAAAGACAAGTTCCAGTCCCCCAAACACCACCAGGCAGATTGTTCAGCTCAGCATGTTGTGCTGGTGACTTCCTGGGGGTTCAGGATGGAGCCAGCATGGCCTGGAAGTGCCTGTGCTGTGTATGGGAATTCACGTCCCAGGCTCTGAGTCCTTGCAGAGGTGGAGGTTGTAGGGGTCATGGTTTAATCTCTCAGACTTGGTAGCAAAGTTGAATGGTGATTCTTTCCTGTTCAGAGCTTTGCGGGTGCGTAAGAAAACAGGAGGAGAGAAGATGCCGGTGCAGATGATCGGGGACATCCTGGCAGCAGAGCTGTCCCACATGCAGGCCTACATTCGCTTCTGCAGCTGCCAGCTCAACGGGGCGTCGCTGCTGCAGCAGAAAACTGATGAAGATGCTGATTTCAAAGACTACTTAAAGGTATCTGATTCCATAGCTTTTGTGCCTTCTCCTCTCCTCAATGAGAGGAGCCTGTTTAACCAGCATTGACCAGATCAAAATAACCCAGAAGAGTAAAATCCTGCAAAAATAGTGAAGGACCTTCCAAGGCGTATTTGTATGGTGACCATGGTTAACAGTGTGTGTGCTCTTTATTTATATCCCTGTCTGTCTAGCTAATTTACTGAGGCCATGAAAGGAGAATTGCCAGAGTTGCTGACATCAGGCATTTGTTTCTTTCTCTGCTTTGTTCTTTTTCAACCTGAGTGGAGCCTGTAGTGTCAAAATAAAAGCTGGAACAGTTTTGAATGTGAGGATTCTGCATGAACAATAACCCTACGATTTGTGCTGGTAAAGCGTCTGGTGCAGTGACAGCACTGGCTTTCCTGTTTGTTCTGGAAACAAGTATTGTCTGCTTACTAAAAAAATCTAAGATCTCCTGGAATGCCTGGAAAAATTATTCTGATCAGAGTGTTTTCAGTATTCAATGCCAGTGAGGCAACTGTTTCCTAATGATTAATGCAATGTCTCTTGTTAAATCTCTGGGTTCCACCACAGAAACTTGCCTTGGACCCTCGCTGCAAGGGAATGCCCCTCTCCAGTTTCCTCCTGAAACCAATGCAAAGGATAACTCGCTACCCTCTGCTCATAAAGAGTGTGAGTACCCTGAGTGAGGTGTGGTAGGTGAATACTTTGGGTTTGGTCTTGATAGCAAAAGCAAAGATAAAGCCTTGTCCCTTTATGGGGATTTCTCTGAGAAGTACCTGTGCTTAACCTCTGTTTTTCCCTTGTTTTCTCCCCCCTTTGATCCACACCAGATTCTGGAGAACACTCCAGAAAACCACCCGGACCACAGTAACCTGAGGCTGGCGCTGGAGCGTGCGGAGGAGCTGTGCTCTCAGGTGAACGAAGGCGTGCGGGAGAAGGAGAACTCGGACAGGCTGGAATGGATACAGTCCCACGTCCAGTGCGAAGGCCTTGCTGAGGTAGAGCTGTGTTGATACCCTGCACTGAAGAGCCTTTTCAGAGTCATTTCAGAAAGTCTCCAGTGGGAAAAGGGAGTCCCTGCTCACGTCCCTTACTGGAATGTGATCCACTGCTGAGCTTTTGGCAGAGAAGCTTTTATTGAATTCTGTTAACAGCCATGTAACACTATGAAGTCTTGTTTTTACATGATTTTGGTGGTGGAGAAATCTTGATTTATCAGCTTAAACACTGATACCATTTAAACTGTTTACACAGACAGAAATAACTCTTCTCTATGAAGTTCTGCTCCTGCTGCCACTGGGCTAAGCAGGTGTTATGTGTGGAATTTCACTTAGTGTGTGCTTCCCAGGGTTTTCCTTCATGCAGGGAGGGCACAGAAGCCCTCAGTTCCAGATCCTCAAAGGTATGTGGTGTTCAGGCTCCTGTACCTTTTAGGACAGCCTTCAGAATGAGATGTGTGACAGTTCTCCACTGTCTGTGTAAGGAACAAGGGTTTGATAGGCCCAGAATGTTTGTCCTGGTTCCATCACCTCTTCATGCACCTCTTAGAGGTGCCCTGATTGCAGACTGTGCAGCCTCTTCTTAAACACAACTTCTGGACAACAGAGGACTGGTTGTGCAGTAAATGCCTTCATCCAATCAGAACCCTGTGTGTGTTTTGGTTAAAGGTTACATCTACTCTGAGCTGGGAGTTGTGCTGTTACCCTGGCAGATCACAGAACAGTTTCCCTTCTCTTCATTTATAACTAAATTCCTTAAATAAAACAGAAGAGCATTTTGAGCAGCTTGAACAATCTCCGCAGTGAAGGGAGCAGGAGCTGATTGTCTGCATGAAGTTGCTGCTGCTAATGGGTTTTGTCTCTCCTAGCAACCTGTGTTCAACTCCCTCACAAACTGCCTGGGACCACGGAAGCTCCTGCACAGTGGGAAGCTGTACAAGGCCAAGAGCAGTAAGGAGCTGTACGGATTCCTTTTCAATGACTTCCTTCTGCTCACCTACATGGTTAAACAGTTTGTGTCTTCTGGATGTGATAAACTGTTCAGCCCCAAATCCAACTCCCAGTTCAAAATGTACAAAATGGTGAGTGAGTGAGTGTTCCATGGTCATGTTGGTAACAGTGGATCCTGGCTTTTGATGAGGAATGCTGCCCTCCTGCTGGGATTGGCTGCCTGGCCCCTTTTGCTGTCATATGGGCATGTTCTAGCAGCCAGCTGGCTTGGACCCTGGAAAAGGACAGGCTTAACAAACACTCACATGAACTTTGGGGGGAAAGGGCAGAAGTGGCATCACGCCTGAGCAGCTCAGTGTGATGTTCAGAAGCAGGAGCCTTGACTTGAGTTTGCCTAAGTTCCTGCTTCCCCAAGAAAATTCTGTCCTTCTTCAGAAAACAGTAAAAGGTGCAGAATTTTAGTTACACTGTCGACATAGTGCATGTTCTCAAGATTCTGAAGTTAGGGAGGTGAGTTTAAATATCAGGGCTGCTTTCCAGCAGGAAACCTGAGAGATTCCTGTGAATTTCAAGCTCCACACTGCAGCTCTGCTTACAGGATCCTGCCCTTTTCACAAAGCTCTCCACTTAGGAAGACAGAATGGGATGTATCACCAGAGTAGTTTTTCTTGTAACCCTTTCTCAGATCCTTTACACAGTGATTTCATTGTTTATCCTGTGTCCTATGACTTCAATTTTCCCTACAGTAAAACAACCTGTTTAAACATCCTTGTAGACTTTCAGCTCGTTGTAAACAGGGTGATTCTGCCACAGTGACATTTGCTCTTCTTGCAGCCCGTTTTCCTTAATGAAGTCCTCGTGAAATTGCCCACAGACCCTTCAAGTGATGAGCCAGTTTTCCACATATCACACATCGACAGAGTTTACACACTTAAAACTGACAACATCAACGAGCGGTGAGTAGTGAAAGTGCAGATCTGAGCCTAAACTTGTTGATGGAGGTTGCAGGCCATGTTTCCAATGAGCAGACATGGGGGGCTCTGAGCTCAGGAGATAAACTCGCTTGACTCTGATTTGAATGATAAGTTTTCTCTGATTTTGTTCTGCTTGTGCAGCAGCTCTTGCAGTGAAATCCAGCCACATCTGCTGCTCCTTGAAGTTACAGTTGTATATCAGGGCTGCAAATTCCAGCATTCCATAGGATTCTTCCCCAGTTCTTACCAGTTTTTAATGTGACTCAACAGTCTTTAATAAAACAGCAGCTCCACTTTTCATTTATTTAGTCTGATTTGGAATGTGGCTTAAGATTAAATCCAAAAACTCCATCACTTTAGTCTGTGAACTAACTCGACTTGTGATCTGAAACCCAGGGAAGGGGGAATAGCAAAAGAGATTGGGGCAGAGTCACTGATAGTGGAGATTTTCCTGCCTGTGGGATGACCCTGACTGTAGGGATTGCTCTTTGCAGCACTGCCTGGGTCCAGAAAATCAAAGCAGCATCAGAGCAGTACATCGAAACGGAGAAGAAGAAACGTGAAAAGGCTTACCAAGGTACCTGCTGAGTTCTGTATTTCTCTCTCATCCACCTGGATGCATGGGCAGGGCCTTTCCAGTGTCTGTGTAGGATCTCCCTCTTCAGATATATTGCCAGTTTTTACAGTTCCAACCAGTCCATTTATTTCTGACCTCTCTGTTCCCAGCTCGCTCACAGAAAACCTCAGGAATAGGACGTTTGATGGTGCACGTGATTGAAGCAACAGAACTAAAGGCCTGTAAGCCCAATGGTAAGTGAAGGAAACAGTATCAAATCACTTTTATTTAACATTTGGAAAGGCTTGCTCAGAATAGTTTGATGATTAGGGAAACACTGTGGTTCAGCTGCAGTTTCTGTTTGAATTAGCCATTCTTTAGCTTCAGAGGACCGAGTGAAGAACCAGCTCTGTGCTGCTCTGGGATTGCCTGATCCACATCCTCTGGGCAGCATCATCGATGTGTGTCCAATCAGGCTCCAGAGGGACAGGGAGGTTTCTGTGCTGCAGAGGGTTTTCACTCCCTGTTCTGTGTCTAGGGAAGAGCAACCCATACTGTGAGATCAGCATGGGCTCGCAGAGTTACACTACCAGGACCCTGCAGGACACCCTGAACCCCAAGTGGAACTTCAACTGCCAGTTCTTCATCAAGGATCTGTATCAGGATGTCCTGTGCATCACCATGTTTGACAGGGATCAGTTCTCACCCGATGGTAAGTGTGAACATTTAGGAAAAGAAGTGGTTCAAAGAGCCTGTAGGTCTGATCGCTGCCTGAAAAATGTAGTGTAAAAACGGTGCCTCAGGCCACAGAAAGTTCAACAGCCTTCCAGAGCCAGCAGCTCCAGGCAGTCAGATTTGATCCCTCACTGGCTTTTGTGTCAGACACAGAATTAGTACTTTTTTGTCAGACTGAGAAGCTGAAAGAAGTTTTACTCTCTCACTGTAGGTGCCCAAAAATAGGGTGCCAGGTTGAAATTGCACAGCAACAGCTTGATAAGCTTTCTTGTTTTGCTTGGAAACTGAACGTGGGTTTTTTGCTTCTTATACTCCCTAAAAGGTAAGTGGTTTTTCAGGGCTGACACATGGTTGATTGTTGCAGATTCACAACGAACTGCCTTGACCCGAGTTGCTGTGTGTGTAACTGTAGCTCAGACTTTTCTCCTGTGACTTAATGTGACTTTCATTGGCTGCTTCTCCCAGCTGGACAGCAGAGTCCCCTGTTTTTTCAGTCTATGGTGAACCTTTTAATGGATAGACACACACAAAAATAGTGTAAAAGAAATGGCCACAAAGAGGGTATATGATTTTTGAACAGGACTGTAAAGCTACTAGTGGCAGTAATTGTTCAAGGTCATTGTGCTTGTGAGAAGAATGATATATAAGCCTAAATAAAAGTTGGCTGAGCCAAAATAGTTGATTTTTTTATTGTCTTTGTAGCACCTCAGCTGATTTGTAAACAGGTGCCATCACTTAACTCTGACCTGCCAGCTCTAAAACTGGAGAACATTTGAAATTGTGTTTCTGAAAGGGTATTTTCTGAGTGTGTTTTTAAAGCCCTTGGCTCAAACTGTAACATAAAGGCATGTTCTCCATCCTCAAGTCTGGGAGCAGTGCTCTGGAACTGAACACCTACTGCACAGCAGTGCTGCTTAACTGGCTCTTTCAGGTTTTCTAAGCTGTCTTTGCCTAATAATATTTCTTATTCACTTGCCCAACAGATTTTTTGGGTCGCACTGAAATTCCAGTAGCAAAAATCAGAACAGAGCAAGAGAGCAAAGGCCCCACAACTAAACACTTACTGCTGCACGAGGTTCCAACAGGAGAAGTCTGGGTGCGCTTTGATCTGCAGCTCTTCGATCAGAAAACACTCTTTTAAGAACACCCTTTTTTAATTTATGAAGGACATGTAAAGCTGACAGACTGAGCATCTTTTGGTAAAAGATTACTTGCCCTATGCTGGTTATTAAGCAAGAGTTCCTGCTGCTTCTGTGTTTCCTTTTAGTTCCTGCTTGTGTGTAGTTCCTTGCAGTGTTCCCAGTTGTTGTTGATCTATGCAAACACAAATGTTACTGTATATACAGTACTATAGCTCAGTGCCTTTTTATTATGTTGGAGTATCTTGGGTTTGGATGCCAATGTTTCCATTTTCAGGGCCATAAAAAGTATTAAGCAGAAATGTGGCACCAAGCTGTTTGTATATTTTACCACTTAGTCTGACAGGCAGACTGAGGAATGGTTTAAGCTCAGCACTGGAATCATTCCATTTGAAATCCTAAAAGTGATATCCACTGGAAACTTCCCATCTCAGGATGATAGTTTTAAAGGTTAAATGCTGAAGAAGCCTTAGTACTGGAGAAGTCTCCAATATATTGTATATTCTTTAAGAATCAGGTGTAGTTCTTTACTTGACTTAGTTCTACACTGGAATCAGTAACTGCTACTTGATTTTTCTTTCTGCTTCATTTTGACTCATCGTTCTCTGCTGAGACAATGTGGTTGTGAAGAATAACTAGAAAAAATACTTTAAATACTGTGACCCACAATAATGTGGCAAAATACTCTTCAGCTTTTGGGGTTTTTTCCTAAATATTATTTGTGTACATTTCCTTGGTCTTGCAGACCTCCATGTGAATCTTGAAGCTTTGACATTGCCAACGTGTATATAGAGAGTAAAATATAAATTTATTAATGTAATTTGTCTACAGATGTTTATTGATGCATAGTGATTTTTAAAAAGTATATTTTATTGTACAGGGAAATGTGAAATAATGAGAAAAACTTGTAGGATTTGTTCAAGAAAAGTTTATTACAAGTTTAAAAGGTTTGCTCAGGGGGAACTGTCACCCCAACACAAACCTGTAAAAAGAGCTGGTTGAAAGCAAAAGCTTTCTCTTGGCACCAAATCAGGGATGGTTAAAAAAAAAGGTCTGTTTATAAGCAGTTTGATACATTGTAACCATTTTACTGCCTCCTTAAACTGCTTTGTTGCAGAAGCACAGCATGCAGTTCTGAGCAGCCCGTGCCCTTGTTTTCCACGGGGGCAGCAACTCCTCCTGAAGTCTGGCAGTTTCCCATCAGTCACCATCTGTGCACCCTCCTGTTACTGAGTCAGCCTCTGTTACTTCTAACAGTTTTCTGTGGTTCAGTATTTCTAATCCTAAATAAAACTCAATCTTGGCAACTCTTGAGAGATTGTGTCTGTACAGTGAGAGTTTGGAGACTAGAGAAAACTCTGTTTCCAGGCTTTGAGACCAGAGCTGCTGTGCAACCACACCAGGGGGAGATGGGACCACACTGGAACAGGAGAGTGGTTTGTGGGGCACTGGCAGCAGCTGCTGCTCAGCACTGACTCTCCATAAAGCACCAGACATTTTGTACAACAGCACTTCCCATCTCCTCTCCCCTACTTCTTTCCTGCCATCTCATATCACCTAATATGTATGTTGCAAGTTTGAGGTACTGCTTGTACACTGTTTCCAGAAGAGAACACCAGCACTGTCTTTGTTGAGCTGAGCCTAAGTTAAACGTCATAAAATAGCAACCTTTGGCCTGTAGAGCATGAACTGGAGTTGGCAAGAACAGGAGAAACATTTCAGATATTTCTTTGGCTGCTGGGTAACAGAACTTGAGAACCACAGGTTAAAGACAGTAAGTTTATTGCAGTTTGCCAGAAGACCTGCCCTGTTACCACTTGCTTTGGCAGCAGATGTAATCTATTTTGCAAAGGGTACCTTCTGATGGCTGTGCTTGCTGCCCTGGTCAGCTGGAGGACAGGTGGTATCATTGTCTCTCACTGTCAGTGTGGTGGTTAACGACTTTCCTCCTTTAAACAGAAGGAAAAACTGTTGCCGTGCTTCTGTAAAGATCAGTTGAGCTGTCTGGTTATTTCCTTCTGCAGAGCACACCCCCAAGCTGGCCTGGAAACTCTCCTGCCCTCCTTAGACAACACCCTCCCTGTGCTGCCACAGCGGATTTGAAACAAGGAAAGCATCACCCCACCCCAGCTCCCAGCCATCGCCTACTGTGCCTCCAGATCTGGGCATAGTGTGGATCCAAACCATGTTCCTAGGGAAGAACCACGTTCAAACGCTCTTGGGCTTAAATGCAGTAGGAACTGGGACCCCTCTTTGTTCAGCTAATAAAGCTTGAAGGTGTTGCTCTAAAGCAGCAGCACATCAGTAACATGCTGTGCTTCCTGTGAACTGCCTGCTGGTCCAAGGGGGACTCCAAACCTCCCTCACACCTTCCAGCGGTCCGTGCGCGTCGTCACAGAGAACGGATCATACTCTGCTGGGTCAAAATAATCCAAAGTCACGTAGCCCTGTGGGAGAAGCAGGTCCTGGGTCAGGTCTCAGAAGCCATAGGTGATACAGCAGTGAGAGCAGCCAGCCTGAGGGGGACACAGCCTGTGGCACGTGTGGTTGAGAAAAGGACTCCCAGATTTGCACACACTGCACCTCACAAATAAGGTGACTGAAGTGCAATGGGAAAATTCCTCTATCCATTTTAATTTATCATAGGCATAAATACATAATAAATGATTTCATGGAGCATCCAGAAATAATATCAGGCTAAGATGCTAAACTTAACCAGGTCAGTCAAGAGAATGGAAATTTCATTCAAGGGAAAATGTTTTGACAGAGAAGGAGAAAGGTATTAAAAAGAAAATTAAAAAAGAAAGCAGTGAGTGAGCCCTCAGCAGGCACAGCCCTAGGCAGGTCACTGGTCTGTGAAACACCAGCTCCAAGTCTGGGTTCCTGCACTGGCTTTTCCATCTATACATGGAAGTGAAGACCTGAGCCTCACAGTCCAGGCCATGACTCCATCTCATCAGCAACTCCATCTCAACAAGCAACATGTTCTGCAGTTCAAGTTCCCTATGACAAGCTTATAAAGTATTTCTCCCTAATATTCATTCTTCCAAAACTTTTTTCATTTTTATTGTGCAGATGATTCTCCAGGGGTCCCAGGAAGGGAGGGAGTATTCAGCCCACGGCCCCCCAGATCTCAGCCCAACACAGTTCTTTATGGCAATCTGTGGATGTGACTGCAAGACTTGGAAAAAAACATCATTTAACCTGAACAGTTCAGGAGCTCTGGAAGACAAGTCCAAACACAAAGAAAGTGGGATCTGTGGTAGATTTAAGAGGTCACTGTGCTGAAGCAGCTCACATGGGAGTGAGCCACATCCCAAGGGCCTGTGCTGTTCCCAGACACTCAGGAAGCACCTGGGCAGCTCTGTGGGGCTTCGCTGCTGCTGGGTATGAACAAAGCTGCCTCTGCAGGGGCCTCTGCTGCCAAGGATCTGGCAATTCCCCACTCTCACCATCTCCTGCTTCTGTCCCTGGAAAGCTTCAAGCCCTAATGCAGCTCAATTTGCAGAGTTTTAGTGCCACCCCTTGGTTTATTGCACGTATCACCCTGTTAGAAGGTGTGCTGAGACCTCAGTGGATGATGGAGGTGCTGTGCAGCACTCCCAGGCCCGATCCCTTCATGTAGTTGATGCACGATCCCTCACACGGCCCTTGGAAGAAAGCAGAGTAACAGCTCCTCAAAGTGAGTCAGGATCTCTTTCTCTGCAGCACATGATGCTACAATAGCCTGGACTACCAGAAGCTGAGTTGTGGGTAACACAGCAGAAAACCCAGGCAGGGGAAACCCTTCTCCTTGCAGGCTGCTCTGTCACTCTGTGACCAACCATCTCATCAGGCATCCACACTCTGTGGCCACAGGGCTGGAGGGGAGGAGGAGTGGGAACAGCAGTGAAAAGAAGGCAGATTTAAAGCAAAAACCCCCGCCTACAAGCAGGTCGTTGGAAGAACAGGGAGTCAAGGAAGGGAGGTAGAAGAGGAGGGGTCAGGTGGTATGAAACAGGAAGGCAAGTAAGCTGACAGAAAGACTGAGATGGAGGAACCTGGAAGGACAGTGAGGGGAGGAGGAGAATGGAGGAAAAGGGAAGAAGGCAGTTTTGGAAAGCAAAGGACAGTGAAGAATTTGGAGGAATCATCAGAAACAAGAAGACGGAGACACAGCACTGGGGAGTCTGACAGAAGATAGAAGGGCAAAACAGAGATCTGGGGATGGAGTAAAAGGGTTGACTGGAGAGAAAGAGAGAAAGAGGGGAGACTGGAGGAAGAATAATAGACATGGAAAGAAGGAATGGATCAGTGACAGACATTGGAAGGTCAGGAAATCTAGGAAACAGGAGAAGGAGCAGCCTAATAGCATGGAAGAGAGCAAGAGAAAATGGACAAAAAGAAGGGGGGCAGGGAGGAGGAAATACACAGCCAGAAGTCAGTATATTAACCAATCCTCACAAGTGTCTCAAGTTCTGCAAAAGTTATCATATGCTGCCACAGTTAATGCAAAAGTATGTGAATTAGTTGTCCTGTAACTCTGAAGGGGTTCAGCCTGCTCTTCAGACATGCTGATGGTACAGCTGACCCCACAGAGCAAGGAGAAAAGGTGGAGCATGATCACTGAGGCTGGTGCTCCAGCTGAGGGAGGACACATCCCACTACACCAGCCACTGCTTTGGAGGACACCCAGCCAACTCCTGACCCGACACAGAAGCTTGCAAGTGGACTGATGCGGAGCTGGATATGTACAGTGCACCAAACCTGTCCTAAATCCCAGGACTTCAGCAGCAGGACCGGGTCAGCTCTTTGTTGCTCCATGCAGCTTAAATGCGTGGGTCTGGCACATCAGGCCTTGGAAAACTAAACGATCTTGTCTATTTACAACAGGACAGATCCCATGACATTTTCATTTCTGGCTGAGAAGGTTGCTTACAGTCTCACTACTGCACTGTACAGTGGTTTCCACTGACAACAAATGCCTGCTCTTGATAAAATGTTATTTCTGTGGCAGTTCATGTAACTGCACTTACTGCTCTGTATCTCCAGTCCTGAGATGCAGAAAGTTGTCATGGGATCTGATACTCAACAATGGTGTGAAATTCAGAGCAAAGTGAAGAAAACTAAGTATTTCCTATAGTGACTGCAACTTTTCTGAGTACTGAAACACAGAAGTCCTTGGGAAAGAAAGGCAAGTTACAGGTCAGGTGTATCTGAACTCCAGGCTACTGAATGGACAATGAATAACAGTCAAACCCCTGATCTTGTCCATAACCCTCTGTATGCAACCCCCCCAAGACAGAAATGTACTTCTCCTTGTTACCTTCTTTTTACAGTAGTTTAAATATTGAGATAATTGTTCTTGTTTCCTTTTCTGAATTTCTTCAATTGACTGGCTGCACATTTTGTCCTCAATTTTCTGCAGTAGTGGCTCTGAAACATTCTTAAGCCATTCCTTGTAGACAATCTCCTTCTTTCTCAGATTTAGGAAATCATTGTGCCTCAGGTATCTGTCCAGCTCCTAAGTAAGAAACGGAAAATAAAAACCATACAAACTGTGCTAGTTCAGCAGGTGTGACCAGTTTATCACTGTGTGGGTGTGACCAAAGCTGTGTATTCTAAACCCTCTAAGTCATTTCTCATGAACTGTTAACAATGGACCATTTGCAGCAGCTGCCCAGGGCACCCCTGACCCCTCAGGCTATGAGCTGGGTGTGAAAGAGGCCTGTGAGATAAGAGTTGTGATAACTCCCCTCTGAGAAGTAATTAGCACCTCCACACCCAGCCTGAGGGGGCGTGTCTGCCATGGGCCATCAACAATTCCAAAAATACCCCATGACTCACAGGTTTTTCTTTTCCTTCTTTTTACTTTGTACTCAGGGGAACCATGTGGAGCTCAGCACAGGGGCCAATGAACACCATTCTGTTTGTGCCCCAGGGTGCTGGGCTATATTTCTGGGTTTTGTGGGTTAAAACCAATTTCTCTTTGTAACATTGCATTTATTGTAATATTTTTATTAAATTGTAACTCTGATTTATAACCTCTTTTGTGTTGGATTTGTTTCTCCTGCCAGTTTACCTTTAAACCAGCACAAAACTACTGGCTGACCACATTAAAGGTTTCACAGATGAAGGCTGGCTGATCTGACTGGCCACTGCTCCAAGGCCCTGTTTTCCTGCCCTTCTTTGTGCTCCTCCCTCTCTCCACTTCCCACCACTTGTTTCCAACCTCCAGCTCTCACTGATAAGAGCTCTGGCATTCAGACCCTTAATTTTTGAAACTGTCATGCAAGACTGAAAGAAAATTACTCACTTGTTCCCATCAGGTTATTGAGCTGAAATCACCACAGAACTGATAAGCACCAGCCTGTGCAAGACAGGCAGCCGGAGAAGGACCTTCTCCCTGCAGCACTGGCAATCTGCTAGACCAGATCAGCCCTCTTGCCCTTTGCAAACAGGCAGGTAAGTCACCTGTCATTCACAGGTAGGGTTACTACCTCACTCATATCCAGAGGAGACTGAGGAGGCAACACACTCATACTTCTAAATAAGTTTTTCAAGAATACAGACATTTTCTCACAACTCACTGACTGGAAACTAAAAACACTGACATGCAGGAAAGCACACAGCAAATGAGAAAAGAGGTACCACGTCTTACCCTCACAAAACAATTTTCTCTGTCCAAGATGCACTGAACAGAAGCAATGATGTCTCGGCTTTGGTCAGGTGTTACCTAACAGAACATAAAAAACCCACATGAAGTAAAAGCAGGACTCAGAGTAAGAGTTAGATTTATGTTTGTGATGCCGTGAGTGACCCTTCCCCCCAAAACAGGACTCTGAGCCACGTTAGTGTAGGGTAAGATAAAAAGTAAAGGTCCTTTAATAACACAGGGCCTACAGCCCACAGGAATACAGGATGACATGCATGTGTCCCAGTTCTTGTTTCCATGGCTTTTATAATAAGATCCCTCCAATCATTGCTTTACACATTTCCCAGTCCAGCCCCAGTCCCACCCCTGGTCCAACCCCTGGAATTGGGTCTGGGGTCGTCAAGACCCTCTGTCTTCATCAACTCTTCTTCCTCAGGCACACAAAGGTCTCTTGGAGTTCATCCAGTTCTGGCTTTTGGGTCACTCTGACCTGTGTTTATGTTTCATTCTGTGGGCCTTCTGATATCCTTCAACTCTACCTTGGAAAGGAGTCTAAACAAGATTAATTAACTAAAGGAATTTGAGCTCCCTGTTCTGGGACAGTGATAGAAAGGCATTAAACTGTTAGAAATATTAACCCTCTAAAAATCCACAACTACTGTGTTCCTAAAATCTACAAAATGTGAAAATCAGAAATCAAAAACCCCTTTGGCATGATTTGAATTCAAAATAATTACTGGTGGTGTGATTAAAGGGACATTATATGATAACCCAGCTGGCAAATCCTTGAGAGACTTGCTCCGAACAGTGGGGATAAGTAACAACAGAAGAGTGCTGGAAGAAGTGGAATGAGATCTGGAATGTACATGTTCAGACCAGGATCACACACCACTTGCTCCTTCCCACTGTTTCTCACCTGTAACAAACATGTGGCTCGTTAACTCAACTCCTACACCCCTGCCAAGGACCACAGGCAATACAGAGCAAATCTATCATATGGGGATGGAGTTCCTGCAGGGAAGATGAGGGAGGTATCTCCCTTCTGATCAGGCAGCACCAACTCTGTGGGTTAACCAGAGAGACCTTGTCTTCGTGAGTCCATCAGCAGCTTTTATAAGCAACAAGTTGTCCAGGTTTTGGCTAGGCTAGAGTTAATTTTCCTCCTAGTAGCTGTGTTGTGAATTTGGATGAGAGTAATGTTGATAACACACTGATGTTTTAATTGTTGCTGAGTAGTGTTTACAATAAGCCAAGGACTTCTCAGCTTCTCCCCACACCACCAGTGAGCAGCCTGGGGGGGTCACAAGTAGCTGAGAAGGGACACGGCCAGGACAGCTGACCCAGCTGACAAGGGGTTATCCCAGACCTCAAGTGACCTGGTTTTACTCAGGCCTAAGCCAGAGGCAGGGCTGAAACATTCACATTTCACCCGTCTGACCTACTGACTCCTCCCATGGTTTCCACAGATGAATTCAAAAGCATCTTTACTGTGACTTTCCTCTGCTGTTTAAAAACTGAGCTACAGCCATGGCATTTTTACACAAGCCCACCATGCCAGTGGCAGCACAAGACTCAAGGAATGCATTTCATGCACAGAATGGAAAATTGGTCTGATACTCCCTGTGCTAAATATTAATATTCCAATGAACAGTGTCGTTTCCAGTCATGTCTGCCATGACCCTGCTGATCAGCTCAATGCCCCAACAAGTTTACTATCCAAGCAAGGAAGAGACAAATAGTATGAAAAAACTCATCAAAAACAAATGAGAAAAAAGACACCTAAATTTCTGGCATGTTTTAACACCTTTTCATCCTACTGTTTGAAACAACTCGCATGTTGTGTTACACCTTGTTATGGGTTTGTTCCAGTACAGGAGCCCAGTCACAATACCCTGAGATCCCAGTTACACATACTGGTTTCCTGTGGTTCTTCACAGTAAAACCTACAGCTGAAGGAATATTGGGAGTCACTCACCTGCTGAAGCCGTTGCTGATCAGGTGCTGTCACAGGTCTCAGACAAGTCATTTTTTGTAGCCAGGGAGTCTCTGAGCTATTCACACTACGCATGGTTGGACTAGTCTGGGAGAAACATTAAAACAGCCAAAAACATAAAACTCTTGTATAAACAGCAAAAAGTTTGTTTGCTTAAAATTCCTACCAATCAATTAACCAAATCTCTACAGGGACTCTAAGTGCTGATGCCAGCAGCATTCTCCTGTCACAGCAAGTGAAGCAGATGTGAAGTGTCAGGTTTACAGTCAGATACTGCCTCTGGTGGGACTGTCTGTCCTCGTCTCCACAAACAATGGACAGTATATTTTGCTTCAAAGAACAGCGATTCACAAATCGTTCCAGAATGCCTGTCAGCTTTGAAAACATTTCAGAGTTATCAAGTTTCACCTCTGGACTATCACTTCTTCCCTTGTGCCTTTTTCAATCACATAAAAGTCACTTTCATGTAACTGCTACATCCCACCCCAGGGATAGCTGCATTTCAGTGAGTTTTAAAGTCAGTTCTACCAGACAAAGCTTATGCTGAAGCACCAACTCTGAGATCCAGCCAGAAAATTCCATCTCCTCTCTGGTATGTGCCTCAATATATCTGGATCGATTTATAACAGAGACAGTAGAACCACAGAGGCAAAATGCCCTTTACAGGAAGCTCCATTTAAACCTCTTTTTGTTTCAGATTCACTGGAGACACACTGCTTCCAGGAAACAATGGATTTACATTACATAGGTAAAGAGTGGAACAAAGGAAAGGCTTATTTCTGCAGAGATACTGACCTCAAGTCTTCAGCCAGATCTTTCAGTGTTCTGGTTCAGCAGGTGTGACCAGTTTATCACTGTGTGGGTGTGACCAAAGCTGTGTATTCCACACCCCCTATTCATTTCCCAAGAACTGTTAACAATGGACCATTTGCAGCAGCTGCTCACGGCTCACCCAACCCCTCAGGCTGTGAGCTGGGTGGTAAAGAGGACTGTCAGACAGGAGCTGTGATAATTTCCCTCCAGGGAGTCCTTAGCACCTTCACACCCAGCCTGAGGGGGCGTGTCTGCTCATGGGCCATCAACTATTCCAAAAATACCCCCTGACTCACAGAGTTAAATCACCCATTGTGGAACTCCCTGCCCTGGGGGAGGTACTGGGCGTTCCCACCTGAACCAGAGGGGATATAATCTTGGGGTTTGGGGACTTCTGGTACCACTTGTCAACAACCAGCCAATTAAATCAAACTTCGTCCAACAGAGAGGTTAAAAGTTTAAGTGAGGAAGAGCTCTTGAAAAGACCACCCGTGATGCCAAAGAAGAGTGAGACCCCTACTCAAGAAAAGCACTGCCCAGGTGCAGTTCAAAGCACTGCCCCAGTTACACCCAGCTGTATGAAGAGTTTCCACTTGCTTTATGCATATGTATTACATTTCTCAGTCCATTGCTTTGCATATGTAGTAGAGTAGTATATAAAATGTAAAGCTGACATAGCACAGAAGGAGGAGTGGGTCATGCATTGCTGTCCTAGTTCAGCAGGTGGGACCGGTTGACACTGTGTGGAGGTGATCAAAGCTGTTGTTATGGGTTCACCCAGGTGGGCCTACATTTGGGCTCTGAAGTCTGGACTAGGCCGAAGCTGTCAGCTGACTTGAGCTGGGCTGAGCTAACAGCTGACCTCTTCTAGCCAGTAATTTTATATTCCATACCACATTATGACATCATCTCCAGGGAAGTAGGAACCAGTGTGGGAGTGGTTAAGGCAGTCGCTTCTCAGCCCTCCTCTTGGGAGGACGCACGATGCTGTCCCAGGGGGGATGGAGAGGACCAGGCCCACCACTGGCTCACAGGGTATCTCAGGAAAGTAAAATGTGTTGTTCTGGGTCTCTCCTTTCTGCTTGAGTTTGTCTCCCTGGGGAATAAGTCTTTTCTTAAGTAATGTGTAGTCAAGACAGTAGAATTTGTGTGTTCGTTATGAAGTTGAGGTGGGGGACTTGTTGCAGACTTGTGTGAGTGAATATTTGTACTCTCTTCTAATTCTCTTCCTTTCTGTGAAAAATATATGTAGTTTTAGTATAAATGCAGTTTGAAGTGTTTTTTTTTTCTTTCCCCTCTCTTTTCCTCCCTTTCCCTGGTGTTAGGAGGGAGGCTTTTCTCTCTGTGCTTGGGGGGGGTTGGCAGTTGCTTATCTCAAACCAAGACAGCTGTGTATTCTACCCCCTCTATTCATTCCCCAAGGACAATGGGCCATTAGCAGCAGCTGCCCAGGGAGTCATTGGCACCTTCACACCCAGCCTGAGGGGGCGGAGCTGCTAATGGGCCATCAACAGTTCAATACCCCCTGGCTCCCAGAGTTAATCACCCATTGTGTGAGTCCCTGCCCAGGGAGAGGGACTGGGTGCTCCATAAGGGTACATAAGTGGTGGGTAAGAAGACCTTGGGAACTTCTCGTTGGATCCAGAGGAGCAGCAGGACCTCGACAGGAGATCACCGCTCTCGCTCAGACCACAGCCCTCGCCTGCACCAACAGGTTTTTCATTTCCTTTTGCTCTGGACTTGGGGGAGCCACAGGGGTCTCAGCACAAGGGCAAACAAACCTGCTTGCGTTTGTGGCCCGGGACACTGGGTTATACTGCTGGGTTTTTGTGAGTTGAAGGCAATTTCCCTTTCGTGTCAGTGTTTTTTATTGTAATATTATTATCAAATTTTAGGTCTGACTTACAATCTCTCTCGTGGTGAGTTCATTTCCCCTGCTGGTTCACCTTTAATCCAGCACAATTGCTAGCCCCTCTCTCCCCACTGGTGATAATAAAACAAATACCTGCTGCTTAACAGAGCAAAACTCTTTGAGCAGTTCTTTATCGACCGGAATCTACTGGGAATTTTGGCATCACTATGAGCAAGACATCCCACCTACCTGCACAGGTGCCATGGGCTCCTTGGTCATGCCATCTTTTACAGATTTCCTTCCATGCCAAGTAGTTTTGTTCTTCTGGGATAAGGATGGTGTAAAACCCTGGACAAGCTTGGGATGAGGAAAGTATTTATTTTAATATTTCCAACTTTACAAAGCAAGTAAAACAAATTGCCAGCCATTAGTCCCCTTTTTACCTACTTTCAGTAATGAGTATTAAGACTCCATCCCACCAAGACTGAACCTTTCCATGAACACACAGCAAAGGAGGTCTTTCATCTCATTACAGAGAACCCAGAGGAGACAAAAGATAGAAAAATCTGCCTCTGTAATCTGCCTTCAGGAGCCCAGTAACACTCTAGCTGCAGATATTACCCCCCCAGTCTTTGTAAATCAAGCTGCCACAGACTCTTAATGCTTTATTTTTCTGCTTTGTTTGGACTCTCGCTAGGAGACACCAACTAGGGCTGGCAAAGGCAGGGCCCACTGATTTGAGACAGCAGCTGTTTCACAGGTCTTAAAACTAAAGGTTTAATCACAGGCTTGGGCAGAAATACAGTAAAGGATTTCCAAATTAGAGTGGATAAAACAAGACTTGCAGTAACGTAGCAGTTGCAGCCTGCAAATGCCCAATCCCGCAAGCAGGTTGGCTGTTCTGTATCAGGATATTCGTTCCACTGTGCCACGTCCCTGAAGTGTTCAGGGCCAGGTTGGATGGGGCTCTGAGCAACCTGGTCCCTTGGAAAGTGTCCCTGCCCACGGCAGGGATCTGCAACTGGGTGACCTTCAAGGTCCCTAATAACCCAAACCTTTCTGGGATCCTGTGAGGGGAGAACCAGTCTCCAGTGCGAGCACAGCAGCTCTGTGAACCCGCAGCTTGGGAATGCTGAGCTAACAGATAACGTGTGCGGGCCCGGAGGCGCCGGAGCCGCCTGCTCTGGCCCTGTACGTCGGAGGCAGCGAGGGGGACGAGGCCAGTGAGCGGAAATACTCGAGCCCACCCTCCCCGTAACCTGCCCGCCCCTGAGGCGGGTCCTGCAGGCACCAGTGGCGGCGGACGGGGCTGCGGTGGCAGCCAAGGCCGCCCCGCTCGGCCCAGCCCCGCTGAGGGGGAAATGGCGGTGCCCCCTACCCTGACGGCGGCGATGGCGCCCCTCCATGTCCTTCCGCCGGGCAAAAGAGTCTCCCTCCCATCACGCACAGCCTCTCGGGACGAGCAGGAGCCGCGCGCGGGGCCAGGGACGAGGCGGGCCGTGGGGACAGGGTCACGGCAACGCGGCCGCTCCCTGCCCCTCACCGCGGGCGCAGCCGGGGCGGGGGCACGGCCGGGACCCTCCGCGCGCAGCCGCGCAGCGTCCCGCGCTGCCATGGCAACCCGCCCCGCGCGCGCCCCGGCGGGGCTTCCCACCAATCAGAGAGCGAGAGCGCGGGGAGTGAGCCAATCAGGAGCGAGGACAGCGAGGCCGAGCCCATACGAGCCCAGCCGAGCTAAGCCGGGCCGAGCTGAACCGAGCCGAGCCCGCCTGAACTGAGCCGAGCCCAGACGAGGCCAGCTGAGCCGAGCCGAGTCGAGCCGAGCCCTGATGAGCCGAGCTGACCCGAGCCGAGCCCACACGAGGCCTGCTGAGCCGAGCCGAGCTCAGTCGTGCTTAGCCGAGCCCAGCTGAGCCGAGCCGAGCCGAGCTGAGCCCACACGAGCCCACCTTAGCTGAGCGGGGCCGAGCCCCACACAAGCCAAGCCCACACGAGCCCAGCTGAGCTCAGCTGAGCCGAGCCGAGCAGGCCCAGTCGGTCTCAGTGGTTTATCCAGAGTTCACTAAACTGCATTACAAGATCTCACACGCTACCATGTAGTTCTGGTGGCCATGACACAAAATTTGAACCTGAAGTCAGCCAGAGACACCAACAGACGAGGGAAATGTGCGGGTTTTTACCCCAGCAGTGCTGCACTGACTCAGAGGTCTCACATTATTAGCCAAGTGTCACATAAAGAGGGGCTTCCTCGAGCCCTTTATATTTGTTGGGTTTTTTTATATTATTATGATTGATTTGGCAGCACCCCAAGAAAGACAAGATGCTCATGCCCTACCAGTGTCAGTGCCCAGCTGCTGGCCCTGCACAGGACAGCCCAAGAATCAAACCATGTCTCTGAGAGCATTGTCCAAACACTTCTTGGACCTGATCTGTTCTGGATCCAATAGGGGTAGGCAGCAGGTCTTGAGTCAGCATATAGTAAGAACATAACAATTGATGTGGCAGGAGCTGAATAAATACAATCACATCCCATAATTTCGAGAAACTTACAAATATCCAAGTGATTACTTGGAATTAACATTATAACTGCACTCTCTTCATGTGAGTGTTGCATAATCTGAGGTGTTTTAGAAGCTGAAAAAAAAGAGCACCTCCATTACAGCTATTCTGTATATGATTTTTATAAATGTTGTGGGTTTTTTTAAGAAAATATTTATTGATTTCCTCATATTATTACAGCAGACAACTTTAGAGAAAAAGGTAGCTGAATCAGCAAAAACTTTGGACTTCATCAACCTCAGGACTGCTAATGAGGAAATAAAGCACAGAAGTTTGAAACATTATCCAATTTAAACAAGAAACTGCTGCTTTACAACATTCCAGCTGCTGAGCTGCCTTCAGTTTCTTTCAGAACACTCGAGGGCTCACTGCTCATAAAAGGACAACCCTATGCATCTGCCATCTGAGTCTCTTAAGTGAATTGAAAGTGATGTCTTCAATATTTGGCTTAAGATACTGTCCTAGTTGAGCAGGAGGGACCAGCTGACACTGTGTGTGAGGGTGATCAAAGCTGTGTATTCTACCCCCTCTATTCATTCCCCAAGGACAATGGGCCATTAGCAGCAGCTGCCCAGGGAGCCATTATCACCTTCACACCCAGCCTGAGGGGGCAGAGCTGCTAATGGGCCATCAACAGTTCAATACCCCCTGGCTCCCAGAGTTAATCACCCATTGTGTGAGTCCCTGCCCAGGGGGAGGGACTGGGTGTTCCCTGAGGGTACATAAGTGGTGGGTAAGAAGATTTTGGTAACTTCTCATTGGATCCAGAGGAGCAGCAGGACCTCAACAGGAGGAGATCACCGCTCTCGCCTGCACCAACAGGTTTTTCATTTCCTTTTGCTCTGGACTTGAGGGAGCCACAGGGGTCTCAGCACAAGGGCAAACAAACCCCTTGGGTTTGTGCCCCAGGACACTGGGTTATACTGCTGGGGTTTTGTGAGTTGAAAGCAATTTCCCTTTTGTGTCAGTGTTTTTATTGTAATATTATTATTAAATTTTAGGTCTGACTTATAATCTCTCTCTTGGTGAGTTCATTTCCCCTGCTGGTTCGCCTTTAAAACAGCACAGATACTCTGCTTGATCTTTCTAACATTGCCTTTTAGCCTGTTTCCAGACAAGATAATTAATCTCACTAAGTAAAGTTCTTTAATGGCATTACGGTCATGCAAGGCATCACAGAACCAAAGGACAAAGAAAATTGTTACATTAACACATTTTCAGACTCTCCAGTACATCTTTGAATATTAAAAATCAAATATATTTTTAACATGTGAATTAGCATTGCCATTGACTGCTACAGAAAGTTGGTTTAAACTGAAGTGGATTGCAAAGTTCTGTGAGGATGAGGGAGGGGAGACAATGTCACTGTCAGGACTGAATCAGACTGTGTGTACTACAGGACATCAGAGAAGGGCAGCCTCAAGAACAACAGGCTTCATGATCTTTTCATTTGAAGAAGCACATAAATTATTAGTTCTTTGAGTCACACGGAAACAAAAGAATTTTGAGCTATACTTGATTCTAAATTTGTTTAGTTTCAAGAAGAGTTTAAAAACCAAACTCCAAAAATCTCATTATTAAGAGGAAACAAATCCACAGAAGAATCCTACACATAGACACACATATGATTTATCATTGTTAAATAGCCTGAAGTGTCAGTTTTGTTCCCTGACATCTCAAATACTCACGAGCTGGTGACTAAGGACACAGAGAAAGGCATGATCTGATCCTGCTCCTTCCGGGGGAAACAGCAAAGCTCAAGGAGATGTCACCAGTTTTTAAGAGCCTTAATGACCCTAAATGATTCTATGACTCTAAACCATCAGGTAGAGAGACATGCAGCTGATGGACATCAACCAGAAAGCCATGAACATTCCTGTCTCCCAGGGAACAGAGCCCAGTGCAGCCATCCCAGGGGGGTGTATGGCATAAGGGCTGTCAGAGCTCCTGTGCCCCCATCCCAGGGGGATCTAAAGCATAAGGGCTGTCAGAGCTCCTGTGCCCCCATTCCAGGAGGGTCTAAAGCATAAGGGCTGTCAGAGCTCCTGTGCCCCCATCCCAGGGGGGTCTAAAGCATAAGGGCTGTCAGAGCTCCTGTGCCCCCATCCCGGGGGGGTGTATGGCATAAGGGCTGTCAGAGCTCCTGTGCCCCCAGTCGCGCTGAAATAACTCGAGTCTGAGACAGCCAGAGTTCAGAAATGAAAGCAGTGGCTCATGCTCTGCTCCAGCACACACCATGGCACACACACCGAGCCCAGCAGGGCACCAGGCCAAGCTTCCCTGTGTGCTGGGGAGCGGCCAAACGGGAAAGTGGATTTCTGTCTCAGTCTGTGGAATAATCCAGATCAGTGAGTAGAAACAACAGTGAGTTGTACTAATACTTCTGACTCTGCTCATGTCTTTTCCCTCCAAAGCAAAACAGCCTCGCCCTGTTCCACCCCTTGACCTGCAGGGGGGTGGCCAATTGCAAGGGCAGAGCTGGGAAAGGAGGAACTGGGATTGGACTCTGTTCCCGAGGCCAGGCTGGGTTTGTTCCGGTGCAGAGACTGTCCGTCCCTCTTTACAGGAAAAAGGTGAGCAGCAAATTGTGCTCGGGAGCCACGTACTTCTTAGAATTGTTGTCTGGGGCCCTTGCTGGCAGATCTGAGAGTCTGAAGTTGTTGTGCTTGGTTGGAAACGGGGGTTTCAGTTCCTGCAGTTTTCTGTGCACTTGAAAGCAGTGTAGGTTATTCAGATCCTTTTTCCCCCCTTTTTTAAACATTTTGTGGGTCTGCTTCTACCAACAACTCATCTGTAAAATGGAGGCTACTGAACTCTGATGGAAGAGGGAAAAAGCTTCTTTCCCATCTTATTTTTAATTGACTAAAATTAAGAGAGCAGAAGCATTTGTTACAGGGTGGTATCAGGTGGGCTTCCCATTGAACTTTTTAGCTGACACAGACAAATGCTGTGGGACTGTATGAAATGGTTCAGCTGAAAAAAAAAACCAAATAGGCAGCCTGAGAAAGAAAAGCCTTTAAAATGCATTTTATACATATAATTGGAAGTATTTATTGACCACAAAACAGCCATAGAGCACCACCCTGTGGGGACTGACATTCCTGCCGTTTCAAGTTTATCATTCTGCATTTGCAGCCTTAGCACAAACAATTAGGTATGCACTTAGCTCTTCCTCTGCAGGTATCATCATCATGCAAGGCGTTTTTACAGAGGGCACGGTGGTCTGTCACACAGTGCTGGTTACTTGAGGAGGCTCTGACCAGCAGCCCACCCTCTGCATTCAGGAAAGAACCAGCTCTCAGGAAGTAACACAGCTGTTCCCATTGTGATTCCCCCTCCTCATCTGCTTCCACACAGCACCCAGGCAGCAGAGGGGAGGCTCTTACAGGTTTAATTTTGCCAGGCAGGAAGAGGCTTGAAATCTCAGCCCACCTCAGCAGCTGCTCCTGCCAAGAGGAACCAAGAACAGCGACTGAGGAGGTACCTGCAGGACTCCAGCAGCAGTGGGACCCTCTCCCAGAGCAAATCAGGCACACCGGAATCACCTGCTGAGGCAAGGGAAATAAACAGGACTTTTAAAAACCATTTGTTACCTTTCATTACTGAGATTTTCCCACTGCACATAAGTGTGCCTGCATTCATGTCATGGTTTGGTTTCTTTTTTTCCCAGAGAAAATGTTTGCAGCCTATTTTGATTGCCCAGGAGGCCCAGAAAATCTGTATATGAAACAAGTAACAAAACCACATCCAGGAGAAGGAGAAGTTCTTGTGAAGGTCTCTGCCAGTGCTCTGAATAGGGCAGATTTACTCCAGGTATGTTTATGTTAAGCAGATTTATGCACCTGAAGACAACACTGATTTGTCAAGTCCCTCTCTAAAGTCTTGACAGATCTGAAGAGTTAAAAGAGATTGGACCTGGTGAGCATTTGCATGGGAGATTTCATAGGGCTGAAAGAAGAGTTGTCTCTTGATTCAGCAGATAAATGTTTTTATCTGGGTCACTGCAGTGCTGAGCTGGTGTGGAAACTTTCAAGAAAACATGTAAAACCAAAGCTCTGGTCTTTCTAGATACTTAGACCCTTCTCTGGGCATTTGTGATGAACAGGAAATGTTCCACTGTCCCAGCTCTAGCAGGAGAAAATCACACTCAAACTATTAACTTTGATCTGCAACCCATGCTGTGCCACTGGAGACCGCAGTACCTCCTCAAGTGGAGAGTGGCCTCGACAAAGGGGACTGACAAAAAATTGATTTACTCTTATTTAAATAATAAAATATATTTAGGAAACAAAAAGTGTTTTGAGAGAACAGAAGTTCCTCACATTACTGGAACATTTTCACAGTGCAAAATCAGGATTAAATAAGTAGGAATTTAAGTTGGAATGAAATATTGCAGGTCATTACACTCATTGATGTGTGGCTTTTCCTTCTTTGCCCTCTCTTTTATTTTAGAGGAGAGGGAAGTACCCTCCCCCCAAAGGAGCAAGTGATATTTTAGGCTTGGAAGCAGCTGGGAGCGTGGCTGGGCTGGGCCCTGGCTGCTCGGGCCGCTGGAAAATCGGCGATGCAGTGATGGCTCTGCTCTCCGGAGGAGGCCAGGCACAGTATGTTACAGTTCCTGAGGGTCACCTGATGCCAATTCCCAAGGGTATGACTTTTATCCAGGCTGCAGCCATTCCCGAAGCCTGGTTAACAGCATTTCAGCTGCTGCATTTTGTAGGTGAGAGGCGTATTTGCCCATCTACCCCAAAAGAGCTCGTGTTCCTTTCTGTCATGAAATCCTCTGTTGCCTCCTTCTGAATGCTCTTTTTGCCTTCGAAGAACCTTTTCTCTGTCACTTCATTCCTGTGGGTCTCAATCTGGTATGCCAGACACAAATCCTGAAATCTTGACCACCTCTCCCCAGTCACAACTTATATTATTGATTGAATATTTACAAGCAAGGATCTGCAAAGATGCTCAGTTTTCTTTTCATCTGGATTTCTTAGCTTGAATCACTGAATGGTTTGGTTGGAAGGGACCTTAAATATCAGCTCGCTGTAATCCCCCTGCCAAGGGCAGGGACACCTTTCATTAACCTTAACCCTGAAATAACTTCCATGTTCTCCAAACAGCTGAAGAGTCATGCTGAATTCACTTGCAAACATGAACATACCATGGACTTTCTCACTAATTGCCTTTGGACCTACTGTAGGCAACATCTCCTTGTACCTTGATTCACAGAAACATTAATTGTAGGCAAAATCCCCTCTGAGCTGATTTAAAACAGACAGAAGTTCACACCCTTCATTTTGAAAATATGCTGTCATGGCACTGCATTAGCACTTGCCAGGGTTTTCCTTGGGGAGAAATACCCTTCTTGTACCCTCTTCACCAGTGGCATCTAAAAGCTACAATAAAGAACAGAAGTTCCATGCAAGTAACTCCCCTGTAGACTTGCTCTGAGCAGTGTTGTTTCCTGGGGATCAGTGGGAGACTACTCAGTGCCTCGCTTACAGTTCCACCATAAATGAATGGTTAGAGAAACTGATAGATGGTGAAATGATTGGTGGAACTGGTCCTTAACATTACCCACCACTTATGGTATTTCTCTATTGTTGAGTGTCTGGTTTTTCATTATGAACATCCTCCAACTGTGTTTTTTACTGGTGGAATAAAAAGGCAGACTGCACTCACTTAAGCATCTCAGTCACAGATGTCCAGAACTGGACAAAGGCCAAGATAAAGTCATTCCACTGAAACTGGTAAAGTGAAGTTCAGTCAGCACACTGTGACCTCTGTTAGTTCTGGATTTGTTTCTTTTATGAAGGTGTAAACAAAGCACACTCAAGGGCATCTCTTTCAGCTTCCTCTTCAGTATTTTCCATGCTGTTCATGTTTTAATCCAAAGGTGATGCCCAAAGGGTGACCACTTCCCTTTTGTCCTCCTTCAGGTAAAGTACAGGAGGGTGAGACAGTGCTGATCCACGCTGGAGCCAGTGGAGTTGGCATGGCAGCCATTCAGCTGGTGAGACTGGCAAAGGCAATTCCCATCGTGACAGCAGGAACTCAAGAGAAACTGAAAGCGACAGCAAACGCTGGAGCAGCTGCTGGGTTCAACTACAAGAATGAAGATTTTAGTGAAAGGGTCTTGGAGTTCACTCAGGGTAAGAACCTTCCTGTGAAAGAGCCCATGACAGCTGGGGAGGAGACTGTACCTCCCAACATGTGCACATACACTCAGTTTCAGCTGCCACCTTAGCTGGTGAGGGAGCAGACAGTACCTGACAACCAGTTCAGCCCAGAATGTGCCTTTTCTTGTTTAGTTGTGGTGTTTCCTGCATGGGCTCTCTTTGTCTGTGTTCATTTGGGGCATAAATATTGTTGCCTTCACAAAGAAATGTGAGACCAAGTCCTCACACTTGTGTTTGAATCATCATGGAATCACAGAATGGTTTGCGTTGAAGACACCTTGAAGACCATCTTGTTCCAAGCCCCTGCCATGGGCAGGGACACCCTCCAGTAGACCAGGATGCTCAAAGCCCCATCTAGCCTGGCCTTGAACACTTCCAGGGATGGGACTTCCACAGCTTCTCTGGGCAACCTGTGCCAGGGCCTCACCACACTCAGTTCTCATACTGTTAGGTAATATTTTTGGTGCCCAGTTCTGTAGTTCCTTACAAATCATTGTGCCAATTCCTAATTTCAGTAGAAAGATTTGAATCAGAATTGCAGGGTCGATTCTGTACCTGCAAAGAATGAGGTTTTAGTTTTTCCTGAGATTATCCCACCTTTAATGCAGCTTGACTCCACTGTTGAAATCTCTTCTGTTTCTACTTGAGGTTCTGGAGTGGATATTATTTTAGATTGTGTTGGTGGCTCATACTGGGAGAAGAATCTCAACTGTCTGAGTACTGATGGCCGGTGGATTATTTATGGACTGCTGAGTGGAGGTGAAGTCCATGGGGATTTGCTGGCAAGGCTTCTTTCCAAAAGAGCCAGCATCCACACGAGTCTGCTACGGTCACGAGACAAGGAGGCAAGTAATGGCTATCAACAGTCTGTGCAGTTTGACCATAAAATCGATGGCAGTTTTCTTTTAAAACCCATGTTAAACATATACTTGCTAAAAAAAGACCCGGCTTGAATGGTTACATCCTTTGAAAAATTGAGTGATAGTGTCCCTTTTCTGGTTTTATCAAATTCCTCCCTGAATCAGAGGAATGACACCCAGGAGTTCTTAATGTACTTCACAAGTACCATAATTTAAAGATTTGGCCTAAAAAGAAAGAAAGCTCCAGTGATCAGGGAACTTGATCACGTCTGAGGAGGGGAAAACCAAAACCTCTCTTAGGTCATTTTTCAAAGTAGAAAACAGGGCCATTTGGATGCCCAATTACCACAGAAAAAAATCGCTTTATGTGGAAGATTCTCAGCTCTTACAGTAAAAGGCAGGCAGTGCAGTGCCCTAGGGTAGATGACTTCAGATTTATATTATATTATATTATATTATATTATATTATATTATATTATATTATATTATATTATATTATATTATGGGGCCAGTTCTGCACACACTGTGCCTCACCTAAAAAATCCACTGCACAGGCTCAAAGGGCCCACCCAGGTGGGGAGAGCCCTTCCCAAATCTTCCTTGGCGAAGCCTGGCCCTACATACATATATATTGTATTCTCAAGAACTTCATCACTTTGAATTTAAATGGTTCTGCAGTGAGCTTACACCACTTGTTCTGGAGAATGTCATTCAATTTAAATGAAACAAATCTCAAAGTTTTCCTCTTGCCTGTAATTCAGATCCCGTCAGATCTCGGAAGCTCAGCAGGGTCAGCCCCGGATTAGTACTTGGATGGGAGACCTCCTGGGAAATGCCAGGTGCTGTAGGTTCTAGTCCTGAGGACTTCACTGGCACTGTCCAAGCTCGCTCGGCCGTGGCAGATGAACCTCAGGACTTAAACGGTGGGGCCAGTTCTGCGCCCGCTGAGCCTCACCTAAAATCCACTGCGCAGGCTGGAAGGGCCCACCCACGTGGGGACAGCCCTGCCCAAATCCTCGTCCGCGAGGTTTGGCCATACATACAATTCAGAGCAGTGAGATGTCTCTGTGTCCATTTCACTGCGAGACTGTCAGGAGTGTGTCCTGGAGGGCTGTGCACACTTTGGGCACTCTGCCCAGAGATCACAGACTGTTCTGAGTTGGAAGGGACTCACAAGGATCATCGAGTCCAGTTCTTAAGTCAACTGCCCACATAGGGGATCGAACCCATGACCTTGGCATTATTACAACCAAGTTTTAACCTCAGAGTGTGAAATGGCTCGGAATAACCTTCGAAATGCTCTTTTCCCTCAGTACAAGGAGCGGCTGGTGAGGGCCTTCACCCAGGACGTGCTGCCCAGTTTCTCCGAAGGGGCCTCCCCGCGTCTCCAGCCGCTCGTGGACAGCGTGTACCCCCTGCACGCCATCGCCGAGGCGCACCGGGCTATGGAGGAGAACAGGAACAGCGGAAAAATCGTCATTGAAGTGCCCGTCTGCGGCAAGAAAGGGCCGCTGCAGTAGCTGTTCGGGACAGCAGCACGGCGGGGGTTGGGCTGCAGAGATCCCGCCGCTTTCTGCTGCGAACCGGCATCGCTGACCGCGGGTGGCGGGCGGGGTAAAGCACTTCGGGAGCGTTTATTAAAAAATAGTTCACGCAGCGGCTGCGGCACCGCGGGCGGAGCGCGGGACAGGCCGGGGGCGTGGCCGGGGGCGTGGCCTGGGCCGAGGGAGTGCGTGAGGGGCGGGGCCTGTGCTGCGAGGGGCGGGGTCAGCTAGGGAAGGGGCGGGGCCTGTGGGGGCGGGGCCAGAGTGACGCGCGGTCACGTGTCCCTCCCCGCGCGGGGCACGGCGGTCACTTCCGGGTCTCCCTCCCGACATTCCCGATCCACGGCGCTGTTCCTGTCCAGGGATCCTTTCCCGCCGCTGTTCCTGCCCCACGCCGCGGCCCCCGATCTCCACCCGCAGCCATGGCGATGCAAGCGGCCAAACGAGCCAATGTGAGTGCGCTGCTGCCCTGCCCTGCCCTTTCCCGCCTGCGGGGGCCGGCCCCGCTCCCGGGAACGGAGCCCGTCCCGCTCCGGACATCCCGCTAGTCTGAGCGGAACGTGGCACGGGGCTGGAACAGGGTGATCTTTGGGGCCCCTCCCACCCGCGTTCCACGGTTCAGCCCCGTTAGGGTTTAAGGGTCGTGGGCCGCGGGTCTGACTCTCGGCGCCTCCTTCCCCCCGCAGATCCGGCTCCCCCCGGAGGTCAATCGGATCCTCTACATCAGGAACCTGCCGTACAAGATCACGGCCGAGGAGATGTACGACATCTTCGGGAAGTACGGCCCCATCCGGCAGATCAGAGTGTGAGTGTGTCGGTTCTCTTCGGCTCGGGAAGGGTTTCGGGCTCCGGGGCCGCTGTTCTCGCCGCGGTGGGTCACAGCTGGGACCCACCGCTGGAAAGGTTCGGTGCCCTGAGGGCCAGAGGGGCATGTGATGATGCTCTTACTTGTGAATTGGTCAGAAAAAGGTACTGCTGGGAGGTGGGGGAGAAGCAGCTTCAATTTAACCTGAACTTGTGGGCGTTGGTAAAACACAAGAGACTCGTTCTCTTAAGTCTCTAATACAGCTGAGCTTTTACCTTCACTCGTGGCACAAATAAGAAAGGCAGAAGCTGAATCAGTTTTCCTGTTTAAATGAGATAATTACTGGGAAAACAGATGTTGCTGTTGTTTCTGGACCTGTGGGCTGGAAACAAACAGAGCAGCAGCCCCGGTGGGTCAGACAGGGTGTCCTCGAGCCACACGGGGTCTGGATAGCAGGGATGGGACTGGGACCTTGCTGTGAAATGCCTGGAGGTTGTGTGTCTGCAGCAGCTCTGAGGGTCTTCTCACTGCAAGTGCAGAGGCTCTGGTGTTGCCTGTTACCCTCCGAACTGTCTGAGTCATCACAGAATGGTTTGGGTTGGAAGGGACCTTAAAGATCATCTTGTTCCACCCTCCTGCCATGGGCAGGGACACCTTGCACCAGACCAGGGTGCTCCAGGCCCCATCCAGCCTGGATGCTGTGGATTAAACCAGGGTGTTGTGATCCACTGAGTTTCTGGCAGAAAGAGTTGGCTGAGGCTGGAATTCTGAGAACTGCAGGAAGGTTGTTTGGAGTATGGATGCTCAAACAAAAGGAATATTTTTTGCCCCTTCTAAAGAACATTTAGAAAGGGGGAGAAACAAAACTTGGTGTTTAATACTTAAAACACTGTAAGTCACGTTGCAGCAGAGGGACTCATAGAAAGAAAATGTAGTTTGTATTGGATATGGGCTGGGGTTTTGTGTTGCTCTGATTGATGGTGGCAAAATAACCTGCAGCACCTCCTGAGCTCTTCCCTAAGTTGCTGATCAGATGAGAGCAGAACTTACCCTTGTCATTTATACCACCCTTGGTTTCCCTGTGTGCTGACAGGGGTTAATTAATCCACAATATGTTTGTTTTGATTATGCAGGATGTAAATACCTAAACTCTCAAACTGCTTAAACAGACCAAGTGTAACAGCCTCAAATAGAAGTGCTCATTTCAGAGCTGTAGGAGTTAAAATCACAGAATGATTTGGGTCGGAAGGGACCTTAAAGACCATCCAGTTCCAACCCCCTGCCGTGGGCAGGGACACCTTCTGCTAATTCACATTGTCTCCCACAGAAATCCCAACATCATCATGAGACAAGGCATAATGTGGATCCCTCTCTGTCATGGCTTTTGTGCTTTGTGCATTTTTTATTCCATTCTGCACCTTTGTATTGATGCCGTGAGTGACCCTTCCCCCCAAAACAGGACTCTGAGCCACGTTAGTGTAGGGTAAGATAAAAAGTAAAGGTCCTTTAATAACACAGGGCCTACAGCCCACAGGAATACAGGATGACATGCATGTGCCCCAGTTCTTGTTTCCATGGCTTTTATAATAAGATCCCTCCAGTCATTGCTTTACACATTTCTCAGTCCAGCCCCAGTCCCACCCCTGGTCCAACCCCTGGAATTGGGTCTGGGGTCATCAAGACCCTCTGTCTTCATCAACTCTTCTTCCTCAGGCACGCAAAGGACTCTTGGAGTTCATCCAGTTCTGGCTTTTGGGTCACTCTGACCTGTGTTTATGTTTCATTCTGTAGGCCTTCTGATATCCTTCAGCTCTTTACCTTGGAAAGGAGTCTAAACAAGATTAATTAACTAAAGGAATTTGAGCTCCCTGTTCTGGGACAGGGGTAGTGATAGAAAGGCATTAAACTTAAACTGTTAGAAATATTAACCCTCTAAAAATCCACAACTACTGTGTTCCTAAAATCTACAAAATGTGAAAATCAGAACAAAAACTCCTTTGGCATCAGTATAAATCCCAGTGTGGATAGGTGAGATATTATTTGTCCTCAGGAGTTCTCAGAAGCACCTTGGAGACACTTATCCTGATTATTAAATCTCTATAACTGTCTTTAGTCAAGACCTTTGGGATCCGTAAACTCTGCAGTCCCTCTGGGCTCATCAGTGTTATGTGCCCAGACGTGTGTCCCACCCTCAGGCAAAGGGAGTGGAATTGGTGCTCCACTGGCTGTGTCTCTGCACTGGGCTTGCACCAGCAGGGCTGTTTTGACTCTCCTAAATTGACTTTGTGATGTGCCAGGAGCCCTGTTCCACCCCAGGGACACGTCTGATCCAGACAGCCATTAACTGACAGCCAGGTCTTGTAATATTAAGTAAAACAAGCTAATTGCTGTAATAAAGACCTAAATTATTTCCAGACATATGGCAACTGTGCAATGAGGCTGGTGAAGGGACTGGAGCACAAGCCCTATGGGGAGAGGCTGAGGGAGCGGGGGGTGTTTAGCCTGGAGAAGAGGAGGCTCAGAGGTGACCTCATCACTGTCTAGAACTACCTGAAGGGAAGTTCTGGCCAGGTGGGGGTTGGTCTCTTCTCCCAGGCACTCAGCAATAGGACAAGGGGGCACAATGGGCTCAAGCTCTGCCAGGGGAAATTGAAGTTGGATATCAGAAAAAAATTCTTTACAGAGAGAGTAATCAGGCATTGGAATGGGCTGCCCAGAGAGGGGGTGGATTCACCATCCCTGGAGGTTTTTAACCTGAGCTTGGCCATGGCACTGAGTGCCATGATCTGGTAAAGGGACTGGAGTTGGACCAAGGGTTGGACTCGATGGTCTGGGAGGTCTTTTCCAACCCAATCGATTCTATGATTCTATGACAAAGGCTTCTGATAGTTGTTGTGGGGAGGTGCATTTCCCTTAAGGAGCAAAATGCAGCACATTTCCCTGTTGTCTGTGGCTCTGAACTGTTTGGTGTGGAAAGCAGGGGTGTAGTTTAATATCTGAAAAAAAACAACCAAATTTTTTTTAGTGAAGTAGCATTGTTTCACCTAATCTCACTCACTGTGAAATAAGTAAATGAATAGACTAATAAAGCTGTTTCTTATTCATTTTATTCATTGTTTAAACTGATGTTGTTCTGCAGTGGGAACACCCCTGAGACCAGAGGAACAGCCTATGTGGTGTACGAGGACATCTTCGATGCCAAGAACGCCTGTGATCACCTGTCGGGATTCAATGTGTGCAACAGATACCTCGTGGTTTTGTACTACAATGCAAACAGGGTATGTGCACCACGGGTGGTTAATTACCTGTGAACAGAGCTAGCAGAGAAAAACAAACCCAAAATCAGTTTGTGAACACAGTTGCTTGGGTGTTGTTAAGAAATAAATCCACACTGTCAGAGGAGTGGATGGGATACATAGTCAGGATTTCATCTTTACTTGGTGATTTGTGTGCAAAACAAAGTACTTTGGACCAAGAATGTTAAAAAGGTGGTTTTGGTGTGTGTACTCTGGAGAAGGGGAAGCAGAGGCCTCACAGCAACAGCAGGATGTGAGATCTTGTTTAGGGGTAAAAAGTCTCCAGTTCTGGATGTCCTGCCTGTCCCTGACGGTGTCTGGGCCTTGTGTGTGTGTGATGGTGATGGATGTTTGATGATATTTGCAGTTACTGGGAAACATGTCCTAAGGTGAGAGAGTCTTTGTCATTTCACTTATTTTGTTTTCCTAATTACAGGCATTCCAGAAGATGGACACAAAGAAGAAGGAAGAACAGCTTAAGCTTCTCAAGGAAAAATACGGAATTAACACAGACCCACCAAAATAAACTGATCTTTTTTGGAAAACAGTTTTCCAGCCTTGCTCCTCAGTTCTTAACCCAAACACAGGAATTCTCAACGAAGTGTAACCTTTTCTTTTACAAATCTGATAAGCTGCAATATGAATCTTTACATCTTCACCTTAGAATTCAATCAGTAGAAAACATGGGAAGATCTGCTTTAAGATTAAATCCCCCAAGTGGATGTGGCTTCTCCGAGCTCTGAGGGTGGCCAGGCAAAGGCTGCTCTCTGCTGTTTGTAGCAGCAGCTTTAAGAGACTGAGCTGGTGTTTGACTGAACAAGGAAAGCCCATGTTTATAAATAACTTTCTTTCACAAAGTATCCAGCTGGTAAAGTGACTCCAGTCAAAATATCTTGTTCCCAGTGGCCCTGCCAACACTGTCCAGGTGCAGTGAAACAACCTTGCTCTCTCAGGGCTGAGCCAAGGCTGTACAAGGTGGTTGTTGTGTGTACCAGGTTTGTACTGAGGACTTTGTGTGGGTTAGGAAACACCTGACCAGAACAAGACAGTAGGTGAAGGTTTTTGTTTTGGTTCCTGTAGTGTGATTGTTTTCTACTTCGTGTGGTTGAACTGTAACACATTTTCTGTACAGAAATTTTTAGGTGCAGTATCTGGTGGAGGAAAACCAAATTTACATTTTTTGTAATTTTTTTTCAGCACTCATGTCCTGTGTATAAAAATGAGTGTCATACAGAGTGTGCATAACCAGTATCTTTTGGAAGTGGGAAAGAACAAGCTCTGCTGGTGTTCTCAGACAGCTGGACATTATGTGAACTCCTGCCTTGGGAGGATTTATTTGCATGGATGGTTTTACTCTGACCAAATAACTTCCAGCCAGTGCAGAACACAGGCAGATACAAACATACTTTGCCTGAGAATTTGTAATTAAATTTTGTATTATTCAGTACATGGATGGTACTGTCATAAGGAAACATTCCCATTTCACAGTTCCTTTGGTTTTTGTTGGAATCTGTCACTTTAGGAACCATTCTGTGCTGGTGTCCATTTGGTGAAAAATAAATGTTTGCATATTTTGCTGTTCTTCATCAAGGCTTGCCATGTGCTGTGCCAGTTCTGTGTGTAACCCATCCTTGTGGAAGGGGAGTCATCACTTGAATGTTTGTGGTACAGGCAGGAGCTGTAGCACATCCATCACCATCCCTACAGGAATGTTCTTGTGTGTTTGTGGGTGATGGGAGGGCCCAGCACTCACAGGGAGGAGATCCCTTCCCTTAAAGGTGACGCAGCTTTTTGCAGCTTAAGCCTTGGAGGCCCCAGTAATCCATCCATGAGGTGGGGAACAGGCACTGGGAGACTTGGAGCGTGTTACTGGGGGCCAGGGAGCAGCCACTCCTCTGCTGGCACCTTGGTCTTCAGGTCTTGCCCATCTGATTAACACAAACTGAAGGTTCTCAGGCAAAAACCAGCTTAAAAATGTTTAAAGGAATGAGATCTTACTGGAAGGCTTGCTGCCATGTGAACATCCATAGCTTTTTAAGGGTTACAAACCACTGTGCCCCCAAATATGTCTTCTTTTATATACATATTTATATGTCATGTATATACACACACACAGAGGAGGCCCCTCAATGTATCAGGAACTGGAGGTGCTGGATTTATGGTTCTAATAAATAATAATAAACACTGATAATAACACCAGGGTGCTGGTAATGGTGCTGTGCACTGCCAGCCTTGTTTATAATCATGCAAATACCACGTTGCTTCTGTCAATAGCAGAGAGCTTGGTGCTTGTACTGCAGTGCCTGTTTTGATGAGGATTTGATGCTGTTTGAAAAACATACATAAAAAGCAATTCTTTAGGGTAATAAGATTAATAAAAATTCCTTCAATGAATCCTCAAGATCAGCAGCTTTTGATTTCTCTGAGAGCTCAGCTGCTGCATTTCATTAAATATTCCATTTCATACTTTTTCTTCCAGTGCCTGTTCAGGGCTTTCAATGTCCCTGTACACGTAAAATGAAATAATGATTTGTACCTGCAAGACATTGGGAATGGAAATGGAATGCCCGGAGGATTGTTCTGATGAGATCTGCTCAAGATTTTGTTTGAAATGTAATATCAAAGGACAGGGAAATGAGTTCAGCTCTGTGAATGGCAGAGGGGCAGCAAATAAGGCAGATCTTACCAGCCTCGCCCTCTGCATCTGTGCTGGGTTTGTGGTGCTCACTTCCTGTGTAATTTTTCAGGAAGTAGGGCATGAAATTAAGCCTGAGAGGTCATTTTTTTCTTTCCCCGTTCACTCTTTAGAAATTAGTAACAACAGCATATCTGATTACACAGGCAATGACAGTAAATTTTTTCCAATCTATTACATAGGGGTAATAATTATATGTACTGTGTTGATCGATGATACAATTAAATAAATTAACGCATTTGCAGTCAAATAAAAAGCAGAAGATTACATTTCCTTGAAGACTTAATTTCCCTAAGTATCAGAAAGCACAATTAGTTTTCCTTTCAGATTTTTTTTTTAATGAAATTGGCATGAAAAATGTAATAATCCCTGCTTCCAGCCAAGGTCTCCACAGAGAATGGGTGATGAGGGAGTGCTCCATCAGCCAGCTGTATCAAGGATTTTGCAGAGCTGAGAATGGCTGGTTGAATGCTGAGGGCAAAAGGAACGAGCACGACAGCAGCTCTGCAGACAGAGGCAATAAGATGAGTATGATCAGCTCCCAGAGCCCAGCAGGAACGTGTTTTCCTGGTAAGAAGCCCAGCAGGAGTGGAAGGGCAGAGCCATGTCCTGCCTATTGCCTCAGGTGCAGCAGAAACTCACAAACAGGGCCAGGAGAGGATGGAGGGAATGTGCAGCCTTTCCAGGTGTGCTGAGCCAATCCCTGGCATCACCATTCACGGTTGGAGCATTCAGGAAAGGGCCCAAACCAGATGCATCATCCCACAGGTCAGATTTGCTTTGAAAGGTTCATGCACATAATCCTGGTCTGTTCTAGCCTTGTTCAGCTCCAGTAGAAAATTTTATCCTGATTTTAATGTTGTGAAGGCACAGAATTAGATTAGCACTGTGTGTCTTTGACAAGCAGCACTTTCCATCTCTTCAGCAGCCAAATTTTGGCCAGACTTGAGGGGCAATAGGCAGGGCAAGGGAAATGGAGAGTCAGGAAACCTTTCTGCCCCAGGAGCCCTTACTTTCCCATTCCTGATGCATCTGGTCCCACAGAGATCTTCGCTGGGCCATCTGTAACAGAACCAGCGCATGGAGTGACAGGTATTTCACATAAGAGAGATCATTAACAAAAAATGGGTTACTGATTGATTGAAGAACTTCTTAGCAAAAAGCAATCCATAGTGGCCAGAGGAGAAAAACAGGAAACAGAAACTGTAAAGTATCAAGATTTTATTGATTTTTTATACATATATACGTATAATTCTTAAATGAGACAGTATTTTTTAAAACAGCAGCAAGCAGAACGTACAAGTTGAGAAAAGTGGCAGCGCAGGTAACTCTGTTTGGCTAATGCCCGTTCATGTACGAGGTGTACATTGGATTTTTTTTTTTTTGAGCACCTTTTATAGTTTTTTATTTTTTCTTGGTTTAAGTGTACAGTAAGGCAGTGGTTTCTTTTCAATAAGGAATATATATATATATATTTATATTTATATATATTTTCAGTCATCACCATGAATTCTTCGTACATGCAAATTAAATAAAATGTACAACTTGAAAATGTTACACTGGGAGATGCTTTTCCTCAAAGCAAAGCTTCTAGTAAAAGGCAAATACGGACACCACAAAGTTGAAAAAGAGAAGGAAGGCATAAGAAACTGAGCAGCAGGTGCTACTGACAGGACAGCTCAGGCAGGCAATGGTGGGATTCCAGTGAAGATTCCGCTGGCAAGGCGGGAAGGAACGGATGGTTATTAACAGATGTCTCCAGCCAACTCCCCCGGGAAGGTTCACTCTAACCTGAGAAGTTCCACATCAAAGAGGAGCGTGGCATTGGGAGGGATGACCCCAGGGTGGCCTGTGGCACCATAGGCCATCTCAGGTGTGCAGGTCAACTTCGCTCTTTGTCCTAAGCTCATCTGGGGTTTGGGTGTGCAAGGAAGGGAAAGAGAAGACAAAAAAACAAAAGTCAAAAACGGTATTAGGAGGACAACAAATTAAACCTGGCAGTTTTACAGAAGCAAGGAGAGTTGGGATAATCAGATTCACAGAATTGTTTAGGTTGGAAAAGACCTTTGAGATTATTGAATGGGAGGGTTGGAACTAGATCATATTTAAGGTCCCTTCCAACCCAAGCCATTCTGTGATTCTGTGAGTCCATCTGGTTCAGTTTCCAACTGAAGCTGCCACAAACAGCTCAGACATGGGCCTTCTGAGTCCTCAGGCCTCTCACAGCAGTTATGTAAAGTGCCAGAGCCAGCCTGGAAGTGACAGAAAGGCTACTGCACCCATTTGGTCCATCCCGCCTACACTGGAGCCAACTGCAGCAGGTGTGAGGTCCTTCTGCAGAACACAGGATACGTGGAACACCATCAGTGGGTGTTAGGAAAAAGCCCCAGTGACATGTAGGACTGGAGCTCTTTGTTCATGAGAGATCAGTGCCCAAACAACAGCCAGGGTCAGCACTTATTTCCCTAAACTCAGCCCGAGCCCCAGGGCAGACATCTCACTTATGCTGCTTATCTGGGCAGAGAGCCCTTGCCCCTGGGATGGGTGGGAATGCTGATTTCCCTCACTCCTGGCTAGCTCTGAAGGTTACCGTGCTCACTGAGGTCTGGGGTATCAAGAATCAAATCCATGCTCTTCCAACAGAGTATTTTGGAACATTCTTAAACTGCTATTCATGCACCATAGACAGGTGATTTAATATTCATTGGCCAAGGAACAAGCCAATGATTTTGGCTCAGAACTTTCTCCCAGGATCGGGCACATCACTGGACTACAGATGATGTGGTATCTCCTGTTTAATTTTTTCAGGTTGAGTATTTTCAGGTTCTATAAAATATACCAAAGTTAGAGATTCAATTACTTCTGGTAGAAGAAAAATGTGAATATGAACTTTTCCACATGCCGGGGGGCTGGGGGTGTACACGAAGATTTCTCCCCAGGGGTCTCCGTGTGTCAGGCTGCCCATTGCTGGGATGTGTCCCTGCAACCCAGCTGTGGGTGATGTCTGGTTTTAAGGAATGGGACAATCCTGAACTGTGAGAAGCTGAGCAGAGAAATGCAGGCACTGCTGACATCTGAGAATCATCATACCAAGGTCTGAGAACTCTGCATGCTGGACACAGGGAATTGCCCTGTTTCAACTGCCCTGTGCCAATCACACTCCCTAAATCCCTCAAACCCTGGGATGGAAGGCCACGAGCTCGGTTTGTCAGTGGTCCACTAGGAGGAGCAGGAGGGCAGCGTGTGGCCACACAGGTTTTGGCCGTTTATTAATTAAGGGCCTGAAACTGGGAGCAAGTGCTCGCTGCTGCTTTATCTGCACTGGCTTCTGGTTCCTACAGCTCTGGGGTCCTGAGATCCTCTTGCCTTACTGCAAAACAACAGATAAACAGTCCAACTCAAATCCTTGAGAGGAAGATGGGTATTTTTTAGAGTCTAGGATTCCTCAAATGAGCTGCTCCCTCTGCTGCTGCACAGGGAAACAGTATTCCTGATACTGAAACAGGTCTGGGGAACCCAGAATACCCGAGGAATAGTATGAAGTTGTGTCAGGGGAGGTTTAGGTTGGATATAAGGAAAAGGGTCTTCACGCAGAGGGTGGGTGAGCCCTGGAACAGGCTCCACAGCGATGTGGTCACAGCCCCAAGCCTGACAGAGTTTAGGAAGTGCTTGGACAAGGCTCTCAGGCACATGTTGGGATTCTTGGGGCTGTCTGTGCAGAGCCAGGAGTTGGACTTTGATGATCTTTGTGGGTCTGTTCCATCTCAGGATATTCTATGATTCTCTGGCTGGAGAGAAGGGAATGCTTGCATCACTATATCTGTAGGGTCTCTTCCATCCTTCTCTGGAAAAGCATGGATGCATCATTCCTCAGTGGGTTGTTTCTCATTTTACATTCTTCCCTTCTCTCTATTTAAGCATAAGAAGTTGTTCCTGTTAAAATTGTTCCTATAACAGTATTTGAGCAGTTTCCTCCTACACTGACCTCTTGGACCCTGAAATGGGAAGTCAGAAGGAATTTGTACCCTGATCTGGAGCAGCCTGATCATACTCCTCATATCATGGGCCTTCACAGCACTGCACAAAAAGCAAGAGCTGGGAATGAATTGTATTGGGGGGCTCTTCTAGGGTTTAACTGTGCTGGCACTCAAACTGTAATTACTAGAGGACAGCTTTCTTTTTCTCAGTGTAGGGACAGTCAGTGAATATTAAGTTTTGTAGCTGGGAGGTCATAAAAATGTAACAGTATAGTTTGCTGCCTTATTCAGTAAGGGTCAGAATCTGTACCTGAGTCATGGATGTCATCAAAAACAGCAGCTTGGACTTTTATGAAGTGACTGAGTTGAGGTCATTCCATAAAATGCTGCCACCACAACATTTTAGAGGCCACTTGTCTATTTGTGGAGCTGCCCATGGGAGAGGGGCAGGGCTTATGAGGGACATTGGCACCCAGGGAGGGGACTTCACCTGTCCCCTCCCAAATGCATACCCTGGGGAAAGGCACATGAATAGGGATGGCCATGGATGGATGGATGGGAAGTACAGGAAATACTGTGCTCAAATAGACCACACTTTCAGAAAGCCACTCCATATTCCTACACTGGGATTTCCACTTGCTCTTGTCACCCCTGCATGGACTCATGAATACACACCCTTCAGCTGGTTCCAAGGCCTAGAATCATTGCTTTGTACCTGTGTAACACCTTCTTCAAATCCTTTGATGACTTCTTGTCTGCCAATCTTGAACCTGAAAGGCTTGTTTCTGTCTCTGGAGGAATCAAACTTCTTTCCATTCTGTAGCATTCCTGCCAAAACAAGACACATAGTTTTTGTTTGAGCTACATCTCAATTTACGTGCTGGAGGAGAGGGAAGGAGCAAAAAATTAATATCTTGGTCACATCAGCTGCTCATTTCCATCTTCACTTTCAAGTCTCACCAAAAATGGATAAGGCAGGAAGTCAGTCACACTGGTACCATATTGCTACCTTTGCCTTCCTGTAATTTAGAATCTAAAATAGAAATACACTATTTTTATTATTCTCAATGCAATAAGTTATAACCCATATTGTACCAAGTGAGCTGCTGCTCACACAGTGGAGCTCCCTGCCTAAGTGGATAAAAGCAGGCAAGGAACAAATAGGGGCAGCAGGAGAGAATCCCAACGCAGATGACTGATGCAGGCCCACCCCTAAACACAAAGAAGGTCCCTAAAACAATCCTAAGACAAGACAAAAAAGCCAAATGTAGCATAGACATGTTGAGGTTTACTTCTTGTTAAATGCTTATCACTTATTTTAAGGTTTCTTTTCGCAGCCTAAGTGACCAAAGGGGACAGTCCTTGGGGGTTACCTTGTGGGGTAATCTGGGGTGCTGTCCCACAGCTCAGCACAGCCAGCAGGAGCTTCCCCTCCCCTTCAGAAGGTAGGGATGTAGGTTCAAGTTTGGGAACTCTTGAGCCAAATTGCTGCCAGTTAAACGTCTGCAAGTATAGAGCAGCTTCTTTGACTTGGTCCTGCAAATTTACACCAGAACACCTTGGAGGAATATCTGGTACCTTGGGTTGTTTACCTTCCCTTACTGAAGGTTGTCTACCTTCCCTATTGTAGTGCTCCCGACAGGAGCACCAGGATAACAGGTCTTACACAAATGGGTCTGTTCCACACCAGGGGTGTGAAACTTCTGCACAACTGTGATACGCTCATGGTGGGTTACAGGGAAACACCTCAGCCTCGGGAAGGGTGTTCCCAGGAACCACTGTCAGATGTTAATGGGCTACACAAAAAGAGGGGCGGTCCTGTGGTGTAATGGATACGACTCTGGACTCTGCATCCCAAGGTCGTGAGTTTGAGTCTCAGTGGGGACCAACCCCTGGCAGTTAAAGCCTCCATGCCATCCCATCCCATCCCGTCAGATCTCAACAAGGTCAGTCCTGGTTAGTACCAGGTGCTGTGAGAGTCCCGAGGACTTCACTGTCACTGTCCAAGCTTGCTCGGCCGTGGCAAAAGGACCTTAGGACTTAAATGGTGAGGCCAGTTCTGTGCATGCTGAGCCTCACCTAAAAATTCCACTGTGGGGAGAGCCCTTCCCAAATCTTCGTTCACGGAGTCTGGCCATACATACATACACAAAAAGAGGACAAAGAGTCCTCCAGTGACGTTCCAGAGGGCTGGGAGATTTTCCAGCAACAAACTGACAAGATTACCAAAGGTTGGAGTGTTGTGGAAATAGCACGGCCTTCCTTTGCCACATCTTTCTGGGAGCACAGGGAGCCACTACTTAGGCCTGTGTCATCTCTCTGGTTTAGATTTTTGTTTTAGGTTGTTGTGCTTCTGGTTAGTGGTTTTCTGTTGTTAGTTTAATATGTAGTGAGGGGAAGATGTTTGAGTCTGTATTGAGGCTTAGGTGGGTGTGTTGTCTGTGGAGTGTGTTTTCTGCTGGTTTCTTTTGGGGTTTTTGGTATCAATTAAATACAATCATGCAGCTAAACGTTATCACTGGCAACACGAAACCCACAATAACTGTCACATTCTTGTATTAATAAAAATAATTTTGGGAACTGCTAGAGTTTATTCAGTTTGTTTCTGGTGCTGGCAACAATATAACTTTTAAGAGAACCTGGTGGAAAAGGGTCTCTCTTGCTATTAAGTGTAGTTCTCATTGGAGTATCAAAAATCCTGTTCAACCAGTGAATCCATCACAGCAAAGAGTCTCTTTAGGTGAAATGCAGACAGTGTTGGGCATTAAAAGGCTTTGATATTCTGAGGATGCTTAAAGCTCATAAAATATATATATTAATACAAGTGTGGGTGGGACAAGAAATCTTTGTTTCTAATTCTCCCTTTCTCTTTTTCTCTCCACATGACAACAACATGACAACTCAAATGCCTCCTCTTCATACAGAAAGAACGGAAGAGACTCTGCACTCACAAATATCAAAATAGCAAAGACATTTATATGAATGTTCTACTACCCTTCTTTTTTCATCCAGTATTTTCATTCAGCCATAAGAACATGGTACTCCTCCTTTTGGATGGGCACAACTCTTCTTCAACCCATGGGTTTTGAACACATGCCCAGATTCTCCAACAAATGCACAGACCATCACAGAGCACTACATGATTGGCTATTCTCATTCTCTTTTCAAACAATGGGTAATTATGGTAGCTTTCAACTTAGAAGTACCTGGTAATTGCTTTTTCAAACTGTTACACTCTGGATATTGCAAAGTTGGGCTGATATTTATGCAATAGAATAAATCCTTTGTAGGGCTTTAGTGCCAGTGTTCTAGGCTCTCCATGACTCTCCTGTGCAAGGGGCTGCACAAAGAGAAGTTCATTAATCTGAGGAAGTCTCAGGCTGAAAAGAACATTAACAAGTCCAGCTTTGACAGGAAATGCTGAGAAATAGTGTCTTTAAGATCCAATATGAAAGATACAGTCTTACTAGTTTCTTTCCATTAAAGGAGTTATATTAATAGACCAGCATGATGCACAAGTTTTATTTTTCAGTGGAAACCATCAGTTTTGTCCAAACAACAAAAATGACATATTTTGCTTGCTTAAAAAAGTCTGTGCTATGAATCAAAGGTAAACATGAAGAGATGTGCAAGAATAAAAAACAGGCTAAAAAAGGTAGGATTAATTGTAACAACCTTTGTGCTTCAAAGATGTAGCCAGGTATTTCTGAGCTAATTAGTCTTGTAATCAAGTCAGAGAAAAATGCAGTTTCAGGGGGCAATTCATCCAACCAAATCTAGGGATCTACATTAGGACATAATGAATCACATCCTGTTTATTTGCTGGTTTCTTTGCAATGAATAAAGGGAAGACCAAACAACTAGCTCAGACACAGGTGTCTCCAAATTCATGAGTACTTAAATTAGTGGTGATGGCATTCTGGACTTGTAGCCAATGAGTACACAGAATTTGATCATTCCAGTGGGGTTCTCCATCTAGACATTTTACAGCAATATTAAAAACAAATACCATATTAAGGCAAACTAGCCATTGGCCAAGTCCAATATTTGTCAAAGTTGATCCTTCAGAGACATGTGTGTGTGTGTGTGTGTGTGTGTGGATAAGGCCTTAGGAGGAAAATTATGGAATAACCTGTCCATAAGGAATGTTTCATAACCATCACCGTTAGTGCTTGTCATAGTCCTTAAGTTTTTCACAGTAAAATAATGAAGTATTGCATGTGTGCTCCTCTGCAAGTACACAGGATTACAGAATCACAGAATCAATCTTGGAAAAGATCTCTGGGATCAAGTCCAACCTTTGACCAAACAACACCCACTCAAACTAGACCAGAGCACTGAGTGCCACATCCAGTCTTTCCTTAAACACCCTTGGGGATGGTGACTCCACCACCTCCCTGGGCAGCCCATTCCAATGTCTGATCATCCTTTCTCTGAAGAAATTCTTCCTAATGTCCAAGCTGAGCATCCCCTGGAGCAGCTTGAGGCCATGTCCTATCATCCTGACCCCCACCTGGCTACAACCTCCTTTCAGGTACTTATCCCTTGAGCCTGCTTTTCTCCACATGAAACAGCTCCAGCTCCCTCAGCTTATAGAACTTATCCTCCAGACCCTTCTCAAGCTCTGTTGCCCTTCTCTGGACTCACTTTAGCAGCTCCATGTCCTTCCTGAGCTGAGGAGCCCAGAACTGGACACAGCACTCCAGATGTGGCCTCAGCAGTGAGGAAATGCATATATTATGCAATGTATCAGCTCAGTGATACCCCAAACCCCTCCACACAGGCTGGGAAGCCACACCAGCTCCTGCACAAGGTTTTCTAGCTACAAACTGTCATGAATTCATTTTTAATACAGAAATCCAGCCCACATATGGGGGAGGGCAGGCAGGGAGAAGCAGCTTTGGGGAAACTCTCAGGAATATCACCTAATCCTTTTTGAAGTATTTGATCTTAAATTTAAATGACAGTCCTTCCTCACAGCAATTTTATTTTTAAACACATCATAAAACCTTATGATTCTATGAAATGGAAGGAGACTACTGTAGAATCCCAATATTTAATAGTTTTAATATTGAAACTTAGTACTATCATTACAGTTTGCACATTCAAAGCAGTATGCAAACATTAATTATTCTTTATATTAGCCCAAGGAGGTAAAGAAGATATTTATTATAAAATAGCCTCAGTCTGGAAGTTCAGATTCAGATGCAAAGTTCCACAACACTTTAGTATGCATTTACTTCATTTTGTAACTAAATCCTATTAAAACATTTAGCTTAAAGCTCTGATGGTTTACTAAACACCCCACAACACACCACCAGCAGAATCAGAATTAACTCTTCAGAGATTCTGACAACAGCTCCTGGACAATGTTTCCCATTTGAAATACCATTTCCATCTGCCCTTGAGCTTGCTAGTCTGCTATCTCATATAAAAACTTACTCATTTCACTATCAAAAGGCTACAGAAGATGTGTTAGGCCTTGCAGAAGAAATCAGGCTTTTCTATATTTACAGCAGCTGCCTATTTTCAGCAACAGCTGAAGATTTGTGAGTTCAGAAATGCAACCCCCTCTGTCATCACCTTCCTGGAGAACAATTTTGGGATACAAAGAGTCAGATGTGTCTGTATTCCCCGAAGCTCTGGCAGGAGGGTCAGTTTTTATGAGTGTCCTTTAAATGCACATCTAGTCTAGAAATGAGTCAGAGTCCCCATGTGCCCTGGAGGAGTTCTGATACAGATTTAGATCTGAACTTTAGATCTTTTTTATGTCTATTTCTGGTAGTTAAGAGTCCACTGTTCAGGCTCCTGGGAGCTAAAACAGCACAATGCTTTACTTTCTCTCTTGCTAATGCATTGATTGATTTTTTTTTGTGAAAAAATTGATTTAATTAATATTCTTCAACAAGGATGGATGCCCATCTTCAGCCTGCATATTTATCTAGCTAACAGCAGGGAGAAAAAACTCACAATCCAGAACTCAATAACAACATTGTTTTGCAAAGTCAGAATAATCAATAAGAGTTTTGACTGAGCAAGGCCATCTAGATGCTTATATGGTTACTTGTTGCCTTGCATTTGTTTCTGAAATGTATTAAATCATTGTATTAAAATAATTAATTGTACAAACTTGGTTATCAGAATGGGGTCTGGATTTGAAAACATTTTGATCTACAAGGTGTCCTAAGTGATAAGTAGGTTTTAAAAATTCAGCAGCTGTAGAAAAGGAGACATTTCAGATCATGGGTCCTGCTGAATCCCTTAAGGTCAGGTCACTGAAGCTGAAGATCAAAGAGCAGACAAATCATTTTGTTAAGGAACATGACCAGGGATCCACCCAAACTGCCTAAACCACCATGATATTTGGGCTAAAACAGCAGTGAAAAGAGAACTTCAGTCTCGGTCTAACATAAGTTATTACTTCTTATTAAAACACAGGTGTGCCTGCACTACCTGTTAGCATGAACTGAGGTCAGTTGACCTCGGCTGAGATCCCATTATTGAAGTCTGTTTCCTAAGGGGAGAGGGCTAATGACACTGTCTGCACTTGCCTAATAACTCCTGAATCTTTGAGCCAGTTTCAACCATGTTTGGCACTGGAGTGGGGATCATACCAACATAAAGATTCTATGCACATAATGACAAAAATCTGCACAGGAAGAAGAGCCTGCAAGGGCTTCTACCAAGAGAAAGGTTCAATTTTTATTATCAGAGAAACTCTATTATTGAGGAGAGTCAGGAATGGAAAGACTGGACCACATTCTGTTCCTTTCTACTTCCTTTTCTTCCTTCATCTGAGAATGATTCAGGTGGGAATATAACCAACCACATAACACAAATCCACAGAGTCAGCCCAGCTATTGGACACCTCATACACCTCCTGTCCCTACAAAACCCTGCCCCAAACCATGGCCAAACTATTACCTATACAAAAGATGGATGGACAGAGAACACTGAAGGCCATCCCATAGATAGTCTGTCAAGCTTATGTGCCTGAACTTGGAAAATTTATGTGTGAATTCCACTGCTAATGTTATCCATCCCAAAGGCAGAAACCGTGTCTCTACCTGTCACCCAGGCTACTTCTATGGTTAATGGAGAAAGAGAGGTATCTCCAAGAATGATTCCTATCCCACCTCGATTTAGATGTTAGGGCTGAAATAACCTCCTGGAACTGTTTATCATTCTAAGTCATCTACCTTAGAAAAGTAAAAAAAGTTAACAAATTCATTCCAAACACTAGACTGCCAGGTTTTTATAGGGCCCCAGGAGGAGGTATTAATTCAGCCATCCATCCCTAAATGAAGAAGACCAAATTGCAACACAGGCTTCACTGACTCCATTGTTTACTGAATTATTTGTCTTTGCAGCGTTGACAAATTCTGGGAACCAGAGATCCTAATCCAGGACAAATCCCTTGATTTCACTAGTTGTTCTCCTTTTATCCTGTACAACGGGATTCACTTCCCTCACAAGTATCAAGGGGATAAATTGAATTGGTGACTTCCAAAAAGCAGCATTTGCAAACATCTGCAAAGTATTCCATTCTCTTATTTTTTCAAGCAGTAGTTACTGATAGAACATAAGGACAATACATATGATTGAAGACAGCCACTTTCTGAACACTTTTTGGCAGCAGAAAGAGGGGCAGACATTCATAAGGTGTTTCTAGGACAATATCCTGTTTCATTTTATGCAGACCAGAGGCTCTTCAGGACAGGGACTATATTCTGATGCCCTTTAATGCAATCACCTTTCCAATTATGCCCTGTAATAAATCTGTGCCGTTATGGACTTGTCACTCTGTTCAGTTCCTAGGGACTCTCCGAGGCAGCATTTGCTGCAGTTAATGTTCCGGTGGGTTAAGAATTTTTTATCTCAAGTATTTCTGTTTTCTCATAAAATACATCATTTCTATGTCAAGATACGCTGACAATCTGTCAGGATAATATCACAAAGGCTGGAAATTCTGATGTTCCCCCCATTTTCAACTCACAGCTACTATTAATAAACTCTTTAATCTGGAAAATATATTACTCTGAACTTTTTAGTAACTGCACAAAAGCCCTTGTGTCAGCATTGATGCCTTCCCAAAATATAGAGGAAGGCACATAGGAGTGGTGGGAGAAACACATCCACAGTCACAAATGACACTCCAAATGGGGTCATGGCAGCAAAACTTCACTGACTTCAGTGGCGTTACTCTCATTTTACATTAAAATGATCCACTCTCTTCAGGACTCAGTTCTGACATACATGGCACAGCAGGGCAACCCCTCTGCATCCAGTGGTGTTCCCACCTGTCTTGTGGCTGAGTCTCCAGCTGACACACCTGAAAAACTGGTGGTTTTCCATCAGGAACAAGAACAGTTCCCTTATGTCTCAGCATTAAGTGGAGAGACCTGGGCAACACTTTTCTAGGCAAATACAGTTGGTGCTTTGTGTTTCTGCTTCCCAGTCAAACGCCCAGAGAACTTCACATGCTGCAACTCTCCAGCTCATGACACCAGATGTGTGCCAGCCAGACATCTCACACTTCTTACATCTTCATTGTTATCTCAAAGTGCTATTCACTGTTTTACACCTTTTTGTGGTAACAACAGCTCCCAGTAACCTGTAGGTGTACCTGGGCATAAGCCTCCCCAAACCACCATGGAGTAAGTACCACATACCTCTGATTTCTTTGGTTTGACTTGCAAAGCAAACTCTTCTGCACAAACCTATCATCACATCAGTTTTACTGGTGACTGTTGTAATGGAAATAAGGAGTGTTGAGTGTGAGCTGGAGGATGCTTTTATTTCCTATGCTATGCTGGAATAGGGGCCATCTTACTGTGTCCTGCTCAGGGACCTTGGCAACTGAACTGAGCAGGGAAGAGTGGCTTTCCAAGGGGAAGGTTCAACGGCAGAGGTTTAGTACCACTGCAACACTCAGTTTTATCCTCCTACCATTTCCTCTGCTTAGTATAAACAACACCTTATGCGGAAAAAAGGATTTACTGTCTTAGACTGTATTTTCTGACAATTTGCAGCCGCTTAAGAGAAAAGTATTAATACTTTAAGGGAATTTTCAGTCTAGAGGGATAATAGTTGAAGTAAAGTGGTGAGAGGGAGGTGCACATCTCTGCAGCATATCAGCTTTTTACCACAATTTTTTTTGTTTTCTTTAAAAAGGCAACAGCAAGGATTTGAATGTGCCATTTGTTGCCATGACAAACTGACTCGGAGTGAAGAAATGGAAAATGGATAGTGGTGGTGGTCACTTCCCAGTTCCTGCTACCGCAGCACACTTCAGTGACACTTGATCTTTTGAAGAGGCAGCCTTGCTGCTTCATTTTCTTCACATATTAGATACTCATATATCTTTAATGTGGAGTAAGAGCAGCACAATCAATTATTTATTATGCAGCTGACAGCGTGCAATGAAGACACAACAGACAACTCTTCAATAATGCATCACTGTGCGCTATGAATCAGTGTTGCATACAACTACAAGACAATATGAAAGAGCCTTGCACTTAGCTTGACTTCACAGCCAGGAAAATTACCTGCAATTGTCTAGTTCACTCTGCTGAAAGGAATTATTCTGTCCTAGTGGCTTCAGGGATTTGCATAATTTTTAAGAGAAGCAGAAGTAGATTTACCTCCAAGGCAGATAAGAGGCTCACTAAGCATATTCTACCTGAGCTGTAAGGAGACCAAAACAATTCCTCTGGTACCCTGTCGCCTTAAGAAAGTAATTTTATTTTAGATTTTGATTCTGTTACTGTTACAAAATACAGCTGTAAAATATACACGTGCTGCAGCATAAGGCTAATTTCATTTGAATAAGAGTGGCAGAATCAGGTCAGTCTGGGGATGTTAATGAGTGGGATGAGAGATGTCTAAAGCAACATTTTAGAGAGAATATATTACTACAGAAATACTTTGCATCTCTTGTGTCTCTGCCCCTACAAACCATGTACTGTAACACAGGTCTGCAGGGAGAGGGAACGTTCCCCATGGGGACAGATCTTTCTGTCCCTGCCCTCTGGTACCAGCCAAGAAGCAGAGAGAGCAGTACAAGCACAGCAGTAACACAAATAAGACATTTTCAAGATTTCCCACCCAAACACAAGCAGCAGAGCTTGGCCAAAGGATTCTGGGCATATAGTGCACCAAGACAACAGGACAATACAATTCATCTCTTCTTCTTTTTTTTTTTTTTTTTTAGATCCTGGTTTCATTCTCACTTTCATCCTATGCCCCATGTATTCCCTTCCCTCCCTTCCCCCATTTTTTCCCATAGTTGCTATTCATTGGTAAGGATTGGATGTTTTATCCTGTAGCACATACAGGACTGTGCAGGTGTCCTCATGACACTTCAGCAGTGGGTTAAACCTCACTGAAACAGGAGTGAACATGGCAGACACCTGTCTATCAGTGTACAGCACAAGAAGGGTCCAAGGTAGGACTCCAAAGTTTCTCAATACATATCTGGGTGCAGGGAGCATGGAAAAACACCACAGAAGGTACATTTCTTGGGAAAGCTCTGAGCATGGCTGTGAGATCACATGAGAGAGGGGACTTGGGAGAAAATAACCAGCTTCTTAATTCCTCCTTTCCTCAGGGATAGAGTATATTAAATGATCTGCCAGACACAACACCTTCCCAACCCAACATGACAATACTGCATCAGCAGTTAAGTGTGCTTAGGTGATGAGCTGTTCCCAGATTTGGCATTCTTTCGTTTTCAACTGTCTGGACTTGCAGGATGTGCTTCTATTCCCTTATGAATAGAATTTGTGCTAAAAATCTTCATTTATCAGTGCAACACTTCCAATTCCCCTGGCTTACACTAGCAACAGCCTGGTGACAGCTCTACCCATCTCTCGTAGGACACTGGATTAAGAGGCTACACAGAGAATCACAGAATGGTTTGGGTTGGAAAGGACCTTAAAGATTATTTAGTTGCAGCCCCAATGCCATGAGCAGGGACACCTTCCACTAGACCAGGTTGCTCAGGGCCCCATCCAGCCTGTTCTTGAACACCTCCAAGGATACAGCATCCACAACTTCCCTGGGCATACCCAAAGCCAATAAATCTGAGCATGAAAAGGTATATTATTCATGTGTTACCACTTAACACTAAGATGTTAAAATGGTATGTTGGTCTTTAGAGCATTTGGAACTGAAAATAATGTTTCTCCCCACATCCCCGGTGAATGAATGCTCTTTCTGTCACACAGGTCCCTCTTTACCTGGTTCTTCGTGACATCTGACTTAATGCACAGTAGAGGAATGTTTTACTCATCTTGACAAACACAGCAAATGTCTAATGCCATGCAAAGGACTTAGAAATTACTCTGTTCTTAAATAAGATGGAGAAAAGGAAAAACATTTTTGGAAAAGGAGACAGAGACACACAGGATGCAACTAGAGAAGTAAACAGCTTATAGAATTGGGTGTTGATGGAGCCATGTAACAAGACACAGTCAATTTGCCAAGATTACATACACTTTAAGTAAGTCAGAGGCAGACACCACTGTTCCATCATGATCTGACATGTACATAAAACATACATAACACAGAAGTCCAATGCTTTTTATCCAGGGTATCCAAGTTTTTGATCTAGACTGGTTAGACATCCCTGTAATATGTCTTATTTTAGAGAGGTAGTGTAACCCTCCTGGCTGGCATTATGCAATATCCCCTCCCTTCACAAGTGTTCGGAGAATTCCTGGGGAGTCATCTCCTCCTGCCTACATTTCCACGCAGGAAAATGAGACATGACTTCACTGACACCAATTCGGGGCCACCATGGGGCCTCACTCCAGCATAACACACAGTTTCCAGGGTAATCAGGTGAAACACACTCTGTTTCACTCAGAGGATGAATCCCTTCCTGGAATGGAGGAGGGCAGGCATCTTGGTGCTGTGCTCTCTCCATTGACACGGACAGACTGTAGATTTCTAGGTAGCTAAAGACAGTTGAGCTTAATTCCACCCATAACAACTTGACCACAGGCAAAGTGAGTGAAAAAATGCAGTTTGAAACCATGCTGGGTTTGATTTACACACCAAACACCTTCCAGTGGATTATGCTGTCTGAGATTCTTTAGGCACGGTGACCACAGACCTACCCAGTCGCTGCTGTGTAGCAATACACATAGACAACAACAGGGCTGTAAAAATAACAGAAGGGAAAAGCCTTGAATGAACTCTGAGAAGGGTTCATTAACAAGTTATGTATTGGGTAACCCCTTACTACATCGTTAGAAGCTCAGCCTACCATTAGGATCAGATAAACCATAAAACCAGCACTTTGTCGAGCAGTCTTCATCCTTTGCTGCAACACTCCAATGGAAGAATGTCTTATTTGCACACCTTACTATTCTAGGCTGTCTTTTTAAAATATATATGAGATACACTCATCAAAGGGACAAATCTTTTCACAGATGTGCGGATTGTCTTCCCACCTAAAAGGAACACTTTCACAAAAAAGAGTATTTTTGAGGTAATGTTTTCAATGTAAACAGTGTTCTATGTGCTCCAAGGCAGACCTTAGCAGTGTCATAAATATCACTCTGCTGTAAACTACAAGAGTTTGTTCTGAAATAATACTGGCTAAGAAATTCTTTTTTTTTTTTTTTGCCACATTTTTTTCTATCTTTGTTCCTCATTCCTGATGTTGCAGATTCTCATTGGTGTAAACTGGCACAGTTCCCTTGACATTAATGAAAGTACAAAAATGTATGTAGCAGTTTGAGACCTGGATCACAATAATTTTAGTCTAAGTTGAATGATGCACTCAGGACTATTCTCCAGAGCAGAATGCTTCAAGAATACAGAATAATGTAGATTTGTGATAAGAGCAAAAAGCTGGATGTCACAAAGAACAGATTCCATCAGCAGACAGCTGTTTAAGTATAACTCACCTTCATTTTATTCCCTGTGAAACAAGGACTGTAGTTTCACCAAGGTCAGTCAGTTAATAGCATACCCAGCAATAATATTATTAATTAATATACTTTGCCTTAGACATCCTTCATTCAGTAAGACCTTAAAGTATCTTCAGAGCCACAGTGGAAAGGAGCTATTAACAGCACAGTTTGTTCTTATAAATAGGTCTTTTCCATCTCCAAGTTTTGATCTCAGTGATCTTATAAATGAACTATGGAAAAAGTGGCAGCTGTTATCTTGACAGATGGGTCTCTGCTGGACATTAGACAGTCGTCTCTCTGAAGAACAATAGGAATTCCCAAGTGCCTGCATCTATTTTCATCTTCTTAACAGGCCACTCATGTCTTGGACTAGAGAAGAAGCATTATAGGAGAAACATCACCAAGAAAGAGATGTGAGTCAGAGGAGTATCGCCTATTAGTGACTTTCCCCTTAAGTTTTACTGAGCCAACAGACAGAAAAACCAGAAGTTTCTTATAGAGGCCATGGGTACAAACATGCACTTCCAGAAGGTGGGATACAGCAAGCCTGTGTACCGAGTGAAGTGCAGCCTGCAGTCAGCTAGCAGGACATGGGAAGTACAAGGAGGCACCTCAGCTTTAAACTCTTTCTAAAATTTAGCAGCAGCATTCACTTTGGATGTAGAGCTTTGAATCTGATTTTAAGGACAGACTGAGAAACATTCCTAAGTTTTAAAGGGTGGTCAGTAGAGAGGGTGCAGCTGCCCACCATTTCTATTATAAACACTTGCCAAGGCACAAATTCAACTCCACCTCAGGCCTGAATTTAAACTCATTTTCTTCACCTTTTCTGATGGAATTCTCATCACTGGAAAACCAAATACCCAATGGGATCCTGCTCTGTATTCCCTCCTTGAATATGTACAGTAGCTGGAAATAGAGAATGATGGGTTAGGAGAAAACTAAGCAAGTAATAATGAAGGTAAGTGGGATGGGCAGAGACCTGGATCCCAATTCACAGACTCACAGAATGGTTTGGATTGGAAGGGACCTTAAAGATCATCTTGTTCCAACTCCCTTGCCATGGGCAGGGACACCTTCCACTAGACCAGGTTGCTCAGAGCCCCATCCAGCCTGGCCTTAAACACTTCCAGGGGTGGGGCATCCACAGCCTCTTGGGGCAACCCATCCTTGCTCCCAAGACTTGTTGGATCAGCTGTGACTGATGTTGTGTAGGGCTTGTCCCTGCATTGTTCCTGTTGACTTTGAGGATTGAGTGTACAGAACTTAATGTTTTTTCTAAAAGCAAAAGTACTTTCACACCCAGGACTGCTGCAAACAAAAGACATTATAAATTAAGCCAGTTTAGATACTACAAATAGAAATAGTAGTCCGTAGACACAAACAACAGAGATAAACACTGCCAAAAATACCTCAATGGCTCAACAGAGTGGAGAGCAACACAAGCTGAGTGTGGACCAAACAGCAAAGCATTACATAAACAAATGTATGATTACACCTACAACGAAAACCCAGAAGATTTTAGACTCTATAGTAAAATGCGTAATATTATCATCTGTAAAAGCAGTGGAACACACTGCATAACTCAGGGATTGCTGTAGACCAGACAGTGCTCTATCCCAGGTCACACTGTCTTTTATCATCCCAGCATGTGTAACTGAAAATATTGCATCCTATATGATCAACTTACTATGTGAAGTTAATAAAAATCTGTTCCTAGCAATCAAAGGGCAAAACCATATAAACCACAGTAACAAAGTGTATTTTTCTGTAGAAAAAATAATGGATGTCCTGTTCAACTTTAAAGCTCCAGAGAAAATACAGTTCAGGGTTGAACAGAATGAAACATTTTGCTTTCGAAAATAATAATAATAAAAAAGAGCCTTATTTTCATTTGAAATGTTTTATTCTAGGGAGAATTCACTGCTTTGTTTTCTGATGACTAATATTTAAATCTATTTAAAATTCAGCTTTGATGAGGTCTTTGAAGGAGTTCTTGAGCACCACCACATTTCCATTTATATAACACCAAGTATTGTTTAGCTACATCCAACGTAAAAGACACCAGAGCTATTAAGGAGCAAACATAAAAGGAAAAGAGAAAAGTTTAAATTCATAAGGAGCTTGATGAAGGGGAGGCATAGGAGATAAAATCCAAGTATCCAGACAGCCAAACTAGACAAAAGAAAGGCAGCACTGACCTAAAATTTGGATCAAAGAAGCTGAGATTTATGTGAGTGGGATACAGTTTTCTGGCCTAAAATAATCATTCACCCAGACACTCAAGGGTATTCTACATTGCTTTTAAAAATAATTGAACAGATTTTTCCTGACCAGGTAACAAGGCTCACTCTGCAATCCGTAAGATGTAATATTATGAAAAATATAAAAGCCCAATTCATTTAAGTTGCTACTTCCATTTTCCCACTTTGCACAGCAAAAAGGTTGAGGCAGTTAATTTCTCTGTGTTTTGTGTACCATTTTAATGCTCACACACAGGTCTGCTGATTTACTGGCTGCCTGCACAGGGAGTTTCAGTGATCCCACTTACAAGGGCAGCAATCACCCAGGCTACTGAGCCTTTGGAAATCATTCATCAGACTTGTAAGTATTCTGGCTGTTCCCATCATGAAACATTTGCCAGGAAAAAAAGGAAATAAAATGGAAAATTACAGCTATTATATTATTTACTGTATCAAAAGTCTAAGACAGCCATAACAATTCTGGTAATTCAATTTGTGATCTGTGCATATTTCTATAATTTTTGGGTGCTTTGTCTGTTTAAGACACATCACCTGCCTTGCCTGTGAACTCTGTGCCTCCGTATTCACCTTCTAGCAGGAGGGTTAAATACTGCCTTCTGTACTTACAGATCTTCATTTTTTTTACTTGCTGTTCACAGTCTTCTTGGAGAGGTGATCACACATTTGAGAGCCCAGTAGGGTTGCTGTTTAGCAGCCAGCTCTCCAAGAAAAAGAATCAACCTGCATACAAATTTTTGCACAGCTTACAAATGACCCAGTGAGCCCTTCTGTGACCTGCCCTAGTGCTAAGGTGCCTTCCACAACACACACAGCCTTTCCTGTGAAGATCTGAGCCCCTGACTCTGGAGACTGTGACACCACACTCCCAGTCAGCAAATCTCAAATTAACATTTTGCTAAGCAGTTTCAGAAATACATCTTTCATCAGTGCTTCCCAAGATGTAATGGTTTGACCCAAGGCCTTCCCCAGTAACCATTGTATCTAAGGAAGTTACAAGTATTCCACACGTGTCTTCCACGTAGCAGTGGGGGAGTGGTTTTTTTTCCTTTTTCCGGTCCTTGGCTGAGGAGCTGGAGGGAGGTGGTGGAGGTCTGGTCCCTCTGGTCCCTGGTGTTTCTCCTGTCCTGGGTGAGATTGTTTCATTCTTGTTCCCCTTCCTTGAGGTTTTTAATTGTGTTTGTTTTGATTCATTCGGTTTCTTTGGGTTGGGTTGGTGTCTTCCCTATTTTCCATCTAATCAATCCCCTTTTCTCCCTTCCCCTCTCCCCTGGGGGGTGGGATCCTACGTATTGTGTATACAGTGTGGTTTGTAAATGTTAGTAAATATAATTTATTCTTTTTATTCAGTTCAGTTTCTTTAGAGTGCGTTTCTTTTCAGTTTTTTTTTCCCCTTTCCTTTGCTGGGAAAGTTCTGGGAGGGGGAAGGGGGGCCAGTCCAGGGTTGGCAACAGCTGGGCCAAAACTGCGACATTATTGGAGGTCCCACTGAGATACTGACCTTGAGTTGTTTTGTAAATAATTCTCTGTTTAGAGAACAGTGGCCGGGAGAACTGCCAACTGAAGTGGTATTATCAAAAGAGTATCTTTTTGTTATAAACAAGGTTTTTTGTTTGGGAACAGAGGACTCAGGCATAAGGTAAACAATAGAAAGAATGGTTTTCACCCTTTTTAGCAAGTACCTGAGAGGTACCAGAGGAGGTCAGTCCAACCATGCTGGCATGGCCTGGCAGTCTCTTGTAGTGAAAGGCCTCCTGTTAAGTGTCTTTCTATTCTTTTACACACTGATGGTGCTAATGCTTACTCCCACTCTGAGAGGTCTCCTAGGGACATACCTAGGTCTGCCTGATAATTGTCATCCATGTAAGGCCCTCCTGAATCTTGACATTAAAGGCCTGTTAAATTATGACATTAATGGACTATTGAGAGAGATCCCTACTGTTACAATTGGTCCCAGTTATTACCTAAATTGTATTGTGACAGCACTAGTGTTTACGAGGGTAATGGAACTGTTGTATAAGATTGGAAGAATGCTGGCACTTTGTTGCTTCCCTTGTTTCAGACCTAAGAAAGGCTATGCCTCTGGGGGACTCGCTGGAACTTTGGAAGGGGCTTCGGACAGGCCAGTCCCTGGATGGGATGGGGCTTGGTCGGATCTCGGTAAAGTGCTAGGGCGTATCTCACCCTCCGTTTATTGGAAGTTCACGTCAGAAGAAGTGTGTGACTCTGCTGAGGTGGCCCGCTGTTTATCAGAAGAGTGTTTTTCCTATGAGGACCCGTATACGCGAGTCTCTGCTTTGTGTTGGGGCCTGGCTAGTGCTTATTGATGTGCCATAGACTACTGTCACTGGCTTGAGGACAGGATAGAATATGGAGATATGCCATCCGAGACCTGTGCAGTCCCCGTTCAGGCTACCGAAAGTGAAGTCCAAACACAGCATGAGGTCGATGTTGTTTCTGAAGAGACCAGAGGCATGCCTGGAGAAAGGAAAGGGACGGTGCGAGCATCCTGGGATAGAATAACATTCGACGATTGGTGCTCTGACTACATACGCAAGTACCCAGTGGAGGAAGAGAGGAGGTCAACGCGCTTCCGTCAGCCTGAGGAAGGACCGTTTCAGCCTCTCCAAAGGCAACCCTCCCTTGGAAGTATGATTCCACCTCCCCATACTAGACCTACATTTGAGGGAATAGATGATCGGGGAAGGCCCTTACCCCGGCCTTTCAAGGACTATGTGCTACCTCCATTCATCAGACCTGATGAACAACGCAGGAGCTCCCTTTCACGGGGTGCACGAGCTAGGAGTCTTTCCCCACGGCTCGAACAAAGTAGAAGTCTCTCTCCACAGCGTGGGCGACGTAGGAGCCCGTCCTCCCGGAGTGAACACCATAGAAGCTCGTCCTCACGGCGCGAACAATCCCCATCTTCACGTGAGAGGGTCAGAAAGGAAGTGAGAGAGGTTCCACGAAGAAGTGGAAGAGTAAAAACACAGGTAGAGAGAATAGTACGTGGGAGAGATGGACAGGAAATAATGAGGGAAAGTGAAATTATACGATCATTGACCCCAAAGGAGATTCGAGATATACGAAGGGATTACAGTCGGTGGCCCGATGAACGCATCCTCACCTGGCTGGTGCGATGTTGGGACCAGGGGGCCAGTAGTCATGTGCTGGAAGGTCATGAAGCACAACAATTGGGATCTCTTGCCCGAGACCGTGAAATAGAACAGGAAATGGGACAGGGGGAGATGGCATCCAGTCTCTGGACCCGAATCCTCCGTGCCGTGAGGGCAAGATACCCATTTAAAGAGTATTTGGTGAGTGCTCCGAGAGAGTGGAATACTGCAGAAGAAGGCATCCAGTATCTGCGGGAACTGGCCATGCTGGAGATTATATACTCCGATCCAAATTACTATGACATCTTGGTCCCAGAGAAGATGCCATGCACACAGCCGATGTGGGATAAGGTGATGAATGGGGCCCCTAAGTCTTATATGCCATGTCTGATATCTGCATACCCTCTAAGTATGGACGAGAATGAGATACACGTTGACAGAATGTGTCACTGGATACGGAGAATATCGGAAACCATGAGGGTCCCCTCTAACTACCAGCATTCTTCCCTCTACAGTGGGGAAAGGGTAGGGAGGAATCCTAGACGCTCTGTGTATGAAGAAGAACCTAGAGGCAAAGGTTCTAGAGGTCACAAAGAAAGGTCTCGTTCTCATTCTCATTCAAGTTCCTGTTCTCGTTCTCGGTCCTGTTCCCGTTCTTGGTCACCTCATGCAGCACGAGGGAGAACTAGAGGCCACCAGAGGAATACTAGATGCTCTGTGTTTGAAGAAGAACCTAGACGCAGACGTTCTAGAGGTCGCAAAGAAAGGTCTCGTTCTTATTCTCGTTCCAGTTCCCGTTCTCGTTCCCGTTCCCGTTCTCGGTCATCTCATGCAGCACAAGAGAAAACTGGAAGCCCCAGGAGTAAGACACAGAGTGAGCGTAGTGTCTTATGGACTGTTCTGCGCGAACTAGGGGAAAACATGAAGAAATGGCACGGTGAACCCACCTCTAAACTTAGAGCCCGAGTGCAAGAATTAAAACGGAAAGTAGCTGGCAAGAAAGCTGTCCACATAGTTGAAGCAAAGACCCCGGAAAAGAAACATCGATCTCCGAGACGCAAAAGAAACAACTCCCCCCATGCTGATGAAGGAGCCTCTGACAGAGCATCGCACACGTCAGATGGAGAATGCTCCGACCAGGAACAACAATAGAGGGGCCCTGCCTCCTGCCAGGAGGAGGAGAGGGACGAGGATGATAATCGGGTTTACTGGGCTGTGTGGGTTCGATGGCCTGGCACATCGGATCCTCAAAAATATCGAGCTTTGGTAGATACTGGTGCCCAATGTACATTAATGCCATCAGAACATGAGAGTACAGAGACTGTGTCTATTTCTGGAGTAACCGGAGGGTCTCAGGACCTGTCGGTGGTAGAGGCTGACATGAGCCTAACAGGAGACCAATGGGAAAAGCATTCCATTGTGACAGGACCAGAAGCCCCTAGCATTCTTGGTATGGACTATTTAAAAAGAGGACACTTTAAGGACCCGAAGGGGTACCGGTGGGCTTTTGGTGTAGCCACAGTGATTGAAGGAGGGTCCAAACAGTTGTCTACTCTCCCTGGTCTCTCAGAAGACCCTTCTGTTGTGGGATTACTCCGTGTCAAAGATCAAGAAGTACCAATGGCCACTACAACTGTACATAGGCGACAGTATCGTACAAACCGAGATGCTGTGATTCCCATCCATAAAATGATCAGGAAACTGGAGAGCCAAGGGGTGGTCAGCAGAACACACTCACCCTTCAACAGCCCTATCTGGCCTGTACGTAAATCAGATGGAGAATGGAGACTGACTGTGGACTATCGTGGCCTGAATGAAGTTACGCCACCGCTGAGTGCTGCTGTGCCAGATATGTTGGAGCTCCAGTATGAGTTGGAGTCCAAAGCAGCAAAGTGGTATGCCACTATTGACATTGCTAATGCATTCTTCTCCATTCCTCTGGCACCAGAGTGCAGGCCACAGTTTGCTTTCACCTGGAGGGGCGTGCAGTACACCTGGAACCGATTGCCCCAGGGGTGGAAACACAGTCCAACCATTTGTCATGGGCTGATCCAGGCCACATTGGAGAAGGGTGAGGCCCCAGAACACATCCAGTATATTGATGATGTCATTGTATGGGGAGACACAGCAGAAGAAGTCTTCAAAAAAGGACGAAAGATTATTCAGATTCTCCTCAAAGCCGGTTTTGCCATCAAAAAGAGCAAGGTCAAGGGACCTGCCAGAGAGATTCAGTTCCTTGGGGTGAAATGGCAAGATGGACGTCGCCAGATTCCAACTGACGTCATCAATAAGATTGTAGCAATGGCTCCACCAACTAACAAGAAAGAGACCCAATCGTTTCTGGGAGCCATAGGCTTCTGGCAATGCACATCCCAGAGTACAGCCAGATCGTGAGCCCTCTCTATTTTGTGACCCGTAAAAAGAACATTTTCCAATGGGGTCCTGAACAACAACAGGCTTTCAAGCAGATCAAGCAAGAAATCGCACATGCCGTGGCTCTTGGACCAGTCAGGACAGGACCAGATGTGAAGAATGTACTTTATTCCACAGCTGGAGATAAAGGTCCCTCCTGGAGCCTCTGGCAAAAGGTGCCTGGTGAGACACGAGGGCGACCACTTGGTTTCTGGAGCCGAAGCTACAGAGGCTCTGAGGCCAATTACACCCCTATGGAGAAGGAAATCTTAGCGGCGTATGAAGGCATACGAGCAGCCTCAGAGGTAATTGGTACTGAAGCCCAGCTTTTCCTGGCACCTCGACTACCAGTGTTAAGCTGGATGTTCAAAGGAAAAGTGCCCCCTACACACCATGCTACCGATGCCACGTGGAGCAAGTGGATTGCTTTGATCACACAACGTGTTCGAATTGGGAGCTCGAATCGCCCTGGAATTCTAGAAATTATAACCAATTGGCCTGAAGGTGGGAACTTCAGCCTGGCAGATGAAGAAGAGGAAGAGTCAGTGAGTCGAGCTGAAGAAGCTCACCATATAATCAGCTGCCAGATGAAGAGACACGCTACGCCCTTTTCACTGATGGTTCTTGCCGTATCATAGGGAGGATCCGGAAGTGGAGAGCAGCTGTGTGGAATCCCACCCAGCGGGTGGCAGAAGCCACTGAGGGGAAAGGCGAATCGAGTCAGTTCGCAGAACTCAAAGCTGTCCAATTGGCCCTAGACATTGCAGAAAGAGAAGGATGGCCAAGGCTCTACTTGTACACCGACTCATGGATGATAACAAATGCTCTCTGGGGATGGCTAGACCGGTGGGAGAAGATGAATTGGAGGCGTAGAGGGAAGCCCATCTGGGCTGCAGATCTGTGGCAAGACATTGCTGCCAGAGTAAAGAAATTGAACGTGAGAGTCCGCCATGTAGATGCCCATGTGCCTAAAGGTCGAGCTAACGAGGAACAAGATAATAACAGACAGGCAGACCGAGCTGCACAGATTGAGGTGTCACAAGTAGACCTCGATTGGCAGCAAAAGGGAGAATTGTTCCTAGCTCAATGGGCCCATGATGCTTCAGGCCATCAAGACCGGGACGCAACCTATAAATGGGCGCGAGACCGAGGGGTGGATTTAACTATGGACACTATCTCCCAGGTTATCCGCGATTGTGAAACCTGTGCTGCCATTAAGCAGGCAAAAAGATTGAAGCCCCTTTGGTATGGTGGACGCTGGGACAAGTATAAATACGGAGAGGCCTGGCAGGTTGACTACATCACATTGCCACAGACTAGCCAAGGTAAGCGCTATGTGCTTACCATGGTGGAAGCGACCACCGGATGGTTAGAGACATATTCGGTACCACATGCAACAGCCCGGAATACTATCTTGGGCCTTGAGAAACAGGTCTTGTGGAGGCATGGCACTCCAGATCGCATTGAGTCAGATAATGGGACTCATTTCAAGAACAATCTAGTGGCCACTTGGGCACGGGAGCATGGTATTGAATGGGTATATCACATTCCATATCATGCACCTGCGGCTGGAAAGGTTGAAAGGTGCAATGGACTATTAAAAACAACTCTGAAGGCACTAGGTGGAGGAACCTTCAAGAACTGGGATAAGCATTTAGCCAAGGCCACCTGGTTGGTTAACACCAGAGGCTCTGTCAATCGAGCAGGTCCTGCCCAAGCAGAATCCCTCCACACGGTAGATGGAGACAAAGTTCCAGCGATTCACTTGAGAGGCATGTTAGGGAAATCTGTCTGGATTACCCCTCCCTCGGGCCAAGACAAACCCATTCCTGGGATTGTTTTTGCCCAAGGGTCCGGAAACACCTGGTGGGTAATGAGGAAAGATGGTGAGATCCAGTGTGTGCCCCAAGGCAATCTAGCCTTGGGGAAGAACTAATGATGTGCTTTGAGTTGTGTTTTGCAGGAAACCAGACACGAGATGAGAAAAACCCAAACAAAGCCGGTACTGGTATCCCATGATGTCCAACGATAAGGCAGCCCTAAACTGTGGACTAGGCCTCAACTTGGAACTGTGACTCTAACCAAAAGGCAATGGACTAAAGCTGAACTGATGCTGGTGTTGATCCTTGATGACAAGACATCTGCCTTGAAGGACCGCATATGGACTATATATATATATATGTGTGGGATATAAGCAAATGCAATAATACAAAGATCGCGTGGAAAGACCAGTGTGGAATAAGGGGTGGAGAATGTAATGGTTTGACCCAAGGCCTTCCCCAGTAACCATTGTATCTAAGGAAGTTACAAGTATTCCACACGTGTCTTCCACGTAGCAGTGGGGGAGTGGTTTTTTTTCCTTTTTCCGGTCCTTGGCTGAGGAGCTGGAGGGAGGTGGTGGAGGTCTGGTCCCTCCGGTCCCTGGTGTTTCTCCTGTCCTGGGTGAGATTGTTTCATTCTTGTTCCCCTTCCTTGAGGTTTTTAATTGTGTTTGTTTTGATTCATTCGGTTTCTTTGGGTTGGGTTGGTGTCTTCCCTATTTTCCAGCTAATCAATCCCCTTTTCTCCCTTCCCCTCTCCCCTGGGGGGTGGGATCCTACGTATTGTGTATACAGTGTGGTTTGTAAATGTTAGTAAATATAATTTATTCTTTTTATTCAGTTCAGTTTCTTTAGAGTGCGTTTCTTTTCATTTTTTTTTCCCCTTTCCTTTGCTGGGAAAGTTCTGGGAGGGGAAAGGGGGGCCAGTCCAGGGTTGGCAACAGCCAGGCCAAACCTGCGACACAAGGGTTTAAAAGAAAGTAGTGGGATTTACAAAAAAAAAAAAATCCAGTGATTTATAAACCATCTGCATTTGGATTGCAGCACTGCATTCAGCAGAGGAGTAATTTTTAGAGCAAATATAACAGGCTGCTTCTGTTCAGGTGTAGTATTTTTCTACCTCTGTTACACCTAACTAGGTGGATAGTACAAGCACAGTGCACCCTGCAAGCAGCCAGAACTCCAACAGTGTTTAGTTGCATCTCTTTGGCCAGAACTGCTTTACAGGACTATGAAACCTAAATATTGGTGCATTGCAGATTGTCATTTTTAGCTGCTGCAATGCCCCGTCTTGTTTTGGTCCCTACTGCCAGATGACATCATCCTGTAGCAACTTTTTTAGTGGAGCAGCCACTGCTGCTTTTCCCAGGATATTGTTGACTAGAAAACCAACAATACCTTTTTTTTTCCTTCCTGCTGCAAGTAAGACTGGAAGGATGTGAAGGGAGAGGAAATTACAGAACCCTATCAGCAAGGAAGATCACAGGTGCCCTGGGAAAGGCAGTGATGCACATACTGTTGTAGTACAGCCTAGAGGTGGATTATATCTACACCAAATAAACACATAAGCAGTATCAGTTCTTCAGAAAGGGTGCATGTGTGGATACACACAATTCTATTTTCTCACATCTGCTTGAGCTTTGTGTCAGTGTCTCCATCTAGTAATCTAATAATGTCTAGAGGTGAAGCCCTAGCAATGAAAACCCCAAACAACCAAACAAAAAACACAGACAGGTCTTGTTTGCCATGCTGCAAAGATGATTTCTGCTACAAATACTTCACAGGCTGAGAGCACAACATCAAGCTGTCATGTAACAGGGAGTTACAAGACAAAATATATTTGCCTTGGCCTGCACATCAATTCAGAATTTTGTGCATGTTCAAATCAAATACCAAATTTCCTCTGGGTGAGCTCCAAGACTTGTGTTGACTCTTGCTATTGCTTAATAAAGAGGAAAAGAAGGTTTAAACTACAGATTTTTGTCATTGTTTTCAAATGATCTAATGCTTTGCACAGCCATTAAAAGGATATGGAGTTTGACACACAACACGATGCTGACAGTGAGCATTTCTAGCTATGGCCCAATTATGTTTTACTCTAAGGCAGACAGACTCTGTCCCAGTGACCGGGAAAACATGTTATCTGATCCCTAATTGGTTTAACAGTCCATAGAACCTTTTTAGGCTGGTGCCCAGATAGGATCTTTATTTCTGTCTTCATGGTGACAGTGCCACCCAACTAAGTACACTGGGCCACGTCTCCATTCGGTTGCTCACAGCTCAATCATTCAGGCTCTCAGAAGAGAACACAAATCAGCGTCACCTGTGTTTTTAAGGTTACAGGAACATCTAACTCTTGTCCTGATCTCATTCAGAGCAACTTCACATCCTGCTTGCTCTGCTAAAGTGTTACAGAATGCAAAGCAGGAGCTCTGCCATTTTATCAGCTTCAGAAGCCTTTGTGGAGATTAGGAAGTGTTGCTCTGCTCTCTCCCACCGTGCTATCTGGACACACAAGTTCTATGCCACCTTGCTATCTGGACACAAAAGGTCAGGTTTTAAGCTGGGGCAAATCAATTGAACCTCAAAAAGGTCAATAGAGCAATGCTACATTGTCCTGGCTGAAGAGAAATTCTCACTGAGCCATTCCAGAGATATGAGACTTGGGATACAGGGTTTTTCCCACCATACACTCTCCTGTAAGTATTTTCTACTCTCTTGCACAGTGTTCCTAGCTTCCTAGGTATTCTATTCAATTTCTTCCTATATTTTTTTCTCACTTGTTGTATTTAAAGATGATTTGCCTTCCTGGAAGACAGAAAATGAAAATGTTCTAAACCTTGCACCACAGAGATTTTCTAATGTGCAATTACTCTGCTGGACCCAGGACTAAGAAACCTTGGTGGGATCACAAAAGATCCAGAGCAAATATTTACCCACAACTTCTTATTCTTAACAGTAAGAAACTCTTCATTTGTCCTTGCATCAAGAGCCTTCTGAGAGGGCAGGAAGTAGAAATGATAAAGCCTCTCTGTGTCCTTGCACATACACTTTGAAAGGACTAGAATATGAGAGAGGTCTTTATGGTTTAATTTGTGTGAAGAAAAAAAAGGACCTGTGTATGAGATACAAAAATAGTTGGGTCTCAACACTTTTTACTGCAAAAGCAGAACATCTGATGTCAGATGATCATATCAGTCAGGGGCTGCAAGAGCAAAGCAGGATTTTGTGTAAAATTCCCCACCACAGACATAAAAACAAGTGTGCTGGCTGAACCCAGAATAAAATGAACATGCTACATTACCTTAAGATAATGACTGTATTTTACTTTTTTTCACACAAATTCAAAGCAAACTGAGCCAGGTTTAGTTTGGCTGTTTTTGCTGCATTGGTGTGACTTTGCTAAATATAGGTAAATCAAACCAGAGCTCCCTACTCAAGTTTGATCCTACATTAATAGAAATATACATGACCCTAAGACTCTCCTACATTGGAGAGTCTGAGTCAGGCCAGACTCCCTGACTCATCCAAATTGCATTTCTCATTTTGGGTAACTTGGAAATAACACTGGCATGGATGCCACAGGAGGGGCAGTAAGTGATCTTTGTATTAGCACCTTCATTTTTGGAAATTCGGTGTCCCTGCTAGAGACAGCTAGAGGAAGGAAGGCAAAAAATAAATGAATCAAACTCTGGCTTGTATAGGGAGACAGCCATCCTTCCCTGTGGGTGAGGAAAGTGCCAAGGAACAAGTTGGATAGTGTGTACAAAAGGAACAAAAACTCTCTATCCTGCTATTTACTTGCATGGCATATGCCACTAAATGTGTATGCCTTGGGGAAATGCCAACCTATCCCCAGGAAAATCCGGCCCATCTTGAAGAGAGTCATCATTTACTACTGAAGAAAAGGGCTGAGCAGGGGTAGTGAGAGGCTGAGATGATCGGGTTTAACTTGGGCTGGACCAAAGCCAACTATGCAAGCAAAGGCTTACGAGAACTTTCTTCTGATGTGTCTGTGCCAACAATAGATGTGGACAGGGCAAATATTTACAGACAGAAAGTGGAGGAAGACTAAATGGGGGAAAACCAGACTCTGCCTGAAGTGCTTATTATCCCGATTAGCCGTGGCAGCTCCCGGCCCCGGACTGCTCCTGCCGGAGCCGCAGACAGGATGGGGTGACTCAACGGTGATGCTGCCAGCACAAGATGTCTTTTTACACGTACTCTGCCCTGCTGCCCTCCCCTTCCCTGGGGGGGTATTAATAGCAGCACAGTCATACTATACATACTGCAGAGTGACCCCCTTGCCCTGAAGTGAGCCCAGACAGGGCTGCCAGCAGGCTAAAACATGTTCAAAACAAACAAAATGATCCTGGAGACCTGGCACAGGTGTTGCCTCTTGTGCTCCATGCCCTGAATGCCCCTTTCTCTCTGAGCATCTCTCTGAGGCCACCTCCCTCTATGAGCATCTTTCCTCAACACCTAAACATGTCCTAACATTACAGGGAAATGAGCTATTAAATGGACAATTTGGCTGAGAGATGTCTCTTACTTTATTTGCCTTTCAACACATAAAGTCAACAGAATCATAATACACATGTGTGTATCTGACTGTGTCCCCTCCCCCTCAGTTCTTTGTTGTTCACCTTGCTCAGCTGTCTGGGAATGAGTTTCTCTTCATCTGTTTTTTGCACAGTTAAGCACAATGGAGTTCTTGAATGATGCTGTGATACAAACATAATCAAATTCTCTTTGTTCTAGGAAACAACAAAAATGCTATTAAAAAATAATGGTGGGAACATCTATAGTAGTGGGGAGGGCATTTAAGAGCAGAACTTTGTTCAAAAGCTTCTGCATTTAAAGCAACCAAAGAACCATTAAAATGGTTGTTTAGTTGTGATAACTGGCTAGCTCATCCCTTGTTTTCCAGAGCTGAACGTGTCACTCACCCTGGACTGCACTTTATCACTGTGGACAAATTCAATCTGTAGATCTCCTCTGCTCTGCCTTCCTCTATATTTCTGTCTGAAGCCCAGAACTGCCACTGGCTGATCACTGCAGGATAGATCTTTGGCAAGGAGAGCTGTGAAATGAATAGCCACATCCTGAAGCATCTGATTATAGGGCTTTAATTGCATTATTTTCAACATTTAAAAAGCAATTATTCCCCTTCTTCCTACACACCCATGTTTACTGGAAAAATTGAAAACATGGTCAGAGATGCATGGAAAAATACAGAAATTGTCTGAAAAAGCAGTTATGTAACACAGAAGTAAACACAGCTCTTCAGTGGGATGTTAAATAATAAACTATCTTCCGTTTCTCAGTCACCTTGAGCTTTAATTATTCAGTGTCTTGATGTCCAAGGCATGCCCAGGTGTGCAAATGAATAATTTCTTATTACCTTTTCTCCTAACAAAATAAAATCAATAATGTAACTCCACAAATGTCACAAACTGCAGCAACATGCAGCCTTCAAGAAGTAGATGAACATTCTTCCTATGCAGCCCACATAAAGCAAACACGACCCTGTGCCCTCACAGGTAAAAACTTCATTTACCTGGTGTGACACTCACATTGCACTGCAGAGTACCAGCAGGGTGTTCCTGCAACTACTCCACAGTGCCCACTAAATTCCTTGCTTTCTCTGCCTTTGGCTCGTATGTGCAAGAAATTAAGACAGGCATATCCTGACCATCTGCAGGAGCTAAATCATGTATTGGACATTCTTGTCATCAGGTTCTCAGTCTGCTCAAAGTAAGATTAAATAGAAGACACGATAAACTGCCCAGTGAGGCCAGTAGCAAGCTCTGGGACTGGCTCCAGAGCCACACTTAGACTTGCAAGTTGAGTGAATGCTCCGACATGCAGCCTGGATGCTGCTCCATGAGCACTTTGTCAGGAAGCAGCTCCCCAACACTGTATGTGTGTGTGGTATTGATGCTGCCAACACAAACGCAGTCATTCTCAGTCTAATCCTAAAACCTTTCACTTTTTTCCTTCTGTTTTGAGCTCTGTTTCTGCTCCCCACTCAGAAACCTCTAAGCAGGCGCTGACCTGTCTGATCCCAGCTGGGGTCTGAGCCAACATGGATTATCACCAGCAGAGAGCTAAAAAATCATGGCTGGGGCATGCTGAGGTCATGGATGTTTCCTCAGCTGAAACTGCTCTCTCTCTCCTTTGTAGCTGTGCATCTCCAACCCAACTTTGCAGCTTAGAGAGCTCTGAGACTGTGGGTATTTCCACATCGCATGCCGGGGTCATCCAAAGGCTGCCCTCCGGATCAGACTCACTCTATATTCAGACAGTGAAATACAAGTGCAACCCTGGGCACAGCCCAAGGGACTCTATGTCTAAGCCTGTCTGGCAGATTAATGCTCTGCCAGGCCCCTCAGCACAGGCAGGGGCAGCCGGCAGAGTGCCCCGGGGCAGGGCTGTGATCAGGAGCGGAGCTCACACACCTCCCTGTCAGCTGCAGTGTAGACACGGCCCGGGGTGGTGTTGGGAACGAGAACGTGCTTGTCTCCAACCCAGCAGGTCCTCCCGAGCCAGAGGCTGAGCGTGCCATGTCTCCTACACCTGTGGATCACACACACATATATCATAGAAGGCAGTCAGCATCGTTATTAAATAAACCCATAAGTACTTAAAATTGCAAGTCCAATGGGACTGATCTCCATTTCATGTGGCCAGACGTGTCTCCACAACTCGTAACATCAAAAAGTCCAGTAAAAGCTGAGAACCACGCTGAGAAACACACTGTGCGTGCTTCAGGGCTGCTCATACAGTCTTCCTCAAATTGCAGATGTACACAAAATGCAGTAGGTGTTAACCAGATTAGAAATGTCATACCTACCAGGCTAGCAGAATGTACTATCTGGTCTCACACACACTTTCTTTTATACAAAAACGCTGGTTGAAGTACAAATTTCTCCCAATACTTCTGCAATGCTCACTTCAACACATCCATGCCAGAAACACAACTCTAGTGGCAAGTGGCACAGTTTGTAGAATCACAGAATTATCTAGGATGGAAAAGACCTCTAAGATCACTGAGTCCAACCATTAACCTAACACTGCCAAGCATTTTTTTGCATGCAAACACAGCAATAAGGGCAGATATTTGAAGATAATTAGGTGTCTAAAGATGCAGTAGTCATACTGTGGGCATTTCAAATGCATCTGGACATCAAACTCCTTTGATTTCAACTAAATTATTTTAAAAGCTTTTCAACTCTAAATATTTTTAAATATTTAGAAAGTTTTCTCCAGACATAAAGTGAACTGTCACAAAGTTACAGTAATTACCATCAGTTCAAAGCCTAAACATCTCCTTTTAAAAGTTCAACTTCCTAAGCTGCAGTAGTGTGTGAAAACATCTCTGACATTTACAACTTAAAAAACCCCAACTCTTTCAAGTGAGGAAATGGACAAGTGAGAACACTGCGAAGTTTATCATGGCCACACAGTAAAAAACATGTATTTTTATTACCCAGTATGAAGAATCCATACTCCATCACAGCAGGCGGCCATAATTCTGGTATATTAATACTGAAATTCACATTAGTCTTACCAACTTTGGTGCATAGATACTTAAAAAATACTGGGTAGTGGAATATATCAGTTGATGTATGTGTTAATAAGACATTTATCATTATTCATGCTTACATTTTGATGGAGTATTCATAAATACTAATTCTGAGTCAGCTTTGACCTGGCAATCCCCATGGAACAGACTGACATGCTACTGGGCTGAACTTACTCACAAGGCACATCTGTCCTTTTAAACCTGAATGTATTTCTGCCCTTGTCAACCTGCTATCTCATTATCTCACTCTTCACTGACAAAGGAAATGATGAATCTTGAACACTGGGGTACAGGGGACCAAATACACTCAAAAAAATTAACCTCATTATGTCAGTTGTGAGTAACATGATGAAACCCTCCAAGGGTTACTGCAACACAAGTAAGGGAGAGTTGTGTTCTATTGAAAATAATGATGAATAGATACTTCAAGAAAAAACAGCATAATCAGGGCTACAGGTGGATTTGCATTGGAGAGATTTTTGCATTGACAAGAATTATGACATCTTTAACAAAGGTTTTGCTGTGGTTTTGGTTTGATCAGTAAGTCTATAAAATACACAAAGTAGGCAGCATTTTATACTTAAACTGGACAAAACTGTTACAAAATCAAGTGGAAAGTCTTACACCCAAACCAGCTATGGGATGAGGCTGTATTTTACCAGTAACAGAGGTTATCCATGTCTCTGTTATGCCTTGTAATGTCTGTGATGCAGGGCTACATTGGGAAGGCATCGAGACACTCAGTACTGCCATGCACAGACTGCACCTCTGCCACATGCACTGCCCAGGGATGTGCAGGCAATCCCAGGATCCTGCTGTGTCCATGTAGTCACATCACAGGTCATCCAGTGACCCCAGGATTTGTCCCTAAACCACCTCCAGTGTGAGCAGGACTTAAAATACAAGGTGAACGTCCACACTAGGTACACATTGTATTTTCAGATGGGATCATTTTATTTTATAGTCACTCCGTAGAGAATTTTTCCATGTTCTTTCCAGTGTGATTATTTTTATTTTTCCCATACACAGGTGTCCTTGAGGAATGCTTGGAGCACAAACCATGAATGCTGTGTGCCAGTGTAGGGTTTTCTTGTAACATGAGCCAGTTCCGATATGTGTGTGACACAGAGAACCTCCCAGCCACAGCCCTGTGAGCAGGAGCACGTGGCAGAACGAGAGTCTGTCCTGCTGCAAAACAGGGCAGAGCTGAAGATGGGACAGGGCTTCAAAGGGCCAATGTCCACTTCTGAAAACAGCTGCTGCAGGAACTTGCATTGCCTACACTACATTGGTAAGGCAGGGTTTTCCAGAAGAGTTAGTCAAATAAAGTGTTTAAAGAAAAACAAAGCAGTGGGATGTCAATCAAATGAGACACAATAACTGCAAGGGGATTTATGCAGTGTTTGCTGCTCTGAGCAGCACACTGGCCTGTCAAACTTCCTGAGCTGCAAATGTTCCCATGCACTGCAGATCCCCATGGAAAGGCTCTCTTCTTGTAGGTGCTGCTGTCTCCTGTTGACCTTTCTAATACTCACTGATTTTACAGAAAGAGCCATTACAACTTCCTGGTCAGATTCCCAGTCAAAGGTTTCTGCCCAGTAATCCCCACATCAAAGACATACCTTGAAGTCAAACATCCATCCATTTCAATGCAGCTATTTTGGTTTTCATATACAGTAAGTGCTATCTAATAAAAATCATATCCAGCACAGTGGTCTGAAAACATAATTAGGGCCTCTGGCTAAGTAGGGAAAATGACTTTGAAACGTCATACTACATTCCATAACTGATCAAACATTTTTAATCAGCCTTTAATATCACTCAGTTAACTTTTCTGAGAAGTGATCAGTTCTAGGGATGTCCAGTACAAGCTGGTGATCAGAATGCAAGTGGATATAAATGGTTTCAGAACTCTGTACCAGCTCATTCTTCATGGTATGGAGCATCCCCTACAAAATGCTGACTGTCCTCTGGTGTTACTGAATTCCACCCATGGCAGAGCATCTTCTTGGTGGTGCCAAGCAATAGGACGAGGGGCCACAGGCAAAAATTGATGCCCAGGAAGTTCCACCTGAACATGAGGAAGAACTTCTTTACTGTGCAGTGACTGAGCACTGGAACAAGTTGCCCAGAGAGGCTGTGGAGTTTCCCTCATTGGAGATATTAAAGTACCACCTGGATGCAATCCTGTGCTTGAGCAGGGAGGTTGGACCAGGTGTTTCCCTGAGGTCCCTTCCAACATGACCCATTCTGTGATTATTTGGCCACCATAAAGCCAGAAAGTCAAAAAAGCAGGTAACATTTTGATTGGCAGCATTTTATAGCTGTCATCCATATCTGTACAGGAAAAAGTATCAAAGATATGGACACACAAAAAAATGAAATGCAAAAGGAGAAAAATAATTGCCATGATCAAACCTAGGGAAGCAAATGAGTTCAAGTTCAAATGTTGTTACAGGGGGAGTCAGACTAATTGCCAGTCCAGCCCTGAAAGCTATAAATTTAGGAAGGAACTGAAACCTCTAGGAGTAATTTACATAAGGAAAAGACCAAAATACATGACAAAACTACTAATTAATGCACCTATATGTCAGAGGTGATCCTTGCAATCTCTTCATCTGACTTCCTACTTTAATGCAGGCTGTAGAATTTTCCATAAGTCAGTCCTGTCTGAATTAAAGCCAATTTAAAGATTTCTCAGAATGATGAAGTGATTGCAGTTATTGATTGGTGTTCATTTAGAAATCAGTAGTGCCAGTTCAAATATATTCCTTATTTTAAGGTGAATTTGTAAAATTTCTCTTTCCAGCTATGGCATCTTTATGTGTCTTGGTGAACTAACAAATCAAATCAGTTGTCCTATCAATTTTTTTGTTCTCCAGGAAAGTAACAAACCATCCCTTAACCTTTGTTGAATAAATTTAGCATTTTATGTTCAGAGAAGTCTCCCAGCACATCTACCACCCACACATCTCTTTCCAGCATCCTAGACTACAGAACTGAGCACACCATTTTTGATGTAGCAGTGTGGGCCTTCTGGCTCTCCTCCCTTCTCCTCAGTGCTCCTGTTTATCCATTCATGGACTGCAGTCAGCTTTTTTGGCTAAAGAACAGCTCAGAGCTTGTGTTCCGTTGATAATCAACCTTCACTCCCCAAGTCTTTTCTCAAAGTCACTGCTTCACATGACAAAGTCCTCTTATCTGTAAGCACAGGCACCATTCTTTGCTCTTCCACCTTCAAGTTTGTAAAGATTTTATAGAAACTGAAATGTGATATTGACTTGGGATCATTTAACACAGTGATCCCTATTATTGTGTATCAGTGACCTATGGGATGACACCCTTTATTTAGGATATACCTCTTAATTTTCATCACCTTGGTATCTTTCTCCACTGATAAAAATGTCACAGTGGGGCTGACACCAGTTTATTTTAAGGTCCATTGGAAAGTCTTCTACTCAAAAAGCTAATTTTATATTCACTGACATGTTTATTTTGTATCTTTTTAAGTTTCTTATTCAAAGTATCATGAACTTCTTGCAGGTCATTATGGAAAACCTCATGATCCTCTGGAATTATTATCCATATACCTACTCCTGGAGAGACAGCTTGACAAGATTTTCTATCCATAACCCCAAAACTGCTTGTCAATGTTTAAGAGGCATTTGGGCAATGCCTTTAATAACATGCTGTAACTTTTGGTCAGCCCTGAAGTGGTCAGGCAGCTGGACTAGATGATCACTGTAGGTCCCTTCCAACTGAAATAGTCTGTTCCATTTCTAGGCTATCCTAAATCAGAATTTTGCTGTGATGAACCAAAAGCACAGAGGAGAAAGACCAGCTAAGCAAGGTACAACACAACATAATACATTTCAAAAGTGCAATACTGTGACAAAACAAGATTCAGAATTTAAAATGTTTTGAATATTAAAACTTGCTTGACATGAAGTTTTGAACATTATGATCTAAGATCTTTATACTTCAAGAGTACACGACACACATACACCTGTATAAGGGATGTCTTACTCAATAAATCCAAAATCAGGAAAACAAACTGGAAAATTCCACCCTAATCCACCTTAAATATGTAAATGCTTATCCCATATTTAAGCTAATATCCTATTCTGTTGACTAGGATGTGCTCTACAGTTTGAAAAGTATTTGTTATGCTGATTTCACAAGTTGTTTCCCCAGCTCTCTGTAGAACAGTAGGCAGAAAAGCACGGGTTGTGGCTCCTACCCACAAAAATGTCCTAAGTATCTCTCCATAAAAAGGTCCCAGGTGTCTTCTTCATATGGAGGGCCAGTCATCAAGTCCACCCTCAATCAGCTCAGCCAAAAGAAGCATTTCTAAATTAGCAAATGCTGCTTCACAAGGAGCAGCAAAAGGAAGGTTCAGCAAAACCTTTTTTTTTTACTTTTAAATCCAAGAGCCATGAATCTTTTGGCGGGGGGAAAAACCAGGCACATCACCTTGTGCAGCACTGCCACTGTTTCAGGGTATGGTGGGGTCTTTAAATATTTCACCCTGGCAGTGCTTGTTATCTTCATCAGGAACAAATACAAGTCTGATAAATCCTGCTCAGGGACAGGTTTATGCAGGTCATGCTCAGAAGTTACCTTGGCCGGTGACATTGATTTATTTTCTGAGAAGAAGCTAATTATAAAGGCTCAAAATTTGCAATTGCTCAGAAAGGCAACAATATTCCTTTAAACAAAGTCATGTACACTGTATTAATAAACATATTCTTAACAATAATTCTTTCTCTGTGTATAGACCCTTGTCTGCCTGTTCAAGGTAAAGTGTTCTCATTGAGAATCATAATATCAGTCCTGAAATGATTGTCCATCCAGCCATTAAAACAACTGTGCACCAAAACCAGGCTGCAGTCTTGAGATTCAAGTAGGAAACTTTTTGTCTTCTTTTTTTTTTGGAAAAAAAAGTCAAGGAAATTTATTCTGAGATCACTTATATAAACAAATAACAGCACCACTAGACAGTCCCCACTACAGCAGCATTATACATATGGAACATGCTAAAAAGAGAAATTTGTCCCAGTACATTACTGCAATGGAGAGACTGACAGTGTGCTGTGGGAGGGTCCCCAAACTGTGCAGTACTGGGAAGTCAGGTCAGAAGTATGAGAAAGAAACAGAAATAAATATTCCCCTTGTCCTACAGACTGGTCTTCTTTTCTCTTCTTTCACCCAAGCACTTTGGCTCCCCACAGCACTGCACAACTCCAGGCCTGCAGCAGTGCCAGATCACAAGCATGACTGTGGCTCTCTCCATCACCCTGCACTCCCATCCTCTTGTCCTGCCATCCTTCACAACCACTTCTTCCCTCCTTCTAAGACTTGTTTTTTGTTCATGTCAGATTTTTGCCCCAGTTCACAGGGCAGCCATTGCAACATTTCTTCACACAGGACAGAGTGGTGCAAAGGCAGGAGGAAATATGTGGGGATGTCCCTGCATCCTCCGTTTCAGCCCCACCTATTCTCATCGTAGCACCTTCAGTGCCTGTGACAAGCAATTATGCTGCATAGTAAGAAACATTTGCAAATGCAGGCTGCACCCACGTGTTCTTTTGAATGTGTCAAACCTCTCCATTGCTCCATCTGAGGGAGCAATCAGAAAACAAGCCCCATCATTTAATGCACTTCTAGAATATGCTTAGAAGCTGCAAAATGAGTAACACTGAAAACTCTAATAATACTTGCACGTGACTAAACAAGCAGACCAAAAAATTCTTCTAAGAGTCTATTATAACTTGTTGAAGCATTGAAGAAAAACTAGAAGGGTGGTCCTATGCATAGTAAGAGACCAAGAGGAGTGTACAGTGGAAGGGAACATTGGGGATATTCATTCACTCACTCGTGTGCTGCCGGACAATGTCTGGTTCCTCTCGGATGGCAGGCTCCAGATCCAGAGAACACTTCACATTTGTCTGACTTTTATCAGCTGACACCTCCTTGGCCTGTACTGCACATCAGTTTCTCAAGGGAAAAAGAAGAGCTAAGATAACTATTGCCCTGGTGCCCCCACTTTTTCAACACTGCTACTTGTCCACAAAACGCACAGAGGTGTCAGAAATCTGAAGACTGGGAGTTATTCTTATCTTGCTGCCCTCTGTAAAGACAATGGCCAACCATGTCCCTTACTGCCTAATACAGCTGTCAGCATTTAAATGCTTTGTAGCCTACAAATGGGCCAGTCCTACAGTGACAGACTGAATAACAGAAAGATTACAGGTTGTGTAACTCCATTACAGTATGGAGCAGCTTTGCCATCAGTCAGTGTTTCTTCCCACACTTGTGCAGGGAAAAATCCCAGTCCAAGATTTTTATTGCTCTTTTGCTGTGAGGCTCTCCAGCCCCTTTGGCCCTCGTGTTTATAGCTCCAAGCTCTCTGAGGTCCAGCCTACTTTGTTTCATATCGTTTTCCCAAATGCTTTAGAAACCTTTGCATCTGAAGAGGAGTTTTGAAGGTGCTGATGGCAAGTCTTAGGAAAGCACTTCAGAAATTGCTCTGTGGTTTTAGGGAATCAATGAATTGCAGGCTTTAGTTACTTTATTGAAATGCAAGAATTGCTACAATCAAATCCCCTGTTGTTACAGCAGAGAAAGATTGAGCCCTTATTCTGTTTACAATGCTTATATAACCAATCAAATCAGGATTGGTTAGAGAAAGACAGAAAACCTAATAAAAACTAAAGTACATCGTGATTTTCTGCCATTTATCTTGATATAAATAGTTTGTTCTCAAAAGGTAGACACTTTCAAGGGCTGTGTAAAAAGAAACAGCTCTTCCACAGAGTTGATATAGGCTATATATAATGTGTATATAATTGGTAAGCAATGTAATGGATAAGCAGATAAGGTAAATATAATAGATAAAGAATTCAAAAGCACAGGAATTTCTAGCCTCAGCTTTCTTTGAGGCTTGCTGTGTTCCCTGGACAAAGCATTTCTCTCTTGTCTTTTAAAGTGGAGTAAACAAACAAAAGCTTTTCCTTTTCCAAAGGGATTTATGAATGAAGTGTGTAGCCCTTTGATCAGATTCAGCTTTTTAAGTTGCCCACAGGGGATTAATGATGGCAGTTCTTCATGACTGCATCAACTCCAAATTTGCAATCAACTCACAGACATTTAAAACTCCCACACTCCCAGCCAGGAATCGCAGAAAATGTTGAAAATCAGATGAGCTATACCAATGGTTTCACACAGAATAACTCTTAATGGCATAGGTAAGGATCATTTTAAAATGACCCATTTCCACCCTGTTTCAATGACTTTCCAACGTCTTCTCTTGTAGTTACAAGCTCTGGAAGTCCCCAGTGTTCAGAAATGAAAGGTCAGGACTTTGGAGTTCCAGCCAGAAAGGGGTAGGACATGACAGAACAGGCTCAGGCCATGTCAGACGACAGCCCTCAGCTGTGCTGTGCAGGGGCACTGCTGACTGACCCAGCGTCTGAACCTGACCCTCCTGGTTATTTGCCTCAAGACAAGGTGCAAATGATGGCAGAAGAAATGCAAAGGACAGAATAAACTGAGAGCTATGGATGGGGCTGTCTGTGTGCTCCATAAACACCCCTGGCAGAGTGGGACAGCACAGCCATAGCTTTTCCAGAGTTGTTGCCAGCTGGCCGCTGTGGGACACCAGGGTGTGGGGAGTGAGTCACACAGGCAGCATGACAAAGGAGTGGCTCCTGCTCTCCTCAGTGGAGAAACACTTTCCGAGGGTGATCTCAAGCCCAAGCCAAAGTCAGGTGTTCCAGCATGACACTGCAGAAGGGATTGTTCCTCTCTGTGAATGGCCCTTGGAGCCCTACAGAGATCTGGAGGCACTTATGGATAAAATGCTAGACATGACCCATAGCTGTGCACTTGCAGCCCAGAAAGCCAGTGCATTAAAGTGTGGCCAGCAGGACAAGTGAGGTGATTCTCCCTCACACTCTTCCTGAGATCCCCACCTGGATGGAGTCCTGCATCCATTCTGCAGCTCCCAGTACAGAAAAGATGTGGACCTGTTAGAGGGGATCCAGAGCAGGCCATGATAAAGGTCAAAGTGCTGGAGCACCTCCTCTCGCAGACAGGCTGAGAGAGTCAGGGTTGTCCAGCCTGGAGAAGGCTCCAGGGAGTAAGGAGTTTCAGTACTTGAAGGGGGCTTATTAGAAATATGGAGAGAGACTTTTTACTATGGTCTGTAGTGACAAGGGATGACAGTTTTATACAGAAAGAGGGCAAGTTTAGATTAGATGTAAGAAAGAAACTCTACTGTGAGGGTGGTGAGGCATTGGCACAGCTTGCCCAGAGAAGTTGTGGATGCCAATGTGAGCACACTGGAAATGTTCAAGGCCAGTTTGGATTAGGCTTTGAGCAACCTGGTCTAGTGGAAGGTGTCCCAGCCCCTGGCAGGGGGGTTGGAAAGAGATTATCTTTAAGGTCTCTTCTAACTCATAATCTGTGATATAAGATACAGAGTTGGCAGCTCGACAGTGAATTTCAGCCTCAGATCCTCAACATTCAAAACAAGATTTGTAGGAAAGACCTTTTCACCAAAATTAAAGCTTTCACAACAAGAAAAATTTACTTCAGTTCTTCAGGCTGAAAATTGTACATTCCAGTCAGAAAATGGCAACACTTGATGGCGATGCCTCAGGAACTTGTCCACTGTGTGGCTCACCTTCTATTTTCTTTTATGTGCCCTAGATATGGCTGGATTTCTCCTCCCAAAGTATGAGGCCCTCAACTCTTATTGAAAATAAGTGCTTTTAGCATAAACAGAAATGTATCCACAGAAGAGACCAAAAATATAAGTACCCCTTACTACAATCCCTAGATAGTACTTTAATGTAAATTCCAAACAAATATTTGTGTTTTGGTTTTGGGTTTGAATTTTTTCCTACCTCAGTAAAAAGAATTTCGATAGAAAATCTTTTTTAGAAAAGTAGCTGCTGCTACTTTTAATGTTGCAACAGCAGAACTTCAACCAGTTAGGAAGTAGCAAAATAGCATTTTCATTTTGGTCATTAAAAATTAGATAAATCAGTGCATCCAGGAGTGTATTTTTTTCGTAGCAATTGGTGATTGGAAAATGAACTAAATAAGTGTTAAGTCTTTTCCTCTGTCCAGCAGCAAACCACCCTTAACAAAACAAAAGTTTTCAATTTCTCACTGAGATAGAGGAAGAGGAGACAATCTTGCCAAACCAAGGTAGTCACGTCATTCAGTGTGCAAAGGGAAGTGAATTAGAGCAGTGAGAGACAACTAAGAACATAACTGTGCAGGATTTAAATGGAAAAGATCTGAAAGGAAAAAAGCAGAGTTGGGATATCATAAGCAGAGACAGAGGGAGAGCTACAAATCAAATGTGCCTCACAACCACTGCTGCAACACAGAGTTTTGTAAGACCCAGGGTGTTGGATGTGAGATAAAGGACTACACCACACTGTCAAAGTGCATGGATATGCAGCCTCAGCTACAAAGATCCACTGGCTCTGTAGATGATACTGTGGCTACAACACTTCAAATCGCTCACACTGAATGATGTGCAGTACAAACTTCTGCAGCCAGCAGTCTTGTGGGGGGGAAAAATGAAGGAAGATGTACAATGCCCTTGAGGAACTAAAGCGAAATAGTACGTCTCAATTGAAAGGTGTTGCTCTCAAAATGAAGCCCCCCAGCCCCCTGGCCCCGGTTCAGCAGGACTCAGCAGAACTCCTGCCAAGGGCAACTCGTCACTTCCCGCAGCAGAACGCGCGTCCTCCGGGGCTGCTGGCTCAGTAGCTTCCCAGTGCCAAAAACCCAGCCATGTCCTCCTCAGGGAGCTCCCCCACACATCCCTACAGCACTCAGACCAACACACCGAGCCCTGAAGATCACAAGCCTGCAGAGATCTGTGGCCACACAGCCCCTGCTCGAGTAAGACACCTGAGTGTGGTGTGTTACATAAACACCTGCCGTGTACCCACTGCAGAGGGATGACACCGCGTGGTGCCTGATCAGGAGAACATCCCCCTTCCACGCACCCTGCCCAGCTGAGCTGCCTGGCTTAGGAACCGTATTAAGCTCTTTATCTATCAATAGAGAGAGAGGTATCCACAGGTTAATTATTTAGGTAACCTAAGGTAACCAGGCTCTCAATTTAGGCTTCTTAGTTAGGTAAATACGGTGAAGTCAGTTCTGTTCTGTCAATAACGGGAGACCAACCTGTCACTGGTGTCAGCTGATAAACCATTGGGACATTTTACACTAACAAACACTATTCACTGCACAATTTTTTCAACAATGCTTTGATTTTGGGGGGCATAAGTTACTGAAAAATCATGTCATTCTTGTAAGGACCTGGAATTCTAATGATCAAGAATTGATGCAAATCTTTCAGGTCTGTCCTCAAATACAGGTGTGGGCTGTAAGCAGAGGACACTGGGATCATTGACAGTAAGTGCAAAGAGGATCCAGCAAAAGTATTTTGTTTGAAATAGCAATCTAATTTTCTAAAAGATGGCGCTGGTCTGGATCAGTTCAGGGCTATTAAAAACTTGATGAACAGAGGCTATTAGTTCTCTGGTACTTTAGATAATCTGCCTTGTGAGCTTTTTTTAATATCTCAGAATTCACTTCTTCAAGGCTTTTGTGAGGTAGGAGTAGGAGGTTTAATTATTTGCTAGCAGTTTCATTTCTATGCACAATAGGAAGGGAGCATGATGCTACAATCCCTCCATGAAAGGAAATCCTGTAAAGGTTAGCAAGTGCTCCAAAATCGAAGCCAGCAGTCACCAAATCACTCAGCATGTCTCATGCTGACAGAGAAGGCTCTGTCAGGGGGAAGTGTCCATGTATGCTATCTTGAAGAAATCTATTTATAATCTACTTTACTCTGCAAGAATGAAACTCATCCTGCCTCCTTCCCTAATGAAAGTAAGACAGTGTTTAGGGGCAATCCTGAAGCCTTCCCTTTCTTTGCTCAAAGCATTCTTAGCAGCTGTCCAAATAACACCCAGTGCCACAGGGAGCACCTTCAAGGGGAGACACTTCCAATTCTTAGTCAAACCACGGCTTTGCAGCTGAGGTTGCCAGTAAGAATGCTGTTGGATAATTTCAAGGTCCTTTTCTGCTTCATTTACCTACATTAAATAGCATCTAACACCACAAGTGATGCCAGTGAAACTGATGGGCACTGTACACAGCAATGCAGCAAAGGAGGAACAACTGGGAAACTTGAGGCTACAGTTTATTACACTGATCCTTTTCCATCTGGCAACAACCTGGTGTGCTCAGTTTAAACTCATTCACTCTGCTGCTGAAGCTGCTACCTTTTTTCTTGCAAATCTCTGAACCTTTTTATTCATCAAATCACTTTTTCACGTCAATAGCTTCTTCTTACAGAGAGTCTCACAGCACTTGCAAACATTAATTTCATGACAGTTTTGAGAGGCACAGCCCTCTTTTCTGTCAAATTTTAAAAATGAAAGAGAAGTAATATACCTGAATCAGTCACTAAACTGGCAGCAAAATGCATAGGAGAAATCTCTTCTACTCAGACTTTTGCTTCTGGACTCTGATCACTATCACGCTGAAGTCACAGCTAAAATACTTCCAGATAACCAACGTTAAATAAGCAAAGATGAGAATTTTACCTGTTTTTCCAAAAGATTTAAGACTGGCAAATTTGTTTCTAAGGGGCAGCAAAAGAGCACATTCTTCACAGAGGACTAAAGCTACTTTTTGCAGTTATGATTCACCAAAGAAAAAGGATGGTTTTGAGTGCTTAGCTGCCACCAAGATCTCTGCAGAAGCAAAAGGCTTTCATCCTTTCAAACCAGGGCATCAAGTGAAAAATTACAGAAAACTGGCAATGACCAAAAGATGGACAGACATCATACTCCTCCAGTATGATGTATCTTGGAAACATGCTTGATAAAACAATTAAGTTCCTTCTAGGTAAGCAGGATTTAGCTGGCTACAAATCAAGCCTCAATTATCATGTCTGTTACAATACAATTCTTATTAATGATAATTCTAATTGCAGTGCTCACTATTCTCTTCCAAACCCAGCTAGACAGCTTCCTGGAGACCAAGAATTTTCATTAAATGCCTTACTTAGTACAATTTTTCTCTCAGCAACATATGCAGAGCTCCCACTCAGGTGCTACAGATGTTTCTGAAAGCAGGACCAGAGAAACAACATCCTCCTGTACTCACCTGGCACAAAGTGCTTTCACACAAAGCTAATGTACATCCAGTCATGCTCACAGACAAATATATGATACTCTGCAAAGTTACTCTGAATTTACATTAGTCTTTTTAGAGCATGTCAGTGTAGACAAATCTCTGGCTATTCCTACATACACTTAAGACTGGGTTGATTTTGATCCAAGAAAAATAGGCAGATCTGTTCTCTTCTCGGCAATAGTTATTTCAAGGGAATTGCATTTTATTTCTATTGTGTTAAATGGAAAATAGCTTTTTTAATCATGATATATCAAGCCTATTCTATAAATTACTGTTCATCTGCATCTATGTATTATGCTTTTGTTATATAAAGAGCTTTCAACTTCACAGACACAACCATAACTCTCAACACTGCACCACTGCCAAAGCTGAAGAAACAATATAAAGTAATTCTGACAGTATATGGGAAAAGAAGATGATATAAATTTGTCCTCAGACCACTAGGAAAAGAACAATTAATCATTTGTTCTGCTTTAAAAAAAACCTGCTTCCTAAAACGGAATGAATTTGTACAGCTCAGCTGAAATAATGGAATAGTATTCATTTATTTCAACAGGGAATTACACTTTAAGTGTAAAAAAAATAATTAAAAATCAACTTCTCAGTATTGAAATATTGAAGTGGAGAGAGAGTTGCTGTGCTTTTCTCCCTGGGAATGGTTCAGAGCTGCTCCAGGGGAGGTTTAGACTGGAAATTAGGAAGCATTTCTTCACTGAGAGGGTGGTCAAACACTGGAACAGGTTTCCTGGAGAGGTGGTTGATGGCCCAATGCCTGCCAGTGCATGAGGCATTTGGACAATGCCCTGAACAACATCCTTTAACTTTTTATCAGCCTGATATCACCAGGCAGTAGGAAGAGATGATCATTGCAGGTCCCTTCCAATTGAAATATTCTATGCTACTGAAAATGTATTTGATGCAAATTTGGGAGCATTGCTCTAGCCTAAAAAGTCTATGAAAAATCTTCTCTGAGAGAAATCCAGTTTAATAAGTAGTTAATGATTTCTTGTGCCTTTATAGGCTCACTCAAATAAGTCTGTTCCAGCACACAACAAATATCATCAGTTCCTTAAGGGTGATTGTACTATTATCAGAGTTCTACAGGTGGCTAAGGAGAAAGACAAAGAGGTTAAGAATTCAGCTGTGCCCCAAGCACAACACAAGGGACAACAGAAGAGAATAACAACTCCAAATAACTTGGAAAAAAAAAGCTGCCATCCCACTACTATGTGCAGATTTGGACTCAGTACACACAAAGCTTGTGTGAGGGCACACCAGTAGGGTCAGGAATGGGATTCAGCTTCTTGGAGTGGAGATTTCACCTCATGGTCTCCAGACAGAGCATTCCCAACCTTAGTAAAGGTTTTGTTTAGGGGCATTTCTAACTGAAAGCCACATTTTGCATCACCTTCATAAATCTTTGAAAACTCTGCACTGCTAATTCCTGTTGCCAGAGTCAACAAGTTTAAATCTCAAGAAACAAAAAACTGCAGAAAATGCCTCAGTCCTGTTTATGCACTGGTCCATTGCCATTACATTAGGCATGAAGAAGGAGACAGCTCATATCTCAAATTCTCTGCAATCTCTCTACACAAGGCAGACAAAGTACAACTATAATTTTGCAGATGGAAAACAGAAGGAGTAAGCAGATTGCCAAAGGCTTTCAGAAGCTTGCTCAGTGAAATCTCTGACAAAAAATAAGACATAAACCAGTGCTGCTGCAAATGCATTTTCAGTGCCAATACACTGCCTTATCTATTAATCCCATTACCATAATACTGTATCAGGTAACTTCTGAGACTCAACACAGATGCTGGATGCTAGCAGAAATTTGTTATAATTCTTAACAAAGATAAATTGTGGAATCTGACATAATTTTTCCATCATATACTAAGACTGGGACTGGGTTTCATCTTATATCACAGTTCTCCTATCTAATCTTCTGCAATGATCTGCAATGAGCTGTGCAAAGCTGAAAAATTAGCAGGTGGTTTACAGGACCAAAGTCAGGCATCTTATCAAAGGGTAACTGGGTACTTCTGAAGGGTAATCCAAAAATGCTGCTCTAATTGTAAAGCAGCTGAGAAGCACTCCTTAGGGAAGGAAAAAAACCCTGGCTTAAACTAAGAGGTGCTTTCTAAACTGCTCCCTAGTGGGGTTGCACCTTAACTCCTGCTGCCACTGGAACTTAGGTCTGTAACCTGCTCTGGCAGAAGAAAGTCCATTCTAGCCTCTTCTCTCCTTCAAGACAGGAATAATAGTGGACAGGCAATGTTTTTTTCCAAATAAACACAAAAAAACACAGCCCTTCAGGGAATCACAGAACCAACCACGTCCGCGCCAGCAGCTGTGTCACCACAGTGTGTGTGGGTATGAGAGCAGAACAGCCACTGCAAGAAGTTGCGTGGCCTGCCCAGCTGTCAAGGCTGGGCAACACCACATGGGAGAATCACTGGATTAAAAAGTATGGAATTAATTCCCGAAGACAAGGACTGTACCAGAGCTCCTCCCATATTTCTGCATGACCGCCTGCACCAATTACTCACCCTCCTGCCTGCTCCTTTCCTAGCCCATGGCTCTTGCCTTCCTCAGTGCTGAATATCCCTAAACTGGATGGAGTGGGAAATTTCAGCTTTCTTCCCCCAAAAATAAAATGATTGCAGTTAAGGGTGTGGCAAACAGGGCTATGACCCTCTTCTCCAGAAAAAGCCAGGTGAGGACAGGTTTGCAACGTCCGAAACAACTGTTCAGTTATTACACATCAAGGGGGCTCCCACCAGACGTGTTTTTGGCTGGAGGTGGCTGTCTCTGTTGTGATTGATGATGGATTCAGAGCTGTGCTGCGAGCACTCCAGTGAGGTCAGGCTTTTCTGGGGATCCAAATGATCTCTAGATCTTAGTGGAGTCCAGTCAGTGCATGGTTCCCTCACTTCTGAGAACACGTCTCCTTACAGGAACAATTGTGACCATGTGTTCAACGTGCTCTGCCTCTATGGCAACACGGAGAAGGTGGGCAGGGCTGGGGGGCACCTGGGGGGCAGTTATGGGGGTCCTGGGGGGCATTTGTGGGGGTTTTGGGGGTGCTTGGGGTTCCTGGACCAGAGAAGGAGAAACCACAAGCACAGAACGTCTTTTGCCTCTATAAGAAGGTGGGTGGAGTGGAGGGGCTTGGGGGCATTTTGGGGGTCCTGAGGTGGTTCTGGGGGTCCTGGGACAGGTGTGCCCCCCCAGGTGTGCCCTCACCTGTCCCCCCCTGTCCCCACCCCGTGCAGGTGAAGTTCATGAAGAGCAAACCTGGTGTGGCCATGGTGGAGATGGCCAATGGCTACGCCGTGGACAGGGCCATCACCCACCTCAACAACAACTTCATGTTCAGACAGAAACTCAACGTCCGGTGGGTCTGGGGTGTCACTGGGAGGTCTGCAGGGATCACTGGGGGGGTCCTTGGGGCATTGGGGGTCCTTGTGGCCTTGAGGGGGTCATTGAGGGGTCCTTGTGGTATTGGGGGGGGGCATTGGGGGGTCCCACCATGGGCTGTGCCCTTGTCCACCTCAACAATGTCGTGCTCAGGCAGGAGCTCAATGTCTGGGGGGTCTCATGTTCCTGGGAAGGTCCCAGGATTTTGGGGGCTCCTATAAGGGTCCCAGGATTTTGGGGGATGCCTGTGGGGTGTCCCAGGATTTGGGGAGGTCTCATGGGAGGGCTTCCAAGATTTTGGGGGTCCCCCTGATCCCCTCCATGCCCCCCAGTGTGTCCAAGCAGCACCATCATGCCAGGCCAGTCCTATGGGCTCGAGGATGGGTTGGGGTGGGTTCCATTGGAGTCCCAGGATTTGGGGGGGTCCCTGTGGGGGTTCCCCGGATTTGGGGGGGGTGTCCCACGATTTGGGGGTTCTCTGGGGCTCCCCCTGGCCTCCTGTTCCCCTCCAGTGTGTCCAAGCAGCACGCCATCATGCCCGGCCAGTGCTCCGGGCTCAAGGACGGGTCCTGCAGCTTCAAGGCTACAGCGGGTCGCGCAACAACCGGTTCTCAACGCCTGGCTCCTGTGGGCTGAACATGGAGGCAACCTGAGAGCTATACACGCTCACAATATTAAGCAGCTCTGGAAAGCAGGATTTCTGGATCATTTCCTTGCACTTAGGTGTCTTAATTTAGCCTAACTCCCATTTTAGGTGTCAAGACAGATGTTCTGGGTACCTTTGAGGACTTCCTTGTAACTTAGCTACCCAATTCCCAAAGCAGGAATCACAGGAGTATGGTGAGGTTAAGTATTAAGTACAGTGAGGCCTAATAAGATCACATAAATAAGAGATTATTCCAAGATAAATACCAGGCATACTCAGAATCTCATCAGTATGAAAATAAGCTATATTGTAGTCTGATCCAATATTTTAAATTAAAATTTTACATTGATGTATCATCTTAACCACATACTCTACAGACCACTGGAAGGAAACACTTTATCCACTAATCATGGGTTCTCTTTACAAACATCAGCACCAAAGACTGCACCAGCAGTGGAACTGAGATGATGAGCTTTTCCTGGTATCTGTTCTAACCTGGGAGTTAAGAGAGGTCACACAGCACCAACAGCAAGATGTATGGAAGAAGCACAGTTTACACCAGAGATTGATTTAATGAGTTTTTATAAAGTCTTTTATGTCAAAGCCAGCTTATGATAGCCTCATCCAGGACAGTATCTAATATCAGTATGAGTATGCAGCCTCTTATCTTTTCCCATTTACCACTCACACTCTCTCTGAAGTTAACCAGAAAACTGTGCTTTGTGGGAGCCACTAGGCTCAATTTTTTTTTGCCTATTTCAGTTCTGACATTTAAATTCATCTTGAACTAACTAGGGGTGGGAGGTGACAATTTTATTTCATAAAACCTTTTGAAGTTTGGACAGGAACAGAAACAGCATCTTCACAAAAATAATTTCAAAACATCTATTTTCAGATCTAAGTTACAGAGAAATGTCTGTAAGAGCTGGGACTGGCATGGAAGACCCATGTGTTTAACTTCTCCTAATTCAAACCAGAAATCCTCATCAGATCAAAATACTCTAAATATATAAATGTATGGGAGCTTATACCCAGAAAACCTACACCTCAAGCCAGTGCATTAACTCCCATATAACCTTCTGCATGGTGGTATTATTAAATTATATCAAAAAGCTTTTTGCAAACACAAACAGGTTTACTTCATTAGTTATGTTTACTGGAAAATGTTCCCATCTTGCTCCAGCTGCAAGCTGCAGAAGCAAGTACAAAATTGAAGGAAAGCAACAGAAAGCAGTGAGAACTTCCCTATCATCCTGACACTAGAGGAGAAGACGATCTCAGAGATTCAGGCCTAGACTAGAAACTGTCAAACCCCACATCACCTACATGTGTTGACTTCTTAAGGAAAAGGCCACATGAAATGGCAGCTCTTGATGTGAACTTCCCAGGTGGGGGCTCAGACTGCAGAGATTTTCATATCCTTTTGACAACTTACATAACTACATACAAAGCATAACGTTATAAACTGATTTAAAGGACAATTTCCTTCTGAGCAAAGGTGCAGCATAAACAGCTCCATTAACCAGCTCACCATTTAAGATTCATACAAGTACATAAAGCAGGTGTTAAATAGACCTTGTATTGATCTGTTCAATCTGGAATGAATTTGACTGCCAATACATAGACACATGCTTTTAAGATATATACAATCATTAATTGTCTGTATCAAGATCAGGGGTTGGAAAAATACGAGCCCAGCATTTTCACTGTTTCATGCTCAATTTCATTAACTAGTAAAATGGCTTAATGAATCAGGTCTGCAGCTTCATCTGCAAACCTCTCACCATCAAATGCTACCCATGGCAAATCTGCCAGCAGGCACATCTAGGCACTGTAGCCTGAACAGCTCAGCTCCAAGGGAAATACTCAGGAAATCCACCCCAACACTATCCAATGGATTATGAGTGACAGAACAAAGCAAACAAATACAACAAATATCTGAAATCACTCTTGAACACAGGGCAATTGGTATCTGGAGAATATTCAGAACATGCCTTACCTGTGTAGTGCACCACACACGTCTGACCCTTCTTTGGAAATGTCCGTCCTGTTGAAATTATAAAACGTTACTCTTTTATTTTTTCTGATTGATCTAGCTAGACAGGCTTATCTTTTAAGTAGAAAATGCTGGACTGAGATTTGGTATTAGGTTACTTTCGGGTCTCTGAGACATTTACATGACAGCTGTAAGCACAAGTGGATCCTCATACAACTGAGGAGGAGCATCTGAGGGAACTGAGGTTGTTTAGACTGAAGAAAAGAAGGCTCGGGGTGGACCTTGTTCCTCTCTACAACCACCTGAAAGGCGATTGTGGCAAGGTGGGGAATCAGTCTCTTCTCCCAGGTAACAAGCGACGGGATGAGGGAAAATAGCCTCAAGTTTCACCAGGGAAGGTTTAGATTGGATATGAGCCTTCCCAGAAAGGGAAGCATTGAAACTGATTGCCCAGGGACGTAGTGGAGTCACCATTCCTGGAAGTTCAAAAAACACGTGGATGTGGCACTTGAGAACGTGCCTTAACGTTGGATAGGGTGCTGGTGCTAGGTTGATGGCTGGACCTGATGATCTTAAAGGTCTTTTCCAACTGTAACTATTCCACAATTCTATGACTCCATGTTATCAAATCACTAATATTCAAGACAGGAATGGGATGGTTTAGGGTACAAGGTCATAGTTAGGCTTCTATTTAGCTTTTAGACCCAGTAATATTTTCCTTACATATCAATATTATGTATATATTTACATTCTATAAGTGCAAAACAAGAGTCAAAAGTTCATGGATTTTAACCTTAGAATTCTTAGAATGTTTTTGCTATAGTTTTTAAAATAAAGTCTTAGTCTGACATTGTGAAAAAATCCATTTGTATTCACATCTCTAATGCCTTTCACTCATGAGAGCTCTATGAGGGCATCTTTAATTATCAGGGGTGGGTTTTACACAAATTTTCACATACAAAGGCTGTTTCATTTTGTAGCATTGGGCAACAGTAAAGCAATAATACACTAAATTCTTGCCTGGTAGCTCCTCCTAAAATGTTCATACTGACAGGAAAAAAGGCTTAAATTATTTGCTTGACACTGGAAAATCAAATTACCATTTCTATTTTACCTGTTCTAGGTACTGCCAAAGGCACTAAAAGCTAAAGCATGATTTTCCAGGCTCAATTAGGTGCCAATGGTGTATTAAAGTTGCTAATCTTGATTCCTCAAGGTTGGCCAAGGGAATGCCCAGGTTCATAAAGTATCAACGAGACCAGCACTTAAAAGCATGAACAAGACTAATTATTAAAGAATATCCTTAACAGAAAGCTAAAACCTGGGGATTCAGGCAGGTTGCCTAGAGAATCTGTGGATGCCCCATCCCTGGAAGAGTTCAAGGCCAGGCTGGATGGGGCTCTGAGCAACCTGGTCTAGTGGAGTATGTCCCTGCTCATGGCAGGGTGTTGGAACTGGATGATCTTTAAGGCTCCTTCCAATCTAAGCCATTCTATGATTCTGTGAAACTGAGGAGTCTTAGTCAGCTTTCTGGCCCCTGTAGTCAGAATTAACACAGTAACAAGATATGCATTACAGGGCACTTGGCGGGGGATACACCAAGTAACACATAAGCTACAGCCTCAGGGCTCACACCTCAAAACCACACAAGCAATAAATGGCAGGAGGGCACACTAATGCGATGAACCAAGATTTACAACATTAAATTGAGAAGATGGTGTTTCCAAGCACCACCTGAACAGCCTCGTTCATCAGCTTTGCTGGCTGGAGTATCTCTACTTGTGGATTGCACAAAATGCAGTGCAAATAGGTATCCAGTTAAGGCACCATGGCATGCTACTGTGGCACTCATCTGTTTTAAATCCAGCCATCTAAAACACAGGCAACTATCATATGCCAGTCTCCTGGGCTTGCTCTATTGACAGCAGAGAATTAGCAGTGCTTTGAGAGAAAGCCAGCCTATCCAGAGAGAGCCAAGATGAATTATTCTCTGGACATGGCCACAGAGAAAACCCAGAAGACTGCTCTAGACTAGCCAGCTAACCTGAGAAAAGTTATGTGAGATGAACCCTACCCTTGGTAAAACAGGTATTATTCAAATGATACACTGTTATACAGACATGTGAGAAAAGCAGTATCAGACCTTGTGGACACATACTCTGCTGTGTGAGTGTACCACCAGCAAAGCCAATGAAGCTACATAATTTCACACCAAAGCTAAATTAAAAGCAGAAATTTGCGAGACCACTGACTCACTGTGGTTTAAGACAGTGTTTAAAGTCAGATAACCTTGATTAAGATTTGCAACCAAGAGAACTAATCCATATAACCTTATTTGGAATAGCTTATTGGTTACAAAGACAGCCTTGATCTATTTAATAGCTAGGAAGTACCACTATGAGGTGAAGTTCAACCCTCCTTCCTACTCTCAACCCAGCACCATTACTTATACCCACACAACTATTCTGCTTTTACATCTGTGCAACCAAGAGAAGAATTCAATCCCCTGAGCTAAACAGGAGAGGAAGAAGCCAATTTAAAAGCATACCCAAAAGAAAGGAAAGACATTGGGCCAAGAAACTTAAGCTGCGATCAACTTGAAGAAAGGTTGTGTATGAGCCAAGGATGAACCTGGCCTATTAGATACACACGTAACTACGTTAGAAATTACATCCTCTTAGAAAAAACCCAAACCCTCATGAAATTACATTATAATCCCACAAAAGAGCAGAACACTAAGAATTGGCTCCGGAAAGGCGAGCGTGTGCCAAGGAGAGGTGAGTGACTGCCACCCGGGCTGGACCTCAGCCCTCGCCAGCATCCCACGCCGGACCGGGCGGCGGTGGTGCCACGCCGGGGGGATGCTGACACGGACGGCCGGTGGACCCGGCGAGGCCGGGCTCGCCACCGAGGAAAGTTTGGGCTCCCCTGCGGCGCCGGCGCTGACCCCGCGCTCGGGCTGTGCAGCTGTCACCGTGTGCCACCGAAACGCCGATGCCTTCGCCGCCGCCGCGATCCCGGGCGGCCGCCTGGCCCCGCTCCGCCTCTCCCGCACCAGGGACTGGAGCGGCGGGGTGCGGGGGCGGCCGCGTCTCCCCTCCCCTCTCCTCCCCTCCCGTACCGCCGCCCGCCCGCACCGCGGTCCCGCCGCTCCCGCAGTCCCGCACCCGGCCGGCCCCGCGCGCAGCCCTGTCCCCGCAGCGCTGTCCCCGCACGGCCCCGTACCGTCTCCGGGAGAGATAGTCTCGATCTCCACCCCCATGGCGGCACCGGCTCGGCTCGGCTCAGGCTCAGCTCAGTCCGGCTCGGCGCGGCTCGGCTCGGCTTAGCCCGGCTTGGCTCAGCTCCGCTCAGCCCGCACGGCCCCGCTCCCCAGCGCGGCCAGACCCCCAGTGCGGGCAATGCCCCTGGGCGGCCGCGGGCAGGGGCCGCCCCGGCTGCCCGTCAGCGCCCGCAGCCAATGCGGGGCAGGGGCGGGGAGGCCGGGGAGGGGCAGAGAAGCAGGGGAGGGGAGGGGGCTGGCCGCCCCACTCCCAGCACTCGGGGGCTGCGGGGACCGGGGGCACTGTGCGGCGGAGGGTCCGCCCGCCTGCATCGCCCCGCACCCCGCGGGCGTGCGGGAGATGCTGCTGCCATCCCCGGGCAGGGCTCGCTTTAGCGCCGGCCCCCGCCGGATCCTCTGGGGGGTTCGGCGCCGTTCCCCCCCCCCCCCCCCCCCCCCCCCCCCCCCGTGTCTGACTGTGCCCGTGCCGAGTCCGAGCGGCGGGAGGGCTCAGGGGGTACCGGTGCGGTACCACTGCACAACGCAGGCAGAGGGGCAGGCGAGAGAACCAGACACCGCGCTCCGAGACCATCCGGACACCAGGACGGGGCTCGGTGCGAATGGAGGGTCGGCGTTTCCCGTTACATGAAGGAAAGCATCTGTACTCGCACACTGCGTGTTCACGCTGAAGTGAATGTCCTCCCTGTTATGCTGGTGAGCAGCAGCATCAGGGCAGTGGTACCCACCGGTGGTGACCCCACACATCAGTAGCAGTGGCAGGTCTCCAGCAGCCTGGCAGTGATCTTGAGTTTCAATGCAAAATAGTTTATAACTTCTTGTTCATATTCGTGTTTTAAATAGGAAAATCCATGTATGTATCACTCAGGTGTTCCTGTGATGTGAGATTACATATTCAATCTTGCTGCAACTACTTCTGATGAGTACAAGTGTAATAGATGAAAAATACTATTTTCTCATAAACTTACTCTGTACTTGAATATCAAGAGTTTCCACTGCCTCTAAAGGAATAGTTCTGTTTATAGTTCTGTGTTCTGGGTTAAAAATAAAAATGGAACCGCAACATCATCAGTTTTCCGACTGAAAGAGCTGCCTGTATCCATCTAATTCCAACCTGCACTTCTCTGACATTGCTTTTTTGGGATTTTTATCTGTTGCAAACTGTGTTCCATTCAAGCAAAAAGACTTTCCTCTATATGGGCAGTTGTGAGGGTGAGTGAAATGGAGAATTACTGTGTTGGTTTGTAACAGTCATCTACGCTCTGAGCTACACTGACCATCTTCACGCAGCTTTTCACACTACTCTGATCCAACTGTTCACCTACATGCTCTATTGCATGTATCTTTATTGTGGCTCAGACACTTTAAAATTACTGGGGCTGGCTGGCTGAAGCTCCCCTCAGGGGGGTAAGTGAGGAAAAGCATGGGCTTACACAAGTTCAGAAGCAGTAGTGAAGACTGGACAGGGATTCCTTTCACCTGCCTCCCAGTGGATTCTACCTCTATATGCAGCATATATAGAATAAGCAGGCACTTAACACAGTTCATCGTGGCAGGTCTGTAACAGTGCAAATTCTGAAAATTGATTCATTTCAATGCCAATCTCAGACTGTCGTTTGATTTCTGATCAACAGGAAGATACTGAAATGCATTTGAGAAATAGGAAAATGCCAGGTAGGAGATAAGTGGCACAGAGGTATTAAGAATGCATGGACATTTCTAGTTCCAGATGTGCCTCTGAGTCATTACAGAGCAACAAGGATGGCACAGGAAATGCTGAGCACATAAGGGGAGTTATGAAGGGAAATTCTAGGTACCTGGTGTCCTATTAGGGCCCTTGGCTACAAGAAAGAGCTGCTTTCATCTGGGCTCCAGGTAGATGTCTGTGTCCCCTCAGACAATCAGAACATCAGAAGCCATAAGTCTTATGGATAAAAGCCATTTATACTTTGCTGGGTTCCTTTTATGAGTACATATTTCCTTTTTTCAGGGCCACACATCTCTCCATGATGGGAGAAGGATAGCTGTTCCCTAGTCATGTGTTGTGGCAGGAGGCGATTGGACTCAATCACAAAATAAATATAGTTCAGGTGGGATCACAGAATTCTGCTCTGAATGTCACCACGTAAAACAGGCCTTAAACACCGACTGCAGCATCCTCAGGCAGAGTAACCCCACAAACAGCAAAACTCATGAGCCACAAGACAGGATTAGGAGGCACCAAGCAGTGATCTCTGTCTAACAGGTTGTATCTAACTAATAAGCATCCTATCCCATGGCCTCTTGCTCCATGCTGGGTCTCTAAATGCAGACATAGAGTTTCATTTGGGCATGAGCTAATTAGATCCCTTACACTCATATTCCCAAACACATGCAAAGAAAGGTGAGACTAAATTCCAAGACACAAAAAGGGAGTACAGGATACCTCAAAGTTGTCGGTTGAATATTTAAAAAAATTTTTGACGTCATCTTACAGTATTCACTGGAGGCATCAAGACCCTCAAAGGTGTGTTGTTAACAAGTTCACAGCACATGAAGATCTTGGAAGAGTAGACTGAAACAAGGAGTGTCCATATCTTCAGGAAAGCCTTTGAAATACAAGAAAAAGTGGTTTAGGATGGGCAGAGAATTGGATGGAAAACAGAAGGGACAAAGGGACTAAGAGGGAAAGTTCATGACCATGGAAATGGCTAAAACAAGATTATCAAAGCAGACCAGATTAGTGTTTTAAGAATGCACTTTGAAAACCATTGCATGACACCCACTCCTCCCACTTTGGGACCCAGCATATCTGTATCAAGGATAAAGTCTGTTAGTCTCAGCTTTCCTGAACAGCCATTTACCACAAGACCCACTCACAGCATGTTTTTCTATCCTGACAACAGAAACAGTGGCCTGGAAAAGCTGGAGGTTCTCTCAACTGTCCTTCTCACATGTTTTCATGGAACCACATGACTCCAACATCTGAGATTCCTCAGTGGTCACAAAGAGAACAAGTTGACCACAGTCATTATGAGTTTTTTTCAAAAACCCAAATCCTCAGAGTTTACCAGTAGAATATCTTGTTTTCTTTAGTTAAACCACCTATAGCCTGCACTGTTTACAAACTATTTGTGCACTTCCACTTTTAGGAAGGCAAATATTTTTCAAATTTTTAGGGTGTTTTAATTTAGCTCATGGTTCTTATATTGTGAAATCCCATTCTTTATTGTTTTTAGAATCTACAAAGGATCTACAAATCATGTGTAATAGATTCCATATGCACATGAAGCACACCCCGGAAGGAAAACACCTAAATTGCCCATAAACAGAAAGCATAAATTCTGCAAATGTATAAATTCATGGAAGCCACCCCCCACCCCACCCCACCCCCAAAAATACTCATTTCCCTTCCAAGCATCTATGGAGAAGAACTCAGCATTACTTTGAAACCCAACCAGTGTTCTATGAACGTTGAAAACAAACTAAAAATGTGTTACCAATACTGACCGTTCGACTCACTAAACCAACATGCACCACCAAGTAATTTTAATCCTAAAGGGTACAGGTCATGCAAAAGCAGCACCACGCTGGAAAAAAACCTGATCAAAATAAACACCAGCCTGCAGAGCTCAGCAGGTCACGTCACTGCGAATGTTCCTGTGCATCACCAGCCTTGACAAAAGAGTCAGGCCAGAATCGGGGATTTCTCTCAAAGCACATGCCTAGGGCAATTCTCATAGCACATCCACAGTGTCAGCCATTTGATGAGCAGATCAAACCCAAAAATCTCAATGTATCTATTATAGGAAGGCTGTCTCACTTTCTCACCACTGCTGGTTACCACAGGTTTGCAGCACAGTCACCTTCTCCCAACTGCTACTTGTTCCAAATATCCTGAAACAGAATAAGACCTCTTCCTGAAGCAATTATTCTGAATCCTCATCTTCCTCTTGGAACTCCTTATCCACATCTGTATCTGTATTTCCTCTTGTAGCTGTGGCTGTGAATGCAAAACTGCAGCTGGAATTTTTCAGTAGCATTAAAACTGCCTTGAAAGCCACCATCTCTCTGTCACTGGGCTCTCCCAACTTGGATATTTACATATTCTCTGTCACAGCACTTTTGTGTGCATCATTATGAAGTTCTTGGACCTGATCTCTAAAGCCTTTTAGAGGACTAGGTGAAGTCCCCTCAGGTATGCACAGGGAAGAACTCCGGCTCATCCGGATATGCACCAGCAGCTGCCAGAGCTGAGAACTTGGTAGTTTGTATTCCGAAATGGAGGCAAAAATTCTGCAAGGCCAGTACCTTAGTAATGGAGCTTGCTTCCAGAAGAGATTAATGGAATTATCACTTCCCAAAACACCCGGGTTTGGACAGGCTCATGGTCTCATAGGCTTGTCTCCCCAGTCCAAGGAAAGGCACTGACACACTGGAGCAAGCCCGACCTTCCAGTATTGTTTGTGGCAGGAAAATATGGAGAGAGGGAGGGAGCTGGGTTTGTTCACCCTGCAGAAGACAAAGAGTCTCAGATGCCATCTACAACTACCTAGTGAGTGGTGGAGAAGATGGTACCACACTCTGCTCAGAGATGCCCAACAAAAGGATAATAAGCAATTGACACAAGTTACAGCAAGGGAAATTCTGACTAAATACAGGTTAAAAGTCTTCGAGATGAGTTATCAAACAAAGCCTTAAGGAACCTGATTGAACTTTGATGTCAGCCCTTTTCCAAGCAAGTGGCTGGACCATATGGCCTCCAAAGATCCCTTCCCCTGAACTGATTTATGAGTCTGTAATATTTTTCCTGAAAGATGAACAAGAGAAGGAAATGAAGTAATGGTAGCGAGGTTAACCACAGTGCTGAAATTGACTGCATGACCCTAAATCACTTTGGATCTGTTTGCAATGCATAATGCTCCAAAGTGGCTAATACAAAGCTAGCTAGCACCTCAGATGCAATATAAATACGAAATTGCAGCATCCATCCAGACTAATTAGCACACATGCAGATTGCTGCAGGGATATTGCTTCATTGCCTACTGTTTTGAAGGCAGCTTGCTGAACTCAAGATATGCTCTGAATCGCTCTGTGCCTCAGTATTTCATTTATATAACAAGAATGATCATTCTGCTCTGTCTGTTTAGATTCCAGCTCTTCAGGTGGAGAGGTCATCTTTTATCACAAATAAATGAAAAACCTTGGGACCCAGAGTTTAAACACAAAGTCAAGCAGTGTTATATCACAAATAAAATTTCCAATAATAACTGTATTTTAAATGGATAGTCCAAGAGTATTATATTTTCTCTTCCATCCAATCTTTCATAGCAAAAAAATGGATTAAAAAATGTAAGTAAATCTGTCTTTCAAACTGAATGGAACAGTACTGGAATCACATATACAAACACTAAACTAATTATTCCAGCTCTGTCATTTCTTTGCCATGGAAATTACAGAAGGAAGTCAGTGACTCTGAGAAACTTTGTATTTACAAGGCAACACATTTGCTGCTTTCTTCAGTAAAATTCTTTTCTCTATAGTTTTGGTATTTATTCTGCTGCATGAAGAAATGTCACTGGCAAGACATATTGGAAGCAGTTCAAACAACAGGAGAAAACCCAACAAACCGCAAATATTAGCTACAAGCTCCTGATTAGTCTTTCGATGATTTTGGGAAATGTAACTGTGGAAATGAAATTAACTGACATTCTCAATCCTCCAGATAAATGAATCAAGGGAGCTGGCTAATGGACTTGGAAAATTAAGGCTGTATTTGTTTTCCTTTTTTCTGCATGTGCAATTATAGCACTGTTTAATGAGTTTCTAGAAACCTCCTGACCAAAATGATCTGAAGTTGTAACTAAAAGATCAGCAGGCAGAGAGGAAGGACATACCAGTACAACTACAAGTAGGACAGCACAGAAAGATTGTAAAAAACTGAGGGGTTTTTGCATGATACTCCAGGGACAGCTTTAATTCTAGGTAAGTGTCAACAGATCAGCAACAGACACTGAAAATCTGAGGCTTTTTATGTTATCTCTAGGAGAAACACAAACAGTAATGTTTCAGGTATTCAGCTCCCCATCAGGGTTGATGCTCCCTTAGAGAAAGCAGGTTTTGCACCTATGGAGTCAAGGTGGCTGAATCCTGAAGAACAGGTATTTAGGCTTACACTGACCTTCAAGTGAAAAAAATTTAAAAGCCTCTCTACTAGGGAAGGAGGAAGAAGTATTTTATTTTTATTTTATTTTAAATTAAGGCCTTACCTGAGTTAAAAAAGAGAGCTGAAACAGAACCACTGCAGCCTCTCAGTAAAAATGGAGACCCCACAGGACCTTCAATACAATTCTACCTAACACTTCAACTAGTTTAAAGGCTGTGGATTAAAAATGTCATCCACTATAGCTCAGTTTCAGCCTACATGGACAGTTACCTAAACAAGCAGCTGAACAGCATCCCAGTGTCTCCACCATTTCATTTTAATTAGCAGGTTTGTGTTAGAACATTCACCAGTATTTTTGTCTGTATCAGGGAGGTAGGGAGATCCTGCTAAGTCTAACTAGCAAGAACACTTCTAGGGAAGACCAAGTCAAAGGAGTTTCATTACAAGAGTTTCCAAATACAACTGGGAATCAGCTTTCTTTAGACACTTCTGCAATTGTCCCAAGTAGAACATCTCTACCAGTGACAGCAACAGTAAACTATTCAACTATCCTGGCCATTGTAAGTGTTATTATCAAGCACATCCCACACATCAAGCAAAATAAGACGCAGAGACCCCACAATCTTTCTCAGTCAATATTCTCAACCATGGTTTAACTTCTTGAATAGAAAATAGAACCCGCATGGTTCAGAAGCAACCTATTTTTATATAATTTATAAAATTTGCTTTCTAGTGCACTTTCCAAAACAAGCATTGCTACGAGTTTGACTATGTCTGCACTGTTAACCAACCTGTTTGAATACAGGGTTATGTCCAGCTTATGCTGTCCTGAGTTGTTTTACAATAATAAATTATTTTCCCAGAGCTGGCAGAGTTTAATGACCCTTGCAATTTATCAAGCTGGGATAAACATATATCTGCTAAAAATATTACTATCCTTTGTTCTTCTTCCAGTCTCAACGGGCTTTCAATCGAGAGTGATCTAACTGAGCACATACACCGTGGCAAAGAGCATTTAGCCATGCAAGAAGTTCATCTTTTATCTGATGTGCCTGGTGGAGACCATAAAATATCATTTTAAAAGTATAAATTTACACCATCATGTTAAAAAAAGGTACTAATAAGAGATGTCTTCAAAAATAAATACACTTAATGCCTATGAAAGAAAAAGACTCTTATAGTTTGGAAGATGAATGTTGACTTACAGATGGAAAGATGCATTTCCTCTCTTTGCCAAGTTAGGAATATTTCCTAAAGAACTTTTCATGCTCTTCTGCCCAGTACAATTTTGACAATGTAAGTGCCGGAGTTTCTATCAAAAACCTGATTGTTTTATAAAGCATACACAAGAGGCTGGCATATGGGAGCATTAGGTCAGAAACTAGAGGTTTGAAACAGAGAGGCACTCAGCAGTGGGAAGGATGTGGGCAGGAATCACACAGCTCTACAAAGGGCTGTTGGTGGGCTGATCAAGGATAAATGTGCTGCATATAACAGACATGCACGTACTGACTACGCAGCCATTCCTTGGCGTTCATCTGTCCGTACCCGTATCCTATCTGGGTACCTCAGCGAGGCTCATAAAGCAGGAGCTATTCATCTGTTTTAGGTACTTCAGGATGGAATGAATCATGCCCTAAAAGTATCTGTTTCTCACCACTGACTTTTAAGTGAATCAGTAAGCAGGGTCTGACTTAGACAACTACAGTGTGTTTGTCTAGACCTACGTTAGAGAGCTGAGGCTCAGCTCTGTTGCCCAGTGGGAGCCATACGTATATACCTCTACACAACAGAAACTAACATTTACAGAAATCTTAATTTGTGGGATGAATCTCACACATACAATTAAACGAGAAATGAGTATCATTCTGTGATCATCTTTGCATAACCTCCCTTTATGTGCTTTACTTCCTAATTCCTCACCCATTTTGCTTTAGCACTGTGAAAACGCGAAAAATATTAGGCCTTTGCTGGGAGCCTGAATGAAGTGGCCTTCTGGAAAGATTTGGTTCCCTTCTTCCCCCTCCAATGAGCCACAGGAGTCTCACTCTAAACCAAAAAAGGGAAGATTGGGTGATTAACAAATGCTCTGCTGACTCTATTTCCCCAAAAGTGTTGGACTGATATGTTAGAATTGCATATTTGCTTTTCTGTTACAGAGGAGAGGGAATTCTGAGAGCCACAAACATCAACAGAACTGCTGACAACATTTCTGCAAGAGGGATGGATAGCTCAGGTTGGAATGATGTGATGGAGGATCTCTGGTGCCTTCCCTGAGACTCAGGAGGACTTCAGAGAATCCAAGGTCCCACATCACAGTCAGTCACACACTCTGGTTATTTGGAGAGTTGCTGTCTAGCAGCATATCCCTGAGTGTGAAAGTGAGCTTACTGATTTTGTGAACATCTACAAGAAGATGCAAAGCTGTTGTCTTGCTCCTCCATCATGTGTCCCTGTACCAGATGCCTCTATTTACAGATGACAGATCAGACCAGTCTGTTGCCCTTGGCCCAGGCAGATCAAGGCTCTGCAAATATGAAAAAAAATAGTCTTAGAAAGAAGTGGTGGCTGTCCTTCCTGAAGTCTACTTAGTTTGGATGTAGCTTGCATAGAAAAGGTGAGGGGCTGGCCATTACATAATAATTTGCATACATGCTTTTTAATTAACCAAACTTCTTAACAGTTTCTTAAATATATGTATGCAAAACCCACAATATTCCATATAGATCTTTCCCACTTTACATGACATATGTACAAAAATGTGTAGCTAGTGGGAAAAATCCTGTTCTGAGAGTAGTAACAGCACACAGACTCATCCCTGTCAGAAGAGCACTGATTTATACTTATCATGATCAGTGGATCTGCTCTGACAGATTACGGATTTTGTGTCTTTATTAACTGTGCATTACTTTCACATTCAGTTCCAGTTAGCTGGTGACAGATAACTATTTTTTAAAATCAGATCTCAAGGAAAAGAAATGCCAATGTGGAAAAATAAAGACATTTAATATGTATTTATTACGTAAATAAATACTCAAGCTTCTTGAAAGTGTTGAAGTAAATGACACATCAACTTAAATTGGTGAAATCATGCTGAGTAGCTTTAAATAGAAATACTTTTGAAGTAAAAACACCACAGAGCATTAGACATTTCATAAAGTTGAGTTACATTAGTATTAGAAAAATTATTACTCTTATATTTTTATTACATATTGAGCTGGATCTGTCTTCCTCTGAAGTCACCAGGAATATTAACATCAATTTAATCAACTTGAAGCAAGATTTAGCCTGGAAGAGTTATTTTACCATGAGTAAAGGAGAAAATTAAGTCTGAAACAGCTTTTCCAGCAAGTCTGTGAACTCAGATCCGCAGAGGTATTTAGATACCAGTCTCCCACTGGACAAGAAATAGACAGGTAAATATATTTAAGAACCTGGAACTCATTAGTTCTGATCCATATTGAACTCAAAAGATATTCACCGTTTCCCTGAATAATGGGTATAGCAATGTGGGAAAAAAGCAATATAAAATTGGTATTATAAGAAAGGGCAGCTCACCCTCTGCAATGATGAAGGCTGGATTAATTTCCCACCACTCATTATGAGCTGTGGGAACTCATGGCTACCAACTGGCAGCTGTGTGCAGCTCCGTGTTCAGTGTTGGACTTAAGACACGACTTCTAACCACCATCTCCTCCAAAGCACCAAGGACTGGCTGGCTGGAATCACACTGCAGAGCAGAGCCAGCTGAGGGGCCACCTTGTTTGAACCATGGGTGACATTCTGGTCTGAGTTGTATCAAAGTTAATCAGAGGCACAGAGGTGATAAAAGATCAGAATCTTGCTCACTGTCGGTGTAAAGACTGTGGTCACACACTGGAGTGACTCAGATTTCTAACAGGTTACTCTTCATCTTGCTCTCTGGGGTCTCGGTGGAAAACTGTGGTATCACCCAGGAGAGTTTTCAATTACCAGCCTTTATTTTGAAGAGATCTGCGCACCACAGGGTAATGCAGAAATATTAAGGGTTGGACTCGATGATCTTGGAGGTCTTTTCCAATCCAATCGATTCTATGATTCTATGATTCTATAATTTATACTTCTCCCCAGAAGAATACAATAACTAAATGAGCAGAAATTTGTTTTTTCCTACTATTTTTATCCTGGTTTTAAAAATGAGACTATGCCAAGCAAAAGTTCATTGCTTTGATCCCCTATATAACTTGTTTAAATTCTACAGACAAGGCATAACTTACAGGTTTTTACCCTTTGTATATTTTACAAGTCTTCCATTACTTACAGTGTTTTGAAGATACAACCTGAAAGATAGTCTTATCTCAAATGAGTTTTGTCACATGTGGTGTTTATGGGGGTACCAGACGATTCTGTTCTCACTGAAGTTCTTTGCTCACATTATTGCCTCCCACCGAAAACCACCCACAGAACGAATCATGGGAGCAAATTTTCCTTGAGATCCTCAGATGTTACCCCCGATGACTGCTGAGGTTCCAGCCCAATTGCTACAGGGTAGAGCTTGCAGTTTGTCCAAACCCTGCAGATTCCAAGGAACACTAAGCATTAGGGATTTTTTAAAAGGCCACAGCAAACTCCTGCTCACTGCCTCCCAGCTCATTACCATGCCAGTGGAACTTGGTGGATGTTGCTATTTTTCTATCTAAAAATCTTAGAGAATTAACTATAAATAATGTAAGTACCTCAGATGAAGTCCTGTTTCCTAATGCCTTCAGAGAGATATGAAAATCTCACTGTGGCTCTCCTGCAAATAGTTAGCAACATTTCAGTGAGATGATCTGAATTTCAAAACTGAGGATGGCTCTGTTGCTGGCAAATCTTGTAGATTCAGCCTTGCATCACCCTCTAATAATGTCACAGACTCTGCTGACGAGCTGATGCTTTAAGAGATGATGAAATGAAAAAAAGAAACAACAGTATATAAAAGTCCAGTCTTCCTCATGAGTAGTCACTCCATGCTCTCAAGAGGTCAGCATAGCTTCAGAACACACATCATCCTCAGTAAAATATCTGAGCATTTCAGTCACACTGAGGCAAAGTTTCTGTATCCAAACCACATTTTAGGTTGCTAGAATCCAGCTGCAACATAGTTTTGTTAGGATATTTAAAGCACAATGGTGCAGAATATAGATGAGATGCTGTGCTAAAGAACAGTTTTATCAGTTTCAGCAAAATACATCCAGAAGACAGCAAAGCAGAGAAACACTATTATTTTAAAGCAAAGCAAAAGTATCTTATACTCTACCAATTTGTGGAGCTGGTGGAATTGTACTTTAATGTAATCTATTAATTATAACTATTATGGATAGGACATTGACATTAATATATGACACAATAGTTCTACTACCACGTGGAGGAAACTCCCAGTGAAATAGGTATGGCAGTGTGGCACCTGTGCCAGCAACATGTAAGGTGAAATCATTAAAAAACGTGGTTTTACTGGAGGAACAGATAGAGACCCAAAATTTAGGAGTCTGCCATAAAAAGGGATCTTCTAACCTGCATATTTAGCTTTTTAATTTTTACCTATTCCAATCATCCTTACTGGTTTGTCCTTGATGAATATGAAAACATTTTTCCTTTGGATATAATCTTCATTAAATAATCCACAAAAAGCAAGTAGCTGTGAATGAGCATGTGATATGATTACATAAATTTGGGAATTCTTAAGTGGCACTATCCTCATTAAATACACCTGGAAAAAGGATATTAAAAAGTTCTTACAATCAAGGTCCAACTGCCTTCAATGAGGAGTTTGTTTTCCCTGGGTGGTACTATAAAAATATATAATGTATAAATCAGCCAAAGATGCAAATTGTGTATAGTAAAGTCTCACATCTTTAACTATAGTTTTTACATTGATAATTTGTAAACCACTCCCCAAGTCTAATTTATTCACTTTTTTTTTAATGTAAATGCAAGAGACACAAGTTACACGAAAGCTGAAAGGAGACACATGGGCAAAACACAAATTATAAAAAGATGCTGAGGATGGGATGCAGTTACCTGCACATAAGCTTCTAAAGCCATCTTAGACAGTCTAGGGACTATCTAGGGATCATCTCTCTGTTGCCAGCTGCCACTCCAGAATGGCACTACCCTTCTCTAAGTCCTCTGCCATATCTGCCAGCCCAGTGTGACTGTCTCAGATATCCCAGGGCACTGAAAATAGCAATGGTTGCTTATACTGAAGTAATTAATCCCACCCTGAGCATTTATGTTCAGTGATATGCAAGAGTCTGTCCAAGACAATCCCAGAGAAGGATGCACTGAGAAGGGAAGCATGGAGACACCCAAGGCAGTCCGTCTGAACCAGCTCTGGGCCTGAAGAAACACAGTTGACACAAACTGGTGTATCCCCACAGGGCTCTGCTGTGTGACAGTTTATCACTTGGGTCTTCTGGGTCTTTGTCAACTCAAGGATCTTGCACAACGTTATGTTACATATTGTAGACACTGAAGAGTAAAGAGAAACAGGAAAATTTTTACTTCCCCTTTGCATTTTGTCTGTATGATGAGGAAACAGCCCTTAGATACAGGTGACTGGGAAAACCAAATAAGAGATCAATATATATTTGTAGCTAGGAAATCTGTCCCAGTAAAATGAATTCCAATCGCTAATCACCTGCCTTTTCTTCTAGACTACTTTGCTTTTTTTCTTTTTTAAAAAAAATCTCACCTTCCTTCATTGTCTTGTAACTACTAACAGAACAGAGCATGATTTCTCTTTTCTACTTTCCTTTCGCAGACACTTAAGATCTTGTCTCTCTGAAAGGTGCTGCCCATCAGAGATTGCAATCTGCCTTGTACAGTTCTCAGTTATGTTTAAATCTTCTTTTATCCTTCAAAGGCTGGCTGAAAGAAGTATCAGGTCATTATTTCAGGCTACAGCTTAATACTTAAGCTTAACAGTGTATGATCTCTCTCTTCATCAAAGACCGTCATTCACTGAAGGTCAAGGTATTGTATTAGAGTGTTATTTTTAAATGTATTCCCAGCAGTGAAGAGTTAAAAATAGTCTTCTACGAAAATGCACAGTAATTGGTTAAACCTTGTTAGCCATCACATGAAGATGAAACTCCTCCCAGGAAAAGACATAGCCAAAGCAGCTTTGCCGTGGATTTATTCTTAGAAGAGCAGCTGCAGGCCTACAGGGGAGGAGTCCACAATATAGGCTCTTGGATTATTAGCAGAAAACAATTGCTTCATTCTGGAAAAGGAAGGGAAGGAGACATGAGAAAAAATTTTCCTCATCGTGATCTACAAGAGAATTCTGTGGATTCTGTACTTTGGAACAACCACCATTAGACAGAAATCTTAAAAAGATGGAGCTGGGAAAGGCAAAGCTGCTGAGAACTGGCCTCAATGCTTTATATCAGGCCATCCACCCTGTGCATGGAATTGCTTGGACAGATGGGAAGCAAGTGATATTGACTGCTTTATACTATCAAAATGGGGAGCTGAAGTTTGGAGATTCCAGTGTTGTTGGTCAGTTTGAACATGTTCATGGGCTTTACTGGGGCCCATGTTGCTCTACAGACACCCCAGCTCTGCTCGCTGTTCAGCACAAAAAGCACGTAAGCGTTTGGCAGCTGGGGTACAGCACTGCAGAGAGGAAGAAACCCTTGATTTCTCAGACCTGTGAAGTTGGTGAGCCGTTTCCACTGCTCTCTCAGGGCTGCGTCTGGCACCCAAAGAAGGAGGTCTTGGCTGTGCTTACCAAACGAGATGCTTCAGTCTTGCATGCTGTTCGTACTGACAACACACGGGTCAAGGCAGAGATCAAAAGCAGTGGGCTCATCCACTGTGCTTGCTGGACTAAGGATGGCAATCGTTTAGTAGTTGCTATAGGCAGTGCCCTGCACTCCTACATATGGGATAATGCTCAGAAAACTCTAAATATCTGCTCCTTTTGCCCAGTCTTTGATGTGGGAGGTTATATCTGTGCTATAGAAGCCACACTGGATTTCCAAATTGCTGTAGCTACTGAGCTTCCTTTAGATAATATCTGTGGTTTCAATGTGGGCATTGCATTTGATGTGCCATCTGGTACAGAAGCTGGTTCTTTAATCTCACATTCTGCTCTGGTGCTTGGGGATGAGGAATACTCCATGGACGTGCGAAGAAAGTCCATAGACTCAGATAGATCAGGTGTTGATTCAGTTGCTTCTTCTTCATCAGGTCCTGTGGATTTAACCCATATCCTTGCAAACCACCGTCGGTCTGATCCCAGTCCTCTCATTGCTCTGAAACGCAAAGACTCTGCAGCAACAAATGGTCAAGATTCTTCTCACTTGATCTTGGTGACTTTTGAGAGGAAGGTAACCACCACCCGAAAAGTCACTATCCCAGGTATTCTGGTTCCTGATATAATGGCTTTTGACCTTAAAGCTCAGATTGTGGCAGTAGCCTCTAATACTTCTAACATTGTTCTGGTGTATTCAGTAACCTCGTCCTGCATGCCTCACATTCAACAAATCCAGCTGGAAAAAAATGAAAGACCAAAAGGCCTATGCTTTTTAACAAATAAACTTTTATTGATTCTGATTGGTAAGCAGAAGTTCCCTGAGCCTAATCTCATTCCATCTACAAGTTCAGACAGGTATGTAATACGTCTTATGATCAAAGAACTGATGCTGGAAGAAAATTCTTCAGCATTGCCTGAGACTAAGCAGAATATGTTTTATAACTTTGAATCCTCTGTTAATATCCCTGGAAAAAGAAAGTTCTTTGAAAATCTTGCTACAGAAGATCAGCCTCAAAGCAGGGAGCTGTTAATACCAAGAAGCACAGTTATTCAATCTCCGAGTGGCAGGAGAAGACTCATTGAAGAAGTAAAGAGCCCTAGTTATGAACAGAGCTCTTCATCAAGTGTGAGTGACTTGGATGAAAAAAGGCTCCCAGGTGACTCCTCAATGGCCTTGGAAACTTTGGATGCTGAACCTACAAATCGCTCAGTGTCTCTTCGTGGTTTTGGATCACCTACCAGGATTTCCAGCAGACCAACGTCCCCAAAAGTGCAGTTCAATGTGATCCAAGAAACACCAAATTGTCCTAAAAACAACAATTTGCCAAGTGAAAGAGGAGTGAGTCACATATCTAGGAATTTAGAAAGACTTTGTGGCAGCTTCAATGAGTTACAACTGAGTCTTTCTGAAATAACAGACTTCACCCGAAATGGGAGGAGGATCTCTTTAGCCTATCCATGCTCACAGGAGCCACCCATCGTTCATATCACTCACCAGGTAACATTTTATCAGCTTAAAAATATTGTGATAGGACACTAAATTTTTCAACAATCTTGTATTTGTTTAGCAGCTTTAGTTCAAGAGGATGCAGTTTAATTCTTATCAATCTGTGAGAAATGTAACTTAGGTTTGGCATCAAGCTTAATCTAAAGTGGAATTATAATTTGTCATTGGAACAATAACTCAGGAGGATGTGGGTACCTTAGAGGATATTTCATGTGGGAGATTTGTCTGTTTGTTCTTTGATTATGCACAACTGTGTTGAACACTGGCTGATTTTGTGTGCATCTGTCAGAGGGAGAGAACAGAGCCAGAGTTGCTAATGCACAAAAGGTTTATATGTTAGCTTAGTGCAGAACTGAGCCAACAAGTAGGGTGGTAGTGGCCCACCAGAAACATAATTAATTCAAACCTGAACTCAAATACCCAAAGTCTGAAGATAGCCAGACTCACAGAAATACTGAAACAAAGTATTGAATCTCAATTTATGGAAAACTCAAAGAGGCATGACATGAATTTGGCTTATTACTACTTTGATTTCTCACCACTAATCTTCATAGAGCTGGATGTACTCAATTTGTAAAACATATTGCCACTTAAAATTTTCTGGAAAAAACACCCTCAACAGCAACAACAAACCCCCCAATCTGTCAATATGTAATTATAATTCTGTTAAAGAAATAGAAAAATGTCAAACCATCATGCTCCTATCTACCCTTGTTTTGGCAAATTTCCTACTGGCTTCAATAAGAATTTCAACTAAGGAATGTAAGTTGGGTAATTATTTCTGGCTATTCTTCTTAGTGCAGTAACATCAACATTATACTGTTCAGATTTTTGAACATGCTGATGATAGTGGTGTTGCTGCTAAAATTGAGGTCCCTTTTGGGATGTAGTTGCCAATTATAAATGCATTCTTATCTACTGCAACATAAGCAGCATTGTGTCAAGACAATACATTACATTGTGATGATGCTGAAGCATGTACTTCTAAACCAAATCTGACTTCCTTTTACTTTAAAGGAATCCATACAGACTTCTAAGTACCCCTCCTTCAACACTCATTAAGGGGATGATGACTCAATTCAATCATGTTCATTACTTTTCAGCAATTGTTTGCTTGGCATTTAAGCAGATTCTTGTATGTTGGCTCCTCTAGATAAAAGCAAAGCCTTCGATCTGTATTAGTCAATAATTTAAGTTGAATACATTATACAAATTCTGGTGAAAAAGCAACATATCTACTTTAAATAATTTAGGATTTTATTGGCCAAGAAGCAAGGCCTTCTGTTCTCCAGCATGTTCAAATTAATTCTGATTTCTTAACATAAATCAACTTATTTATTTAGCAAGCAGCCCTATCTCTAGGATTCAATTGGATTAACCTTTCCAAAGAGAAGTTTTATTTGTGACACATAACATTAATCTAAGATCCGAAGTTGCTGTGCATGTTTGCTTGCACAAGCAGTAAGAATTAATTAACCTGGGTTTTCTTTACCTTTGGAAGCAAAGACAAAAAAAATTCAGTGCTTCTAAAATACTGTTACACTTAGAAAGGAAGGCTTATTTATCTGAGCAGGTTAGTTTCCCATTGAGCCAGCAGCAAGCACTGCTAGCACCACATTATAATGACTCAGAAAATGTGCCACTGAAATGCCTTTCCACACACAGCTTTCCTGGGCAAGTCTCGATTAATGCCTTGCATAGCTCAGCCCCTCTTCTGAAATCTAACAGGATCACAGCATGATGCCAAAAAATAATGAAAAATAGACTTGGCAGAAAGGTCTCCAGACAGACAGGGAAATATTTGCTTCATAGGCAGCTAATAATTTTCAGAGAAAATAGTTGTTTTGATTAGTTTAGGTTCAGACATCTGAACCATGTTCCTCCTTCAGGAGTTGATTAGCGCGCCGTGAGCTCAGCGACCAGCTGGGCTGTGGGTTCCAGCCAGACTCTGTGTTCACAGTGCAAGAAGTCAGGAAATAGCTTTATTGCCTTATAATATAAATATCAGCCAGTGGAAAACATTCTAAGCTTCAGGAACACTGCAGTCCAGTCAATAATATGGCCATTATCTTTCAGCTCTTTGTACCAAGTGCATGTCTTCTTAAGTGTCTGTATAATCCCCAGCACAGCAGCGGCTCAGTCATCATTGAGAAACCTATTGTTCTATAAAATCTAATGATCAGTACTGCATAACCATATTTATGCATCTAAAACATAAAAGGAAAGTTTAAAACACAATAGATAAAAATGTAGCAATAATTAATGAGCAATTACAAACACTGTGGTGCAGAAGCATTATTGACATATTTATGCATGTTTTTCTGTTCTGCTTAGAACGCTATAAACCAAAACATTTTTACTTAATAATTCATAATGTCTGCTCACTAAACAGTCTCTAAAACCTTTGTTTATCCTGTTAGTGCAAACCTGCCTATAACTCCTCTGAATTCACATCTATGCAGTGCTACCAGAATTTATATTCTTTGTAGCCCATTGCCTTAGAAGAAAACCACGATCACTCACACTTTGGAAATGTCACTGCACTATCACTTGTGTAATAGCATTCAGCCACTGGAGGTAACTTGATCATTCAGCCCTGAAAAGCAAATATTATTGCTCTTTCATCACATACAGACTTGTGATTCAGGGTACTGTGGGAGGGCAGACAGACAAATGCAATAAGAGGATATTATTTAAAAATTTAAAAAAAAAAGAGGATGTCACAGATTTGTTTCTGTTTCATTTTGCAAAAAGAGACCTTTGTCATCCTGTTTCTTCAGAAAAGAAACAGCTGCAGAATATTTAAACTGTCTCATTCAAAAGCTAATTACAGTGGAAATAATCTGGATTTGAAATGAAAGGAATTTGGGCAAACCTCTGCAGAAGGAATAAGATTCATCTTAATCTGAAGAATATCTTAAAGCTCTACATTTTGCTCACAAGCAGTATTATGACAAAAGTGTATATCACTGAGAGCATATCTGGCATAATTAAACAGGAAATAAATATTTTCCAGCAATTCATCACAATTACTTTCTTTTCTTAGGGCTCACCAATAATTGCATACAAGTCAAATTGTGCTTTTATGGGATCTTCATACAATTTACTATGGGAAACTTTGTTGCCAAAGTCAGCTATAAAACAAACAATTTTTTTTACACAGAACTGGGAGATGAATAGATAGGATCCAAACCTGTGGCAGTAAAGTTCTTCTGATAGAAATAGGTGATGTAAAGAAGGGAGCTGTAAGGGGGGCACAGTAAAATGAGCAAAGACCAAGTTGCAGGGATAAGTTGTAATAAGACCATGAACCTTTCTGGAATCCAAAGGGCAATTTTGACTTGGGTTGAACAGTAGAAAGTAAGTAATGAAAATGATGGAAGAGGAAGGTGATATGACTGCTCCCTAGAGTAAGAAACTAGTCAGCTATCCTGAAATTTAGAAGGAAGAGATTTAGGATGACTGTAAAAGAAAGACCTGCAGTAGTCAAGAGAAGGTGTGATTAATGCATGGATAACATTTTGAGCAAAGGCTGAGGAATTTGTTATGAACAAATTCTGTCAACAGTGTTCTGAAGCTGATCAATAGCAGACAGGCAGAGGAGACACAATACCTTTTATTAGAGCAGATGATTTGTTTGTTGGATACACAGACACAAAAGAAAAGGAACATGCGATGTCAAAAATGAAGCCAAGTTTTCATATTGTTCAAAAAAAGCAAAGATCTAAGTTAAAACAAAACAACCAACAAAACACTCAAAACATAAGGATCATGGAAGCAAAAGTACAAAGGGTGTATCTTAGATAACAACACACCTGAAACAGTAGTTGCAGAACTATTTACAGGGTAGAGAAATCCCAGCATCGTATCACCTGGAATGCTGATGAGCTATAAACGCAAACTGCACTGGGCTTTAAGCACCTCTGAGCACCTCAGATCTCTTCCAGCGTAAACATTTTACAGGCTTATGCTTCTCTGCCAGGTTAATTAAGGTTGCAATTGGAAATGTCCCACATAAGGGCAAGCACATATGTATTAAGATCTCCAACACAACAAAGCCAGGATGTACCAAAAATCAAGCAGGAATCAGAGCGACAGCCTTGCAGGATGCCAAACCTGATGAACAGCACTACCTGTGGCAATGCTGCTCAAGGCTCAATGAGACATGGTACTTTGAATGTGAAACATCATCATTCTCGTTCCTCTTCAGTGCTCTATTTAAGTATCTTTCTGTTGTCTTCTGGGCCAGAACCCCCCACATTTAGCTAATTTACTAGTTTTTTCTCATCCTGCACAATGTGGGGGCAAGGTAAAATAAAGCTTACTAATGGGTATTAAGGTATCAAATCTGGAATAGCACTGAGCACAACACATGGAGCTGAAATCAAGGCTTTAAGAGAATGAAAACAGTTCTAGGTAACTACAGCAGTATTCATTGTACCATGCAGAGATATGACAGACTAACCTGGTACTTTTCCTTTATAAAAGAACATATTATTAACACAAAGGAGATGAAGCATATTCAAAATACCTGTAATTGAGTACAGTTCTTGAAATTGTGCCACAGGGGAAATTATTTGTTCAACAGCAGAGAATAGGGATTAATAGAAGAAAAATAGGATGGTTAAGGAATTTGCTGGAAGGAAGAGAGCAAATAATTATAGTAATATAGAAGAAAATGGAAAAAAATTATTAGTGGATTTTCTCATGGTTCATCTTCAGGCTCATCTAAAAGTTTCATTAACAATCTGCTGAGTTGTGCTAATAAAATCTGCATATGCCATTAAGTCAGTAGTATTTTCAATAGACGATCTGGATATCACACCTGAAAAGTGATCACCTTATCACCTAGAGTAAAAAGGATTGAATTGAACTAAATAATATGAAATGCATAGTGATATATTCTAGGATTAACAGATGAAATATCTGCTTTAAACTGGATATTCATTAGCTGGAAACAACCAAGGATGACAAAAGCTTGTACATGTTAAGTGGCTTTGAGATGACTTTCATAAAAAGCACAAAGGCATTGTGTGGGTACCTCAGTGAGGCACATCACTCAGCAGGCAATGCAGCACTGGGCACACAGCTGGGAGGCCTCATCTGAAAAACAACTTACATTCCTAGAAATTCATGGGCAAGAAAGACACATTCAGACTTGCACTGATTGTCAACCAAGTGTCAGTAAAACCAATTGTGATTGGTAGCACATTCTTATTTAGCTCACTGTTTCATCAGTTGTTGAATTTAAGTTCATTAAGATGATCTCAGCACCCAGGCAAGCGTAGGCAGAGTTAGGAAATACACGACGAATGGTGAAAAGGTCAAGAGGCAGAAGCAGCTCCAGCTGATGGCTCAGGGGGGTGCAAAAAAGGGATAGAAAACATGTTTGTTTATCATGCAGACATTCAGTATATAACATCTAATGCAGGGATCCTCTTTGCCTTAGTAAATGATTTTCTCCTCTTACATACTTGCATTCCAAAAAGTGAGTTTTGAGAGACAGTTTGGCACTGCTGTGATGGGCTGGCTGCTGCCCAGAACACCCTTTATAGGCTATAAAATCTGACCTGGGGCAGGCTGACATAGGGGAAGGAAAACAATTATTGAATTGTATTTTGTTGAGGGATAGTTGGACTGACATACTACAGGAAGTTGGCTAAAGAAACTTAATTTGAAAATATCCACTCACACAAGCGAAAATATACTTGTTTCTTCTGTGATTAATATGTTCTTAGTCTACCAATAAACTTTGGTTTAGGATAAAGCAACTAACATAAGGGATTTCAGTCTGGGAATTTCAAGTCCTCTGGCTTCTATTGAAGATAAATAACAACAAAACCAAGCATGGCTTTTGGGAAGAGGTGGATTAAATTTATAATTTACTAGGAAATTGTCTTTGGGCTAAGGCATGAAAATGGGAAGTAATAAGGTGAGATTTTAGTTGTACTTCTGTCACAAGTTGCTTCTATGACCTTGAGTAAATCTCTTAAGCTTCCAGTGTAATGGTATGATCCTCTATAAAAAGGGAATACTAAGAGTTACCTGCCTGACCAGAGCACATGGGTTTAAATCAGGTAATCTGTGATGACGTGTGAACACATTCCTCAAAGAGCAGGCACACATCACTTAAACTAAGCATGAAAGGCAAAAGGCTGAAAAATTAGAAGACTAAAATAGAAGATTCTCTACATGACAGAATTTGTCTACAGATAAAAACAAATGTAAAGATGAATATGTTTATCATTATAAACAGAAGTATATGACAAAGACAGAGAGAATAGCTCATATCAATGCTCACAAGTGATGAAAGATAAACAACTCTGAAACAATCTTTGAGGTCAGGACCTGAAATACTGTTTAGGATAAAAATCAGATGTCATGCAGTTTTGTACATACAAAAATGTGCTCCACTTCCAATGGCTGTTCCAACAATAACATGCAAGGCTAAGTAGGAAACAAAGCAGAGCAAAGCCATCCTTAGTATACATTTCCATTCAATTGATTTCAAGTCAATAGCAGCAGAGCTGGATTGTTTTTTGATTATTCTTGAGTTGAAGCATATCTACATGAAAACAATTAACCACTCAGGGTGAGGCAATGTACCTGTTTCACAGTCCACTTTTTTCTAGAATTCATTAACTGAAGTATCAGTTTGAATAAACTCTGTTATTTCAGCCTGAAATCAGGAGAATGAAGGAGTTGTTAGATGTGCTAATCCACAATATGCAGCTTTCCACAAATACCTGCAGAGGCAAAGAGCATCTTTGAAATGTCCATGCAAAGCACTTGCTCATTGCTGAACATTCAGCCCATTGAGTTTTAGGTGGATTTGGGTTCAGTAGAATATGAAACTACATAATTTGAAGAGACCTAAAAATGACAAAGAAAATTGTCTCATGTAGTTATAATGAAAAGTTTCTATAGGTTTATGACTGAAAAAAATTATAACTTCTTTGATGCATTTCTTAGGTATTTCCTTTATTAATTATGCAGCAAGAAATTTCTGAATGTTTTGAATAGGGAAAGAAATGAGAAGACTTTTGAAAGTTGGAAAATTCATGCTTTTAATGGAAAGACATTTTTATGATTTTTATTTATAAAATCAATCATAATTCATACATAAATAAATAACAATGAGCCATAGACTATCTGCATGAGCAATTTATAACAGAGTGGGGGAAAAGACTTTTGCAGCTGCCAGTAGACATTCTGATTTACAGAATCCAAAGTGGCTGCATGACAGTATAGACACTATGTACAGAAAAGTGAAAGTGATTGATTCAGGATGGTTGTACACAGGAAAAAAGCACATGCTCACTGAGAGAGCAACTGTCAAAAGACAGAACAATTAGACGTGAAGACAAGCATTAAAAGAGACATTTATTTAGTCAAAGGTTAGATTTCTGTGCACAGAAAGAGAAGATGCAGTTGTGAATTCATTCAGCTGTAAGTTTCACATTAGCAACAAAGGTTCAAGCGTATGAAGTAGACACAGACAGGGTAGGACTAGAACAAGAGTCAGGATAGATGGCATCCTTTCAACTCATTCTGCAGCATTACTTTGGATCCCTTCTGAATGTATAAAACAGAAAGCTCTAGGAAATGAGGCAAATAGACTGTTTATTCACATAACAAATATGTAAAATCTGGGGGTATTGCAAACATCAAGATGCCAAAGAAAAAAGAACAAAAACAAAGCAAAACATAACACATGGAACTACACAGGTGGAGAACAAGGAAAGAACAAAATTAAATTCACAGGACAAAGTATAACAAAATTATTTAGAAGAAAACATCCCATTCATATATAATTTCATCAAAAATACTTTCAAGTGAGAAATAGATAGGAAAATGTAAATGGAAATATATATTCACTGCATAACCATAGTAGTTCAACTATCTTTTGGCCCATGCACCAGAATGATGGAACACAAAGGTGTCAATTCTCAGGGCCACCTAAATTTCATGAAGTACAAATGAGCCACCTTTGTATTCAAGTGTGTTCTTTCAGTGAATGTCAGAGCAAATTCCAGGGCTGTAAATCTATATATTTCCTCACCCTCAAAGAAAGTCACAGGATTCCCAAGCTACCTTGCTATGACAGCTTCTCAGAGAGACTGTCACTGTGTCCAGTCTCTGTGCAATTTTCCCTCTGCCAAAATAACCCTGAGGTTACTCTGCTGGGGTGGAATAGCTGACCAATGGCTATCAAACCGCCCACACATACAGCTGAAACTGAGCACAGCACTCATTTTCCCCTGGCAGCATCTTGGACAACATTATTCCAGGCAGGATACATTCCCTTCCACTGAGCTGACTCTTCAGGCAGAGAGGCCCAACAGACACATGACCCAGTACATTACACACACAGGGCTGATGGAGCTTTGAGCTGCAGCAAACAAAACAGAAAGCAAAGAGGCACTTGCATCCTCCTCACATGGGACTGAGATTGCGTTTAGAATGGCACTGCACAGTGATGTCATGTTTCAACTGTAGGAAAGACAGACAAAGGAAAAGCAAAATGACTGAAGAAGTGAAAGGAGTAAAAGCAGAGGAATGTTTCAAAGAACTCAGGCTCAATGTCTAAGCCATTAATAAGTTCTTTTCTTTTACACACATGCATTTGAAGAAAAGCTTTTCAAATGGATCAGTTATTGAAGAAACAAAAGATGTTCTCCTCTGCGATGGCAAGATCCATTTGAGTTTAGTCCAGCAGCTGTTTGATCTGCCTGTCATTGAAATGAAACATGGTATGTTCTTTTTATTTCTGGTATCTGGTTTCACCTGTGATTTTTAGCATAAAAGAGGCATTTGTGGTAGAATAATTACCCCAGACTGTAGCAAAGTGAGACAGATGATTTTTTTGACAAGTGTGTGTTTTCCCCTGTCTGAAATACAGCAGAATGTCTCTTGAAATCATTTAAATGCTGAGTAGCTGCAGATCGACCTATTAGCAGAGTAATATGTTAGATGTCTTTGCAGAGGAAGGCTGAGAAAATATTCAGTACAGTATGTAAGTTGGAAGTAGAAATGCTTCCTTGAGACCTTTTGGCATTTTGCTTCACCCATCTTTACAAGCGTGTCCCAGACCTGCCACCAGAGAACAGGCTTGTGAAAAGTTCATTCTCAGAATATGATACACATACTTATGTATCAACTAGCATTTGGGAGTATTTCAATGTGAGATAAACAATGAAGCTGAATGTTCTTATTTGCCAATCTCCTATCTTTGCCACTCACCACCAATTAACTTGTAAGGACAAAAGCTGTGAGGGAAACCCTGGCCCCAGACTGGTCTCTGAATTGCCTTGTCCCTGTTGGTTCCTGTGTGTCACCTTCTCAGCAACACACACACTGACATTTTTAGCCATTTCTCTATAATGCTTCTTGGTGGCTTTTCTCATCACTGTCTATTATGATCCTCTTTATGAGGTTGTTCCACAAGATAAGGATATGCAGGTTTCATATTTTTGTCAAGCAATCCCCCAAGACTGTGCAGTGGAAGCACATGTGAAAAAACTCTACCTTGCTGTTGAGGACTGAGTTATTTCCCAGCCTTCTACAGTAACACAATGCAGCACTTCAGGACAAAGAGACCAGTTCTGGCCTGTATTTCCAGCTCTTGATTTTAGAGAGAAATGCCCATAATAAACAACAGGACTGAGAAAACCTATTTTCAGCTCTATAGAACAGTTGAATATTTCATTAAGAGCCCAACTCCTCAATTTCATGCATTAGAGTTCAGAGATGTCAAAAAGATAATCTCTCAGAATCATCCTAATGTATTCCTCTTTCTGCCTGGATTTTCTGAAATTGAGTCTGTTTGCTTGCAGCAAAAAGAAAAGCTGAAGAATTATCAGGTTTGGAGCAGAAGCAGTTATTCAGCTCCTTATTCAGTTCTGGGTGCCACACGTTTATATTCCTAAAAGTTTCCTTTGACTTGAATATTAAATGTGAAGTTTAAAAATATCACTCCCATCCTTTAGTACTATATAATTAAAGGGTATGTGAAGAGCATGCTTGTCTTATAATGACAGCCTGGCCTTTTTTACTATGAATAAACACTTAAAATTTAATAGATGGGGTGGGGGGATGATTCATAACTGCAGGCCAAGTTCATGCCCACAGCAAGACCATCAGAGTTATACGAGCAATGAGCTCAGGCTCAATGTTTGCACCAAGTCCAGGACTGTAATACCATTACCTGTGCTAAATATAGTCTGTCATGGAGTGCCCTGGTACCAGCACATAGAAATCTCCTTTTGGCACATCATCATCTTAATAATTGTTCATAGCAAAAGGGTGCTAAACTCTGCACAAGATTTTTCCACCATTGAAATATTTTGTGGGATATGTTTCAGAGCAAGTGTGATCAGTGACACAGAGAATTTCCAACATTTACAATGAACATTTTCAATGATGAAAATAAGAAGTGCCAAGAGTTTGACATAAGAGTATTCATTGATTTGACCAACAATGGAACATTCATTTGGGCAGCAGGACTTCCACTTTCAGGCCCACTGCTCACAGAATCTGAAGTCTGTCCAGAAATAGAAATAAAGCATTAAGAGCAGAAGATTAGAGATTCATGGTTTGGAATGACAATCTTCTTATGATGTAACAGGTGACATGACAACATGCAATAGTGTCTCAGCCTGGAAAAGTGCTTTGTTAAGAGTTGAAGGAGGGGAGATCTGCCTTGTCCAGGCACATGCTTTGCTATGACTGACAAAAATTAAGCATGGTTCTTCTGGATTTTCCACACTTCCTTTTTTCATATTCCACTTTAGACACAGTTTTCTTTCCCAAAATCTAAAATCCCAACACAAACCATATCAGGGCTTTCTTTCCTTCCTATCCCAGCTACTGCCCCTGCTCAGTAATGACAGGCTCAATGCTCTAAGGAAAGTGTGTCCATACAAGGGCTCCCACAATGCTTTTCAGTTACCAAGGAATTTTTTTCTTTTTCATAAAATGTCGAACTGAAAAATAATTATGAATGAAGAATTCACTATTTTCTATAAGAATTGCATTATCTAGTCCAAAAGAAAACAGGTGAATCACTGGAAAAAATAAATAGGTAGTACATATAGCTTCATTTTCAAGATGACTAGCAAAGGACAGTAAAAAACAAAGCTGGGAAAGTTTACTTTCTGCTTCTGTGCAATACAGAACGTGAACCTGAATTGTATTGAGGTCTTTGGTTTTTTAATCTTGTCTCTTTTCAGAGGTAAAAAAAAATGTCATTCGGGTTTTGTTCATTCTCTTTATGAGAAGATTCAATAAATAATTAAAGGACAAGAACTTTTATTGTATCAGCTTTGGTAAATCATATTCAAGGTTTAACTTCCATTTGCTGTATGAATTTGAAAACATACTGAACAATCTTGGTTTGACAGTAAAGGAGATGGAAAAACCTACTCCCTTCTAGGCCAAATAAAGCACAGTCACTCTCTTTGCCAACTTTTGCAGTTTTTATGATCTCTTTATGATTTGGGTAGAGCAGATGAGTGAAAAGGCTAAGCAGAAGTCAGTAGAACAACAGTCAGCATGGGAAGGCTGGCTGAGTTTTCAGAAGAGGGAGATACTTACAGATTATCAGAACTGGCAAAGATGCATCTCGTTTTGGAAGTTAATTTAAATAAGGGACAAAATGCCTCAAACCTTGCAAGCCCTTTCATTTAGCCCTTCACTGCATTTATACAAAGGTGTATTGAGCTTGGATTGTCAGACCTTAATGTCATTAGTGTAATAAGGCTTTAGTGCACAAAAAGAAACCCTGCTCTGCTTGTGTGCTGGATGACTTTTAAAAACGTGCTTCTACATTTACGTAAGCAGAGCACTGCACTCATGTTCTTTTTATTTTTGCTTAATTTTGTAGGCTCTTCTTGGATTGTGCTCACTGCAGACAAGGACGGCTTTGTGCCATTAATATTCAAAGCCACACAAGAGATAATCATAAGGGATGGAAGTGACAGTTCAGAAGTCTGTGGAGGTCACTCCTACAAAAAAACCATCCCGATGCGACCACCGAGCAGAGTGACATAATTTCTGAGCAAAGAACTCTAATGACCTTCTTTTCTTCTGCAATACAGAGACATTCTGCAGTCTCAGACGCTGAGTGACTAGAAAGCTGTCTTCAGTACTTCTAATATATTTTAACTGTAAAATCTGTGGCATGGTTACACTATAGCTACATCCTAGGGTGGGCTGGACCCTCAGGATTTCTTCTGAATGATCAGCTCTAGAGTGAAGCTCACCACAGCTGTTGCTACCAATGGCAGTCAGTGGTGCAGAGAGACTAGTGTCTACTTTGATTGTGGTCAGGAAGGTTCAGGAGAAGCAATATTATGCTAAAAATCATAAGGTAACAACAAGAATAAAATAGAACTAAAGAGCCTTTATCTTCATGGAAGGAAAAAACCCCACTTCTTCAGGTTCTCTTCTCTGTTCTAGTTGGATCCCATGGAAACCTGCAACATTCTCAGCAATGTTTATTTTTTATAGGAAAATGTTTAATTATTAAAAAGGCTGCATCACTGTCTCTTGCCAGCGTCTTACACAGCATGTAGAGTTATACATGCACACAGAAGAGAAAGAAAAAATCTTGCAAGATAAATTAAGGATCAAAGACATTGAATGTAAGTTTCATTTGGCTAAATGCAAGTGTCAACACTGAACCTTTCATCTACACTCCTGCACCATCAGTCAAAACCAAAAAAGCACTTCTACAGTAGATTACTCATGCCCTAACAGAGATTTCCAAAACTGATTGTAGTGAACCATCCCTATTCAACAAGTAAATAAGTGCCTGTTTCTTTCCACTAACTGCAAAAACAAGCAGGGGGACTGGTTTGAACACAAACATTTACACTTAGCCAGATGAACCTCACCCTCAGAGACAAGAGGCAATACAGGTACAGCTGAGAATCAGTCAGGCAGACTCATGAAAATTAAACTATCATGATTATGGTGACAGAATTATGCAAAAGGGAAGAAGTGAATGAACTCCTCAACTCTTTTTCCTCTAAATGCAAAAGGATGGATTATGCATAATGAGTAGCCACGTGTGTGAGGGCATTTTGTACTGCTGAAACCATGGAAAGGTGTGCCTGCTTCACCCTGTACAGCCAGGGAAACAGAAAAAGCAGGACACTCACTTAAACTACTCTTAGGAGTTGTTTTTCATATGTGCATGTTGGGTCTTGTTAAATACTCCTGGGGAGTCTTTTTTCCCTGCCTGGGAACCACAGCAAGCCTGTTCACAGGGCTCTGAAGGACCTTAATGTATCTGGAGGTGTGGCATTAGTACCATTCCAGTGATGCAGCCAGAAATCTCATAAGGAACAGTTTTAGTTCCTGAAATAAGTAAACAGTTTTGATTCATAGAGTTCATGTCCTCCTCATGCAAGTATCCTCCCAGAGACAAAGGAATCATCATTGTAAATCACCTACGACCACAGGCATGCCAGGTAACAAGGTGTATTTGTACTGCCTTGTTCACAAAGATCTCTTCAAGCAGTCTCAAGGAGCATTGCTGATTGTAAAAAAAAGACTCCAAACATAAAATAAATCTGACTTTTTAACTATTAAACACATCTGTTACTTTACAGTTATTGGGTTAATTGGATTTCCTGCTACTTTGAATTAAAATTTTGTTCAAAAGGGTGTTTGTATTATTACTGCTTCAAAAATTTGGTTTAAGTCATGCTTTCCTTCACTGAAATCAGCACAAATCACTGAAATCAAGTAGGTAGCACAAAGGTTCACAGACTTAGTATGGTGAGGGAAGACATTATCAGATTTCTAAATGACATAGCAATTTCCAAGCAGCAGATGTTTCTAATCCTGCAAATACACTTGAATAACATCCTTGTGTCCCATAACACGCTCTGGCATTTCCAATACTTACGTTTTGGCCAAGCAAAATGAAACTTAATTATAACTTACTAGAATGATGAGAGGATATATTTTAGAGGACTACTTAGGCTCAACTAAAGGAAGAACTGCAATGACATTTTTCTCACAAATACTATCTTCTATGAGTGACAGTCCCATAGTTTGGTCCACTTGAACTGAGGCCAGTGAAACATAGAAAATATAATACAGAAGAACTCTGAGAGGGTGAAAATCTGAATTAGCAGACATCATTAAGTATCCAGGCTTTGAAGATGCTTCAGAATTTATAACCAGACATTTCACTGTCAGTCTGTCACATTACCATTTTAATTTTTCATGCATTACTCTTCCACAAAACAATCTGAATATTGAGAAGATCAGGAATAAGAGGAGATTCTCTGATTTTTTTTTTGGAGCTGAAAAATGACAAACTTTCAGATGACAAAACAATTAATTTCAGGGAATAATTGTATGTAAAATTAAAAAAACTTAGTTCTGTGATCTTTAATGAATTTCTGGATTTGTTATACTTTGGTGAGCTTGTTTTCCCTGCTGTATGATACAAGGAATATTGAACTAAGAAGTAACCAATCTGTCTGAAGGCTCTGTCATCACCAAGCACAATTACTTTGGTAACAAACAAGGACTTCAGTTCATTTCATTAGACACAATTTCATAGGAAGGCTTAAGAAAAAAATACTATATATCACTGAAAATTGTATAATATTAAAGAATAGAACTGCCCCCACACTTATGAACATGCTACTGTGTATACATATTTGAAAACAGGTTTTTAAAGTGTATAGATTGACTTAAAAATTAACAACAATGGAACAAAATATTTGTTTTCAGGCAATGATTTAGGAGAGCAGCACAGTGCAGAACTATCATATCTGGTGTCTATCACAGGGCTGTAAAATTAAAATTGAAAGCAATAAAAACAGGAAGAAGTGCTGAAGAGATTTATTCAAAGCAGAGGATAAATTTTCAGCTTTGGTTTGGATGGAGAACAGATGGAGAATCAGTGAAGTAGAGAGGTAGAGGATGACTGTTCTATTAAGCACAAGCTGTACAGAAGATTTTTGCACAGAGTGACAAAGGCATGTGGAGACCGAGTTTGTATTGAACTAGCTGAGCACAGAGTAGGCTGTGAAAAGGAGAAAAGCATAGACTGAGAAGCATTCACCATCCTCCAGAAGTGCTATTTCATGGGGGCAAAATCACTCAGTTTAGAAAAAGGAGAGTTGTTCAGGTCACCTAAATATCATGAAAGCACTAACCCCCTTTCTTAGCATCTCACCAGGAGAAAGGACAGGTTCTTCTGGAAGAATAACAAGACCACTGGGACTAAGCTCCTGTCCAGAGCCACCTGACTTCTGTCTTCTGTAATTAAAGCAGAGGAAAGCTAGGAAGACTAGCAGCTTAAATTAGAAGTGGAAGCAGAATGACTACCCTCATTATGCCACACCAGTGGCGCTCAGAAGTCCAAATGGTGTGCCAGCTCCTCCAAGACATCTCCCCTGTGAGGAATAAACAACATACCACAAAGTCTAAATTTCCATTTTAATTACTCTGCATCTTTATCCAGCACATTTATATGCATCCCAGTATATTTTTAGGAGTTGCTATAGCTTTACTTAAAAGTACAATCTGCTTCAAAGTAAAATTAAAACTTACCTTACATTTTCCATAAGTTACCTGCTAAGCATGCACCAGTCTGCCTTCTCTTCATGTTTTTTTTTGTATTGGCACACTTCTTAAGAAAATTATAACAATGAAGTTTTATATTCCACATAGGGTTTTTCTTCTTTGATTTTGAAAACATTTTTGTGAGAACAATAATAAAACAATATATAAATGAAATGCAACAAAGTCAAAGTAATCTGAAATTCTGTTGGCAAATCTCTGATGCTGACTTTTTCACAATGAAATTTTTTTTTATTCTTTATAATAGCTAAAAAGTGAAAGATTACTGCAGGAAGTGTATAAAGTATGCCCTGTATCACCCCTAACTAGTTTTCCCCTTTTTTCTTCTAATATTCTAGAATAGTGTTTGCTATAGTCGTGAATTTCCTTTAATATCTTTTCAATCACTGAAATAGTACAAACTATAACATCAAGCCTAACTTCCTTTCCCCTGATTCTCACTTTCATCTGTGTTTTCTCAGCTTGGAAAACGAACTTACTTTTAGTTATTTTTCCTTTCAGATTTTCCTGCCTTAACAGAAAACCAGAAGCATTGTACCATTTTCCCCATCCAAAATGTAGTTGAAGAGTCTGTCTCTCTAACCCAGGACAGTGCCATTAATTGTTAAGTAACTCCTGTCAGACATTTATCTAACTTGTTCTTAAAAAAAAACCCAACATACAGCACCAGGTTGCACTAACCCATCCTTTAGAACTGGACTCATCAGCCCTGACATTTAAGCATGTGGAGTTAGGCAAGGTAAATCCTGAGTGTTATGAAATGTCACACATGAAAGTATAAATTTATTTTCTATTGTCAAGCACAACTGAAATTAACTTATGTATTATATGTATTATAGTGGGTTTTATGTTAATAGTAGTTTTATATGTTTAGATATACATTAATTAGTCAATGCTGTGGCTTTGTGCTTCCAACAGACTGAGGCAATTTCACAATCTTCATGTTAGATGCAAACTCACTTTGCTGAGGTTCTGTACTTCTTGCTCTATTATCTAATGGACAAGGAGAGAACTGCCATTAGCCCCAAGGCAGTGACATTTGGGTACTTCTCACAAGTCTCCAAAGTGCTCAGTGCACTGTCCTCCCTTTCCTCCACTATTATTTGACACGTGCACGAACAGCCAGGTCAGACTAAGTGTTTGGGGGCACACCGTGCCAAACTTCAGGACTGGCACAGACACATCTCCCATATATGAGGTGACATTTGCAGTGTTACACAGACCTGTCAGTTAAAACCATTAATACTTGACAACCTCTGTCCTTTAGCAAGGATCCATCCCACTTGTCAGCAGGCACCATGGTACCTTAACAGCTAAGGAAGGACACAGCACACACCTAAACATCTAAACACCATGACTGAAAAAAACGGAACTGAAATTCCAGACAAATGCAAACCTTTAGTTCACTTCAGAGGCAACAGTCTTGTCCTTCAAATCAAACATACTTAATAAATTTTAAAAAATATAAAAGGCACTATGGAAAGACACAGCTCTCAAACACTACTTTTTTTTTTTTAAGTACAAAATTCACAATAACATACTAAATCCAGCAGTCAACAAGCAAACTTTTGCCATGTGAGAAAAGCTCTCTTGTCCTTATGGAAATTTAGCCTGGGGACGCTGAGGTGACATTTTCCGAAGCACTGGTGACAAGCCTCCTCATACTCACTGGACCCCTGCTCATTCATCCTGCAGTCACTGGATGGAAATATATGGGCCCAAACATTTATGGGGATAAAAATACCTACCAGAACACTTTGAAAGCAGATCAGTTTCTCAATTCAACCTACGGCTCAGCTGCACAGTTGTCCCAGCATAGAGAAATCACAGCAATTGGTTACTAATATGCCCACTGCTATCATAGCTCATACCTTTTATGTTGGTGAATTCTGTGTCTCTGTAATTATCAATAAATTTCTTTTTAAGTTTAACACTTCTGTGCATTTCACAATAAGACTCATTCCATTTTGTTACATGTTACCTACCTTAGACAGCATAAAACCATTTGATTTGTAAGTATGCTGCTAATTGTTTCCCTTGTTATCTCTCCCTCAGAAACTTAGTTCACCCAAAAATAAGTCAAATGAATCAAAAAAAGCGTAAGTCAGAGCACTGGCTCCACTACAAATTATTGTCAAAATTTCCTTTGAACTTCAAACAAGTTGCAATTTCAGTCAGTTTGTAAATATTCTTATGCTCATGTAACTCATACACAGTTGTCATCTCCATTTCCATGTCTACCTTTCCTCATTAACAATTTATTTAGCTATCAATGATATTGTTATCAACACAAAATATAGCTACACTGATCTGCATTGATACACTGTTATCTCAAAGCACTTGTACCTGGTAACAGCATAAAAGAAAACTGTGCATGACAACAGTGTGCCAGAAATGCAGAATTACCCTAAGCAGCAGCAAAGATGAAAGCAGTGCTTTTGCAGATTAGTTACATAAAAGGAAAATAGTAAAAGCACCAGTAAGAGAAGGCAGTATCTAGGACTGAATAGTTTACAGCCATGAGAAAGAGTTCTCACAGCAAGGTTTACAGAGAAGAAGGAGAAAAGATGTCTATATATGGGGCACAAGTGAAAGGGAACTCCAGGTGCCCACCAGAAAGATTAAGATCTGAACAATCTCTTTCACAAGATAATTTTAAGTATCTGTAACGATGTGATTTGTGTATCAGCTTGATTCTGGATTAACCACAGTTACAAAGATGTGTAATTTAAAAGAAGATATTATTTGTTCTTAAGATGTATGCCTGGAAATGTTCTTGGAAAGATTATTCCAAAGGAACACTGTCATATCACAAATCCTTATTTACAACACAACTGGTTTACCCAAATCAATTTTAAAATGGAAAGACTCTCAAAAGGCTATCTCATTTTTAATATACATTATGCTATTCTGGTTTTGCATGTTATTTATGGTATACAACACAGTGTGACTAGTCGGGAGACTGATTTTTACTTCCTAGCACTTCCACAGCACAGCAAATACATTAGGTTGGCACAGAGCTTTATGCCACTGCTCGGGAAGGTCCATTTTCCTCCCTCAAATCAGAGATTTTGCGTATTTACTGTTTATGTCCTTGCTTTGTGCAGCTGTCTGTGACATACCTGAAAACTATTCTGTCCATTAGGTCTCTCTTTATAAAGTATCCTTTTCTCTAAGCAATACCACTGTCCAGTTTCTCTCACAGACATCCACCCTGGACCTCATTTCTCTGCTCTGTTCTAGCATCTGTCTCTCCTGAACTGCAACAGAGTGCATAGAATTTAGCTGATGGTCTGTTTCAGACACAGAAAACCACTGGTGCATGTTTTTACCTGCAGAAAAAGTAGGCTGTGACAGCAAGAACAACTGCAGGGGATGACAAAACATCCCTATGTGAGTTTTCTGCATTGCCCACGCCTTCTTCCCAGTGTAGGAAACAATCAGCTATTTAAAAACTAATATAAACAACATCCTGAGTCTCCTTTTTCTCTACAACAGGCAGAAAAGTGTTGGACCTGTGCAGTGCAACCTGCTAGACTTGAGGAGACATGGAGTGGTGTGGAAACTGCTTTAGGACATGTGTGGTAGCTACAGCTGCAGAGAAAAGCAGTAATTCCCACTGACTTTGTTACTGTTCTAATCCCAAAATTTGCACTAATTCACTCCACTCCTCAAAGCCTGAAGCCACAAGGAATCCCCTGCAAGACCTTGTGCACAGAGCATAAAATTCAGTTTTGCTTGTGCTGTGGAAACACTATGACCCCATCTGGCTGTACTCAGCCAAGCTGAGTAGACACAATTCTCAGTGAGTCACACACAAGGATCCTATTCACACCCCCCAGCACCGTCTGCCACCTTCTAACACCATGATATTGACTCAGGACTAGGATATTTTCTGAAAAGTTGCTTGTCTTACATTATCTCCATTACTAATCATCTCCTGAAATGAAGAAGAAACATTTTAATCTAATCATAAAAAGCACATAAAACATCTGTATCTTTTCGCTACCAATCTTAAGCTTCACCACATCACATTTTAGAGGTCTAAATTACATGGAAGTGCCTCATTAAGTTTTCCCATTAAGAAATACTATTATGAGATCAATTTGTTCATTCAGTAGTGTCCATAACCTGGATTAAATATATGTTTTCTTTCAATGGTGTTTATTAAGTTCAGAGGAAGCATCTTTAAATTATTCTTTTCCCTTAAAACATTATGTTCTTGGAATATATATATGTTCAGTAAGAGCAAAGAAAAAATCTACGGAGTACATAAATAAAAACTCTACAGTGTGTCTCTCTACCACATCCATTTCACCTTCCTTCCCTGCCATTCCCTCCCTCTAACAGATACTCATAACTCTTCTGCCTCAGACTCTCCTATATTCTTATTAACGCTATATTGCAACTAATTTGAAAAGCAGACACCCAAATGATACAACAAATTAAGTTATGAGAAGGCAAATCTGCTCTCCATGCAGGGCCTGTGAACAGATTTGTGAGCCTGCTCAATGTTTAAGGATAAGCCTGATTCAATGCAATCATATGTTTTTAAAAACCAAAACATGTACTTTAAGTGAGCATGGCCATAGGAAAGAATTTCTGTAATTTCAGCCTTTTAAATACTTTTTCTTGCATAATTTCATTGCCTCACTTTCTACCTTATATACATCTGCTGAGGGGTTCTGCATCATTAAAATCCCTGAAGTCACAGACACACTACATGTATCAGCAGCGAACAGCTTGAAAAGTCTGGAAAAGAAAGAAAGAAAACAGGAGATGTTTATTTGCAGTGCAGCTGCTGAGGAATAACCACTGTGAGTAGCCATGGCTCGTGGCTGCTGGCCAAGCTGCCTACAGCCATTTCCATGCTGTTCTACAAGGCAAAATAACCAGGCTGTGGTTACCCAAATAAGACACACACTGTTAGGCATAGAAATAAACACCGAGGTGTAACAATAACTACCCACACACCGTCCTGGCACTGTGGTAGGTTGAGTGCTGGAACAGGCTGGGGCAGGCACTGGTTGGGGTGGCTCTGAGGGGTGAGGGGGGATGATCCCCTTGGCCAGGCAGTGCTGGGGGGCAGTGGGGCTGTGGCTCCAGGCAGCCCATGGAGGGCTGTGGGGTGGGTGGTGGAGAGGGAACCAGGAGATGAGGGCAGGCAGGGAGGATGCAGGGATCGAGGATGAGATGCAGGGATACAGGGTCCATCTGTGGTGGGTGGAGGTCAAGGGGAAGGTGGGACCGCTCGGCCAGAGCGAGTGAGTGGGACAGGGACAAGTTAAAGCACAGTTCAGTGCATGGCAGGAGACTGTGCTCTGGTCAGGAAATGGTGCAGCCTCCTCTGTTTTGTTTTAATAGGCTTTTTAAAACACTCACATTATTTGAAATTGGTTGTTTCATTTGTTCTTCTGATGCCCTCGTGTACCCTGTACCATTACCCAAGGCAGCGAATAATGCCTCAAATCTCCCCCTGTGCTGGGCACTGGTGAGGCCACACCTTGAGTCCTGTGTCTGGTTTGGGGCCTCTCAATTCAGGAGGGACATTGAGGTGCTGGAGCGAGTTAAGAGAAGGGCAACACAGTTGGGAAAGGCTATGGAGCAAAAGTGTGATGAGGAGCAGCTGAGGGAGCTGGAGGTGCTTAGCCTGGAGGAGGCTCAGGGGTGACCTTGTTGCTCCCTACAGCTCCCTGAAAGGAGGGTGTAGCCAAGTGGAGGTCAGGCTCTTCTCTGAGGAAACAAGTGACAGCATGACAGAACATAGTCTTAATCTATGCCAGGGGAGGTTTAGGTTGAACATCAGAAGAACATTTCTTCACAGAAAAGGTTATTAGACACTGGAACAGGCTGTCCAGGGAGCTGGTAGAGTGACTGGAGATGTGGAAGGAAAGACTGGATGTGGCACTTGGTGCTCTGGTCCAGCTGACAAGGCGATGTTTGGTCACAGGTTGGATTTGATCTCAAAGGTCTTTTCCAAGACTTGATTCTGTGATTCGGAGACAATCTCATTTCAGTGAAAACATTATTTTACAGATTTTCAATGAACTGTGAGTTTTTGTGATATTCTTGGTTCCTTTATAGGACTCTATTAGCATTTATACATATAAGAGAGTTTACATGATGAAAATAAGTCTTTAAAAATATTTAATTGTATAATTATAGGTATAGGAAACAAAAATTAACATTTAGTGTGAAAATGTCTTTGAGGCATTAAACTGTGGTCTCTCTGCTTTCTAAAACAATTTTGAAATGTCTATTTCTGTCTATTAACATGGATAGTCAATTCAAGTTTATATGAAAATAAAAAATATGAAACCATTACTATTTAACATGATTCTTATGTGATTAAAATTATAATCAGTAAATTGATTATAAACTGATAATAAACCACAGAGAAGTTGGCATTCGGGTCCTCTGCTTATCTTTAGAAACTCAAAACATAACCTTGGAAACCTATTCATTATCTCCAAAATTGATGTATTTCTTTATTTTTTTACTGCAACTAACAGCATATCAAGGGCCTGAAGCTGGCAGAATGCCTCTATTTCATTTCAAAACTACAACAGTTTACACAAATCCTTTTCTCCACCTCCAGCCATCCCTGCCTCTATCCCATCACCACTTTTTTTTTTCTGAATAAGCTTCCAAAGGAATCTGGAAACTAACTTTTTCTAACTTTTTTCAACTTGATTAGCAGGGATTTCTCTTCCATAAACCTTTGACATTATAAACAGTATAAGAACAAGTACCTTCTTACTCCTTAAAACCTTCTCTAATGCACCAACCTGTCTTTCAGCATCTTGCAGGTGCCCTTTCAGGTATGAAACAGTCAAATTATGTTAAGCTTTTTTGGTTAGAGACAGCCCATGGAATTTTACCTTGAATCCCATAGATACATAGATATCTAAAATCTATTTATTGAGCTCAGAAATTTTTCTGTGACTGAGACAAAATCTGCATTTAAATGGTATATGCCTGAAAGTCACCAAGCTTTAGCATGAAGATTCTCTGTTGGTAGTTTGTTCCAGTGGTCAGTCAGACCCACAGCTGTGTCTTCATATTTGAATCCATTCACTGCTCTTGTTAAACCTCCCTTCATTAACTTTAAAAGCTTTTTAGTGCTTTTTTTCCCTCCCTCTGTAAAGGCACTCATGCAATATGGCCAAGTCACCACCTAGTGTTCTTCTTTTGCTAAGTTTGAGCTTCTTACATATTTGATCCTGCAACAATTTTAAGCATTTCTTTTTCAACACCTTTGGCAGTTCTTTAAGGCACTTTTTCCAGTATTTCAACATCCTGTCAAAAGTGTTTGTTTCAAGAAGTGTATGATGACCTGAAGTGCTGAGGAGTGGCAAAGTAGCACAGTCTTGCAATAAAATTAACTTTTACAAAAGGCTTTTAAGGAGTTATGCTTGATGCAACAGATTGGGATCAGGTAAGTTGTATTGCATGGTTCTGTGCTATATTGGTGAAGCCACACCTTGAGTGCTGTGTTCAGTTCTGGGCCCCTCAGTTCAGAAAGGATATTGAGGGGCTGGAGCGGGGCCAGAGAAGAGCAACAAGGCTGGTGAAGGGACTATGGGGAGAGGCTGAGGGAGCTGGGGTTGTTTAGCCTGGAGAAGAGGAGGCTCAGAGGTGACCTCATCACTGTCTAGAACTACCTGAAGGGAAGTTCTGGCCAGGTGGGGGTTGGTCTCTTCTCCCAGGCACTCAGCAATAGGACAAGGGGGCACAATGGGCTCAAGCTCTGCCAGGGGAAATTTACGTTGGATATCAGAAAAAAATTCTTTACAGAGAGAGTAATCAGGCATTGGAATGGGCTGCCCAGAGAGGTGGTGGATTCACCAGCCCTAGAGATTTTTAAACGCAGATTGGACGTGGCACTGAGTGCCATGATCTGGTAAAGGGACTGGAGTTGGACCAAGGGTTGGACTTTATGATCTCGGAGGTCTTTCCCAACCCAATCAATTCTATGATTCTATGATATTTATATGCTGTCTTCACCTCAGTGTGACCCCTCACATTGCAGGGGGTCACACACCACACTGGGAACCCAACGTCCTGCTGCTGGAGGCATCTCCTGTGGTCCCTTCCAAGGCGTCTCTGAGAGTCACTCAGTGCAGGCAGGTGGTGGGTTGAGGTGTCACACAGTGTGTGGCCCCTGGGAGCGATGGATGTGATGACAGTGCAACAACCACCTCCCTCAATCCACTGGTGATGCTTCACTACCCCTGTACTGGGGGGCATCAGGCACAGCATCGCCAGCCAGGTGAGGGAGGGGATTGTCCCACTCTGCTCTGCACTGGGGTGGCCTCACCTGGAATACTGTGGGTAGTTGGGGCACTGCAATATAAAAAGGACATTGAGCTGTTAAGAGAGTGTCCGAAGGAGGGTCATGAAGACGGTGAAGGGTCTGCACAGGAAGCCATATGAGGAGCAGCTGAGGGCGCTGGTGTGTTAAACTGGAGGAGGCAGAGGGGAGACCTCATTGCAGGTACAACGTCCTCGTGAGAGGCAGAGGAGGGGCAGGCACTGATCTCTGCTTTGTGGTGAGCACTGACAGGACTCGGGGCAACACCACAACGCTGAGTGGGAGGAGGTTTAGGCTGCCCATTAGAAAAGGGTTCCTCTCCTAGAGGGTGGTTGGGCACTGAACAGGCTCCCCAGGGCAGCGGCCACAGCACCAAGCCTGACAGAGCTCAGTTTGGATGACACTCCCGGGCCCATGGAGTGGCGTGTCCTGCGCAGGGCGAGGGCTCGACGATCCTGATGGGTCCCTTCCCACTCCGGACATTCCCTGATCCCCAATCCCAGCCCCAGATGGCCCCCGGCCCAGCCGAGGGCACACGGCAGGGACGGAGCCGCGCCCGCCGCATCTGCCGGGTCACAAAGCGCCGATCCCCCGGGCCACAGAGCGGCACCGCTGCAGAGCGGCCGGGCGGGGCGGCGCTGGCGCCCCCAGCGGCCGGACGGTGCTGTGCGGAGGGACCGTGCGAGGCGGACGGAGGGAGGCGGACGGAGGGAGGCGGACGGAGGGAGGCGGACGGAGGGAGGCGGACGGAGGGAGGCGGACGGAGGGAGGCGGACGGAGGGAGGCGGACGGAGGGAGGCGGGCCCGGCCGTGCGGGAGGGACGGGGGAGGCGGGCCCGGGCCGCACGGGAGGGCGGTGCCGCCACAGCCCAGCGCCGCGGGCGCTGCACGGCCCCAGGGCCGCCTCACGGGAGCCGGGCCGGGCCGCGGGCTCGGCGGGTGAGCGAGGCCGCGGCCGCGGCCGCGAGGGACGGAGAGCGGCGGGCGGGCCCCCGGGCAGGCGGGGAATATCGGTGCGGGCGGGCCCGAGCAGGGGGACGGCGGCGCGGTCGGGCGGTTTTTTTCGGTTGCTGTCCGGGCGGCCGCCGCCGCCGCCCAGGGCCGGAGGGTCCCCCCAGCGGCTCCTGTGCCCCCGGGGCTGGGACGGGCACCGTGTGTCGTCGAGCTCCCGGTGTGTGGTGCGGCACCTGCCCGGGGCGCTGGGCCTGGTGGGCGCTGCAGGAGGCGGTGACGGTCTGGGCGCGGGGCACTGGGGGGCAGTGGCAAATGAATCTCCTGCTCTGTCGCCTTTTCCAGGTTCGTTGGGATAGTGGAAAACATCCCTTCTGTCACAGGAACCTCTCCAGATGGCCCAGGAGGCTTTAGCATCCTGGCGTGTCCTGTGAAGCACGTTATTTCGAGCCTCCCGGCCATCAGTAAGTGTTGCCCAGCCAACATCCAGTGTTAAAGTTCCTGCACGTGGCAGCTGCTTAGCAGGGTCGAGGTTGGTTGTATTGGAGGGTAGAGGAGAGGCCAGGTAGATAGTGGAGAAGTTGAGTTGGAAATGTCTCTGATAGTGCTTTTCTACCATAAGGTAGGATCCAGTGTACTTAAACTTATCCCTGACAGGCATTTCCTTAATTGGCTCTTACAGATTATGAAATTCATGGAGTGCCTTTCCCCCCTCTCCAAGGTAACCTGCTTGAATGCTTAGCTATCACTTATAATCACAGTTTTTCCTTAATAGCTGACCTAAATCTTTGCTGGAACTAATCTGATTATTATCTTGCACTATCCAGAGTATGCCTGGAGAGCATGGATCCATGTTCTCCTATCAGCAAGCTGGTGGGTGTTCTCCAGGCAGAGATCCCAATCCTCCGTGTGTCTCTCTGGTCCCTGAGCTCTGTTAGGCATTTCCATCATCCTTGGACTCTGAAGTAGGTGCAGTACTCCAGTGGAGATGCTGTAGCAGTGAGGGGATGGGGTAATTACCTTCCTTGTGTATGGCATCTCTCCTAAAAACATTGCAGAATGATGCTGTTTGGCAACTTTCTCACATTACTGAAATACTCACTTTGTGACCCACTGTAAGCCAGGCCGTTTTTTGCTATACTTCTACTTAGGCAGCTATTCCTGAAGAGGTATCCAAGTTGGTGGGGTTCTTTTCCTTAGCTGAATATATTATTTTGCCCTTGTTATTGGTCTGAGAAGAAGTTATCTTGATCATCATAACATAACTTTCTATGCAGTTTTAGTCTTTGAAATCCACTCTTGCAATCCTCTTCCTCCAAGTTTAGGATCATCCACAAATAATTAATGAAAATACCCAGTGGTGCCAGGCCCTGCACTTTGTGTTAAACCCTTCCAGTCTGACAGTTTGACTTTCTCAAACACTTCTTGCTTTTCATGTTTCCCATTAAAGCTCCATCTTGTTCTGTGCCATGACTTTGCAGCTGCACCAAACCCTGTGGAGAATCTTAAGTGAGGAAACCATCACTTCCATTAAATTGTCTTTTGTGCACAGAGTAGGGATTGCTCATAGCTCATATATAAAATCCCAGACTTTTCCAAAGTGTTGGTGCCTTGTGTATGGCTTCTTTTAAATTCTTTTCTCATTCATTTCCTCAGAAAAATCTGCTTTGATCCCAACTTCCTTCAAAATTGCATTTGTTTTTTAGAGAGCTTTCTGGAATAAACATACAAATGCCTGGTTCTGGCCTGCTTAAGACAGGATCAGATTTGTAGATAATACATTAATGCTTGGTTATACTTCTAAGGGATCACAAATGGTCTGTGAAGATGAGAGTGAGATGTGATGTGCTGAAAATTGTTAATACTGAAATAATCAGAAAATACTGTGAAAACAGCAACTTGTTGATTTGAATGAAAGGACTGGTGTTGTCATGGAAATGCAGCAGAAACCTGATGGTAAGCCTATGTAAACAGCAAAGTTTCTTTCACTTAAAATTGTGCTTCACTGTGGAAATATTACAAACTATAAATTCTAGGGTTTGGTAACTAAGCATAGGTGAACATTATGTGTATATTGACTTCAGTGGAAGGAAGAGTCCAGCACTGACAGGATCCTAAGCTGAGTAATCACACAGGTATTGTACTCTGTCTGCTACAATAATTTATTTTTGTTTCTCATTCTGATTTTTTTAGATGTCTCAGTTTAAAAATCATGGAGCTGGGAAGGGCGAAGCTCCTGCGAACCGGCCTCAATGCCTTATGCCAAGCAATTCACCCAGTGCATGGACTTGCCTGGACAGACGGGAAACAGGTGATACTGACTGCAGTACACCTGCACAATGGAGAGCCCAAATTCGGTGACTCGAGTGTTTTTGGTCAGTTTGAGCACGTCCATGGGCTGTACTGGGGCCCGTGTCCCCCCGAGGGCCCAGCCCTGCTCACGGTTCAGCACAAAAAGCACATCACCATTTGGCAGCTCTGCTTCAGCGGTGCCGACAGGAGCAACCTCTTGGTGTCTCAGATCTGTGACATCAGTGAGCCGTACCCTGTGCTCCCCCAGGGCTGCGTGTGGCACCCCAGCAAGGAGGTGCTGGCCGTGCTGACCACCCGGGATGCCTCTGTCTTGCCCTCTGTCCACCTCAACAGCTCCAGGATCAGCGCAGATATCAAGGGCAGTGGGCTCGTCCACTGTGCGTGCTGGACCAAGGATGGCAACCGCCTGGTCGTGGGCGTGGGCAGTGCCCTTCACTCTTACATTTGGGATGACGCTCAGAAAACGCTGAGTGCTTGTTCTTTCTGCCCAATCTTTGACGTGGGAGGCTACATCTGTGCCGTCAAGGCCACAGAGAATTCCCAAGTTGCCGTTGCCACTGAGCTCCCTCTGGACAAGATCTGTGGCTTAAATGCTGGGGTTGCGTTTGAAGTTCCCTTGAGCGTTGAAACGGAGTCGTTCCCCTCTCAGTCCAGCCTGGGCGGGGAGGAGGAGTATTCCATGGATGGGGGGAAGAAGTCCCTGGACACTGAGAAGCCCTTGTCTGTAGTGACATCTCCTGTGGACCTAACTCATATACTTTCGAGCAAGCAGGGTGCTGATTCCAGCCCTCTCCTTCACCTGAGGCCCAAGGACTATCTGACAGGGAGTGGCCAAGATTCTTCACACCTCATCCTGGTGACGTTTGAAAGAAAGGTTACCTCTACCAAAAAGGTGAGCATCCCTGGCATTCTGGTTCCTGACATAATGGCTTTTGACCCCAGAACTCAAACTGTATCGGTTGCCTCCAATACTTGTAATGTTATTTTAGTCTATTCACTGACTTCATCCAATTTACCCAATATTCAACAAATCCAACTAGAGAAAAGTGAGAAACCAAAGGGTTTGTGCTTCTTGACCAATAAATTGTTACTGATAATGGTTGGAAGCCAAAAATTCAGTGACCCTGCGTTTCTTCCCTCTTCAAGATCAGACAAATACATGATCCGATTGATGATTAAGAAACTAATATTTGAGGATGGTCCTTCAACATGTGCATCAGTGGATGGCAGCTCCAGTTTGAATGTTTCCAACATTCCTCATGATCCCTCTAGAGATGTTCACCCTCTGAGCCGTGGGCTCCTGATACCGGATCGCTCTGTCCTTCAGTCCCCTACAAGCCGAAGGAAACTCATTGAAGAAATCAAGAGTCCTGCTTATGAACAGAACTTGGTGTTGAACATGAGTGACCTCAAAGACAAAAAGATTTCCCTGAATTTTCCTCCAGCTGTTGAGACTCTGGATGCTGAACCGGTCAATCGGACTGTGGCACTGTCTGCTGCATCAAACAAGCCAACATCTCCCAAAAGGCAGGCAGAGGCACCATCCAGAATACCCAACTCTTACAAGAATTACCTGTTCAGTGAAAAGGAGGCAAGTTACTTTTTGAAAAATGTGGAGAAACTGTCTAGTAACTTCACAGAAATGCAGCATCATCTCTGTGAATTAACTGAGCTGCTAAAATCTGGGAAGAGGAGTCTTCCAGTGTATCCACCTTCTCAGGAACCGTCTTTTATTAACATCACCTGCCAGGTAATTTTAATATTGGAAGCCTTAATGATGAAATCCGTTTATGGCTTAATGTTTTTTGTAATGTTCCTGTAGGTGGGACTGCTGTTAAAAGTCCCATTGCTCCTTAGACTTCCAGTGTTTTGAAAAGCAATAGGAGATCCGGGAATGTGCAGCTCCCTGTTCCCACCTCATGCTGGGCTGAGCCCCTCGGCTCTGACCCGGGCAGCCACACCTGCTCCCTCTGCACAGGGGCTGCTGGGACTCCAGAGGACCCACATGTGGCAGCTCAGTTGTGGAATTCAAGCCCTGTATGGAGTTCTCAGAAGGGAATGATTTCCTAAGCAACTTCCAAAGCCTTATGTTCAGAAATTTAGACAAGTCAAGATTTCCTCATATGGGAATTGTTATCAATCTCCCACTCTCCTGTGAGGACAACTAAAATAATGGAGACTGAAAGTAAAGCTAATTGCTTTGGCTCAGAAACAGAAATGTTGCTAATTAGCATCTGGGAGGAAAGAGACCATTAGGGATGCAATAGATAATTCCATTAACAGAGATTTAAAATGGATTTAAAATGAAATTTCTTGTGAAAAACACTTTCATTGCCTGACAGATTTGCTCTTGCAAAATCTCATGCTAGAAAGGGTAAGTTACCTGAGTATCAAAACCTGGCACAAATCTACTAGGTCTCTTCTAGAAGTCAGGTTAGTAAACCTTAGTCAATATGCAATAAGCTCTTATTTTTCAGCTTTATTTTTGCAAAAAATTATTACCATCTTTTGCAGCATTGAACTCTCAGGCCCTAGATCATGTTCCCTCATTCTCTTCACTTTTTTTCCATTGTAAACATTTAATAACTAATATCTTATTTTTGTAGCTCTCTTAAATATTAATTATGTATGGAGCATTACTCTGAAAAGTGAACATTTCCCTCAGAAAGTCTGATGTTGCATTTATGAGGTGTTTCTTAGAAACCTTTAATTTGAGGTAGCACAAATCTTTGTTAAATTCTCGTACTCGGCTCTTGTTTTAAATGTGCTTTGAAACTGAGTTCTAAATATCACCTTGTCTTGATGTCCAAGGACAGGTTGGATGGGGCTTGGAGCAACCTGGTCTGGTGGAAGCTGTCCCTGCCTGTGGCAGGGGCTTGGAACTGGACAACCTTTATGGTCCCTTCCAACCCAAACTATTCTGTGATTCCAAGAGCTGGGTTAGCTGCACTTGCATGGAGCTTCACAGATTAAAGTAGTGCCTCATTTTCAGTCAAAAATTTTGCTCACTGATGATTTATGGCAGGAAAAGCATTTGACCTTTGAATTACAAATGACATCGGAAAATCTGGCAGAAAATGCTGGGTTTTAACTTCAGCCAGAGTATTTTTGATTGAGAAATTGTTAACAGACAAACAGGGATCCTCACCTCGTGTGCTGAGCCCTGATGGTTTCTCAGCTTTCCAAGTGATGAGATGTATTTTACAAAATACTGCGGAAACCAAAGTATCCCACATGAATAGGTTTTTGACAGGGATGGGTTTATCAGTACAGAAGGCGAAGAGCACATGAGAATCTTCAATGCAAGAGCATTGAAGGTGTGTCAGGGGAAGTTGAGGTTCCATTTTAGGGAAAGGTTCTTCACCCAGAGGGTGGTTGGGCACTGGAACTGTTACAGCATCAAGCCTGTTTGAGTTCTAGAAGCGTTTGGACAAGGCTGTCAAGCACATGGTGTGACTCTTGGGATGGTCCTGTTCAGGGCCAGGAGTTGGACTTAATAATCCTTGTGGGTCCCTTTCTGCTCAGGATGTTCTGTGATTCCATGATCTCCACCTTCCCCTCTGCCATACGCTGTCCTTATGGGTGCATCGGTCCATTCACAGCATGGAAAAGGAGACAGAATTTACTTGATCACGTTTTTGTTGTGACCCAGAGATATTATCAAGGCTTCCCTGCAAAGTGATGTGGTTTTGTGAATTTTATTCTGCACAAAGTGTGTAGTTTTGGCAACAACTAATTTTTTTAGATATAAAAAATGTTTTGCTCTGCCCCACTGGGCATATTTCTTGGAGATGCTTTTTGGATTTAAGGCTTGGGGCAGTGATGGTCAGAGGTGAGACAAACAAGCTCTTCCGAGTTGTGAGTCTGTTCCTCACCCCAACATTCACGGGCAGGAGTTCTCTCATCTTCTTAAGTTGTGGATCAAAGAGGGGGTGTGTGGAGATGGGAAACCTGCAGCTTTACAAATTCCCTGGGAAAATGTCCTTCCCAGGTGGAAGGATGAGAGTGAGGATTGCACTGTGGATGAAGCTCATGGTTTCTTCAGCAGCAGTGCGTGATGTCCTCTCTTGTTCTGACACATGTGAATGAGCACAGTTCTTTGCTGCAGCCACTCGGAGCAGCTGTTTGAGAGCTGAGACTTTAAAGGATAAATCTTGCAAATGGGTCTGAATGAATGTAGCATTTGAGTTTCTGTGATCCTGTTCTGATTAGTGCCATTCTGACATCTATGCTTACTGTATGGCGCGGTGTCTAATGACTCTTTCTCACGTTTACAGAAGCAGCTTTCCAGAAGTGACTCAGATGAAAGTCGAGCTGTTCTTCTTTGCAATGGTAAACTCTGCCTAAACGTCGTCCAGCAGATATTCAACCTCTCTCTTGTGGAAATGCAACATGGTATGTTGTGATTATCCAATAGAAACACTTTAAACATGTGTTTTCCAGAGAAGTTGTGGATGTCCTATCCCTGGAAGTGCTCAGGGCCAGGTTGGATGGGATTTGTAGCAACCCGGTCTAGTGGGAGATGTTGGAACTGGATGGTCTTGAAGGTCCCTTCCAACCCAAACCATTCCATGATTCTATGATTCTGTGTGACATTCTCAGTGAGCAATATACATATTCCAACCCCAAACAATTATTAATAAAAGTTTGTTCACTTGTATTTGAACTTAAAGATTCCTCTCTGTTCTTTTTACTGCGAAGAATCTTTATGTTAAAAAGAAAAGAGCCAACTTTTATGTATTGAAAACCCCTTAGCAAGTAACTGGTTACACAGAGGACTTACTGTCAGTACTGTTCTATTTAAGTTTTCAGCTATTCTAAAGACAGAAGTCTGAATTACAAGGTTTGGGTGTCTGGTGGTTTTGGGAACACAATTTTCTATGTTTTATTCTGTAGCTCCAGCATCTGGTCTCCTTTAAGAAACACTGCAGTCCTTTATAAACACAGAAGTAGCTCTGTACCCCTTAGCAGTGCATTTCACATCAGTTTTTGCAGTGAAGGACACTGCCTGTCTCACTGCTGTCATCTCTGCTGTTACCTGTTCTTGCCATGCCCATCCCCTGTGTCTGTGTACATGTCAATTCTGAGTGTCTTACTCATGGCAAAGGTAGAAAACACTTTTGGGATATGATCCCTCACTACTCCAGGTGTTCCCTGTACTGTATTCCAGCTTTTTTCCCAGTGTGTCTGCTGTCTGCTTGCAGACCACTGAGCAACCATCCCAAATCTAAGGCCCCTGCTCTTACCATTGTGCAGGTTTTATTTCTCTTTAAGTAGTTGTTGGAATATGATTTTTTGAAATACAAATGGGCAAAGTAGGAATGGTATTTTCAAGTTTGGTCCAAATGAGATATTAAGCTGAAAGACTAAAGTGTTTTGTGCTTTTAAGCTACAATCTTCTTGTGACCTTGCTTGTGACATGAGGTTACATAATTTAAATTTACAAACAGCTGGAAATGTTTCTCTGAATTCCCTTACCCACTCTGAACTCTGTTCTTTTGCTTCATCAGCTTAATGGATATAAGTATAAAAATTTTCTGATTTACATGGATTGGCTGAAGTCAGTACTTCAGATTCAGTAAATTATTTCAAATTGTAAAAAAATGCTAACGATGAAGTCAAAAGGCAAATGGACCAGAGACATGGGGTTTGTACAGTACAGTGTAGTGTTCTGTCCTTTATTTATTGGAATGAAGTATATTGAAATTACACAATAGAAGCAGTTTCTAAATTGTCTATATTACATTAATTTGTCATTTAATTTACTAAATGTCTGCTTTTTACAATATCTGCACAACTGTGAAGCAGCTTATCAATAGCTAATTAAAAACAAGTGTGGATGGTTATGAATCATTTGAAGTGTGCATTTATTATTGTCTCATCTTGAGGCAAATTTCGTCCTAGTTGCCAAATGTCTTTTGGGATATATAACCTGTGTCTTCCCTTACTTTTTTTTTTTTTGGTAGAAAAGCTATAAATGTACAGAAGCATTTCATTCTAGAAGAAAGTCCTGGAGAAGAGGAGGCTCAGAGGTGACCTCATCACTGTCTATAACTACCTGAAGGGAAGTTATAGCCAGGTGGGGGCTGGTCTCTTCTCCCAGGCACTCAGCAATAGGACAAGGGGGCACAATGGGCTTAAGCTCTGCCAGGGGAAATTTAAGTTGGATATCACAAAAAAATTCTTTACAGAGAGAGTAATCAGGCATTGGAATGGGCTGCCCAGAGAGGTGGTGGATTCACCATCCCTGGAGATTTTTAAACGCAGATTGCTGAGTGCCATGATCTGGTAAATGGACTGGAGTTGGACCAAGGGTTGGACTCAATGATCTCCAAGGTCTTTTCCAACCCAATCGATTCTATGAAATAGGTTTTATACCTTAAACATACCTAATTACACCAAAAATTGTCAACAGCTGCTTACGTGTCTTCACAGGTTCCTCTTGGATCGTTCTCACAGCGGACAGCGAGGGCTTTGTTCCCTTAACATTTACATCCATGCAGGAGATCATCATAAGAGATGCCAGTGCAAAAGGCTACAGTGCCCGTTCCTCCAAAACTTTGGACATCATCAGTTCCACACAGGGGTGTAGATCTGCTTCTTCTGAAAGCCTGGATATCACCTTGGAAGTCCTCAGGGACTGCTCCTCCAAGACCTTGGACAGCGGCAGCGCTTCGGAACAGCCCGGCAATAAAATGTAGTTTTGACAGTGATTTTGCAATGCCTGTCTGATGGTGGGGGGCTTTTTTATTTACTGTGTAGGACTGCAAGTTCTCAACAACAGTCTCAAATGATTGTTGGATTTCTATGCTTTTTGTTACATTGTAAATTATTTATTTGATCCTTGGAAGCATTGACTTTTTTTTATACTGAGCAGTGTTTTTTTAACTATGCCTCTTGCAGTACAGACCAGGTCTTTGTACCAGCAGTTGAAAATGTGTGTTCTTACAAGTTTCTGAGCTCAAGTTTACATCTTGGTCTTTACTATGTTGGTGTTTTTAGATAATAGTAAACTGGGATAATACAGAAATCCTCGAAAGCGCTGCCTTGTCCCCTATTTCTTCACTTCTGAGGAAGCCTGAAATACTACACTGGTGTTATGTAGGAACAGTGCCTGCAGAAGTGCACCTGGGTTTGCACTGGTGTAAGCACCAGTTTAGGTTCATGGAGTTTGGGACAAAGTATAATCATGTGGAATATCCATAGTGTGTAGAAGCAAGATCCTTTTCTCCTCCTGTACCTGCCCATAGCACCTCTCCGTGCTTCCATCTCTGTGGATTTGGGGAAGTGGCTGTCACGTGTCTTTTTTGTGGTTGGAACATCCAGTTAAAACCTGACAGAAAAAAATGTTCTGTGGGTTTTTGTAGTGAAAAAGAGAGAGAAAATGCAAAGGTGAAGTTAGATAAAGTTTATGTAAGCACAAGTTTATGTAACGTGGATTGCAGCACTGAAGAAAAGACTAATCCAAGATTGCTCCCCATAAAATCACAGCATGATAACATTAAGCAGTTTATCAGGCTTTCACAGTGGCGCTTGCTGTGTGAGAAGGCATCAAGTGAGTAGATTATAGAATTGGAGCTGCTGTCTCAGGACTAAGATAATCTTTTTTTTTCATTGCCTATTTGGAAATTTAGCCACTGTCCACAAAAATGCACTATTAAAGTTACAACAGTGGCAAAAGCTGCTGAGAGCACTCAGCATTGCATGGTGCAACTACAAGTTACAGCTTTTGATGAACAGGGGAGGAGAGAAAGGGATGGAATAATTTGGCAACCATGGGCTTCGTCCTTTACATAACAATTGTGTTCTCAGTAATGGTCACTGTTTAATCAGCAGGTGGTCCATGATTAAAGCTCCCCTTACCAGAAAGTCATTGAATCCAGAGCCTCAGCACTGGGTGTGCATTCAAAGCAGGCTCGATCCTGGGGACAGTCCGTGTTTCTTCACAGCTGCCTGACAGTCTTTCTTCATGCCTGTTTCTGGTTCTAACATCCCACTAGCCCACAGGAGGAGAGGGTTAGGGCTGAGCACACTTGGCTCTGCATGACACATTGCCCTTGAATTGCCTCAAATGCTGCTTCTAGTATTTCATTATGCAGCCAAGCAGTGTGAAAAAGAAAAGAGACCAAAAACCCTGGTTTTGTGAAATTTGGAATTCTGCTTTGCAAAATGTTGTTTGCACAGCAAAGCCTCTTAATAGCATGAAGTAATAGTGTTGCTTTGTTCTGGTATGTACTGTCTAGTAATTATAGAAACCAGTGTGCCATGGGTTAGTAGTCTTAAGGTAAGCTAGACACTTCAGTAGGATGAAATGGTAAAGATCCAAGATTCTGGACAGACAGAGCCAAGGTTTTACAAGTTTGACAGGCCATGTCATAGAACAAAGAAAATTTGCTTATTTTGAAATTGTTACCCATTTGTATTATGTCTAGATTGGCAAAAGACAGTCTCCCACCAGAAGCGAGCTCAGTCTCAGGTTGCACCAAACAGATTTGAAGAGCTCCTTCAGCTTCCCAGGTGAGCACCAGGAACTACCTGTACACAGGACATTGCCATGTGGGGTAACTGAAGAGGCACAGCAAGTGCAAGTCACCCACTAAAAAGTTTGGTCAAGGGATTACACTGGCCCTGGTGCACTCTGTGGGCAAATACTGCATTTAAAGTATAACCCTAGGAATCTCAAAAGAAGGAAATCCTTACATTAAGAGAATTGCTTATTTCATGGAATTATAGAATGGTTTGGGTTGGAAGGGAGCTTGAAGATCATCCAGTTGCAACCCCTTTGCCATGGGCAGAGACACCTTTCACTAACCAGGTTGCTCCAAGTCCCTTCCAACCTGGCCTTGAACACTTCCACAGGGATGGAGACAGCCACAGCTTCTCTGGGCAACCTGTGCCAGGGCCTCATCACCCTCACAATATAATTTCTTCCCGCTATCTAATCTAAACCTGCTCTTTTGTCACTTTAAAGCCATTTCCCCCTTGTCCTATCACCACAGGCTCTTGTAAAAAGTCTCTCTCCAGGTCTCTAGCACTGGAAAGTATTCTAAAGTCTCCCTGGAATCTCTTCTTCAGGCTGAACAACCCCAACTCTCTCAGCCTGTCTCCATAGGGGAGGTGCTCCAGCCCTCTGAGCATCTTTGTGGCCTTCCCTGGACTCACTCCAGCAGGTCCATGTCCTTCCTCTGCTGGGTATCTCAGAGCTGGATGCAGCACTCCAGGTGGGGTATCACGTTTGGCTGTCTGGGCTCTGAGTGCACATTGCCAGCTTGTGTTGAGCTTCTTGTCAATCAACACGCCCAGGTCCTTCTCCTCAGGGCTGCTTGATTTGTAATCACAAGATTATTCCTAAAGCTATGGGCTGGTCTGCACTGAAACAACATTAAAAAAAGGCCCAAATCAGTGACAAGTTACCAAGCATAACCCAAGAGTCCTTAGGAGAGACTACAGAGTGTTTTGGGGGAGTTTTCTTCTCTTACGGCTCCTTTTTCACCTCTACAAGTCTCTCTGAGAATTCTGGAGTTGCCCATTCTCTCTGCCTGGCCAGCTCAGCACAGCTGAGACTTCAGGAGTCTGGAGCTGGATCCAGCTTGGCTCCATCCCACATTGATGTCAGCAGTACCTGTGCACTGAGACTCATGATCCAACACGACCAGCACTGGGGGAATTGTTGAAGCTGCTGGATGTGGCAAATGTGCAGATGACTTCAAAGGTGATCAAAGGGTGAGTTTCTTTTGGAAACACAAAGAAGTAATTCCTCATGGGCTCCAAACAATTTGAACAGAAACACTGTAAACCTGGTTCTACCATCATGGTGACAAGCTGATGGCCCAAGCTGGCCTTAGGCAGGAAAAAACATCCTCTGGGTAAAACATAAAATTCCATGATGGAAAACACTAAGGTGCAAAGAAAATCCTTTTTACCCTTTGCTGAGTGTAGATGATTCCATGTACATCAGCAAGGACACACTGGCAGGGTGCTGGGTCTAAAGTAGCTCCATGGGTGAAGCTGAGCAAGTGACCATCAGTTCCATTAGACCTGAGCAATTCTTCCTTACCATCTACAGAAGTGCACAGCAAAAATGAGGACAGACAGCTGAAGGGTGTAGCTGAAAGTCATGGTCTCATCTAACATCATCAGGGATAAGAAATAGATCAGGAAATAAGATTTATTTCTGCTTCTGCTGTAGAGCAAACATGCACATTTCCCAACCATTCTACAACTCTGCTGCTATTCCATTGGGGTCAGAGGCTGCTGCTCTGTAATGTCTCTGAAGTGGTACTGAGGACCCAACTCTGCAAAGTGCCACAGCTCAAGGACCATTATCCCTCCATTGTTTGTTCAGCTCTGTCATGCCAGGCTGTGTCTTCAGAGACTAAATTTTCAGGTGCAATATAGCAAAAATTTCTCCTCCTCTGCCTCAGAGACAGACAAATGCTGCTGCTCTGTCTTTTGAATGAAGCTTCCCAGTGAAATAGCATCTGTTTGTGCAGCAGATTTGGTGCTTAGTGATATGAAAGCTCTCTGAATTCATACTTTAGGACTACAGCTTATAAGCATTTTTGTAGTGATGATACCCAGCACTCGTGCTGCACATTTGAACTGTAGTCTTGCAGAGAATTAAGGTAAAAAGGTTAAGGTAAAAAAAAAAAGGGGGGGTGGGGGGAAGGAACTGACAAGAGCAGGGTATTCTTTAAAACATTGCCCACTTCAGCTACTTTACTGAGAATGCAGACGGTGAAATAGGGATGAGACGACACAGCAGAGATTGAACTGAGCAGCAGTTCTTATAAAGTACAGGACTGACTTAGGGAATTAGTATTCAAATCTTCAGAGCCTCTCTGAAAATCCAGTGACCTGACACAGAAGGTCCCAGCCTTCAGGAACTCCCCAGGGACAGATGTCTGAGGTGGTATCCACCTATTAAAATGGGGGACTCGGCACAAGGGATCTAATCCAGCTAAGCCGAGGCAGGTCAGGGAGCTCACAGGCAGGCACAGCGAGGCAGGAGGGAGAACACGTCTGCAGGAGGCACAGCCTCCAACAGCAACCCCCTCCCTCTGTGCCAGGTAGGGAAGCAGCTCAGATATGTGGTTACCTGTGACCTGTGGGGGAGGTTTAATTTGGATATTAGGGAAAGGTCCTTCACCGAGGGTGGCTGGGCACTGAACAGGATCCCCAGGGCAGTAGTCACATCACCAAGCCTGACAGAGTTCAAGAAGCCTTTGGATGATATTCTCAGGCACATGGTGTGCCTCAGGCATGGTCCTGTGCAGGGCTAAGGGTTGAACTTGCTGATCGTTGTGTATCCCTTCCAATTCAGCATATTCTGTGATTATCGTTAAGCAGGAACTACAAGGGGGATGACCTGGAAGGGGAGACTGGGATGACAGTTGGACCTGGTGACCTTAAAGGTCTTTTCCAGCCTTAATGATTCTATGAGTCTATGACTAGTGACCAGCTCAGCTACTGACTGCCAGCAACCAGCCCAGTACGGAAGATTTGGGCTGCCATCACTATGCTTCAACAAGGACAAGGAACTGGGCATGGTTTGCCTTATGGAGCACTACCCAGCGACGCATAACTCCATTATCCTTTTCTTTCCTTCCTCTATCTGTGTAAATCCATTTGTTGGAATTGCTTGCATGCAGGTGGGGAAGTGCTGTCCATTAGGCACCCGACTGGTTTAATCCAATTGCCCATATTCTTACAACTGTATTTGGGTATTACCTAAAAGAGAACCCCTGAGGACTGAACTTGGGGTCTGTTACTGCCAATCAGCAGGAAGGCAAGAGGTTTACATTAGATTAGCATTTAATCTGAATGGCTGTCAACATGAGAATCTGCGTCTTTCAGTCACACGTTCTGAACACATGTAAGGCATACACATCATTAAAAGCTGACAAAGAGACATACAAAGCTCATTCATTTTACAGCACCAACCCTGAGCCCTAAAGAAAGTACAAAAATAATCTTACCCTGCACTTAAGTCTTCCATTCTTTTAACTTAAAAAAAATATTCATTTTCTTAACAAAAGTACAACTCTGATAATCAAATAAAGTAATGAAATTTTCAAAATATAAAAATAGTCTGCTCCATTTAATCTACAGAAGCTTTCTCTTTTCTGTTGGCAGTTCCCATTGCTGGTACCATATGCAAAGTGAGGACTGAGTACAGCTCAGTGAGATAAAGATCACAATGTCTCTCTAGAGAAAAAACAGTTTACAATCAACTAAGTTTAACTTGCAAGGGTCTGAATTCAGACTGGCTATTGTGCAGTTTAGAGGCAACTGCACAACTGATCTAGAAATAATATCTTAAGCTACATTCAAATGACCACTCAACTCCAGCCAGCATTTTCTGCAGCCCTTTTATCACTGGGCTAAGTATTCAGCTTATACAAACAGACACAGACCCACTGCCTTTTAGCTACAGATTGATAGCAGCTGAAAACACAACCCATTAAAAAACATTAGCAGCCTTTACTGAGACTTCTGGCTGGTTTTAAAGCTGACTATTCAGAAATACACAAATATTACAGAATAAATCAAACACTCAAAACTGTTCTCTCTGATGTTTTGGAGCTATGTGATTTTGCTACATAACTTACCTACTTCAAAGGGCAGTAAATCTGCTATTTCAAATTCCATCAGACTCAAAATTGTAAACAGACTTATGGGTTTTATTGCTGTAAACATACATGCCCCAGGCATACAAATCTTGATTTGTCCAAAAACCGAAACAAGAAAAAGAACATAAAACCAGCCTTAGATGTCAATTCAACAGAAATCTTAAATGTAGTTAACTCTTACCCACACACACTCAAAACACATCCTTAGAAGCTCACTCATGATTAAGCATTTTGCTGAATTGGGACAGTTCATAAGGCTGAGACTTCGAAGTTGCTTGACAAGGTGTCAGTACTAAACTTACTCAGACACTCAGTGGATGTAATGATTTTACTTCACAGTGTTCTTCAGTAAAAGCTTTCCCAGTGTCCAGTCCCAGCACTGTGAGTCACCTCCCAGATGGCCCTGAGCAAAGTACTTGTGGCCACTGCTACCAAGTCCTCCCCAACAGTGCCAAGCCAGTCCTCCAAAGGCACCTCTGGTACAACACAGACACCCTCTCACAGGCATACAGTGAAGGCAGTGAGCTGAAATTCACATCTTGTCTTGAATTGTGCTAATTTCTTTGAGGTAAACAAGCTTTTAACTCTTGAATTCCTCACTATCCCTTCCAGATTTAGATACATCTTCAGAGTCCAGTCATTTTAGCTTAAGCTGGGAGCCAGTCCCTGGCAGTCTCTGTACCTGCACTGACTACAGAAGCCCAGAAAAACAGCTCTGAATTTAAGTGCTCCAGAAGGCACCTGAGGTTAGAATTGTGTTTCATGTACAAAATGTGTTCAACAGTGTGAATCTACAGTAAAATGAGGTTTCAGTTAATGTATGTATGATAATATCCCTGACAGAAAAAAATCACCACTGGAAAGGCAGGTGTAGCCTCATTGTTATAAAATATGTGCAAGTTGAGGTTAACAGCTATTTTGTGATGCAGAGAGCCTACACCACGTGAGAAATGGGTAGCATGATTATTTAAAGGCCAAAAGTTGCAGCATTTGAATGATACAGTCTAATTTTTGGAAGGAACTACTGATTTTGCATATCTTGAGGGCAGATGTTGATTTTGCAAATGTTACATTCTCAATTCTCTGACAGAAATCAGCTTACAGGTTTCAGAAGCAAGAAACCAGTAACAGGAAATGTAAGGTTCTGCCTCATATAAAAGCTATAAACTACATCAAAATCTCTTTCAGAAAAAACTCTTCATGAGGAAATCCTCAAAACATGTCTGCAATACTGATTTGCTTGATTTCAAAACAAAATAAATCCTAACTTTGTATCATATGCTTCAATATTCCCAAGTGCTTCCCAAACACATTAGTGTGCAAGTTATAGGTAGAAATTGTGCTCAAAATCCATCCCAGCCCCCAAGGGTGAAACATATTGTGAGTTAATATTTGGGTGGTGCATCAAGAATTGGACTCAATGGCCCTTGTGAGTCCTCTTTGATTCAGAACATTTATAATTCTATGGTCACATTTACACTTCTTTTTGCTTGACCTACAAATCCATAGAATCTCCCAAGCTATGAGATCACAGCTTTCCATTAATCATTGAAAACAAAGAACCCTCAAGGCCTTCAACAGCTTGCATTCCTGAACACTTATAATCCTTTTTAGCACAGTGGATGGAGTTAGGTGTGTATTTGCACGGTGGTGTCCTCTCCCGATTTCGTTATTCTGTCAGAATCGTCCTTTATCCTTTTTGATAAAATGTGAGCAGAGAAACTACCTAGAAAACTCTCAGGGGGTTTGTTGGTGGGATGCGAGTCTGTGTTTGGAAAGCCACTGTGTTCAGAGCATTCAGACCGAGGTGTCCTTTTTGTGTTCATCCAAGTTCTCTGTACTTTGATGGCTCCTCCTGTTAAAGCAGAACAAATGATAGATGGACACACTTCCGGCTTTCCCTGCTAACTAAACAAGCCCAGTTTGGCAATTCAAACAGCTGAGAACATCCAGCAAGGTATGGTTGTTATGGACAATAAATGAAGCTCCTCAACACAGGGATCAGTCCCATTTTTGAATTGTTTACCCTGTACCCTCCAGTCTGCAGCTGCCACTGACAAAGCAGCTGGTGCACAAGAGGTCTGTGGCACATCTGCCAACCCCATGCAGGTATCTGGGATACCTTAGGACATGAACTGGTCCCAAACACCCATGGCTTAGTCCCCAGAACAGATTCCTTAGCATGGAAAACGGTTTCCAATTCCAGCAACTTGGGAGAGTAAAGACAAGCCATAATAATGGCATACTTTGGTATCTAATCCATCAATCTGCTAGGACAGGCTGTTCTGAGGGATGTCCTCAGTAGAAAGAGGCATCATTTGACTGAGGTGGATAAATTTGAGCTAAACAAGGTTTTCTTTTGAGAAGAAGGAAAGGGGAGGAAGGGAGAGTGATGGGATAAAAAGGCAAAGAATAGCTCAAAGCTGACCTCTCTTTCTCCCACAGTGTTTTGTGCCCACGCTTCTAAGTTGTTTGGATGTTTCTTTTATGCCAGAAACATCAAGAATGCAGTCAACAATCCCATTTTTTTCTATATACAAATAAATCTTAACTATTCATATTTTCTCCAGAAATTTAATTCATGTATAATATTCCTCATTTTGGCTTGAAACACTGTCCCACAGTAGTGCAGAGAAACAGTAAAACAGTAGCTGCTGTATTTGATAAATGGCACTCTAAGAGAATTAAGTGTCATACTACACTCCAAAAATGAGACACTGGAGCATGTAATGGTACCAGTCTGTTAATAATTTGACTACTAAATTGTTGTTTTGTTTTGTTGTAAGGAACACAGAGGTGTATGTTGGCAGATAATGATTTTTTGCCCGGGATGACTGTGGGGATGTTGCTGCTGTTTGCTGCCAGTCCAAACCCACCTTAACTCTTCGAGTGCAAGCTTTGTTTCTTTCCGGCTTTGTTCAGTGATTGGGTAGAAAAAGAGTATAAATAAACCCATAAAGATGAGGACACCAGGGACTGCTCCAATGAGGATTTTCAGTGTAAGGATCACACCATCTGACTGTCTGCATATCCCTGGTTTGTATCCAGTGAACCTAAACAAATGGGAATAAGTGGTGTGTGCATGTTCAAAGTCAAAAGCAGTTCATGTAAAGGCTCCATTCTCTCCCCCAACACTCTTCAAGACTTTTTCTCCATTTTTCCTACACCTCTCTTTTTTGCTTCTCCCTACTCTGTTTCAAATCTTGTTTTTCAAATCTCATTTTTGTGCTCAACTTCAGCTACCTGCATTATCTGTACTTTCTCACTATTATTATTATATTATAGTTAAGTCAATCATTGCTGTTGAAACTGGCCAAATTACTTGCATACTTTTAAAGCAAGAATCGTGGAATCCCATGTGAGGAATATACTGATGCACAGGAAGTTCCACTGGAATATGAGAAAGAACTTTTTTACAGTGCAGTGACCAAGCACTGGAATGATTGCCCAGAGAGGGTGTGGAGTCTCCCTCACTCAGATATTCCACAGCTGTCTGGACACAACCCTCTGCCATATGCTCTGGGATGGCCCTGCTTGAGCAGTGGGGTTGGATCAGATGACCCTCTGTGGTCCCTTTCAACCTTAACCATCCCATCATTCTGTTAAATTAATTTGTTATGTGTTTCCTAATTAATATTCAGTAAAGTATTTAAGCTCTGCTTTGAAAGTATGCAAGTAATTTGACCAATTTCAACAGCAATAATTAACTTTAATTTAAACACACACTTAAGCACTCTTCTCAAGTAGACAAATTTACTCAAGTGCTCGGAGTTAGGTACACACTTACGCTTCATTGATTCAGGGCTTCCATGAAGTCCCACAACTGCTGATATACTCAAAATCCTATTCCCAGTTTGTGGGATGATTTTTAACTCTGAACATGCACCTATGAAAGCAACAGTTCATTTGGCATCTCTCTGTCTTCTGTGTTGTCCCACAAACATCTGCCTTGGCAAATTGTTGGGAGTTAACTGGAATGCAAGTGAAAACGGGCTAATTGGGGAACAGCAAATTGCTTGAGCATTTTAGCAATAAGCAGTTAAAATTCCTAAGCCCAAAATGTTCAGCCAAGCACTGACTGTAATTTAGGATTTCAGCTGAAGGCCCTGAAGCAAAACATTCTGGTTACCAAAACCGAATTTAGAGACAAGGGCTAGATAGTATTTCAGACAAGGTCCCTGCTAAGGTTTCTTGTGTTTATCGTATCAGGGACAGGCACAGGCCAGTTCTGCACAAAGGCAGGCCAGGGGATGCCTGACCACCTTCTCAACCTGTCTAGTCAGAACAGACAAGACAAAAGTGGAGGGAGAACACAAAGCATCTTCCAAACTGACATGGTGAGGGGCAGAGCTGTGACAAAGACTGTTTCTGACTCTGATCAGTGTCCAGTTCCCTAAACCCATGCAGGAACTGGTGATCCTTTTATGCTGAACAGGCTGCAGGCACCACTGAAAGCACTTTCAATCCTTGTAAAGACTTGCAGCTCATACAGACAGTCCAGTCCAGGTGCAGCAGGGAATGCACAGAGCAGCTCTATCACACCTGTGGGACCTTCATCTGCTGCACTTTCATGTTTAGTTCTTTAATCACATAAGCCACTAAAATTTATATGAGTCATTTGAAAAGAGAAAAACAAAGGGGAAGTCAGGTCTTTCTGAACTGAAACATGTCTGGGCAGGTTCAGCAGTCTAGTCTGGATGGTAATAATCCTGTCTTTAGTGGTCAGCCATCTGGAGCTGCTGGCACTTCCAGGCTCAGGGCAAAAAGGCAATTAACTCCACAGGGTAAAGGTGGAGTAACCTCAGAAATGCTTTCAGAGTAGATCCACTAAGTGGAAACACAGTGTTACTTACTCCAGTCCTGCTGCAGAAATTCCTAAGCCAATTCCTGCTGATATCTTGGTAAAGAAAACGTAAGAAGAATAGAAAATGGTTTCTTGCCCTTTTCCATGAGGATTCTGCAGGCGAAAGTTATCAACGACATCAGGGAGCATTGACCTAGAAGTGAGCAAAATAAAAGAAAAACTCAAGCCAAATTTTTTTTTCCAAGTCCAAACTTAATGAAATAATGCACAGCCCTCCTCCATTTTTAGGAGTTGCTCAATGCATATGAAAGAATCCAGTTCAAAAGGTTTTACTGCTGGGAAGAAGGGCAAAAATTGTGTAAGAAAAGCATGGCCACATATTACAATGGAGAAAACTACTGAAAAACTATCAAACACTTGCTGACAAGTGACAGAATTTCTTAGTCTGACTGTCATTCCAATCAGAAGTTATGATATTAAAAAAAAGAACAACAATCCCCCCCACGTTTCTTAAGCTTTCAAGTGACTCTGAATCTCTGAATAGTTTCACTCTGAAATAACTCTTTTGACAAGCTAACATTTTTGAAACCAGTGAGGCCTATTCTCTCTCCTTCAAAAAAAGTGAATTTGATAATGGGGAACCAGAATGGAAGCTGCCCAAAAGTCAAAAGGGAATTGACATTTTATTTCTAATATATCTCATAATTTAGTCTTGGAAAAAAGGGCTTCTCACCCGCTGTGCAGAAAAGCTTGTAAAGTCTGACAACTTACTTCAAACTATGTATTCCATGATCTCTTGGAGCTTTCAGGGAATTGCACAAATGAGGAATGCAAAACAAGGGTCTCAGCAAGGGTCTTGCTTTCTGGTCAGTTTGACCTGAAAATAATTATCTAATCTAAAGGGGAAATGCCCCACCATGCTCTATCTTGAGCAGTTTTTCTATGCATGTTTTCAGTCCTCAAGTGCAAAGGATCTTAAATTCTTAATTTCTTTTAATCATAACATTGTGTTATTTGATCTATAACAGAGGACTGCTCCAGCAGGGATACAGATCATAGAATTGTTTGGGTTGGAAGGGACCTTAAAAATCATCTCATTCCAACTCCCCTGCCATGGGCAGGGACAACTTCCACTAGCCCAGGTTGGTCACAGTTCCATCCAACCTGGCCTTGAACACTCCTGAGGATGGGGCATCCACAACTTCTCTGGGCAACCTATTCCAGTGCCCCACCACCCTCACAGGGAATGTCATCATAATATCTAATGTAAACCTGCCCTCTTTCAATTTAAAACCATTCCCCCTTGTTCTATAACTACGTGCTCTTGTAAAAAGTAAGGCATAGTTTGCCTTATGTTTCTTCTGCTACATTCTTAATTGCTCAGCATTAATTGATTTACCTAACTTCATAATTTCTGAAGCAATTGATTTACTGCTATCACAAGTGCTAGAGCTACTTAGATTACTGATTCACATACACACTCTTATGGTGTACAAAGAGCAGCTACAGTTATGGTAGATGTAACCTATTAACAACAGGGCAACCAAAGTCAAATCATTGCAGATTATAAAAGCAGAAAAAAATCTTGGAAGAAGTGACTCTTGCCCAAATCTGCCTCTTTCAGAGGCAAGTTCCATGCAGTGCTGCATCCATGTAATGTAGAGATATATCCCTTCCCCACCTCAAATGTCAAATTCTCCTACCACGGCAACAGAAGAGATGCTGCAATGCTCAGACCAGAGATGAAGGCCACGAGGTAAGCCAGGATCAGGTTTGGAATGGTCACTAGCATGACTGCAAAAGGAATCATCCACTGAGGAAGAAAAGCATTACATTTGAGTTACAGTATGCACTGCTCAATGGGATACAGGCTGTTCCCTTCAAAATACCAAACTGTGTTACAAAACAGTTTATTCAAAGCAACGTTTAACACTTCAGTATTTTGATGAAATACCATTTCTGAAGAGCCCTGAGCAAATCTGTACTTATCTATCCAGCAAAATCAGAGAAAAGTAGGACAAGTCATGGTACTGCTGTCTCTTGGCAGTATTAGGGCTACAATTGCACTGGCAAGTTCAATAGTCCCAAGAGCCTGTTTATCAGTCAGAGGCTGACTAACACACCCTGGTCACATTCATATTCCTAAAGATTCGTAGTCTCAAAAAAATCCACGTGGTCATATTTTTGTGAAGAGCCCTGGAGTGGGTTGATTCCCAAACTGTGACCAGGTAGAATCACAGAATATGCTGAGTTGGAAGAGACCCACAGGGCTCATCAAGTCCACCCCTTAGGCCTGCACAGGACCACCCCCATGTGCCTGAGAGTGCCTTGAACTCTGTCAGGTCTGGTGCTGCAATCAGTTCTCTGGAGAGCCTGTTGCAGTACCTTCACCCTGTGGGTGAGGAACCTTTCCCTAATATCCAACCTAAACCTCCCCTGACACAACTTCAGGCCATTCCCTCAGGTCCTGTCACTGCTCACCACAGAGAAGAGACCAGTGTCTGCCCCTTCTCTTCCCCACAAGAGGAAGGTGGGATTTTGAAAATCACCTCATTCCAAGCCCCCTGCCATGGGCAGGGATACCTTCCACTGCTCAAAGCCTCATTCAACCTGGCCTTGAACACTTCCAGAGGTGAGGCATCCACAACTTTTCTGGCAACCTGTGACAGGGCATCACCACCCTCACAGTAAAGAATTTCATCCTAATAACCAATCTAGATCTACCCTCTGTCAATTTAAAGCCATTCCCCTTGTCCTATCACTCCATGAATTGTCAAAAGTTCCTCTCCAGCTTTCTTGTAGCCTCTTTAGGTACTGGAAGGTGCTACAAGGTCTCCCAAAAGCCTTTGCTTCTCCAGGCTGAACAGCCCCAATTCTCTCTACCTGTTTCCATAGCAGAAGTGCTCCAGTCCTCTGAGCATCTTCAGGACCTCCTCTGGACCCACTTTAACAGATCCATGCCCTCCATACATTATGGACCCCAGAGCCAGATGCAGCACTCCAGTGGGATCTCATGAGAGCAGAGGAGAGGAACAGAATCCCCTCCCTCAACCTGCTGCCCATGCTGTTTCTGATGCAGCCCAGGACACGATTGGCTTTTTGGTCTGCAGGTGCACATTGATGGGTCATGTAGAGTTTCTTGCCCCAACAGCCCAAAGTTCTTCTCCTCAGGACTGCTCAATCCATTCTCTGTCCAGCCTGTATTTTAGCTTGGGATTGCTCCAAGCCACATGCAGGACCTTACAATCTTACACTTGGCCTTGTTGAATTTCATATGGTTTACACAGTCCCAGCTCTCCAGCCTGTCCAGGTCCCTCTGGATGGCATCCCTTCTCTGCAGCATGGTGATTGCACCACACAGCTTGATGTCACCAGCAACCTTGCTGAGAGTGCACTCGATCCCACTGTCACTGACAAAGATGCCAATCCCAACACCAATCCCTGAGGATGACACTCCTCACTGTTCTCCACCTGGACATTGAGCTGTTGACCACAGCTCTTTGGGTATGACCATCCAGCCAGTTCCTTATCCCCTGAGTCATACGTCCACCAAATCCACATCTTTCCAGTTTAGAGACAAAGGTGTTGTGCAGGACAGTGTCAAATGCTTTGCACAGGTCCAGGTAGATGATGTCAGATGCTCTTCCATTATCCATGAATGCTGATAATTCTTGGAAGATTCCTAATCAGCATGGGCAAAGATTTTTCTGCCAGTTTAGTAAGAAAGGCAATGAAATGCAATTTCTAATGTAATCCATTGGAACTGTTTAATAGTGACAACACTTGAAACACCAGTGAGAGGGCTTCAATGGTCATTTTAAATTGTAAAAAAACCATTTCACAGATCATTTTGAGTCTTGAATGCAGAAGAATTTGCTTTGACCTTCATTTCCAATGACCACTTTAAAGCCACACAGGAACTCAGCAATAACCAGAAACCCGGGAAGGTGGTTCACTCCCACTCTACACAGCCAGATACGCTCACAAAATTGCACAAGTCACAAAGGTTACCCTCAAAACCAAACTAATTTGGGATGCTCAGAATTTGTTTTCTGGCAGTACTTACACCCACAAGATTTCTTCATCTTGAAGCAATGGGCTTACAGGATTGAAAATCCACTATTTCAAATGCTGACTGAATGCATGTGGCCCAGCTGTCCCATGCCCATCACATGCTCCATCTCCCACGCCTGTGAGCCACAGGCACAGCAGCACAAGCAGAACCCAGAACCAGAGGTTTATCTACAGGGCTTTTTAATGATGAGGGATTAGTTTAACATTAAGTGTTTCAATCCTCTATACGTGCAGCTTGGGAGCTGAGGGTATGAGAAGAGCTTTCACAGAGAGTGATTCCCCTAAGCACTGCTATTTACAGTTCTGTATGATAAGTGATTCTGGGAGTCCTGGAGTCTGATCCATTATGTTTATGTTTTAAATGCATTTCCCATCTAAAGCATTTTCTCCCAACCTAAGGAGGCAGAAAATAACCTTTCCTGCCTGCAAGTTCCCAGCACAGGCAGATAATCCTTGCATGAGCCCAATATTGTGGCAAAATCATTATTTCACCACAAGAGAGCACTCCAGCAATACAAGATTTTATGTTGTCTATAAGCAATTTTATGACTGCCTTGTGCTACACATGGGGCACCCACTCAGAAACCAAAGCACTTAAACAAAATTCTAGATCAATAATAATAATAATCATTGTAACTGTAATTTCCTACTGAAAGAGAAGCACGACCTGCAGGACTGAGGTTACAATGCCCTGAAGTCTCGCTCACGCAATGGCAGTGCAATCATGGGGGCAGAATTCCTGCTGCAATAAACTGCTAATGTACCTCCTTCTTTCTTACTTGTAAAGCCAATACTCTGTTATTGGCAGCTGCTCCCTTGTCACAGGGCTGGCTGCTGCCCTCCGAGTCATAAACCATCTCCTGTGGTTACCACGACTCTTCCATCCATTCCCTGACAGCACTGTGGAAGGCAACCCTGCTGGGGTGATAAAGGTGGTGCTGGTCTGCACAGCAGCACCTTGTCAGGAAAAGGTGCAGGTAGGATGTGAACAGAAATAGGGACGGGAGAGTGGAAAAGGGGCTGTGGGGCCAGGATTCATCCAAAGGCACATCTCCACACTGCATAGTGCTGAGAGATGGCAAATTAACCATTGTGTATGCGTGGGAAAGCGTTTTTATTTTTACTAAATCATCCAAGAACCCAGAACCAAAAGCTATTACTGCCTAGGATGGAAGCTAGACTTGTGAGGAAGAGCCATCCATTAACCAAGAAGATGCCACACTTCTTAAAAGTGCTTACAACAATTTCACCTCCAGTCACCAGCTGAGACTTTCCCGACTGGAAGTTCAGTGCTCGCCCCATGAGGGCAGAGCTGACACCTAAACGAACACAGCACAGGGAAGCTGAAGCAAATAAACAGAAGAGAGTCATTTTTAGCCTGTGCACCCACCTGATCATGGGAGGAATGTTATAAAGGATCTTGCTTGGGTATGACCCCATACTTACAGAAAGTCTAGGCTTTAAACTTCTAGGAATTTTAGATACTTAGTAGTCAGACTGTTGCTTACCTTTTGTGGAGGAATGAGTAAAAAAGGAAGCCATAACAGTGAAAGAAAGCCAAGATTCTCATTGCTTATTTATCTACCCCTGCTTCTATCCTCTTTGAGGACTCTCTTCAACATAGAATCACCTTAACAGGAAAAATTAGTTGGAGCAGTGTGACTTTCTTTCAGGAAATTGATTTTCAAATTATATGTTCACCCTGAAAGCCGAGTGAGGTTTTTGAGAAAAAAACCCCTTGTTTTGTCTCCTGTCTCCTTCCCTTCCAGTAGAACATTCCCCAGTGACAAACTAAGAGCCTTAAATGATGTGATTTATTTCATTTCATAGTGGGAGAGCACAGATTAGGTGTACAGATCACACAAGGTGGTAGTATAGGAGGCCCCTGTGATGCATTGTCAGACACAAAATCCATCAATGGGCACACACTGAGTCCCCTGAGAAATGTCTACAAGGTGAAACAGAGAGGTGGCTTTTTTTCAATCCAGCTCCTACTTAGACCATAACAGACAAGCAACTCAACTGTAAAATTAAGTTAAACCATGTTTACAGAGGTGTTGACAGGCTTTCCAGTCATGTAAAACTAAATTTATAGAGCTAAGTTGGTCGAAGAAAGCATTTTTCATAGCCAAGTAGACAGAGGAGGAGATTTCCTAAGGAGGAAATCTGCATTCCCAGGTCTAGTCAATGGTCCAATACTGCTTCTGGCAATTCTCTTTGTTCAAGTGGTAAAAAGAAATGAGGATGGAACTTGGATTCCAGATGTCTACTTCAAAACACGTAACAATTCAGCATATTTAGAACTTGGGTTTTAAAGCTACTTCTGACTCTTTGGAAGTCATTCCAACACAGCTTTTAATTCCAAAAATTACAACTGTTCAGCTCTATTCAATAACTGTCACCAGACCTAAATTTTTCCATTTTATTCAGATTTTGACATACAGCTTTAGGCTGGATTTTTCAAGTCCTCATGCTTTGTTGTGCACAAGGCAATTTTTCTTTCCTCTTTCATAAGTAATTGAAGGTAAACAGGGGGAAAATGGGGAGGAACAGTCCCATACAATAACTCACTGAGGATGATGACAGAAAATAGCTGCTGTCTGCACTAAGTGAAGGACTTAAATAATCCATCAGTGACAAGGGCAGGCTCACTGAGCAGGCTTTGCAGAGCTGTGTCAAAGTTAAACTACACTTCTTTTCTCAGGTAGGTCACCTATTTCTTTACCTGGCTAATAATTGTCTCTCTCTGTTCAGAGGGATGTGGGCACACCGCCTTCTTTGTTTCTAGAGGAGGGTGTACAACACATTTCTGTTTCCTTCTTTGTGACTGAATTACTTATGCAGACAACTCAGCACCATATACAAAGATAAAACAAGCCTTGTACAACAGGGAACTTGCCAACCTGAGGCCACTCAGATCTAAATTTACAAAGCCTCATTGGGGTTCACTTCAGAGAGCAGTCAAATGAACAGTTTGTGCAGATCCTTAAAGAAACTGGGACCTCCCTCCAGCTTCAATCCATTTTTCTAAAGTTTCCCTTGGAAACTTGGAATCTATCTGAAATTTGGTATAATGATTTAAAACAAACTCTGAAACTGAGCAAATTTGACATAGCCTGAGGTTATAAACACTTGAAAAAGCTCCTGAAGAGGCTCCAGTTGTCAAGCGAAGTGAGCACAAGCAGATTTTTTTTCTCCTCAATGGATTTGCTTACCGAAATTCCACATGCTGCACATTTCTTGCCAAATCGCTGCAGAATCTTCTGCCAGAAGGGAACACTCACAGCTGCTGATATCTACAAGTGACAAAAAACCATATCTGTACTGTGCCTACTGCCACTGTCTTCTTCAGCTGTAGAACCCACAGACATCTTTTTGTCTAGTACATTACAGTCTGAAAGGAAGGGGATCATGCAGATTCTTGTTTCTCCTCATCCTCTGAGTGATTTTTAAAAACTCCTTGTTAAGCTGTTGTCCTATTTCAGCAGGTGGGACCAGTTATCACTGTGTGGGGGTGATCAAAGCTGTGTATTCTACCCCCTCTATTCATTCCCCAAGGACAATGGGCCATTAGCAGCAGCTGCCCAGGGAGTCATTGGCACAGTCACACCCAGCCTGAGGGGGTGTGGCTGCTAATGGGCCATCAACAGTTCAATACCCCCTGGCTCCCAGAGTTAATCACCCATTGTGTGAGTCCCTGCCCTGGGGGAGGGACTGGGTGCTCCCTGAGGGTACATAAGTGGTGGGTAAGACCTCGGGAACCACTTGTCAGATCCAGAGGAGCAGCAGGACCTCAACAGGAGGAGACCACCACTCTCAATCAGACTACAGCCATCACCTGCACCAACAGGGTTTTTTTCACTTTTTGCTTTGGACTTGGGGGAACCACGTGGGTCTCAGCACAAGGGCTAACAAACCCCTTTGGGTTTGTGCCCCAGGACACTGGGTTATACTGCTGTGTTTTGTGAGTTAAAACCAATTTCTCCAGGTGCCATTGTATTTATTGTAATATTATTATTAAATTGTAGCTCTGACTTATAATCTCTCTCTCGTGTTGAGTTCATTTCTCCTGCTGGTTTACCTTTAAACCAGCACAGCTGTCCACAAGAGGTTTTTTTCACAGTCAAGTATCAGAAGGCAATGTCTTAAAATTTCCTTTTCTAATGTGAGCCACAGCAGTTAAAGCTATGCACGACAGTCATTAAAGTTCAAACATATTGTAAATAGTCCTGCTTTGTGCTAACGCCTTTTGCCACATTACCCGAAATGATGAGTGAATTCAGCTCTACCCCAAGATACAGAAAGAAAGCTGAAGTGCAAGATACATTTATCTATCTCAAGAAATACTTAGAGTACATATTCCATATTATATGTCCCTTCTTAGGAACAATCTGTAAGGGAAATAGTTGTTGACAGTCAACATTTCTGGTTCATATACTGAAATACTCACCTGGTAGCAGCAACAACTACAGGCAACATAGTACCAATGCTCTGAAGTACTGCCACTAATGACAGTCTTACAACTGACCTAAATTTAAATGACAGCTTATTGTTACAGTTTTATTTCTGTCTTTACTGACTTGAATTCTGCTGTCTCTTGTCTCTCTTCTTGGTGACCATCACTTGCAGAGCCTTAAGATATCCAACAATCATCTTTTGCTCTCCAATATTTTGGTTTTAATGGTTTTGGAAAAGATATGTCTTATAATATGGGAAGGAATAAGTGTCACCCAAGCAAGAAGAATTCTACCTCTGCATGTCAAGAAAAAGGATCTTTTTATCAAACTGCCAGTTGCTCTAGAGAAGAATCTTCATATCTCTGGGTATTTTAAATATTTATCCTTGAAATCTGCTTAGCTTAGAAGAGATGTGTATGAATACGCAAATTAAAGTTCTTAATTTTCAGCATGTAAGACTGGGGAAAGGGAAAAGGGAGGTAAAATTTCAGACCTCCTTTCTAGGAGCAGCTTTTGCCCTTTATAGGAGCAGAAAATGCATTACAGGTAAAAACAAGGAATTAATTAAAAGCTCCAAAGCATTAATCTTTTAGAAGTACAGCAGGGAACAGCAGCTTTATTTCAAACAGACAGTGCAAAAGATATCTTCTTAACAGCTCTGTTGAGATACAAAACTCTTCTTGTCTTCTGTTATTTTGTGCCAAAACCCAGTGAGAACCAGCTAACAAATGGGAGAGAAGTGCAACTCACCAAGATGGTCATCACCAAATACTGGAAGTGATTGCGAAGGCCAGAAGCTTGAGTGCAGAACAGGACAAAGTTGCTCTGCTCCAGCTGATGAATTGAAGACATTTAGTAACAACCAAAAAAGAAAGAAATATTTAAAAAGACAAAAATAACATCACACTCCACACTAGTCAATGATAGCTGGTGATTGACTTGTTAAATGTAGGATTTGGGAGTCTCATTATTCCCTTGTTTGCAACAATTTAAAGAAGCAGTAACTGTCCTGTTATCACTGGAATAACATGCCAATAATACTGGGGCAAGCAAGAGGAAAACCATGCACCTAATAGAGCATGAAAATTACTAAAACAGGAATGGCCCTATGAAAGGATTCTGTCTCCAGGCTTTATTCCCTGTGTTGCAACTGCCTTGTGTTGTCACAGCCACAGCTGCAGGCTACTGCAAGAAACTGCACTTTCTTTCCCATAGAAATGCCATAAATCTTTCTTCAGAAGCTCTGACTCCAAAACAACTTTCAGATGCAATTATACTCATGCCAGCTTCCTGTGGTAAAGCAGCAGGTTTTGTATGCAGCCTGAGCCATGGAGTGTAGCTTTGGGTCAGACACCTCTGCAAGTCTGAACACTCATTGGATGGGAGGATCTAGCTGCACTGTGCTGTGTGACAGGTGAAGCCACTGCCCTCATGCTGTTGCAGATCTTGGGGGGATTCTGAACACCAGGATGTGACTGAGGGCCAGCTCCAGCAATTCTGCAGAAGTGGAGTGGTAGAGGAGGATTTAATACTCATGCCACAGCAGCATGATCAACTCTTGCTCCTCTGCGAGCTTCCAAATTATAGGTGGCCAATCACCTGTATACAAACTAGGATGTACAAAAAGTTGTATCCCTCCTCCATTGCCACAAAAATCTTCCCTAGCTTGTGTCCCTATTTAGGTTGCTTTAATTTTAGACATAGGATATTGTACTCTGGAATTATGGCCAATGCATCTTTACCTGCCTCTTCCTTTGCTCATCAGTAATCCTCTCTCTAAATTCCACAAAGTCAGTGTCCCTCCCTCAGAGAACAGCAGCAATGGTTGCCCACACTGGCTGAACTGGAGTAACACAACTTCCAACTTCTTCCTCCCCTCACACTTTTCCTTCAGTCTGCCCAAGTAGAGAAAAAGAGACTGACAGAAGATCTTTTCCTCTCTGGGTGTTGTCAGCAAGTAGTTGGCTGCCAGAAACCAGATCTGTGCTGTACCCTTACTAACTGAAAGGATGCTGCATCTGGACCATAAGGGACCTTGCAAGGAACTGAGTAATTCACCAGCTCTTTTATGTGCCGTGCTCTTGCCTTCTGTCCTGGTACTCACTTGATAAAGGGCTCATCTGACTAAGAGTCTATTCACCAAAATGTGATAATTATTTGCTTTTCAAACTAAAGCCAACTTCAACTGCTATGTACAGGTTCACATTAAACACTGAACTGAACACAGCTAAAAAAATCAAACTTAAAAAGCTGATGGCCTATGGGGAATGAGGGTTTCTTACTGAATGGCTTTTTCTACAGCTTCTCTCTCTGAGAGGACACACTGCAGGTCCTCATTTGAAAAGGAGCTCTATCTAGCCCTGAGGCAGGTGAGACCTCCTGCCTCTGATTGTTTTCTTACCCTGACCTAAGGCCTTCCATCACAAAAGACTCTACAAGAACCAGTTCAGCCACTGTCTGAGAACAGACACCTATGTAAAGGAAAGGGGCAATGGTTTAAAGCAGGGCACACTTTAGAGAGGAACAGAGAGAAGAGAAAAATATTCTCTCAGCAACCGAAACCATGGGAAACTGTGGATGGATAACATATAATGACCCAACTCGGTCACTAGGACTAGTTCTTCACCTTTTATGAAAAAAAAAAAAGAAAAGAAAAGGAAAAAAGTCTTCAAATGGTCAGGGCTTTGGTTTTGCTTCTCCTTTGAAAGAACCACCTCCAGCTGCGCAGGACCCCAGGCACCAAAAGAGGACTCTGGTTCCCTACTGATTTGTAGGGAAAGGCACCACCCCCTAGATCACCACCCCCTGTCACCAGCCAAAGGTTATTTGCATTTCAGCTGCCTCAGGCTGCCCCATGCTGGGAGTGGAAGGAGGCCAACACACAGACTTGGAGAGTCTGAAGTTACCTGCACTGCTGTGGAGATGAGAAGAAAGGCAGCGGTGAGTTTCACATACGGACCGTGCTTCACAGTGAGCCCAAGCCCCTTGCAGAAAGGAATGGCTCTGTCTGAACTTAAGGCATAAGGATCTAAGAGGAATAGAACACATAAAATAACAATCTTTTCTACAGACAAATATGAAATAATGATTATTAAATCTAGGTATATTTAAATAGATCTTACCATCTTTTTCTCTTACTCCAAGAAAAAGAATGACAATTCCAAGGATATACACACTTCCTATGACCCCTGCTGCAATCATATAAACTTCTGCCTTTGGAAAGAAAAAAAGGCATTTGAAATTGTGACAGGAGAATGACAAGTCATTATTAAAATTTCAGTCTCTTTCTGGTGAGTCATCTGCAAATGCAGAAATGCCCATCTGCATCCAGCCAAATGTCTGTCTGTTACCTCTCTGAAAAATGTTCATTTCTGAAGTTTATTTCTAAACCACACCTGCTTTAGGGTAAATCCAGGGCACATAAATATATACTTCTTGGGGGAAAAAAGAAAAAAGCAGCAGCAGTGAACAAAAGGACTATTATGTTTCCAACCTGATGTTTTAAATATTTGTTTATGTTGAGAATAGCTACACATACACACTTACCTATCAAAAATATGCATCATCCATAGACTAATTCTAGTTTTCAGTAAATCCAGTTGCTCTAGCTACACAGAGTGCAATCTGGAACTTCATGCTGGGTGGGAAAGTCCTCAGTACTGATGGAAACATAATTACTACGCTTTCTGCAGTTATACATAATGATAATAATGAACTGTAGAAATCCTACTTACACACCAGTGTTTTGAGAATATGGTAGTTTGAATGCTGGTTTTCCCAGTGACTTAGTGAAATACTCACACAAATTTGGAACTCTTTGCTTCCTATTAGCCAGGGGAACAAATCCTCCAAGGATAACTCCCAAACTATCAGATGACATTTACTGTCTCCAACCCTAATTGCACCAACTTTGGATTAAAGCTTTAAAAAATATTTTGCTTTGGTATTATGTAATAATTTATTTTACACTGTGTTAACAAAGATAAAATAAGTGCTGTTTAGAGAATTTTATGACACAATGATTATTTGATAGGAAAACTGAATTCCAAAATAAAAGTTGTATGTTGCAAATGAAATTATTGTAAATCTAGGAAGAAGCTGGTAAATAAACATGCAACTACAAGAATGCACTCCCAAATATAAAGTCACTTAGTGCAGATGCAAAGGCAGTCAGATGAACCATGTAAGAATAGAAAATCTTCAAGAAAACAGCTTTTGTTAAGATATTTACATTTCAGAAAATGACTTGGTGAAATAAAGGAATGTAGTACTTTTCTTGATTTGGGATAAATGATTGGGGTTTTTTATATCAGAGCTATAAATTAACTCACAGAATACTATTGGTTATAACTCACACAGACTACAGAGCGCATTGGAGATACCTGAATTCACTTAAATGAAGCAATTGCAGCCTCAAAAGCGGCCCAGCCAGGAGAGAAGGGGCTGAAAATAAGCACAGTAACAGGACTCCTTTGTTAATTTTATATTTTGTTTTTCTGTGTTTGTTACTTTGCTTGAAGGAATTGAATTAAATGCTTTTTTGCATAGCTCATCATTAAGTGCAATTTAAGCCCAAACTATCAAGGATATTCATGGTAGGCCAAATGAGGTTCTCTAACCCTAAACAAAGATCCACTCCTAAGGTTACAGCAACAGCTTCGGGAGAGTTTAAAAATATCCACTTCTTCCATTTCCTTTATTTAATAATGAACAAAATACCAGTCATGCACTAGCTCTGCTTTTAAACAAAGTGTGCTCTTGAGCAGCTAAAAATTAGTCCTGCCAACAAAACAGGTCAAGGTGATTCTCCTGAGTGGCACTAAAAGAAATAGTCAAGATTTGACCTCTTCTAAATATTTCGTTTTAGACTGATTGAGGTACTTCAGGTACATATAACCTATTCCTGCCTCAATTTGTAATTCAATGTCCATCAGTCACACAACCAAACTTTAAGATTCATTGTTTGTACACGTGCAATGAGGTGCATACTCCACTGTGTGTGGCGTGAACACAGGGCAGCTCCCCAGTGTGGCTCAGTGGACAAGCATGTTCCTATAATCCAAAAGAATTGATGCCAGTTTATGTGAATGGGAAAAAAAGAATCTGGTCCTCACAAAACAGGGTAGATGGGTTGGGTTCCCTCATTCAGACTATGGCCCATGCCCAGGCTTCAAGGACCCTTTGGGGCAAAGGGCAGAGAACAAGGAGTGAACAGAACTTTACCCTTGGGAAACAGTTGGACACAATAATCCAGGCTGTTCTCAACCATGGGATACTACTACAAACAGTGTGTGTGTGTCGCTTGACTTCGCGAATGAAGATTTGGGCAGGGCTGTCCCCACGTGGGTGTGCCCTTCCAGCCTGCGCAGTGGATTTTAGGTGAGGCTCAGCGTGCGCAGAACTGGCCCCACCGTTTCAGTCCTGAGGTTCATCTGCCACGGCCGAGCGAGCTTGGACAGTGCCAGTGAAGTCCTCAGGACTAGAACCTACAGCACCCGGCATTTCCCAGGAGGTCTCCCATCCAAGTACTAATCCGGGGCTGACCCTGCTGAGCTTCCGAGATCTGACGGGATCGGATGTCAGGGAGGCATTTAACTGCCAACTACAAACAGTAAAAGAAGGGGAAAAAAACAAAGACCAAACCAAACAAACATGAAATCCTCACTGAAGAAAAAAAGAATGCGGCAAGGGTTGGTCTCTTTCATGGACTACCAATGTTGGTGCCAGGGTATGCAAATTCAAAACACATATAAAAACATGCCTTTGGCTTGTGCTTTTACTGCTGCTAAAGCATGGTAATAGGAGCTATTCAACTACATTAGGAAGAGCACAAACATCCCCACCCTTTTCCCTTAATGATTTTACTATGTTCCCATAGGCACTTACTTGATGAGACAGGATGTCTGAGGGGTCTGGAATGCTGGGAGTGTCGTGCCAGGAGTCAGTTGTGTTTCCTGGGGGATTCACAGTGCAGTGATGGGAGACATGAGCACTGGCCACAATCTGCCCCTGAAGTGCAGCTCCAATCAAGGTCCCAAGGACTTCCATCGTCATTCCTAAAGAAGGAAGTACAAATGCTCACTGAGGATGAGAATCTTGCTCATTTGTCTCACTGAAGAGAAACCTCATCAAACCATTTTCTTTTACAAGGAACAAGCACACAGCAGTACCAAGAACAGCAAAACTGGAACAGTTTCAAAGAAAGACAGTTTTGTCATCCTTTTCTGATCAGCTTTTAGAAGCCTCCATGGAACAGGCTTTACTATACAAGCTGCATGAGAGATGCTGAATGCTGAGATTAAGAGCCACAAGGGGATAACATGGTAACCTTTCATCTCCAGGACCAGAATGGAACTACAGTTTAAATGTTAAATGCCATTTTTTCCCACAGCAGGACTAGGAGCCATAACATCAGACTGTTCATCTGAAGCTTGACAGTAACTTGTGAAACACTTATCTGATCAGGCCTCTAGGTCCTCCAACTGTAAAATAAAGTGATATTTACCTCAGGTTTAGGGAAATAATATAGCTGCAATGCTCTTGGAAACAGGAGATCTTTATGCTCTTAAATGCCTAAGGCCACAGTCAGGCAGAACCTCAGCCTCAGAAAATTGTTCATATCACACTCATCAGAAAAAGGGATCATCTAACAAAAACAACAAATGCCTCTCTTTGGGAAAGCAAAGATCTAACCATGGGCATCCAGCTCATGAAAGGAACCAACATGATAGGTGGTGGCAGCTCTGTCACAGGCCAATGGGATGTAATTGGGGTTCCAGACCCTGCTCAGCCTGAGGGATTTCCAGCCTACCATGCCTATTTCCATGCATATGGCCATGTCCAGCATCCCCATGGCACAGGAAGATAAACTGAATTCCTGTCCTAGCTCCAGAGTTTAACCCTAAACCCTATTTATACACTTTGCATAAACACACACAGGGTTGAATGCATGAACACTTTAAGAACAGGGACCAAGTCTCCCTGTTTATGAGGGAATGCTCTTCTCATTGACCTAAATTTCAACCTTCTTTCTATTTTTTCTCTCTCAGTGGCTCCAGGGGTCCCATGTTACTTTCTCAGAAGGGATTTTGATGGGCTCCTTCCAGAGCAGGTTGTGTTGTCCTGGTGGTCATCATACTCTCCCTGGGAAGGGACAGGCATTTCAAAGCTCCAGGGCTCCGGTTTATTCAAGTTCCCTGCTCTATTAACAGCCTCCCTAGGTGACATCAGACATGCCTTTTTGTGTGTCCCTTTAAAGAAATAAAAGTCCTATCTAACACCATCTAACAGGAGGGCAATGCACACAGGCTGTGAGGGGTTCAGACAGGCAGTAAGGAGAAGGAAAGAGAGGCTCCCTGGGAGACTTGGGTCATTTAAACCATTGTTACCATGTTCCCAAACAGAGAACACTTCTGAACAGAACATTTGAGGCGCCACATAACATTAATTTGAACCAATGAGGAGTAAAAATAAAAAGCTTCTTCCCCAAACTTCACATCCAGTGTTACAATTCAGTCACCAAAGTCCTGGCAGATGGTGTAAATCCAACCTCAGCCTGGTCTGAAGTGTTTGGACACAAACTAGTCTTCGTTGGATGTTGCAGGACTTCCAAACTGTTGGCTACTCGATGCAATGGGAAAGCACTCAAATCACACCTTTCACTCACAACACCTACACATTTATAACCTTCCTCTAGGGCTCTACATCTGCATTGCATCAAGCACTTGTATAGAATAAAACTCAGAAGCATCATTAGAGGCATCAGAAATGCAGCCATTATGAAACCTTACTTTCTAAGATGCAGCAGGAGCTGAGAAACCAGCATACTTCAAAATTCTTGTGTGCTCAGAATTTATCATGTATTACTTTCCACATTAGCCAAGAAAGCTGATCTTTCAGAAAGCAGATTGTACCTTGAAATAGGTTATGTTTCACCCAGACTGAAGTAGAATTTATGTTAAAGCAACTTTGGAATCCAGTATTTCTACCTTGCATTCATAATAACAGCAGAAGAAATTTATAATAAGCAGTTCTGCTTCTCTCCAGCAGAGGGTAATCGATCCTCTGATCCCGATCTTTTTTTAAGAACACACTTCATATTACACAGCTGTTTTCCTTTAACAGCTGAAAAAAATGCCTGAACAACACACTGCATCCCAGACAGTCTATCAATAAGAAGAATTCTCTATGAAACCTAAAGAGGCAAAAGTGTTTAAGTAAAATTGGAAAAGAAAGAAAAAGAGACAGAAAAAGAGAGATTCTCACATATTCAAAACCATTACAAGAAAACTTGGCTCCAAACAAATATGATTTCAAAATATACAAAAATACAAACATCTGAAAAGTTAAAACTGTGGTTCATTCCAACACCCCAATTCGACTTAGGAGAACAGCAGTACACTTAAAAGTGAAACCCTTTCTGAACAATAAAATGACACTATAAATGTGTGACACTTCTCAGCCATGGAGCTAAAGCTTTCACGAGCACAGATTTCACATGCCTACAAAGCCTTGCATGGGATGAGAAGATCAGAAAGCACATTTATTTGGATCACAGCCTCTGAAGACATAAAACCAGACAATAGAAAATTCTAGGTACATGGCTTTAGATAGAATTTAGGCCAGATGACTCAGAATACAGGCAGTGCCAAAGAACATACAACTGGAACCTCCTGCTGTTTAGTCCTGTCCTGTGACTGCTAGCCCAGACTTTCTCTTGAGATAGTTGATGATAATGCAAATTACAACTGTTCCATGCGGCCAGAAAAGGGATTGGGTTGCTCAGGGGATATTGTATCTAGAATTTCTGACATTACTTTTTTAGCAGTTCTGGCCATTTCATTGTGTCTCTGTGGGTTTCAGCATAATCAAGTATGTTGAAGGTTAGAAGAACGAGTGGGAGAGAAAGGGGCTCTTGCCAGGAAGAGAAAACAGATGCAACAAAAAATTACAAATTATTCTAAAGCAACACTGCAGAGAAGGCATGAAAACAGAGCTGAAGAGAGTAGGAGAAGAAGAAATTGATCTGACATTCAATTTATGACCTATACAGGAAATCTTGAAAATATTTTCATTACACTTTCTTGGTCTGATCAATTTGTTTCAAAGCAAAAACTCTGGTTCTGATTGCTGAAGAGCCAGAGATGTGGTCTGGAAGTCCTAATTCTTTTACCTAATCCAGTCAGTGTCAGTTCTATCACAGCAAGATCTGTCCTTAAACTATCTGGTATATGTTAGAATTAATTAAATATGCACAGGTGAAATGAAAACAGTTAATTTGTGTGACAAGCCCACAAAATTACTTTCCTTATTGGTGAGGTAAACTGTTTTAGTTCTATGTGTTTTCAACTTTTTTCCAGAAAAAACAGGTTTGGGATTTGTATTTGCAACATGAAACAAATAAGCCTAGGAAAACATAATTTGAAAAAAAAAAAAAAGCCACAGAACAAAACAATCTCAGAATAACAAACACTTCAAAATTACTTCCATAGTTTCTTCAATTGAATGGGTCTTGGGTTTTCCCCTAAACATCACCTCTAAATGAAATCATTATTCCTTACCCTAACCCAGGTAAGAGTGATTTTTATTGTTTCATATGACTAGCAATAAACCAAAAAGAGTTTACAGCTAATCAGACCATTTGAGACAAACAAACATTAATGTATCCTATTTATCTAGAAAATTAGAATTCCTTACAAGACAAAATAGGTTTTGTCAAATATTTTAAAATTCTTATTAAAGTCCAGTGTAAGGACACAAATCATTAGGGATTTCCTATAGATAAAGAATGATTTTTCAATAAAGCTTCACCCCAAACCCCACTAGAAAGACCAGATCACACTCACGATATGCTGTTGCAGAGTCTCTGTCCTTCTGGTCTGTGCTGAGAAACATGGTGAGGGCAGAATATGGTACCTGAAATAACTATGCAAAGAAAGAACATCACCTAGGAAATGTCAGGGTAAAAATGCTGTATTCCTTTGATATCAAGGAAAATGGTGTAATGTGACCTTGGAATTCACCTAGAACCTTCATTTAGAACACTTAGAACTCTCAACCAGTATTTTAGCACAAAGATCTGTCTTTTCTTTCTGGTTTGTAAAGCATATAAAAGGAAAACAGTACTTTTCATAACACAAATAACAAATAATACCAAGAGGCTTTACCTTAATGTTGTGCTCCTTCAGTTCCCTTGGAAAAAAATCATTCTCAGATAGGCTACAGAGCATCCAGGTTTTTTGCTCTAGGAGACTATCATGTTCCCAGCCTGAGCTAACTAACAGCAAGTAAAGCTATGAAGAAGAAATGTAATTTTCCACTTTATTCAAGCCAGAAGATTAAATAAATCACCAAAATATTTCAGCTATCAGAATAACCATGTAATTCCAGGAGATAATTGTGAAAACTACTTAGTCTTAGCACCATTTTGCCACATACTTCTTAATTTGAGTTAAGAATAGGTAAAAACACCCAGTTGCTGTCTGTGCACTGGCAAGAAAGTAGACTGGGTGTTGTCTTATTATTTTTACAGCTCTGCATGCAGCATGCAAGTGACACTTTGCTGTAAAATCTTGGTGGAAACAACACACTGGTAATATTTACTGTGATGCTGAGTGATTGAGCCTCACTTTTACTGCAGGAGAGGGTTTGTCTCCAGTAGTACTTCACTGAAAATAACTACAGGACATTAAAGGCTTGACTTGTTGACTGTGATGTGGGTAGGATCATAATGCTAAATTACAATAAGAATCACTTCTAAAATTCTAGAATGACTTCAAGGCCAAACTCTCAGACTGTTGTGAAGTGGAAGTCGGACATGAACCTGCTTGAACAACCAAGTTCTCCATGGTATTCCCACCACCACAGAGATCCGTAGCCAAACCAAGTCCTGCAATCTGCATTCTACTCTGTTCATACAAAATGCCTTTCTGTTCACCTCCATCAAACATGGCAAGTGTGTACATTTTCAAAACTCTGACATGGAAAACTCGTGTTTCTCCTTCAAAACAAAGAGAGAGGAAACTATAACCATAATGAATGTCTTGTTTCCTCTTTCTACAGACGAAACAAAGGAGCTAGGGGAATACTCAAGCTTAACACAGGAATACAGAATTCCCAGGTCCAACAGATTTGTTTCACCTCCAGTCCTAATGTGCTGTGTGATGCAGCTTTACATGAAAGGTACCTTGTTTCACCTTCACGTTGGCTGCAAGGCAAAACATACACAGTTTGGAACATGTCAGAGAAGTTCTTTGGGATCCACTGAAATGATGACTTCTGCATAAATATTGCAAGTTCTGGGTTGTATTAAAAAAAAATTCATGTGCTCAAATTCTTCTAACCAGGCACAAATATCATGATGACTACTATCAGAACTGTGCCAGCTCTGGTACCCTGACCTCATTGCCTCCCAGCTTCAGTCAAAACACCCAAAACTTGAGCCCCGAATGTGCTTAGTCTCCTATTCTGCTCCTGAAAATAGAAGTTGTGAGCAGTTGGATGTTTAACTGGAATTAGGAATCCAAATGTCTCTGTGAATCTATAAAATTTATATACAGTTGAGTATTTGGGCACTGCCAATAAAGTGACTAGAGGTAATTTGTCTGAATTAGCAGGTCATTTGCCAGTGAAAGCACTGGCAGAAACCATCAACCAACAGAGTCTGATAAAAGGACATCTGCCTATCCCTCAAACACACATTTGAAGCAAAATGTGAAGTTTACTAAATATGAATTAATACAGACAGACAACAAGCAAGTTACTGCTGAGAACATCCTGACCTGTAATCTACTTACTGTGGTCAGAGCTTGGAAAAGGCAGTTGAAAGTCACATACCAAACAGCTCTTCCTGATACAAAAGGAGGCAGGTACCACATAAAAAAATAGGACACCACTGTGAAGGGTGTACATGCCAGCATCCTGCAAAGAAGATTAACACAACATCAACAATCTTAACATAACGACAACAAAACACATTAAGTTTTGCTGCTAATAATCCATATAATACAAGTTATTTTTTGTTCAATTTTTCTAACTACAGTAATGCCATGCTTTTAAATATTAAATGTTAGTGTGTATTAAATACACAGATTAATATAAAAATGCATACAAGTACTTCCATAAAATGGAACAAAACCAGCTGCTCTTAAATTAATAACCCACTCAGAACAGACACAATTTCCTTGCACATGCACTCTAACACAACACCTGTACTGCCATTCCTTGGTATGTGTCTCAGACTACACATTTATTAGGAAGAACCACCAAAACCTAAGATCTGTCATCATGTTTTCACATACTCCTGCAATTTTTATATGATCCTACTTATTACCAAGATTCCCTTCTCCACTTTTAGTGCCTTCTGTTCTCCTCTCAACTGAGGCTCTTCACTGCTCCTTCAAGCAAGTGCAAAGATGTTGATATAGTTAAAAATATGAAAAACAGCATAAAAGACAATGGACAGTCCATTGTGAAAGTTCCTACTTCTGTATCTACTTGGGTATATTATAATTTGTCCATTTAACTTGACAGCAAAGCTCCTAAACACTTGGCACACAAAGGGATCACCTTCTGGTGAGGAAGGTGGCTTAAAAAACAAGAACCACAAAAACTGAAATTCCAGACACTGCTATTAACCAAAAATCAATTACATTAGTCTAAAACTTATTTCAGGCAAATAGCACTGGTCAAACTCCATGATACAGAAGAAGGGGTCAGATGCTATTATTTCATAAAAGTCAGAGCTGCAATCAGGGCTCTCCTGTGTTCTTGTAAATCAGGCATTAAACAATGTATTTAGATGACCAAGATCCTAACAAAAAATTTCCAAACGTGTAAAAGAGAAAACAGATTAATCCCTTCACAACAGCACTACTGACATTGGGGGTCAGCTGATTACTTTGCAATCGTGAACTGAAAACCTGGAATACAAAAGAGTTATGTGGGTAAATAGTTTAGTAAAACAATGGCTGTCCCACACTGCTCTTTGGGATGGAGCTGAGCATTTACCAGGAAAGTGCCAGGTTCTGGTATTCTCTGTTCCCCCAGGCCACAGGTCACCCACAGCTGGAAAACAAACAAGGGTAAAACCCTCACACATCTCAGGGAATCTCCTTGCTCTGTCCCTCAGTGAGCTCTTTCAGAGAGTGGCTCGGCAGAGCCATCACTAAATATTCTCATAGTCCCTTTCTCATGCAACTCTTCAGCAAAAACCCTCTTAGTATTCTTCCCCCTTTCTTTCTCTTTCCACATTTTCCTTTCCTTTTTAATGTTGGTGAGTTTTCAGAGCCTTGCTGAAGTTGCTGAACATCTGATTGTCTATGATTATCTCCTTTGCCAAAATATTCGACCAGTATTTCAAGTCAATGCCTAGTTCTGCCTTTTAAGCACATTAAATAAAAGATCAGTAGTGATTGATGACTTCATATTACATTGAGTACAGTATTAAGAGATAGTTAAATGTCCACCTTCCTTACTAATGTTCTTGCTTTGCTGGCAAGCTTTTCTGACTGAAAAATTCCATTGCTTCAGTCTAGATTATTAATAAATCTAGATTGTTAAGAATAATTTCAAAACACTAAAGTATTTTTAAGCTAATGGAAGCCCCATTTTTTCACTTGGTATAAAAAAGGTCTGACCTCCAAAGTGTAGGACCAAAATTCTCATGGAAATATTACCATTACCAAAAAAACAGACAAAATCCCCCTCCAAAGAAAGCAGCTGTTTGATGAAAGGCAGGGTTAGATAAGCACTTTTCGTGTCAGAAGTGCAAGATACGCTGTAGTTGGTTTACAGTGAAAGGGGCTGACAAGTTCCTGCTTGTGCTAGGATGGGAGACATTCTAACATCCATTGAACACTAACATTAAACACATTTTTTTGTAGTATTTTCACAGAACTTAAGAAAAAATATCAGAATACACCTAATGGCATTTGTATAAAAAATTTATTATTTTTCAATGACTTTGTTACTTGGTGAATTCAGTGGTTATTAAAACCCACACCGGTTACCTGGCCAGAAACCAAAGCCTGTAAAGCGAAACAAGCTCTTTTCTCGTGGGGCTCCTACAAAAAGCTTAACCTTGACCTGAAGGCTCACTTCCTACTGGGGCCAAGAGCAGCTGATCTCAGCCCTTTTCCAACATGTACTTGCCTTCTATACTTTCTCAGATATAAGCTGCCTGTGGCCAAGTTTCTGTAGCTCTAAAACCACATGACATTGAGAGAACCACCAGCTAAAAAACTGGGTTTATTTTCCTGGAAATTACAAATTCCTTGCTCAGGATACCAAGGTTACTCTTAGATTTTTGCTATGAGTCAATTTGGGGGTGTACTAATTCAAAATTAATTAATTCAAAATATCATATACCCCTATAATGCTTGAGATAAAGAGTGAAGAAAGACTCCCTATCTCACAAACTACTCGGTCTCCTCTTGACTTCCAAAATATAAAAAACCCAACCAATAAATGCCCTGTGGCATAGATGTGCCTGAGTTCCTCTAGCACAGGGTAATATTTTCCAATTTTCTTGCTTCACAGCTGTCAATCTCCTTCCTGTAAGTCGAACATTCATTCCTCTAACCTCTCCTTGGAGCACAAGGACAGCACAGGTAGGAGTGCATTAACCGGAGTGCACACAAAGGTAGGATGTCACAGGGAAACATCACACTCTCCCTTTGGAAATGCTGATCAAAACCTCACAGCATCTCATTCTTTATAAAAGTCATGGTGATCTTTTAATTAACTATTCTGTTTACAGGATGTAAGAGACAACAGGAGCAGAATGAGTGCTGTAAGGAAGAACCTAAGAGAGTGTCAGGGCAGTGCTGGCTGCTGAGCCCTTGGGTGCCATGATGTCACACCTGTCCCACAGTCATGCACACACATCCTTTCCTGAACTGGAAGGCTTAGGGAGTTAAAGCAAATGGAGCTCCTGGAAGGCTGATCTGAGATGTGAAGGCACTTTTGGACACAAGTAGAAATAAACTCCAACTTTGTGGAGGAGTGAAGCCAAACTAAAGGGATTCTAGACAAAGATGAAAATTCAACCACAGATTCAAGAAAATTTTAGATCTGAGCTTTCTTCTTTGTTAACAAAGCACTCTCTTGGCTTTATTTTTTTTGTGTCTTCAGTGGTAGAAAGTCTCTTTGTGTTTTCATGCATGAAAACACTAAAGGCAAATAGATGACATAATTTTTCTTTTTGATTTTGTGTTTGTAGAATGAATACAGTCACTAAGACAAATTCAGTGAGGTGGCTGTATGATCACAACACTCAATATTCATGTATATGTAAATAGATGTACACATTTATGCTTACCAAGGCATGAGTCGGCCAATTCTTGTCCATCTACTTTTGCTAATAAAAAAACCAGCAACAGGATCAGTAACTGCACCTGAGGCTTTGCCAATGAACAGCACCAGGGAGGCATGAAAGGGAGTAATCTGAAAGTACAGACAGAATACAGTAAACAAGAGCCATTGTTTCACAATACAATGAGACAGAATAAAGCAACTTTCCAGAAAAAAAACCACCTCAGTGTTTTAAAGAATAATGATAGTTCATTTACAAAACATGTCTGCTGCTGTCATAGAAATTCCTATTGGTTACCCATAGCAAAAAAATGGGACACTCAGAAAGGCATTGTAAATGATGGATTAGAAGGGGAAAATGCAAGGAAGGGAAAAACCCGAATGTGTTTAGAGCAAGGACAATGAATCAGATAGTCAAATAGCAAAGGCCTTGTTTTAGTCATACAATCTGACAGAGTCCTCTCTGTAATTATCCTCTTGCTTTGCTCCATCTCCCCATATCTTTATCTTGACCTGATCTAGAAAATAGTAGAGGGAGCTGTTTACACGCAGTGATGTTTTTTCATCTCCTGAGATTAGCAACAAGGCTGCCAACTGGTGGCATGTGGCTGAGGAAGAGGCTGCAGCACAGCAGACTTTATCTACTCAGGACTGAACTGTGACACCTGAATTGCATAAGGCACACTTGTTCAAATCAAAGTTGCCAGCACATATCCATCAAATCTCACTTGAAAAATGTTTAACCAAGGAGGACCACACTGTAGTGCCTATGTAGAAATACAGTTTATCACAGGCCATGTAGTTATTTTTTTTACATATATCTGCACAGAGCTTAGGAATTCCCATCACACAATGGTCAAAAAAAGGTGGGTTCTGCTCCAAGGGTTCATTCATCCCACTGTAACTATAGTCCTAAAAAAAGTAATTAAAATCTATATAACTGTAAATGTTCCTCAAAGGAATTATTGAGAGAGACTGCTGAAATAGCCTATGTGGCTTAAACAGCAACAGGAGACAAAACTTCATAGTTGTGCTTCTTCAAGATATTAGTGCTCCAATACAGTGGGAAGCCTGGAAATTGTAGCTGATACAAAACCAAGCTCGAGCAGCTATCCCCTGATTTTCTGCCCAATGTGTTGTCTCCCAGGCAGCATCACTGGCTTCCTGCTGGAGCAGGTCCCCTCTCCACAGAACTTGCTGTTAGTGTTCCTCAGAGGGGAAAGGAGGGAGCAGTCAATGTGCTGGATGACCTTTGTAGAAGGCAGGTGCTATGCACTTCTGTAACCACACCTGTTACATTTTAGCCCAAATTAGGTGAAATTGCCCTGGCAGCCAATCTTCCTGTCACCTGAGAAAGCCTATGAACAGGGAAGTATTGGGAATAGTAGTGTCCAGCAGGTAAGGACAGTGGCTCTGCAAGCATTCTGTTACTGAATGGTAGGACAAGGCTGGGAGGAGCTTTGTCCCACAGCAATTTGCTGATGTTCCACTCCTCTTCACCTCAGGTACCTTGGCTGACTTGAACTCTCCCACAGCCAGGGTGGCAAGTAACCCACCAACTCTGAGGTAGCCTTGCTGTGGGGGCTGCACCAAAAGTGCTCAGAAGTCACTATCGATTCTCAGGAGACTTCTGAGTCACTCAGATTCTCAAGGTCGGGCAAAACATGAACAAAATAGCAGTCAGAAGGATAAAGGGGTTGAAATACTGCAGTTATGAGAGAACACAAAACTATAAATTAGATGAGTTTCACACGGGTATTTGGTTCAGACAACCTGAACTGAGAGAAAGGAAGTGTATATTAGATAAGCAGAGGTGGAAGAAAGCTTTGAGGAAAAAGTGAAACCTCTCATGTTGTGAGTGGAGTGTGTGTAGTGACTTTATCTTCATCATCAGCATAGGCTTATACATCCCTTGGCTGCATTTTCTTAGCCCCTAAATCTAGACTGTGCCTGTAAGCACCAGTGCCAGAAACTTCTCAGTGTTACAAAATACAGGATAATTTAGGCTAAATTCACCCATCTCAAAAGGAATAAAGACCGTGATCCTTCTATCAGAGGTTTTAGTGGTTTCTAGTAATTTGACTCAAGGATCCTGTGTCATTTGGAGGTACATTTATGGATGTAGTTTATATGGGTAATTTAGGTGAAATGTAAATTCAAATGGAAAAACTGCAAGCTACAAAAAATTAATACAAATGTAATTTTCTTAGAAAGCATCTGGATTATGTATGAGAGATTATAGCCTGCAAGTTTCACAATCTGTCAAGGACCTAAAACAGTTCTGCCCTTTAAGTGGGCAAGAATTAAATCCAAGTAGTGACTATAAAACTGTATGCTCTTCCCAGAAAATGTGTGGAAAAAACCACAGGATTTCAGAGCTGTTTATCAGGCCTTGAAATAAATCCTGTCCCTGCAGGATTACTTCAGAGAACAAACTCAACCATCAGGGAACAAATAATGAAGACCCTTAATGAAGGAGTAAGTGTATCATTACAAACATTAAGCTAAATTATTTGGTTTCAGTAGTGGCTTGTTAATAAAATAATTATTATTATTATTATGTCATTTATTTAGGTAGTGCCCAAAGATGCAAGGATGGGGCTGCAGCTTCCTGGACACTGTACATAAACTCATGAAGAAACAGTCCCAGTCTTCAAGAATTTCAATTCTGTGATAAGCAGAGAGTGGGAAAATGGTGTTAGTGCCTTTTTCATTCACTTCATGCTTTGTCTTCTCCAATGGCTTGTGTTGCCATCCTTGAGGTAAGGGGGAAAACAACCACAGCCAGGACTGCATCCACCTCCCTCCTGCATCTCCAAGCTCCCTGTTCCAGCTCCTCAGAGTCGATACCACTCACTTGGTATCTCTGACACTGCTGTCCAAAACCAGTCCCTTTTCTAGGCCTCATGACTTTGATCTCAGCAAGACACCCCAAGATGATCTCAGTTTTACATGCCCATCTTACTGTGTTGTAAATTTTATCAAGTAAGTCACACCTCGTCTTCTACCAGACCTCTATAGGAAAACCATAACCCCAAACTTCTGGACACCTCCAGCCATAATATCCTGCACTTTCTACATCTGAAACTGCAAGTGGGTAATGACAGCTGATTTAGAACTTCCTGTTTTGTCCAGCAGATAGAAACAGTCATCAGTGCTGAATGCCACTCATGTAGTTTCAGCTACAGCTCTTCTCACAGTCCCTGCAATTTGGCCTCCCTAAAATCCTTTTTTCTATCCTAGTACTTTATCCATCCCACCTAGTTACCATGCAGGCATACAAGACAATCCAAACTAGTAAAAATTGCTTATGGATTGGTTTTCTTTGTTTCTCTGCTGCCCTGAAACCTAGCTGGAGCAGCTGAAAGTCAGATGAATGGGGTGACTGCTGCTGCTTTGTGTCACCAGGTCTGCTTCTGCCCCAGCAAGCCATAGACTGGAAGCAAAGAACCTTCAGGAGGGATAACTCAGCTTTCTTTGCAATGAAATTATCCTAGACAAACCAAATAATATTTGTGTGAGATTATGTTGACTACTGGATGCAAATGGAGTGATTTTTAACTAACAAAATGAACAGAACTTCACAGCCCCAATATGGTGCTATTAATGTTTCAGATGCTCATAACTTACATTTTGACTATTGACACTGAGAACTCCTTTTTCTTGTGTCTGTAAGTGTGAGAGTACCTAAAGTTCTAATAATGATCCCAAATTAAAAGCAAACAATGGCCACTTCAAGACAGAGAGGAAACTAGTGGGGAAAAAAACCATTTCTGAACAAGTTTATGCCACTTCCAGGATGCTGAACAGCAAGAGGCAATGATAACAAGACAATTTGGAATATTTATTAGCTAATTCCCCTTTTATCATTCCAGGGACATGGGTGACAACATCACAGTTAAGTCTACAGTCTGTAAATGTTTCTGGTACTTACATGGGCAATATCCAGCAGGTAGATCTGCAGGAAAAAAGCAGCAGCACTCCCTGCCACTTGATTTGGAGCACCTCCTATTGCATAGCACAGTTTGCTGCAGATCGAGAGTCTGTGTTCCTGTGCAAGAAGAAGCAGAACAAATGAAAAAACAAGGTACTCAAAAGCTACAGAAGTGATAAGGTTACAGTCTATAGTTAACACCACTTTAATGTCTTTGCTTCACAGCTATTCCACAAAGAAATCCATCTGCCCTCAACCCCTATCATCAACAGGCATTTGGGTGCTCATTACTTTGATTTTTAATGGTTTCGTTCTTTAATTCAGCCCATAAAACCAGATTACAGTGTTCCTAAAAGTGAATTGTGATGACCCTCAGGCTTACCTACCTTCTTCTCACAAGCTATTAAAAAGGAACAAGTCTACAAACAAGCAAGAAGCAGCAGAGAAGTGCACAAACTGTCACACTATTTTCTGAGCCTAGTTTTGCCTTTGAACATTTAATTAATTTTTAAGGTTGAAAACTGTTTTAGTTTTTAAAACAATGATTACTTATATTATTCTTTCAGACCATAATAATCAATAGATACTTTCATGTATGTATGGCCAAACTTCGCGATTTGGGCAGGGCTGTCCCCACGTGGGTGGGCCCTTCCAGCCTGCGCAGTGGATTTTAGGTGAGGCTCAGCGTGCGCAGAACTGGCCCCATCATTTAAGTCCTGAGGTTCATCTGCCACGGCCGAGCGAGCTTGGACAGTGCCAGTGAAGTCCTCAGGACTGTCACAGCACCCAGTACTAACCGGGGCTGACCCTGCTGAGCATCCGAGATCTGACGGGATCGGATGGCAGGGAGGCTTGAACTGCCCGGTACGGTCTCCACTGAGACTCGAACTCACGACCTTGTGATCAGAGTCCGGAGTGCTCACCATTACACCACGATACTTTCATACTACGATAATTAAATATTCACAGAAAGTTCCACAGTCAAATGCAGACCAAATAGACCCCTAACATTTGTTCTCTGTTCCTTCCTTTGTCTCAAAATGCTGGTGTGATGGCAACAAAGTCACTAGACTTTGCGTATCTTTCTTTTGACTTGAATTCTCTATATCTGTGAAAACTGGCATATATGGAAGGTGACTTTGGGGCCCAAGTCCTCTTCAGAAAGTCACCTCAAGTGTATTTTAAAAATTTTACAAATCTGTGCTCTCTCCTTTGCCTTGATGTTTGAAAAGCACTGTAAGCATCCAAGAATATTCTCAAATGTAATTGCCAAATAAGATAAATGCTGAAAATCAGATTTCATAACAATAATTAAAAGACAAAAAATACACATATTTAATAGAAATTCTAATGAATAATGCTGGCTTTTCCAATAGGAGAAGTTCCAGAATACTTGAAAGCCCTTTGAAAAAATCTTTAATTTCATGTCATAAAATTCAAAATAAAGGAAGAAAACACCTCTTCATTAATCTTGTGTTTCTTTTAGAGTGACAACACATCCAACCCAAACTTTGACTTCTAGTTTTTCAGTCTCTCTTCAAAATTTGCTGTCAGCAGAAGCCAGAGAACGTGAAGAGGAGCAGCAATAATAATCCTGGGTCTGCCTTCTCTCTGAGCTGTCAACACAAGCCCTTAATTCTTATATTAGATGGGGATAAAAATAGAGATACAGTAATGAATCCACCACAATGATAACATTCTGACACATTACCTGATTTCTGAACATTTACTAACCCATCATCTCTACTCCCTCACAGTTTTGAGAAGTTTTACACTTCTAGCCAGAGCCTTTCATCATCTAAACATTTTCCTTTGAACTGTTTTATCTGAGTGGGTGTGAACAAACAAGCACGAGGATCAGGACTCGTTCCTTTTTGTGTTTTGACAGAAAAAGACAGGGTGGGATCCCATTACTATGCCCAAGTAAGTGGACAGTGTCAAAGTGTTGTCACCACAGCAGGCCCCACTTTACTCTGCACTGGAATTTTCTTCTTTGTGGGAGAAAAAGAGTGATAAACAGTCACAAGACAGACTTCATCAGAACAATATGCTGTTTACTTTGATTAGAGATTTTAAACACAACAAACAGACTATGCAGATACTTGCTGTACAAAGTAACTCTCCATTTTCCATATACAAGTCCTATTAAATGTGAGCTTTGCTAGACTTGTGAGGCTTACAGGATCTTGTTTACTTGACTCATCAGAGTTCCTTCAAGCTTTGCTCCAGGGGCTGTGTACTTTAAAACTTTATCTCACTTTTTTTTTTTATTTCTAATCATTCCCTTGTCCCAGCCTCACCTCCATCCTCCCTGAAATTAAATTACTTTAAAAGTTTGCTTTCCTTTGATACCTTCCCTTCTGATCTCCAAGCATTGGCAAGATGATTTCCAGCTGAAAAACGAGAGACATGAACTACTGCTGTGCAAATCCTGTATCATATGTCACCCTCAAAATAAGCCAAGAAAAACATTTAGATCCATATGCCATTTCCCCACTTTCCCTAGTAATTTGGTTTGGTTTAGAACAGACCCCAAAGATCATCTTGTTCCACTCTCCTGCCATGGAGAGGGACACCTTCCACTAGATGAAGCTGTTCAAAGCCCCATCCAACCTGGCCTTGAGCACTTCCAGGGAGGGAGCATCCACAATTTTCTGTGCAACCTGTTTCAGTGCCTCATCACCCTGACAGTAAAGCATTTCTTCCTTATGTCCCTCTTTCAGTTTAAAACCACTGCACCCTGTCTGTTTAATAGCTAAAGCCATGATAACACCAGAAAAGTAAACATCTCTATATAATATGCATGATTCCAAAATGTTTTTAGAACACAAAGAATGTCAAATTCTTAAGAATTAATTGAATTAAAGCTGTGGTACAGGAAATGGTCATTCAAGATCTAAACTTAAAGGCTTCAGGCAATATTCCCATCTTTACATCAGTTTCATGGTTAGAAAATTTACCACCTTGGTACATTTTTATGAAGTATCCTTTTGATTCCACACATGCCCAGAAAGCTGCTCAACTACTTTCCGAACTGTGGTCCTAGATCACCTTGAAGCCAAGTTAATACTTTGGTCACAGCAGTAGTTAAGTTTTAATTAAATTTTGGTTATGAATGTTATTTTCAGAATAATAAAGCTGTCAGATAGACATGGCATACAGAGGTGTCCTGTTCAGTCAGCCACAGAAACACAGGGAATCTACAGTTCATAACCTTCCTGAAAGGTAGGTTACATCCCAATCACTGTTCCATACCTGCTTTCCTTTTATTGTGCCTAATTACTTTTGGAACTAATTTGTACATTAAGCCATAAACACCACAGCAGTTCTTGTGAATGACACACACTGTGAAAGGAAATGCCACCATGATTGCAGATCTCCTGCCTGATAAGTCCACTGAGTGCCCCTGAGTTTCTGGCTGCTCAGGAATGATCATTCAGACTCTGCAGTCTGGTGTCCAAAAGAAGCAGACCATAACAGATTTTTGACTCTCCATGTTGAGTTTATATGCTGGTGATCACATCTGCAGCCTCAATATCCTACAAGACAGCGGTAAAATGAAGACAGGTCTCTGCACCAGTAAAGCTGAAACATTCCTACAGTAAAGAGCAGAAAAGATGCACGTGGCAGCTCTCTGTTCCAGGATCTAGAGGAGTAAGTCCCCCAGCCGTGGTGTTGGGGTGAGCACTGGCTATCAGCAGCTCACAGAGGTTTTCTCTGAGGGCTGGATGTCCCTGCTGTGTTGCTTCCTCAAGCAATGAAAATTGCTTGAGTCCTCTGAAACTCAGGGAAAGTCTTTTCACCTGTGTAAGTTTGTCAGTAAGCTGAAGGTACTCCACAAATCACTAAAGAACTGAATGTGTAGGCAGTGGTCAAGTAAGTAACAACACAAATGTACAAGGAAAATTTTGTTTCAAGACCCCTGTGGTGTAGTTGAATGTCAACATCAAAGTGCTTCTACAAGCTTTAGGAGAAATTTGAGAGGATGGCGTGAGAGGTAAGAGAAAAGAAGGTCTAACGAAGTTCCAAACTTGACAGTTTTGTATTTAAAAATGCTCCCATCATATCAGATTTAATTGTGTTTCAAGGCAAACCAAGAAAGCACAAGAGCTGAGAGATTTTGCTCCTTAAATAGAAAAGTAAGCTTAAACATTGTTATGGAAAAATTAATGCTTCTCATAGACTGTAGTTTCTTTATTTTTAATTCTCTTGTAAGCTAAAACCATCCTTGTAAATTTTCCTTTCCCCAACAGAACAGAAATTGAATACAATCTTTATAACCAACCATCTTATTTCTAAAGAAAGTATTTAAGCACACTGAAAACAACCCTTTAGAGCTGTGTGTAGATACTGCATGGACATTATGGGCATAGGGAGCAGCCACGTTTTGTCCTAAACTATTTGTTATCAGTTGAGTCCAGAACTGAACCAACAAGTCACTTAAGAGCAGTAAGGAAAGGGAGCAGGATCTGTGACCCAAAGATAAATGCTAGTCTAGGTTTATCTGAGAAACAATGAGATGCAGCTAGAGAGGAGCAGCTTTTGAGTCAGCTTTTCTCTCAACACAGAATGAACACTGGTAATATTTCTGTTCTGTGGGTGATCAAACAACTGACTCTTGAAAGCACGAGTGTGACAGTCGCGGGTGGCATTCCAGGTCCCTCACTCCAAGCACCTCGAGTACTATTTCCAGGTTTCCTACTGACTTCAGCCCACCCCTGAGTTGAAGAAACCACAGGAGCAGGGCTTGGGTGCAGACACCTAGAAAGGGCACATGGATAAGGTGCGATACAGGGATAGTCTTTCACCTGCTGGCAATGCAGCACTGAGGGACTCTGCGAGCCAAAGATGGTGTGTGTCTGTGGAAAATCTTCAGGCTTCTGCCATCGATCCCCCGAGAAGCCCGAACAGCACCTGCCCGCCGTGTCCCGTGAGCTCCTCGGCCTGAACGCCCCCTGTGCTGTGGAGGATCCCTCGGTCCCTCTGCCCCTTCCCAGTTTTACCTCGTGTCCCCTCAAGCGCCATGGAGCGGGGGAGTCCTCGCTCACCCCGTACGTGCCTCCCCTCTCTCCTCTGCGGGCACGGAGTTCGAAGGGGCAGCATTAGACACTCTCACTCACAACACGCACCTGGAAGTCGGCAATCGCTGAGGGGAGCGAAGCCCTCCTGCCTCCAGCGCCCCTCGCACCTTCCTCGCTCCGGGAGGCAGCCGCGCGGGGGGCAGCAGGTGGGAAGAGAACGCGCTGTCTCCTGGCATCGCAGCGGACGGGGAATCCCGTGCAGTGCCCTCCAGGGAAAACACCGGGGCTTCGGCGCTACCCGGCGAGAAGGGCTGGAGGGCTATTCCAGGTGCTTGCCCAGCCAAGCCCCGCACAAACCCGGGCTGCGGCTGGGTCGGGCTGCCCGGACCCCACGAGTGTCCGCAACCCACCCGAGACGGCAGTGCAACATCCGCCTGGCAGGACCGCAGCACCGCTCTGCCCCCGGGCTGTGACCCAGGGGTTTCCCAAGCCCCCTGACGGCCGCCTTGCCCCCCTCCAGCCGCTCACCTGCTCCTGTCCCGCCGGGGTGTCCCTCGCAGCCCTCGCCATGCCAGCGCGGGCATTCCCCCCCCGTCCGACACCTGCGCGCCCGGGGCGGGGCGGCCGCGGCAGCGCGGGCGGTGTCCCCCCGCCTGCCCCGGTCGTGTCCCCCCCCCCGACGCCTGCCCGGGTCTTGTTCCCCCGTCCCCCCCGTAGCTCTCGCAGCTCCCGGAGAGAGGAACCCTCGCCCCGTCGAGCCCCGACACGCCGCGCCCTCCGCAGAACAGCTCCGGGCCGGGAGAGCTCCCGCAGCGCGGGGCTCAGCGGCGGAGGGTGCCGGGACTGTTCTCACCCACAGCCCCGAAACGCCAGCTCCGTCCCTTGGAAGAGATGCGCCGTGTCCCGATTTACAGGGATGTACAACCATGCCAGGCAGTAACGCTGCCGTCTGTCAGCTGGACGGAGATGACACAACACCCGCCCTTGAGCGGGTACGCGCTGGGGGGAGAGCGGCTGCTGGTTCTTCCATTAGGACGAATTTCTTCGCGGAAAGGGTGATTACATATTGGAATGGGCTGCCCAGGGAGGCAGCGGAGTCACAGTCACGGAAGGTGTTTAGGACTCAGTACCATGGTCTAGTTGACAAAGTGGTGTTGGGTCATAGGTTGGACTCGATGATCTCCAGCCAGTAACTCTTACCTCGGCTGTTCACCACCCCCCTGCCCACTGGACAGGCTCTTGCAAGCACAGTCTGCAGCAGAGGCAAAAAACACAAACTGCATTCTGAAGTATGAAGGTTTTCAACACTGAGAGAGCCTGAGAGAGGAGGGTTTAGCAGGGACAGGAGGACTCCTGAGCTGCCCGTCTTGGGAAGATGATGACTAATCTATATGCACAGGGCTTTGTGGCTTTTGGCTGATTTGAAGACCTTCCTGCAGGGTCACCTTCTGTGTACTGGGCAGCCACTGCAAACCATGCCATGAAGTCCTGACATGTAAATCCTGTTCACCATCATTTGAGAAGACTAATTACAACAATTTTGCAAAATTCTGAAAAAACAAGGCATTGTTTTCTTAAAACCAGACCTTCAACACAAACTTGAGATTGCAGCCTTAACAGGACTTGTTGAAAACTATGGGGAGTTTTTGGGCTCCAAGGTGGTCAGTCCCTTAAGGCTGAGGCCAGATGAGCTTTGAAGTACCCAATACCAAAGTTAGATTCAAAGTATGCACCTAACATTCAAATTCAGCATTTAGGTTTTTTGTTTTCTCTTCACACACCATCCTCAAAACATGTTAAATCTTTGTTCCCCCCTTTTGCATGTTTCTTTACAAAGGAAAAACCAACAGAAAACATTTCCTTTCTTTGTTCTTTTCTTGGCTATTTCAATTTTGCTGTAAATTATGTTAATGCACAGGCTTTACTCAAAACTGTGAAGGTTTGAGAAGAGACAATGAATAACTGATAGTACTTGTGTGTTCCACAAACTAACATTGACCCAGCCAGTTTTAGTGTTGACCAATGCATAACAGCTGTCTACAGCACAGGGCAAGAGATTAGGCTGTCCAGACACTACAGGTAGCTAATCAGTCTTTACAAACTGACAAAAAGCCAATTAGATTCAGGAGAGCCCTGTATTCATTCCAAAGATTTTCTCAAAGTTAGGAAATAAGTTATCCAATCATAGTTCACTGCCTTTTTTAAAAGGCTCTTTCTAATCTATAACACAGGATTAGTGCAGACAGCCTCACTGTAGACTTCTCAAAGATTTTTCATTTTGTAACTAAGGATCATGACATTCCCAAACTGCAGATGCACACTCAAGTACCCCAAAGCTGTAGCCAGACACAGGTGATTTCAGTAAAGCACAATATACAGCCAGGGAGAACCAAGCTGCCCAACCTCTTAACATGCTGGTAGCGGTCATGAATCAACATTGAAATACAAAATACTGCTCCTTTCCAAAGGATTGCAAGCAAAATGAGTTTACCTGCTCTACAATTTGACACTCCCCCCTTTAATTTCAATCCTGCACTAATTATGTATTTGAATTTCTGTGCTGCAAATGCATGAGTGACACACTTTGGCATTTCATGCACCTTTTTGGTAACAACAACTGAGCTCACAATCAAGCATGTGTGGTTTTCCAACACTTAGTTTTACTTTAAGACAAATTCAAAAGCACTGATTAATAAAATTCACTGTTCAGGAAGCTCTGAGAATCGAAGGTTGGATCTGTGTTGTTGGATCTGTATCTTTAGGTGGTTTCTCTTTACAGTTTTACTGGTGGATCTGTCTGCATATTTCTTCCTGTTTTTCACATAATGAGTTGGTGCACAGCCAAGAAACTTTAGTTGCATTACTTACTATATAAACCCAAATGACAGAGTAGCACATGGAATTTATAGCACTCAAACAGTGAACTGCACAGTTTTGAGTTTTGCTTTTTGAGAACACTGAATAGGTATTTGTGCAGTTGACTCAGATTTCACAGTCCTCAAACACACCAGGAGAGATGCTACACCAAACCAGTTTGATATCCCTAGGAATGATGTGCACCCCTAGTCTGAAGTCTCCCAATTTTCAGATATAGTACAAATCACTCTAATGAAGTAATTTTCTATTTAGAACAAAACCAGGAAAACCCAAACCCATTTCTCATTTAGCCACACAGAAGAAGTACATCCCAAACAAACATTCATTTAGGTAGCACAGATTAGTCAGCATCTACCAAAGGTCCTGAGGCAAGTCTTACCTAGAGACTTTAGTTCCATTCAAAAACCCACATGCTTAGTAAACACAGTACAGAATATTTAGTCTTTATGTCGATTTCTCTTATAGCAAAACATGGAATAGTTGGCTACACTTTTTATGCCTCAAATACATGAACAGCAAAATAAAAGACTTGGATGGAAATGGGACAAGGGAGGGGAGAAAAACTTCCGTGTTCAAATAAGGATTTTTAACATCTTTGAAACTTGGCCACATGTGTTTAATGCCTCAATCAGCTGGGCAGTTCAGGACAGAGACAGATAAACTACAAAAACAACTGTGTCCCTCTAAGCCATTATTCCTGTATGGTAGTGTCAGAATGGCAGAAGTTTCTGCATCACAAAGCTAAAATGTGTATCTCTATGCTAATGAGCTAGGTAGTTTAACATCACCTGATCTGTAAGACACCTGTAGCAGCCCAGAAGAGGCAGAAACCACTTCAACCATTGGTAATAACAATCCCTTCAGAGCTTACTTTGAGGCACTTCATTATGCAGTATGCACCAGACTACCTTATTTCTATCTTCTCACACATACACCTACCACCATGTGAAACTTGACAGAACATTATTACATTGCAGATCTTGTAATGAAACTTAAATTCTGAAGATCCTGAAGAGTTCAAATGTGAGCTTCCCTGCAGCATCTGTTGTCTATAAGTTACTGTGAGAAGAATGCACACTGCAGCAGTTAACACCACAACATAAGTGAAATGTTTCACTTTAGTCCAAAGTGCAAAAATAAATACTATTTTTCCTTAAAAGGTGCTATCAGTAGTAATTAAGTCTCGGAGAACTGTTCCACCTAAACTCACTCATTAAATAACTATGAAGCTTTTTACCTAAGTAATTCTAAGGATGATCTGCTGTACAGTTACCTCTGCTATGTTATACAGCCAGGCTATGACCACCCCATTTAACTGAAAATACTTCTATTACAGCAGACGACAGCACAGCACCCACTCTGCTCTCTAAGAGCACAGTGCATGAGGATGTGAGGGCATCCACATATTGCTGGTTACATTTTTGGTTTTGCCTAGGTCCCCCTGCATCTAGTTTTTGGCCAGTTAAAAGCTAATTTGATCTTGTACTATTAACAGCATTTTTTTTGCTCATTCTTGAGTTGTCCATTAGGGGTAGCAGCAGTTTTATAGTCATTGTCAGGTGCTTTTATCACTAGGAGTCTGAAAGGTTCAGTTGTTTTCCGAAGTCTCTGAACAACAACGGCATTTTGCAACTTTGCTTCCTCCAGTGTGAGTGTCTCATCTTGCAGCTCTCGAAAGGGCAGTGAAGTTGTCAGGGTGAAGGGAACACTTCCCTCTGATCCTTGATACTTTGTTATGAAGTCTCTCACATGGCTTATTCTGAGAAGAAAAAAAGAAAACTCCGCATTAGAGTTTTGGCTCTGCAATGCCAGGACAGACCATGTGCACAACACCCACAGGATGAGAATGAAACACCACTTGTGTAATGCCTGATGGCAGAGAATCGGAGGAATATAAATGGGGTGGAATCCTGAAATGCCTGATCCACATGTGAAGCAAGGACCAAGGTTTGCATGCTCAGAGTACTTTCAAGGGAACAGTGATGAGTATCTAAGTACTCAAAAGCTTCACTGTGGCTCAGAGGGTAATTACACCAGTCTACCATTTGCTGGAGCTCTGACCTGAGGGTTCTCTAGCCAAAAGCTGGAATAAAAATGCCTCCTACATGTAGCAGAACCATAATAAAAATCAAGAAAAAGGGTCTGCAAAAATTGTCTGGATAAACTAGGTCTAAATATAGTTTCATCCTACCAAAGCAGGTGCAGTGGTGAATTCATGACAGATTCAAGCTGCCTGTAAAGGTGTGAAGAATCTTATGTGTGAGCAAGACAAAGGTTTTGCTGTGGAACAATCAGGATTGACCAATTTAATTATAAAATGAAGATGAGATGATACGTCTATATCCATAAAATAAACACAGTGTCAATGTCATTCTCTGGTCCTGAGGCCAACTGGTAGACTGGCTACTGGCAAATCACTAAACTCATTCTTCCTCTTTCCCATGCACAGGGCAGCCCATGAGGTTTAACTGCCTCCTGGGAATGCTCCACGACCTGAGCTAACATCTGAACCATGGCTAGACATCAATAGAGAAAGTGCTGGTTGGCTTGGGGGAGGGCTGTTCTAGCAGCTCAGCAGCACAGATGAACCCATTTGTAGCCCTACTCACCAGGGCAGATTTGCCAGCAGAACGAAACCAATTCCTGTGCATGCAGGCCTCAATTAAGAGACACTGCTTGGTGTTACAAGCACAAGAGCCTGAACAGACTCAAGTAGGAATAATTTCTTTGTAACATTTACAGTGGTCTGCATGCATTATATCAAAGTTCATTGTGTTCCAAGAGCAACTCAGGCAAATAGTCACCAGTCTCTGCTTTAGAAAGAAAGCCTTCCAGGTCCCATACCCAATACTACAGGGTTACACTAACTTAGCAAGTGCTCAAGAAGGGACACAACTAGATCTAAGACACAGCTCTGTACACTGTTCCTACAGCTCTACTCTGCTAGTTGCTACACTCTCATGCCTCGATTCCCCACACTGCAGTACTGCAAGGGTACCTGCACTCCTGCTCCAATCTTTCAGCTGTGATCAAGTCACATCTAAAGCAGCAGTTACTGTGGCAATTCACTATTACCAGTTTACCCAGACACCTCAACCTATGTGCTACATGTTATTAACCTACAGCTCAGTTAACACATACTTGACTGCAATCTGCATCTCCACTGAAAGGAGGGCTGTATGTGCAATCGTCACGGTTAAGGATATGAACTCTGAAAGTATTTCCCTCTAGTTCTTATCAGGGCATACACAAATCCTGTATGCAGCACAAACATGCTGGCCTCGTGGCAAGAGAATATGGTATGCTAGAATATTTATTGCACACCACTTCAAAACGAGCATTGCATCAAGTAAGGCTGTTCTGCTTATCTTGGGCTTTTTTTCCTCTCGAAAGCACTTAGCACCTGTTCAAACTGCTGTTTTTCATGAAGACAAAACGCTTCCAAATACACTTAAATGTGTGAAACCTGGAATAATTAAGATATTAAGCCCTTCAACTAAGTATTTATAATTAAAATAGCAATTGACTCTTCAGCAGTACATCAAAAGAGTGTTTTAGTTCATACCTCAGGCCACTAACTAATAAAATAGTACAAGTCAAAGAAAACACTACAGTCATTAACCTTCAGCTGCTGAGCTTTTCTTCTAACCAGCCACAAACACACAGAGTTTATCTTGACAGCAGTCTGGGTTCTGTTAAACCTGTGATACCTTTAAATTGCTTCACAGAGAAAAGCACAGGCAACCTATCCTTTACATGACAAGACTGGATAGTGCTGGAGTAATTTCTCAAATTACACATTTGAGAAAGGTCTCTAAAGACAGCAGTTCTACAGTTCAGTGTTAAAGTGTTAATCCTACTTTCACAAAGCTCCTGTGGGTACATGTGCTGTGCTGACACCTTCTGTCATTATCCACATTTATAAGCCTCTTTGGGAACCAGAGATTTTACTAATTAATAATTAAGCACATGGGTGCATTCTATTCTGTCCATGGTGCCATGCAGGCGATGAAACTCCCCCACCCAGTGCACGGACTCTGGTCCTCCCCAGAGCTTTCTCTGGCTCAGCTCTAAGTCACATTCTGCAGGTCCCACCTGTGGTGCTGTCTGTGCCCAGTGATCAGCAGGCTTTTTACTAAGACATTTGCTCCAAGTCAGTTCATTCATGAAATCTGTAATCTTAAAAGCTGTTTCCTCTAGTAATGAACAATGTATTTGTCTTAACTTCCACTAACCGATGAAGAACAGCTACAGTTTCCTCAGATTTGCCTTTATGCTCAGTCATGAGCTGACTATTAACATCAGTTCACACTCCTCTTATGCTCCTTTCTTCTTAGCTAAAAGATTTCTCAAAATTTCAAAGGAGGTTTTCCAGCTATAGCTGAAGACCTGTCCAACACTAAGTGAACTGAGGAGGTAGATTAGTCATAGAAATCAGAGACTTACATGTACACACATAACAAAAATAGTTCAGATGCAAATACATACAACATTGCTAACATAAATCTTACCTGTGAGAAACATTGAATTTCTGAATTATCCTTTCCCCATCAGCTAACCAGATCTGGATGTTAGTGACAGGCTCCAAATCATTCAAGTGTACTAAAGGCAGGTGTCTTTTGTCATCATGTCCTTGATGATCATCTCTTACTTTAGAGATTATCCTCGGAGTAGCACTGAAAAGAAAAGCCATATGAGGTTATGGCTCCTGGGTCACATGTAAGCCTGAACTTCCCTCCAGACCTCTGTTTCTGGAGCTTTCTGCCCTGTACCAAGGGGCACTGATGGCTTCTTATTTTAACAAATACAGGAACACTGATACACTCTTTTTCCAACTGTATACCAATACTTTCACTTAAAGACTTCAACATGCTAAAGAATGTCAGTTTGCTCATATTTAACATTTTTGTAAGATTGAAGGGAACTTAAATATCAAAGTATTAAATATGAATAGACAGAACACAAAACACTCTGAAGTTGCTTCATATGTTTTTGTACTCTAATCACACAGGTGAAACTTTAAGGGGAGTGAGTGTTGAATTTGCATACTCAAAGTTAATTTTCACTGTAATGTGATTACAGTAATTCAATTTAACTGAATGTTGTTAGCCTTGACTTATACTCCAGCATCATCTATTTCAGCTTAGAAGAATTGCTCATCTATCAGAGCAATTGACTTAACGTGAACAATCCAGGCTGATGCACAGGCATTTGGATTTTATTTTTCTAAGGCACTTTCCACAGCTGACTCTCCCATAGGGGCAAAGGTTCACAAGATGACCTGACAGAACAAAGGGACCTCAGTCCAAGTACATGGTCTTGAAAAGCAAACAACAAAAAATTACTATAAAAAATTTTATTCTGAAGAAATATCTAGAGCTTAGTGCTTCTTTCATGACCAAACTTGTTCAGCATGTACTGTTTAAGTCATCATTGGGCCTGATCCAGTGGGCACATCCTCAGCTCCTGTGAGTATAACCAGATGTTTACTTGTAGAGTGATTTAAGGAGTTACCATTTCTCCTGTGAGCTCAGCTGTAGTCACTGACTACATGAACACTTACAGTGGTTTGCAGAAAAGCTTTCTCTTTGCACAGGAAAATCGGTGAGTTACAGTTTATTGAGAGAGAAGTGGGTAACTGATGGCCACAGACTAACAGGCTTAACTATACTACAAACCTGCTTTGTGGACAAACTTCATCCTTGTATCCTTATGTTCTTGTACACATCTAAGTTTAATCACAAAGCATGATGACTTAATATATTCAGGCTAATAAATTTAGAGTCTTGGGCTCAAGTTCTTAGTCAGAGGTATTTGAAAAACTCTTATTGCCCACTGCCTAGTTAAGTGCTGCCCTAACTTCTAGGATTCCAGCCAGTAAAGCATTTTTACTTCTTCCATTGAAACTCAGCAAAAAGAATGAGAATCCAGAAACCTCATTCCCAAGTGAGTGATAAGAGCTGTTCAGTGTGACTGGAGGCAGGTAAGAGGCACAGAACTGTTTTGCATTACGCAGAAATCAGTTGGGACACAAGAACTTGACACCAACATATTACAAGAGGCACATCTGTAAAATATTCTGGTACTCCAAGCACAGGTGACTTACTATCACCTACCTGCCTCATTATCTCACACCCAGCTTCTGTTCATGCTTGACCTCAATACATAATAAAACTTAATTGCTCTCCAGATCAGGAAGAAAAGCTTCAGCACCAGCAAGACAACGTTAAACTGTGCTGTGAGCAGAGCAAAAAAAAAACATTTCAAGTGATACTTCAGCCATGATCAGCTTTTGCTCTCTGCTTGCTCAGTGGTGCTCAGCTCCCCATTCAGACACTGCAGCACTCACTCAATGTGAGCTGACCCAGCTCAGCAGAGGCTGCAGAGCTGCTCAGCCCCAGCCTGGGCTGAACTACATCAGTCACAGCTGTAGTTCAGACAACTGTCTCCCATGGATACAGATTTTGGTGTCATTCTCAAAACAGCTTCCCTCAAGGTCACATCTCAATTTGTGGTAGGCACTGGACATGAGTCTTTCAATAGCAAGTATGTGTGAAACTGAAGCCAACACATTCACTGAAGCTGCAAGAGAAAGTCAGAAGATCTGTATTCACCAAGGTTTAAAGCATTTCTATGTATGACAACTTTGCTCTTGAAGAACTGACAGATAAAGCCATCTAGTGGTGGGAGCTTTGACTAAAGCCACAAACTAAGAATCTAAGTCTCTTATTAGCCTGAGCTCGAAGCATTGGCAACTCCTTTTAAAGGCTTATTCCTTTCATAAGATTAACAAAAGAAGAGGTAAACTAAAGATCAAACAGACATAAGAGCATCCTGTCAATTTTCTGAAAAGAAAAAGTCCAGGAATGAGGTATTATGCCTTATCCTAACTGATGGTTAAGAAGCTTGACACACAATGCTTTACCCTAATGAGGTTACAGAGCAAGCCCACTCTGCTACAAGGGATTTCAGTCAATAGTTTAATTAATGTGATTCTGAGGCAGTCTTAAAGATGCATCGATAAGCTCAACAGAGAAGTGCAGTTGCAAATCTAGTCATAATCCCAAACTATTAAATGCAGCTGAATGGTGGCAGATAAAACAGTATACCCATTAGTTAGACAGGTTCACAAGATACATTAGAAAATTCTGGTTTCACTTTTTTCTTCTGTAAAACAGAAAGGTGGCGGATCAAGTTCATCTGAGTTATATCAATATAATTTCTAGTTTCTCCAGTATTCCTCCAACTAACTTTTAAAGAGCCAATCAAATGACCAATTCACAGTGGTTCACCCACCACAAAACAGACTATTAAAAATGTTTACTTGATAAGCAGGAGTTTAAATAGCCCATAAGCCGAAAAACACTCTTCAGTAATTTGTCTCTCTCATTTCTGACTAATCACACAAATGTAACTGTGGAAAAGGAGTTCTATAGCTTAAAACTTGTTCCAGATCTCAGCCAGCTCTACTGTTTCCCCACTAAGCTTTTCTACTGCATATCCATGCAATGGACATTTATGAACACCAGGAAGCCAGCACCAGTTTATGGAGTGGGAGCACTTACAGCTCATGTTTCCAAAATCAGCAAAATATTTACTTGTCTTTAAATAAAGGGCACTGATAGCATAGCACAGAATAGACTAGAAGAGTAGAAAAAAAAAGAAACACTGAGCAAGTTGTAGGATTTGATGCATAAGACTCAGTGTACAAGACTAGGCAACCGAAATTCACAGATGAGCATGTTTCCAAATCCAAACTTGCCTACTGGGAAGCAAGATCATTACTTGCTGTAGGCATGGCAGAGCACAACAAGCAACAGAACCACCTACCATTCTGCACTGGTTAGCAGCAGAAACCCAGCACACTGAAGATCTGTTTGTTTTAGCTATGTATAGGTCTACTTGTAGATTAAATAAGGTTAAATTCTTGACCCCTGTTTGCTCAGGATTTCAGTGCTACCAAAAGCAAGTCTTGCAGCAGCTCATCCATCTCTCAAGGGAAGGTTTTGCCTATTGACTGTATCTACTGGAGCATGGAGCAATTGAATGGACTGTGCTACAGGAACAGATGAAACTGATAAAACAGACACTTGCTTCTCTGAGCCAGCCTGAAACCACTCATCCTTTACTGTTAGCAGGCTGGCTCCTGCTCTGCACATTATCTTCTTTCCCTCCCTCATCTCTTCCTGCCCAGGTCACGTTTCCCTCAGCACAAGCACTGGGCCTTAGCAGGCAAACCCTTCCCCACTTAATTCATACAAGCTGTTCACCCTAAGGCTTCACCCCATCCTGCAGGTCACTCAGCAATCCCACCAGTGAAGGATCCTGTGGCTCCTGGTCAAAAAGTGTCCTGTTCCCTAAGCTGAAGCCTGCTTTGATAGGCATGTAAGTCTTTAATGACAGGAATATGTGAAGCAGAATTTGGCTGCAGTAAACAAAAGTCACAGAGATCAAAAAAATGAGCTCCTGGCCTGTCCCTCTACAACACCTGGCCAAAATACAAAACTGGTTGTAAATCAAGCCCAGTTTTGGCACTGGCATTAGTGCCTGACACTCTCCAACTACAAGACAGACATAAGGAGGATCACTGCAACATGCTAAAATGCTCTAACTGCAACAAATGCATGATTAAATACTGAGCAATTGTAAGAGAGCACAAAATAATCTCTTACTTCTTCAGTTTCCTTTATAGGATTGTCATACTCCTCTCTTCTCATACAAACACAGAGCTTTAAAGAGATTCTTTTCTCTTAAATCACAGAATAGAAGAGCAACAGCCTTTCAGCTGGGAACATTTCTGCTAATATTGTGACCTTGAATAAAGAAAACCAACAGCATCCCTTCTGTATTAACACAGCAACATAGCCAGTTACCCCCCAAATTCCAAGTTCGTGGAGAGACACCAAGATTGCTGCAGGATGGAGCATCCACCTGGGAACAGAGGCTGAGGAGAGGGCTTCTTCAGGCTGTGCATGATGGTGGTGGTCACGGGGCACCCACAAACAGCCTGCCAGGGTCTGCAGGAGGCCATCAGGAAGAGGGGGCCGGGCTCTTCATGGTGGACAGAAATTCAAGCAAGAGACATTCACACTGGATATAAGGAAAAACTTTTTTCCCATGGACACAGTCAAGCACTGAAGCAGCCTGTGTAGCTTTTCACTCTTCCAGGATTTCAAGACCCAACTGGATAAAAGCCTGAGCAACCTCATTTGCCCCCACAGCTGACCCTGCTTTGAGAAGCAGCTTAGATTAAAAAAATCCAGAGGTCACTTCCCACCTGAATTATAATCCTTAACTACTCAATCATAGATGGCATCAGACTACTCACCTTCCTAATCTGTATCCGTGACCAGAAAAAGGATGAAACATTGGCTTTTTCGATGACAAATACACCTTATCTTTTTTATCTTCCACTTTCACATCTACCTCCTCCTTATCAAAAACTTTTCGTAGCTCAAAAGGCAGTTCCCTTAAGAAAAAAAAAAGGCATGTCAGATAAAGAACTACTATACTGTTTTCAGTACACAAAATAGATTAATGGTTAATACCTGTTCTATATTTAGCCTTTCAAGGATGATGCTTTTAAAAAAAATTCACAAATATTTAGGAAGAGTTATGTTAAGTGCATGACACCTGAACTGCAAATTAACAAAAAATGAAACAATATAAAAAGTTTGTTGAATGGTGTTCCAATTTTCTCAGCAGTTACCACTTTAAAGCACAGGATGTGTAGGAAGTTCAGTATTGCCACACATTGTTGCAAAAAGGTGGATTATTTTATCCCCTGAGTAACAAGAAGAAAAAAAGACAACTGGCTCCTAAAGAGAAAGAACTGAGTTTAGACACAATGTGGTTAATGTCAAAAAACCACAGCTTTTATAAATTAGATCATCACTAATAGCCACACTCTTTAGTGCAGTAACGTCACCTTGGTGATGCTTTAATTGCATTAGGCAGAACACAACAATGTCTTTGTCCATGAGCTCTGATGCAGACAGCACAATCTGAGGTGGAGGGGCTCAGCTGGCACAGGAGCTGTACCAAGTGCTTTCTCTACCATCAATGATTATGCAAGAACCATCCCATAATTAGCATCTTCACAGGCAAACAGTGGAAGAAAGGTGGCAAACTTTTGATGAATGCACACAAAGAACACAAAGGGCTTTAAACAGTGCAGTTAATTGCTATTACAGCTAACACAAATGAGAGCCATAGAGGAGAAACAGTGTAAAATTAGTAATTTTGATGGGGCAGCAAAGTATGGAAAAGACAAAAATACAATGGCTTAGTAATTTCACATGGCTGATAAGGAGTTACTGAATTGTATTATCCTCTCCATCTGTGTGGGGTGAAGAAACAGAGTACAAATTAAAGGTTCAAAATCACACAGGTTTGTATGGTCAACCTGCTTTTTTAAAGCAACAACTGCACACACTAGCAGAAATCAGGACAACACATTAACTTTTGACACAAGGATAAAGATAAGACTGCTATTAGCAAAGGGATAAATGTATGATAGTTATATACATACAAAATGACTGAAATAGCAAGTTTGTACTAGGAAAAATGTCTGAAATTTAAGCATGATCAGAGTTTCTTGATGTTACATGGACCATCTGTGCCCATTTAAGGCTTTGCATGAACAAAAAGAAAACAAAGACCATAAACCAGAAATGCTCAACCACTTGTGCATTGAGTTCATTAGTCAAAATACCATTTGATCAGCAGCTATTACTGGGCACTGATTTATTCTTTATTTTGTTCTGCACCTGCTGTGCCCCCCCACCAACACTGCCTTTTATCTATTCATCAGCAACTGCACAACTACAGCCACTGAAAGCTGTATTACACCTGTTGATGTTCCAACAGCCATTAGCACTGCAGGAGCGAGGCCAGCAGGGCCTGTGCCCCTACAGGGACACTGCAGTGCAGCAAAGGCAAGAGCTGTGTAAAAAATATAGAGCATAAGCTAAGAGCTACCCAAAGCACATTAGCTCAGGCTGGTTAAGAACACAAAACTCACCCCTTCTTAATGGAGTCCAAGAACTGCTGGTTTGCAACATCCACGTAGCTCCGAAGTTCACCGTCATTTACCGTAAACCCGTTTTTCCAAAGTTTAATGATGACATCAACCTATAAAGTGAGAATGAGTCTCATTATAACACTGATCTAAAAGCAGCTTGGTATACCCACAGTACCCTGTGATTATAAATCATCCACTCCATGGACTAAAAATACTGAGAGCAGGCTCACTGTAATCTGCCTTGGCCCTGTGCCAACAGGCACAGCAACTGCAAGGGGTAAGGGACATTTCTAAGTATCTTGTGTCAATCAGGGTTAGAAATAAACCTTCCCCCAATTATTTTGCTTTCCCAGGCCAAGAACACTCTTTCAATTCAAAAAGGAAAAAAAAACCAAACGAAAGAGCTGGAAGATCCCAGCCAGCTGCAACTCTTCATGAGCTAATTTGAGAGCACACATGCCTGGTGTTGGAACACCAACTGCCAGAACAGTCCAGTGGGGGATTTACTGGGGTAAAAGCCTTGTTCTGATTATTCAGAAGGATTTTCTCAAAGTAAGGGCACTGAGATAATTCCTGCAGAGGACTTTCACTCAGAAAATGAAGCAAGTACCAGAAAATCTACTTTCAGACAGACATAGGTTTATGTTACCCTGGGATTCCTGGGTATGTTTCAAAACCTTGGTGTTATGGAAAAATAAATTTGCAGTGATTTGTTAACTTTGCCAGAAATCATCCACTACTCCAACCTGTAGCCTTCACACTGTTTACTAAAACCTCTTCAACTGTAACACAGATATATTTGGGGTAGTATTTTCATATTTATGCATCACACCATTTAAGGAAGCATTTGATTATCCAGGTCTGATCGCTGAAATAACCTTGTTTTGACAGATATTTGGCCCCAGGTGAGATATATGAAGCATATATGAATGCAGAATGCACCTCAGCTGGAAATTAGTTTGAACTAGGCTCGATAGTACCTGACAATTTAATCCTTTTTTTTTTTTGCATTTTGACTTGTTAGATGATTGCTACATAAATAAACAGAATGTGCAAACTGCTGAATAAAATTCCTTCTCTTTCAGTTGGGTAGTCTGTCAAAGAAAGTTTACAGCACTCAGCAAGATTAGATTCCTTCAGAAACTCTTGTGTCTCATGGCACCAATGCATAGGGAAGCACTTCTAATTATGGGAAGGTTTCTCTACAGTGAGCCAGTATGCAAATTTAACATTGGCTAATTATTCCACACCAACCTCCCATTTAGGCATTGACACAAGTAATGCCACGTAAAACTATTTTAGGACTGGAATTTAACATCCTGCTCCTGAAATTCCTTTTCTTCCAGGCTCAGTTTGGGATCCAAGAACATAATTTACAGGAATGCTCTCTCCATTATTTCCTCCTAACATCTTTGTTCTACGTGGCCTTTTCTCCCTCCTCTCACCAGTCTTCTGTGAGTAAGAGAAAAACATGACATGGACAGAATCACTGAGATACAAACCTACACTGAACATCCCACTACTACCATAATTATATGAATAAGACTAAATGAAAAATATTTGGGCTATGTCTCTGCACAAAAAGGCTGCAGCTCCTTAAATAACTTCTTATGTAAGTTGTCATTCCTTGGAACTCCTGCTCGCATCACTCTCCTTACTAATAAAGCAGAAGTGCATTAGCCAATGCCAGCATCAGTTCTAGAATGACACTAAACCCACTGTAAATGAGTAAAGGCCAGAAGCACAGCAGCATAGGCCTGGCTGCCTGAGAGATGAGAGGCTGTTCCTACAGCTCTCTGAATTCTGTGTGAATTTATTTACAGATGTACTGGATGAGACTGCTGGACTTCTGGCATCTGTTTTCCAGAGTACTCCTGCAATGCTGTTATGTTAAACACAAATATTTTTTCTTCACTGCCTACCTGGTTCTTGACTGTAGTTGGGGGCACACATATAGCACCAACCTTCTGAGCTTCTTCAAACAGGTTATCTACAAAGTAGTCACAGTTTTGTTCTGTACCATTCAAAACCTGGTCGTTGGTTCCTGATTTACACACCCTGCAGAACAAAGACATAAGTAAAAAGGACTCCTCAGAGGACAGGCAGGTTCCCCAGAAGCTCAGTACCAACAGGTGTAGAAGGCTCACTCCCCTGCACTCAGCTTATCTGGCTGTTACAAAACATCAGGTCAGCTTTGTGTTGTGCATTTTCTATAAACTTCTGCTATTTGCAATCTAGAAACAAAGTTAAAGAACGACAATAGAAAGGTGAATTCAGCTTTGAAAATCTTTTAAGCTTGGTACCAGAGCAAGGAATGCAAGTCAGGTCATTTAACTGTAACATTGAACTGCACACCATTGAAGGGCCTTCCTTAAATTTCTATGACACAGACTCAGGTTCCTCTGCAGTAAGTTTTTAAAAACACAAGTAAGAAAACTGCCTTGGGATTTACTCCCCACCTCCATTTGAACCTCCCCACTCCCAGCAACATCCCAGAACCACCATTACTGTGCTGGAAAGAGCATTAGGGAATCTCAAGTGACTCAACACCACTGGAGCACACTGAATAAATACAATAGAAGCCTTCAACACTGTGGAGACTGCCAGGGTATTAAAAAAGATGCATCAACCACATCTTTTTATAGAAAATTGTATGTGTGACAGCTGTTTCTGTTAAATTTTCACCAATCAAAATGCAGAAATATGCAACCTGAATGAATTATTATCTTTCAGTATAGGTTCTTTGCATAGTAAGAGGATTATGCAGCTTTTAGTAAATATGGCAGGAGTTATTCCTATTGGAGATTCAGAAAAATCTATTTTAAGCAATTCAGAAAAAAAATCCCAGCTCTTGAAAAACACCCAGTTTTACATAAAACTCTGTATTGATTTCAAAAGCAGCAATGCTTACTGGAATGGTAATTTGATACATTTGCATTAAAAGGAATTGTTTGCAGTGTATCTGTGCATAAGAATCCCTACAGATTAACATCTCTAAACAAAAGAAAACCTCAACAATATTAAAGAAGAAATTTCAAAAGTATATTGTCCCCATCTTAGTTTTCTAATAGAACAAAAGAAACTTGAAGCATTACTGTAGGTATTCTCTCTGCTTTACCACAGAAAGAGAACTGGAAAACTAAACACCTCCATATCAAATGTAGAGCTGCACAGTGAGTTAGCAATTTGTAAGGCTGCCTTGCTATTTTAAATAAAAATATTTACAGAGCTTCTTTCATCTAGGAAACATTTCAAGTATGTGAGGAATCTTTCAGCAAAATGAGAAAAGTTTTTTGAAACCTTCAGTACCATGTGGAGCAGGTGGATACAGAAAAAATAGTAAATTTCAGAATTTAACATAAAGTTTAAAAAGTCATGACAGGACACACAAACAGCAATCGGAAAGGAAGGGGGGAGATGGGGAAGGGAGAACTGGCACCTACCATTCTTTCTTTACAGTTTGGATATTGTCCATGTCTTTCATTCTGGTGCTTCGCCTAATTATGGAAAGAAGACAATTTAAAAACAAAACAAACAAAAATAAAATGCCCAGCACACTTTCCCTCCTTTTGCAGCTGAACACTCTTTATATTTTTCCTGTCTAGATAATACATTTAACCAGAAACCTCAACCTGCCCCCCCACCAAGTCTCCAGATGGTTCTTTGTTTTCCTGCAGTTTCTAATTTAATGACACATGAACCATGCATCTGTTCCAGACATTCAGGAGCAAGGTTACTTTCTCATAAATGTACAAAATACATTCCACAGTAATAACGGTGTGAATTGAAAATACATGCCCACACTTATGCAAGGCGAGGAAAAAATACCACATTCCTTTTCTGAGCAGCTTGGTTTAAACTCCCCTGATTTTCCACAGCACTGAGATGGTTGCAGAAAAACTGCACTGCCACTGCAGACATTCAGCGACCTTCACCTGAACTGTGCATTACTGAAAGGGACAAGGTTTGTCAGGCTCTCCTTCCTACCTTACCTCAACATACTGATGCAGCACCTCAGAAACTGTGAATTATCATTTCTGGTCTACCGTTTAGCTGGCAAGAAAATCCTGGATTTGCAAGTACTAAATATACTACAGGATTAGTCTGCTGAGTCAAAAGAAATGAAGAATCCCATACTGATCTCATTACAGGCACTCACTCCTGAGCTCTCTGAAAAAGTTACAGAACGTCACAAAAAGCCAGAAACTCCTCAAAACATCCTTAGGAAAAAAACCCCCACTTTGAAATTGGACAAGTTCACTAGGAAAACAGAAATTTAAAGTTGCAACTGGGTTGTAAGAGTTATTCCTGAGACCACTGGTTACACAGATGACATTCTGCTCCTGCAGGTTTGGGACTCAGTCATGACATTGTGTGTGGCTTTTACAGAGCATCAAACTAAGCAGTGACAGCCATCATAATCCGGAAAAAAGTAGTATGTACAGAGAGACTAATACAAATTTTAGTGGTCTTGACATCTAATTTAACAAGATGGAGGCATTAGGGCAAAACAATATTCACTGTAGCACTGACCAAAAAAAAGAAAACTCACATCCAGTTATTCAGTACTAATTCACATTTTTCTGGCTTTTAATACTTGGTATTCTTTCATCCTTAAAGTTCAATCCTTGTGAGACACATTCTGGTGAAAAGTACATCACGGTTCAAAAAAACCCCATAATGACCAAAAATATTTGGTCAGTATGCCTGTAACAGGTTTTAAAGGTTAGACAGCCTCAAATTTAACTGATGCTGTCACATATTAGGTCAAAACATCCTCCTCTGCACACCTTTGTATGTATATGTATGTATGGCCAAATCTCGAGAACGAAGATTTGGGCAGGGCTGTCCCCACATGGGTGGGCCCTTCCAGCCTGCGCAGTGGATTTTAGGTGAGGCTCAGCGTGCGCAGAACTGGCCCCACCGTTTCAGTCCTGAGGTTCATCTGCCACGGCCGAGCGAGCTTGGACAGTGCCAGTGAAGTCCTCAGGACTAGAACCTACAGCACCCGGCATTTCCCAGGAGGTCTCCCATCCAAGTACTAATCCGGGGCTGACCCTGCTGAGCTTCCGAGATCGGATGTCAGGGAGGCATTTACCTGCCCTGCACACCTTTGACACGTCACACAAAACGAGGGCCAGGCGTTTTCCCCCTCCTCCCTCAGCAATGTTCTGCCAGAGCTCTCGTCTGTCAGGCAAGCCTGTGCCTGTACATGATGACCTTATATGCATATCTGATCGTTGTTCTTGGAACTTTGTAACTGCACTGGGGGAAAAGAACTCTCAGTATCAAGTAAGCAGAGTCAAACTGGAGTGCTTCAAATGTTTACTTTTTCAAACTTCTCTCAAATCCAGTTTTAACACCCTCTTTTGTGTGTGTTTAGCACAAAGTAATTTTTTGTGGTTTCATAGAATCGATTGGGTTGGAAAAAACCTCCAAGATCATCGAGTCCAACCCTTGGTCCAACTCCAGTCCCTTTACCAGATCATGGCACTCACTGCCAAGTCCAATCTCAATTTAAAAATCTCTAGGGATGGTGAATCCACCACCTCTCTGGGCAACCCATTCCAATGCCTGATTATTCTCTCTGTAAAGAATTTTTTTCTGATCTCCAACTTAAATTTCCCCTGGCAGAGCTTAAGCCCATCGTGCCCCCTTGTCCTATTGCTGAGTGCCTGGGAGAAAAGACCAGCCCCCACCTGGCCAGAACTTCCCTTCAGGGAGTTATAGACAGTGCTGAGGTCACCTCTGAGCCTCCTCTTCTCCAGGCTAAACACCCCCAGCTCTCTCAGTTTGTGTTAATGTGCTTATCTTCTAATCTTTTACTTCAGTGGGCTACTCCCTAACGCAGTGAGAGCCACCTCCCGCCATCTGCTTTTGTTGATTCTCTGTGACTTGTCATCAGCGCTGTTAAAAAAAGACAGACACAATGAAGCAGCTCTTCAAATTAGCTCTTTGGCTACATTAGGCTGGCCTCAAATGTTCCTGAATGGTATTCAAAACTGGTCAGCTGTGAAAGCTGCTGTTCCTTCCAAAGTGGAACAGCAATTATATTTGGAAGAAATGTTTGCGTTAATCTCTCAAGGTGAAAAAATCATCCTATACAGCATATTGATGTTTATTATGGCCAAAAGCCATTAGGACACTGCAATCAGAACACGCTGCAAGCACTTCAGCTCAGCGTGTCAACCCAGGCAGCACAAACCACCTCTCCCACCAACTTCTCACAGGCGTTCCTCGTTGCCACTTAAAATGTTAAGAATTTCAGTACGTACTTTTTGCGTCAGTGACAAAAAGTACCTCCGAACTGAACCTCCACCTCCGGAAACTAAATTTAAAACATGGGAAGAAGCTGCAGCTGCCAGCAGCCCACCAGAGAGACATCTATTAACTGGGGTAGGATAGTCCTGGCCCTTCCCACACAGCTCCAGCCCCGAGGGATGGGCCACTGACGCAGTGGTGGCTTCACAGCCGGAGCTTCCCAACAAACCTGTTTATTTCGGCAAATAACTTTGTGGGCAATGCTGTTGAGCCCACCCTTCCAGTTATTTTAATGCAAGAAAAACAAACCAGAAACTCCGTGTGATGCTCCCCTTGCTGTGAAGGGCAGAAATACCCCCACAAGCACACGCAGCCCCGACAGCCCCCCTGGCAAGCTTGGCAGAGCGAGCTCCTGGAGTCGAGAGCTGCTCACAGCACAGCGCTGTCTGTCCCTGCACCACACTGAAATTACGGCTGAAAACTGCACCATACTGTGCCACAGAGACAGGAAGCTCCAGAGAAACGGCAAGTGTGAATTAATAGCGAGATAAACATCCAACCCAATGGCCTGAATGTGACTGATGTGCTCAGGTACAAACCACCGCATTCACGCTTCCTCTCCAGCTGGCTACAGGAGCTGTGCACTTGGAAAGAAACCCGTCCCCTCTCCTGGTGTCCAGGTGTTAGATAAGTTACTTGCCAGTAGAATTGCCTTGTTAAGGTTTAGGACTTAACATGCTTCAATGATCTCGGACCTAAGGAGAGGGGAGCAAAGCTTTGGGAGGAGGATGTACTGATAGTGGACACAAAGAATGCAGAATTTACAGGCCACAAGGGCATTAGGCAGAACTCCCAAGATAAGGAAGAAACTAAAAACGCCAACTCAGCAACTGTGCTGAAACCAGCTCCAACTGGGTAAAAGGTGATTTTGGCAGGGGGAAATCGTGATCACCAACTCACAGATCACCAACTCACGAAACCCACCGACCCAAAAGAACCAAAAGACTGAGCATGTAGACTAGTAATAATAAGAAACAAATAATTTCACCAATAAAAGAGAATACTCATTAATAACAGAACTATGCAACTTGTAGCCAAGACACATTAATACCACTGCTTGCTAAAATGTATAAATTGTGAAAACTTTTGATAGTCGTGGTGCTGGCTCAGCCACCCAGCCCTCCTTTCTGCGCAGAACTGTAAATAAATCAAATACCTCGCCTGTATGTGGACTGGCCTCTTGCACACTGGGTGAAAGACCCTATTCTGGGACACCACCCGGGCTGGCGGCACCCGAAGCCCCCGCAGACCGGCCGGGGCCGCTCCGCACCTCCCGCACTGCCGCTGCCCATTCCCGGCCCCGAGCGCAGCCCCCGCCCGGAGGGAGGGAGGGCGGCCGGGAGGTATTTTTAGGCGATGAAGCAATAGCGCGGTAGCGATGCGGGGGCGGAACGTCCAGTGAGCCCAGGAGGGGCCGGGCAGCGCCGGGACCCCCGCGGGCCGCTCCCGCTTCGCTCCGGCCGGTCCGAGCGGGGAGAGCCGCGGGCGGAGGCAGCGGAAGGTTCGGGAGGCTCAGCCCGCGCACCCCCGGGACGGTCGCGGGCTCAGCCCAAGCGCCGGCGGGAACCGAGGGTGCGGCGGCTCTGCGGGACGCGCTCTCCCGGCCCGGCCCAGTCCAGTCCAGCCCGGCCCCGCAGCGACTCACCCGCCGGTCCCGCAGCGCCCGGCCCGGCCCGCACCGCCCGCCGCGGAACTCCTCGCTGTCCCGCGCAGAGCGGCGCAGGCGCGGCGGCTCCGGGCGGGGCGGGCAGAGCGGGCAGAGCTCCGCCCCGGCCCCGCGGGGAGTGCCGGCGGTGGCCGCGGGTATCGGTGTCCGCAGGGAGCCGTGTCCACAGAGGTCGGTGTCCGCGGGGATCCGCACCCGCTGGGCAGGCAGTCGCGGTACCCCGGGGGCGGTGCTGCCCTGCCGTGGGCCCGGGGCGGGCGGAACTCTCGGTTCGAACGGGCCGGACCCCCCGCGCAGGTGCCTGGGCAGGACCGCGGGGATGAACCTGCCTACTCAGCCTGCGAGGGCAGCTCTGCCCCCCCAGCGGAACAAAGGACACGGTCCGTGTGTCCGTCTGTCAGACATTGACAGCAGCGGGGAACGGTCCCGGAGCTGCGCTGGGATGGGATGGAGCAGCCGCAGCGGAGCCCTTTGGCGTGCGGGAATGTCTCGGTGTGCGGCGGGCACTGACCCGGGGCCAGGGTTGACAGACGCGAGAAGGAGCTCAGGCCTCGCAGCCAGGACAAAGAGCGGCGCGGTGGCTGGGAAGCAGAGTGCCCCGAAGGGCAATCGGGGGGAACAGGGAGAGGCACTCAAGGAGGATTTAGCGGAGTTCCCTGCGCTGTGCTGGCCCTGGAGAAGCCGCTCCCTGCGGGTGCCAGGGGCTATCCAAGGCCAACCAGCGCCTGGAAACACACGGAGCGCAGTGAACGCATCGCTTGCACCTGCGTGCTGTTTAATAAGAGTGGAGTTTTTTACTCCCAATAATTAGCGATCCGCTGTAAAACATTTAAAATTAACCTAAACTGAACAGCCACAACTAGCTAATTCACATTAATTAATGGGAAATCCACTGCGAATTTACAAGTGCGATCAAAGGTAATTCTAAAAGCAGGGATAAGACTTCATTGAGTGTCGTCCTCACGTGGGACACATTTCTGCAACCCCTTAATCACAACAATTAAAATCACATTGTTCAGAAACGTTAAAATAAGATGCTTAGTCTCCAAGTTCAGTGACGGTAACAAGTAAAATCTGACACTTGACAGCTATAATTTCTTCTTCTTTGTAATGTACGTCACAATGCACTAAACCTTTTGAAGGTAGTTTGGATTAGTCGTTAAGTTTTCACTGGATGAGATCCAATTACAGCTCCTACCTCTGACTCTTCAGGGAAAATAGTAAGAAATTTGGCTTTTGTTTGGTGTAAAATACACGGAGTCTTATATTTCAGAATACGGATTGCTAAGATTCTCTTTCCCCTGGTTTCATTTAATGTTTAAAATATTTTGACATATTTGAATAGAAGGCACTTGTTTGTTACAAGTGTTACTTGTTCTATTAAATGAGGTTTTATATATTTAGAACTTAAACCAAGACTATTTTAACGTTGCTGAAAAGTTCAAGGAATTAACAAACCCCCAGCTAAAACTTTGGAAGGTGGTTGTGCAATGCTGGACTGTTCTTTATTTTCTTTCAATATTTTAAGTACACTGGCTGCATTTCATTCAACACACAAGTTCAGTAATATGCTTAACCCTTCCCTGGAGGCCCTTTCTATGACAATTTTACAGTCCCAAATGTAAGTACAGAAGGAGGCAAGACTGGACTTACCTTGTGTAATGGTGGAGGTGTCCCAGCTGCAATCATACATTGATTTAGAAGATTAGGTCTATTACTGGAAATAAGCTGGAGATATGCTGACCTAGTACAATAGGAATTGGTGTCCTAGTGAATTGAGTGGTTTCTTAAAAGCTCTTGTAAGTACAGCTGTTCTCCCTCATGACTGAAACTATTGAGAAAGCATAGGAGTACAAAAAAATCTTAAGATCTTCAACTCTGGTATAACATAAAAATATTTTTTCTTAAAAGCTGCAAATTTTCAAGAGTGTTGTCACAATCAAGACATCACTGAAATCCTTTTAGACTATCTGCGTTTCATACAGCTTGTTCTCTAGCAGAACACGAGAGGAACAGAAGCAAATGGTCCTTTTCTTACCGTGTGGTGAATAGAAGCAAACAGCCCAGACTGTGTCTGCTGAAAAACCTCTAACAGGGTATTCATGAGATGAATACAACCATCTCATGCCCCTTTGTCAGGAGAGATCAGATGTACTGGCGTGGAAGACAGTGACAGCCCCCGAACTTGTTTTATAATGCAGGAGTGAAGCTCAGTGTTGACAAACTAAAGCAGGGTTTAGCTGTCACTGCCTGTCCCATCAAGGTCATGAAGAACCAGCACACACAGGGTGTTTAAAAACAAGCAAAAAATTAATTTTGAAGGGATATTTTTAAACCATATATTTAACAAGGTTAACCCGTGCCAGAGGACACTGTCAGCTACCTATAATTAAACATCAGCTGAATTGATTGACCTTAACTTGAGATAGCAGTTGGTGCCTGAAGCCGTTTGTAAGTGTGTGAACACAGAGCTGGCACAGACTGGGAGGGAACTGGGACTGCAAAATAAATAGGAGAACAGGATCTGATTATTCTGTACTTGGCTATTTCACAAAGACACTGCATTCCTCTGCATATTGTCCTTTTTCCACATGTTCCTTGAAGGAAAGTTAAACCTTCTAGGCTGCCACACAGGGAGAAATATCTTAAGGAACTGATGTTTCTGGGAAGTCAGCTCTGCAGTGGAAAGGCAAGTCATTGGACACGTTGGGTGAATCAGCAGTCATGACAAGGGTGTTACTTCCGTGCCTTTGAAGGAGTATCCACACATATTGCTGTACTCTTGGACTCTAAATCCACAAGAAGACCGAATATAGCTTCAATTTTAAAAACAGTGTACAACACATAAAGCCATGAAAAATTCAGGACAGCCTGAGCAACTGTTTGTACCAGATAACACACATCCAGAAATACCATATCATGTGAATTCTCAAAGACACTCTTCAGTGAAACTACAATGATGATATGGTAGTGTAGTTTATGAGCTTGTTCTTGGATCTGTAACAAGGAAACATACATTGAAAGCTAAGATTGTGTGTGAGAACTAGGGAGATTTATGAGCCAATAATGTTTCTGATGGACTTGCCATGTGATCCTAATCAAGTCATTCCGCATTTGTTCGGTGCTAAGGCTTATCTACACATGTGTTCATAAATGCCTACTTTTATTGTAAGCATTTTAGGACAGAGTCTGGTTTTTACTACAAAGCTATACATCACCCAGCACAGTAACAGGCTGGCAGTGCTACTTTCATATGATTAATGATCATAAGCACCAAAGTGAGATGATTTGCCACTTTTGTCCAAGATGGAAGTAATTTACAGCCTGGATGATAGTGAAAAACAGACCCTGCAGATGCCCAGCTGCAATATCATCAGCCTGTGAGTTTCACGCTATTATTATTATTAGAAAAACTGTCTACTGTAACCTTAACTCAATGGGAAATATGTTATGGAAGCTAATGACCAGATGTGATGGTAAGGTAATTTTGAAATATTAGGAGGTAAGTTTTACCACTCCTATTTAATGTTATCTAAGAGTCCTACTCTTTGATCCTGCTTCAAGTTACACTGATGTTATCTAGTGTGGAAAACAACCTTCAGATAGCTGTGCTGATAATGGGGCTGGACATTAACTATTTCATTTTAAAACATACCTACTACCCATTTTAAAATGACAATGGTAGTCTTCAAATAATGAGACATCTTTAATAACACAGCAAAATGCCTGCAATGTGGAGCAACTGTAGCACCTTCTGTGTTTAAGTTGATGGTATTACCAATCCTGGTGACTGGACACTGCTTGTTTGATGTTTCCAAACTTACATCCCAGAGTCATATCCTAATAATGGACAATTCTCAAAGGAAAAAACACACAATCTTAATTTCCTAACATGCCCCTCAGGGAAAGGCTTAGAACAGGTTTACAAAAGTAAGATCTCTTGTGAATCTTTTTTTATTTCAAGATTCAACTGAAACCAGGAGGAGTTGACAGCATGATTGAGAGGCGCACATATGAGCTTATAAATAGAGGCCTGAAAAGATGATTTGATTTCCATTCTTTGGAATGTTACAGCTATTCAGAGATATTGCACAGTAATCTCTGGTAAATTGCCAATGATTGAAGCAAATGGTAACTCACTGAATAGAGCCCTCTGGTCCTTACTAGGCTGAAACTCTCTACAAAAGTTCTGAATAAGGGATGAAGGGCTTTTTCTTTTGTTGTAACTGATTCCTGATTTCCTTGTAAAATAGGGATGTCACAACAAAATCTTCCGTCTCCAAATATTTCTTGTGTCGTTAAATACCACTCACAGAGCAAACAAAGGCTTTCCATCCTGGGTAATTTTTCAACATCTTTTTACATCTTGATGTCCCAATATGACTTATTCCCCAAGTAGTTTTTACTAGTAAGGGACTCTGTGCTCAAGTTCCTTCTTCTATTTTCCCAGTTTTCCAGTGGTGTACCTGCCACAGCAGATGTTGTGTGGCTTCTTCCTAATACATATTTCAGGTATCTTAATCTTTTCTGAACAACTGGAGCTAAAAGGATGTTGAACACTGCTGTAAGTTCCAGCATTCATTATAAATTGGTTCCACTGGAAATATGGTCCTTCCCAATGGCATTTATTTGCAGGAGCATTTAGACATCTGTCTGTAAGACCAAACTACAAATCTTAAAACTGAATCTTATGGGAATGAGCTCTACAAAATTTCTTCACATAATACTTGGTGGACTCTGGCTTCAGTCCTTTTCCCCTTCCTTTTGTCATTGTCTTTCAGTACTCAGAATTCTTAGTTTTTTCCTCCCCCAAGGCTGTTCCTGCATGCAGAGTGCTGAGGGGAGTCTAAATAGGCTTTTAATGCTGTTCTGTCTTCATATGACATTTGAACCAACAACAGATATAAAAAATGGGAACAACTAAATTCTTGGATTAGTGAATTTACTTTAAATCCCTTTCTACAGTAATTCATTTTTCATTGTAAAACCACATTTAAATCTCTAAGTATGTGTGATATAAGCTATTAATCCTATGTTAACATGTTCTCTGCATTTAAAAAAAAATCCAATCAAAGCTACTGAGCAAACCTTGTAACTTATGATTGATTTATTTATATTGTCAGTACTAAAAATGGTTATGGGGCTTACATGGAAGCTACAGAGCCATAAGCTGTTTGAGTCAAAATAACCAGCCACACCTTCTAAGAGGAACAAGACAACTAAGAAACCTGAAAACAAAACCATCTGTGAAAAACAACCCAGGGAGCAAACATCCAAATTGATGCATGTCTTTCTGTGTTCCACACCATGCTAACATAATGGCAATGAAGCACTACAAATGTTCAAAGCAGCGAGCAGGGATTTTTAACTACATCAATCCCTCTACAAGAGTATTCCCTTTGGCATCATAAAGAGTGCTCTCTCAGTATGGCTCACAGAAATGAGATCACAACACTAAAATAAAAAAAAAGGACACAACTATGGTATAAATACTTAGCATATGTAATATCAGTGGCTTTTAAATTGTGTCCTTTCTGTTGCTTCAAGCAGATCTAGGGAAGCACTCAGGAAAATCAATTTGCTCGCTTAATGACCAAGTTTATTTTACTTTTAAAAAATCTTCAGTGTTCATGAGAGGAGGAATGATGGTTTGAATCAGGCATGTTGCAAGCAGATGTTATGCAAACTTCCCCAAACAGCCCTGCCAGTGACTGCAATCCTGAGTTATGACATTCACTGTAACTGCTGCAGGCTGGGCCCTTTTTTGGGCCACTCATCTGTAGGTTTTCCCCAAATGGGGATGCTATTTTTGTGATGAATTCAGAAACATGAGGAAGATCAACATACTGTTTGTTTCCAGACCAAGAGAATTTCAGAACCTTGTCTGAGTTTCATGGCCTACCAGTAATAAAGGACAAAAATGGAAAAGTTCATTATTTGTCATTATATATATGATTGTGATACTCTTACCAAACATATCTCCTGGTTCATTCCTACCACGTGTATGGTAAGGGACAGTCTCGTGCAGATTCCTTCTATTCTTACTTTTCAAGCATAAAAGGAAGTGATTTCCAAGTACCAGTTTAAAAAACCCTTGTAGGTTTTTAATTAAAATACTTCTTTAGTCTATGAGTGTATGAAATGGCTACATCCTTTCATAACCTTTAAACAAATAAATGAAGAAACAAGGATGTGAAACCTACCAAACCCAATCTCGTGGAGCAGAACTACTTTACTTTTGAAAGATGCTGCAGATTCTGGGACAGGAGATGAAGTGCTGTTGCTAATTCAGATTAATAATTCCAAGGTCATGGGTTCAATGCCCTGTATGGGCCATTGATTTGAGTTGGACTCGATGATCCTTGTGGGTCCCTTCCAGCTCAGAAGAGTCTGTGAAAATATCTGTAAAAGGTCTTAAATGGAGAATGTCAGATGAGAGAAAGACCACAGTTTGTACCCTGAAATGCATTGTTTTTTGGGGTCTCTCATAAAAATTTGTTGCTATTCAAAGTAGGATTATTTTTGCTTGGATATTTAAATAGCCCATTTTCTTATTATATATCCTGATGTCATTGTTGTGTGTTTTCTATTTTTAAGTACATGCTGTACCATACTCTTTCAGATTGTAATCTTGAAAAGAAAGATGTGGGAGTAGGCAGGTAAAGCAGGATAGTAGTCTCTACATTTATTGTTCTTTACTGTTATTGAGCTTTTCATCTTTAAATAATAAAAATACTTTGATAAAGCTTGCCTGAGCCCAAAAGTAGGAACCATGTGACCACTAATTTAATTATACCATTCTTTTCTGTTAAAGAAGCAGGAAGCACTGAAATGACTTGCCCAGCTGTGCCAAGTAAGTCAGTGTAAAAATAAAAAAGGTTGACACTCTGTCACCTGCAGCTGTGTGCTCGTATTACTGGTTGTGTTGCTTTTACAAATCTCTCGGTTTCGGGGCTTATGTGCAAGCACAGGGACAAGTTCAATGAAGGGCAACAAGTGGTGAGAGCGGATTCTTACTGTGCATCGGCGGGAAGGGATTGGGTTCGTGCATACTCAGAAGGGTTATAGTTTATGAGTAGTCTGAAAAGCACTTAGGCATCCGCTGTTGGGTAACGCATCGCATTCTTCACGCCTCTGAAATGCGGTTGTTGGATCTGTGGTAAGGAAAGTAAAGGAAAAAGGAGCTTTCCGAGAACAGAGCAACAAACGTCAAACGCACGTTGAGGCAATCGGGCACAACACGGGAGGTGGTATCGGTCACTGGTGCGGAAGGAGAAGGCAGGGCACAGTCCTGATAGCCTGGCTATAAGGGCATTCCTTAATGGCGAGGTTCACTAGGCTGTGAAACACTTTTCCACGGAAAATTACGGCGATCCCGTCCGTGGGAGCTCCGTTCGCTCCAGCTGTCCTGTCAGCGCCTGGGCAGAGCCTCGCTTGGCGTTCCAGCCGCGGGGCCGGGGGCCGAGCACCTCCGGGGCTGCCAGCGCTGCCCTTCACCCTCCGCGACCCCGCGGCCTTGAACTCCCCATCCATCCCTCGCCTCGGCCCTCAGGGGGCGGCGGCGGCGGCTCCCCGCGCCAGCGGGTCACGCGGGGACAGGCCCGTGCAGCGGCTCGTCAGGCTCCAGGGCGTGCAGGGCGCGGGCCCTGGGGCGCTGTGTCCGCTCGGTGCCAGTCGCAGATCCGTGCGGAGCCGGTGCCGGAGCCGCAGCCTGTCCCGAGGGAGCGGCCGGGCCGGGCCGGGCCCATAGAGCGGAGCGCGCGCCGCGGGATAGAACGGCCGCGCCGGCGCCGCAGCGCCCCCTGGCGGCGGCTGGCGGGGCGCGCGGCGCGAGCAGAGAAAGGGAGCGGGGACAGTAATGGCGGCCAGTTAGAGCCGGGCTGAGCTCAGAGGCGGCGGCGACAGCGGCGGGAGGAGCCGGCGCGGCTCCGGCGGCGCCTCTGCCCGGCGGAGCGCCTTCCCCGGAGGGCTTTTCTTCTTTCCTCCCTCCTCCCCCCCTTCCCCCTCTCCCTCCCCTTCCCCTCCCTACCCGAGCCCCCGCCGGTCCGCCCTCCCTCCCTCCCTCCTCCCTCCGCGCCGGCGGCGGCGGCGGCGGCGCCCCCCGTGTCCCCCCTCGCCGGGGCCATGGTGAACACCAGGAAGAGCTCCCTGCGCCCCCTGGGCAAAGCGGCGGCCGCGGCGGCCGGGGCCGGCAGCCATTTCATCTCGTCCCGCACCCGCTCGTCCAAGAGGGGCACCAAGGCAGATGCGGCCGGGCTGGAGGAGGCGGCGGCAGCGCGGGTGAGCACCGGGGGGCTCCGGGGCAGGGACGGCGGCGGGAGCAGCGCCGAGGCCGGGGAGCCGCGGGGGCAGCGCCGCCGGTGCCGGGGGGGCCGCGGGCAGCGGGGCCGGCGGGGGGTACCCCGCGGGGTGTTGCGGGTTATTGCGGGCCGGCGGGGAGGAGGGGACCGGGGACAGGGGGACGAATGCGGGGGAGCCGCGGGGGCAGCGGCGGGGCCGCTGACAGGCCCGGGGGCGGCCGGACAGGGCCGGGACACGGTCGGCCGGCGGAGCTGCCGCGGTGCCGGTGCCGGTGCCCCGGGCGGGGGTCGGGGGTCCGGCGGAGCGGGGCTCCCCCTGCGGCCGCGCCCGGCGCTGCCGCCGCCAGACAAAAGTTGGGAGCTGCGCCCGCAGCAACTTCGCAATAATCCTCGGCCCGGGTTGGTGTGCTGTTTTTTTTTCCTCCCTTTTCCCTAAATGACCTCGATTCAGCCGGCGGCTGCGGAAGGAGGAAGCTGCTGTTTGGGAAAGCCCCCCCGCCCGCCCCGCTTTTGTGGCACGGAGGGTGCGATTTTTGCCATCAAGTTTAAGTTGAATGCTTTCCCAGCCGAATTTGCTGTGGTGGCTTTGGTTGGACGGGCTAAACAGCCAGCGAAATTCTACAGCCCGGTTTGGAGAACTAACATTTGGTAAATTCTAACTGGAAGAACGAATTCGGGAGGCTCTCTTTCTTCTTCCTTGTCTCGAGACAGCGTTGCTGTCAACAACTGCATTTTTTTTTAATTAGCACGGAATCAATTAGGTTTGAAAAGACCTCTCAGGTTATCGAATCCAACCTTTGACCGAACACCACCTTGTCAGCTGGACCGTGGCTGTAAATGCCGCGTTGTCCTTAAACACCTCCAGGACCGTGACTCCACCACCTCCCTGGCCAGCCCATCCCCAGGTCTAATCCCTCTTTCTGTGAAGAAATCTCTTCTATAGGAGGAATTATAGGCAGGAATTTTTCTTTGCCTCATGAAACTTCACATGTTGCTTTGAAGGTTTAAACTAGTAATTATAGTGCCTGCTCTGGATGTATATTATAAAACCAGTGTAAATATGGAAGTGAAAGTTGAGGGTCCGAGTGACAGTCCTGCGTCAACTGACCATGTCCCAGCCCTGCTAAGGAGGAACTTAATCAGACAAGCAGAAAAACAACAACAGTAGCCAGAGGCAGATCAAAAGGGTGACACCTGGAATTCTCACAAAACCTTCTGCTCCATCCTTTTGGTCTTAAAATACTAAAAGAACCCCAAATTACTGACTAGATATTCTATATGTTCTGTACTTCTATTTCAGTTCTTTCATGCTTCACAGTTCTTCCCTTCCCCCTCTTACTTTTCCTTGTTCCCTATTTCTTCCTTGTTTAATTTCAGTAGACTCCTGGGGATGCAGCACCATAGCTGTAAAAAGCTGTTCTGCTTGTTCTGGTGTGCAGTTTCTGTTTATTCATATCGTGGGTCTTGTGGTTTGTGAAGCAGAGTTTGGTGTAACCCTCAGTGGCTTACTTTGCAGGGAGTTTACTGCTGCTAAAAAAAGTAGCTTGGGCTTCTTTCCAAGTATTTTTAATCCATGAATAGTATTTTTATACTACGAATTATTTAAATGCTTAAATTATGTTATTGTCATGGTGTAAGGAAAGGAGATTGTGCAAAATAGTGTCAAATGTTGTCAGTACTTCCCAGGATATTGCCCATGCTTCTAAAAGAGCATTTCTTCTGAAATTAAATGTAAATTTTGGTGTATGGGAATGGACTTGTTTCACTTCACAGCAAATCTCATGTGTTTGAGGTAGAGTTTTTTCCTCCTCTTCTTTAAGATGTAATTGCCAAGTATGAGCAGAAGTTATCCAAGAAGGGTGTTTTGTAAAATATATATATCTCACTGTGTTTCAAAGTTGTCCTTGTACAACTCCTTTTATTCTTCAGATGGAAGTACTGTCAGCAATACAACGTCTTTTTGAGCTTCTGAATCTTCTTGAAGTAGTGCCAGAGAAGGATCTCGGTGATTAGGACATGAATAACTCCAGCAGAAGGGAGACAAAGCCTTTGCCTTTGGAAGCGCCTGTTGGGAGGCAGATAGTGAAGCTGTGTCTGTGCAGAAAGTGTGCTGGGAGCGTCTTCATGCAGTTGGGTGTGGGGTTTTTTTGCAGTTGACTGAAATAGTGTGTCCATTTTCAGTCTTTTGGGTGTCATGTCAGGAGCACAGCCTTGGTACACCAGTTAATGAGGCTGATGGGGGCACCTGGAGTTTGGAGCTCTGGCAGAGATGGGACTCTTCTTATTTGGACTGTTTGACTTTGTTTTCTTTTGTGGAGGTTCTGACTTGGACTCCCAGAGAAATGCTCTTTGTTGGCAATGCTTGTGGCCCAACCTTCAGAATGTATTTTAGAAGATAATCTATCTCTTCTTTATTAGAAACAAAAAATGAGTTGGTAACCTAATGGCATCTTGCAACAGCTGAGTAGACCCAGTGAGGGGTTGCCTTCCACCTCTTTTGTGCCTATTTCTTTCTTCTTTTTTCCTCTTAGCTTTTCCTGGTGTATGAGGGTTGTGGTGGGGTTTTTTGTCTGTTTTTATTTACAGGGATAGGCTTGAATCTCTCCTTTCCCAAGAACTTAAGTTTCTAGTCTTCTACTTCAATATTATGCTGAGTTACATATGAATAGTGTCTGTTTTTACTTGTTTTGAGTCTGGAAGCAGCACAGATTCTGTGGAAATGGCTGTAATAGTCTAAATGCCCTTAGCATGTTCAGTGTATTCCCTCTGTAGTGCTTGCTGAGCCCAGAGAAAGCAATGACGTCAGGCCTTGAAAAGTAAACTGGGTTGAATTATTGATTGGCGACCACGCAGCCAGTGATGGAGATGGATACATGTGTGTCTGTCTGCTGACCAGAAGCCAGATAAAAATGAACAAAATCCCTCACTAAATGGATCAAGGAGCCAAGAAGTTTATTGTCTGAGATGATGTCATAGCAGAGTGCATAGAGAGGGTACAGAGGGGAAAAACTGGCCTTTGTTTTCTTCCTGTTTCCAGGATTGGTTTACACACAGTTTAATAGAAATTGAAGCTATGCTTACATGAGTTTATATTCTATCTTTGTACAAATTATATGTGTTTTTTTCATTCTAACTTCAGAACTGAGAAACTGTTGTTTTTTTATTAAAGCATTCTAACAAGAAAAGTGTGTCAAAATCTGAAGTTTTCAGAAACATAGAATTGCAGCACAAGGCTTGTAAATCCAGTGGACTTCATTTACACTGTGAAAAAATTGAGGATACTGTGATCATAAGTGGTTAAATTTGTGACTTAACATCTACTAATGTCTGATATTTTCAGATACCGAGTTGTGATTGTTGGTAGCATTTATTTGGCAATTGAAATGATTTTTGTCAGGCATCTCAACACACAAATCAGAAACGTTGATCAAGAAAAGTTTTGCATTTATTGTGAAATAAACAGTCTTAAATCATGTCAGCATACTAGTTAGACATTTTAGAAATGTATACACGATTATCTTAATTTAATTAGCCAAGAAAGCATTAGCAGTGCCTTAAGAGCTACTTGAGGGCACGGTGATAATTGTAACACATGATCTTGGCTAAAAGTAGTGCTGCCAACATCGCTCAACTTGCAGGGTGGAAGCGCAGAGCTCTCCATTGTGCTTAATTGCTAATGGAGCAAACGGGCTGGGGGATTGACACGGGGTGCTGAGTGTGGGAAGGCAGAGAGCTAAGCAGAGATCTTGTGCTCTGCAGTGCCAGTGCATCTCAGTGTCTCGTGTTGTAATTCCTCAGTCGGTAGCAGTAGAAATGTTTTCTGATTTCTGGGGGAAATGTAACTTTTGTGGCATGAACTCATCGCTGTGTTTTACTCTTGAAAGGCCTTTAGTGGTCAGCTATTGGAAACATGGGCAGTTAAATGCCTCCCTGACATCCGATCCCGTCAGATCTCGGAAGCTCAGCAGGGTCAGCCCCGGATTAGTACTTGGATGGGAGACCTCCTGGGAAATGCCGGGTGCTGTAGGTTCTAGTCCTGAGGACTTCACTGGCACTGTCCAAGCTCGCTCGGCCATGGCAGATGAACCTCAGGACTGAAACGGTGGGGCCAGTTCTGCGCACGCTGAGCCTCACCTAAAATCCACTGCGCAGGCTGGAAGGGCACACCCACGTGGGGACAGCCCTGCCCAAATCTGCGTTCAGCGAAGTTTGGCCATACATACACATACATACATTGAAAACATAGAAAAATAGAACTTTAAGAAATTATTATAATTTCTCTTAAAATACAATTTCAAATATAACCCATAGAGCTTTCTGAAAATTAAATTTTCCTTTTTGAAAAAGCCTGATTTAGATTTGCGTATTTTCTTTGTTGTGTAAGCAAAGCGCCTCATGGTGTTCTGGATGCTCTGCTGTTTTGAGTAAACCTATAAAAAGTTAGATTTTCCTCCTTATGCTGGATAAATCACACTTACTGGCCACCTGCATGTAAAGCTCATACAGGGAAAAAAGCTCCTCTCCAATGCCTGTTTTAAAGAACTGAATTGCCTTCCTGTTTGAGTTTACAGTAACATCAGTAAAGGTGCTGAGGTTAATGCTTTTACAGTTCTTTGAAATACATCTTGAAATAAGAGAGTCTTGTGAAGTTATTCCAAACAATTTAATTTAAAGGAAGAGTCCCAGGAAAGCTCATCTTTTCGGTGTGTAATAAAATGTCGGGTTCTTTCTGGTTTAGTGCTCTGCTGCTCTTTTGGGACTTAGCAGAGGAAAATCAGTGATCTAAAACGAATTGTGCCAGCTGTTCCTTGGTAGCATGGTGTTAATACAGCTGTGAGCAGTGGGAAATGGAGCAATTGTTGGAAGCAATCTGTGTTCAGGGTTCTCTGGAAATACCATACAGTTGGCATTTGTAATCCTTTCATGTTTCTGAGGGGGTGTCCTGAGTGTGAATTCTTATGTGTCCTGCCACATCAGTCCTGGCCACTGTCACAAGTCAGAGCACCTGCAAAGTGTCTGTGGCTTGTGTTGAGGGGCAGTGGCTGTTGGAATTTGACTGTCCTTGGTGTCCCACTGTCCTTGGTGTCCCACTGTCCTTGGTGTCCCACTGTCCTTGGTGTCCCACTGTCCAGGGCCTTCAGAGCAAACAGTACAAACACTGATGCAGTGAGTGGATGAGAACTCCCAAGAACACCCAGGAAATGGTGCTGATGTTTGGTGTGCTGCTTTGCTTCCTCTGAATATTGGGCTTGTCCCTAACTAATATTAAAAGCTGCTTCTCCAATCCTCTCTCAGTGTGAACTTCAAGCAGCAGGCTTGACCCATGGCTGTGAGACAGCCCATGACAATTTTGCAAGAGTGGCATACAGCTTGGGGTGATGCAAGATAATTAGCTCAGGTAATTACATTCTGATCGCCTCCATCCCCCTGCAGTTCCAGTTGGTTGTGGTCTGATTTTGAACATCCTGCCCTGAATTGTTGAGTGTGTGCTATGCTTTGGAAAAGTTTTAGTTCCGATCTAATGATGCTTTAAATGATTCCTCTGTAAAACTTCATAAAAACCTTCTCAAACAAAAGCTTGCAGCAAGTAGGTATCAATGAGCTGAAGCTTTCACTGCTCTTATTTTGTAGCTGTGACCCTTTTAAAGGTTGCTGATGGTTTCTTAGATGTTTTAGCTCTAATGGATTACTTTGTGTGTGGGTAATATCTCACTCATGAACCCATTTATTGCAAAGGGAGCTGACAGTATGTTTTTAGCTTATTTTTGTGTACACTTTATGCTTTGCTGCTTTTTCTAAACAACGTTTCAGTCTGACTTCACTCTTGAAATATTGTCTTTATTGCCTTTGATGGGATTTTCATGGTTTATTTTAACCATTAATTCTGCTTTAAATTGTTGAAGTGTTGTTTTGCATTTATACTTGCTTGGACTCTTTTCCTGAGTAAAACTAGTTTCTTTTTGCTTGGTAGCTGTTAAAACAGGCAACTTTTCAACCAGTTGTAAGATTAATGTGTAATCTTCTCTAAGCCTTTTGATTGTGCACTGCTGAATGTGCGTGTGCTGTAATAGCTTCAACTCCAGCTGAACTAGGTATGAAGGAGGCAGCTTTAGTTCTCCTATCAGAAGTACAGAACTGAAAAGCTCCTCCTCCAAGTTCTGTAGTTTTTTGTAGCTTCTACTGAATTTTGTAGTTCTGTCTTCATGTTTCTAGTAGTGTCTGTTAATGGCCTAACAAATGTAAAGCTTTGTGGAAAGTTTCTGCCCAGTTGCAGTTTGAGGAGATCCTTTGATTTGGGTGTTTTCATAATATGGAAAAGGATGTTTTGCTCTTCTCCAGCCTCCAGTCAGTTCCTTCATTTAAAATAGATAAATAGTTAAGCCTAGCTATTTAAATAACCTGAAATGAAGAAGCTGTTCCTTCTGTACATGTGGAAGAGATTACTTGCATTGAAATTTATTGCCATGCTTCAACAATCCCTCATTCCAAATACTTAATAACTATCCTCTATAATTTCTCTGATTTATCTTTCAGGCCTTGAATGTTGTTTTTATTATGATTTAAATTTCAATACATTACTCTTAAGATTTCATATCCCAGTTTTACATAATTTTAATTTTTTTTCCATTTGAAATACTGTCTTCAAGTGTGTTGTAGCTGGGGATGCAGAGTGTTTTTAATGCCACTTTTTTTTTGAAGGCCACCTTCTTGCAGCTTCCTTGCTACAGACACTTCCTTGTTCAGATGACTGAGCCCGTTTCCTGGTCATGCCCAAATCTTGTGGAGCCGTCTGGTCCGAAGGCTCTCTCTCTGTTCTCCTCCTTGCAATCCTCATTCAGATAATTCTTCTTTATTTGTGTTTATAGTAGTGCTAAGGGAAGGCCGTGTCCTCCAGACTTTGTTTGGGTGGTGCTGTTCAGAAACAAGGTGGATTTTTGAGGACCGAGGGTAGGAAAAAAGTTGTTTGAATGTCTTCTGTTTTTCCACATCTGAATTGTAATAATTCTTGATTAATTACTTAAATGTGGTTTTTGCTTTAAAAGTCCGTGTTAACATAGTGTAGAAACTCATGGAAATGGTTAATATGGTTGACTAAAAACGTGATGCTTTTAGTATTCCTTTAGTGTTAAATAAGGAGGATCAGTGGTTTTCAAAATTTTCCTTAAGTGGATATTCTGTCAAACCTTCTGAGTGGACCCCATACAGCCAATAAAGGGCTCTACTCAGTGGGCCTGTTCTCTGAAGGTGTGTGATTCCACCTGTGCTGTGAGCTCTGACTGGTGACTCTGCAGCTGTGAAAACCAACAGACTTGCCAATATTAACACTTGCCACTACTAATGCTGGACAGGCCATTTGAGCTGCTGGGTCAGGATTGTGTTACTGGTCCAGCTGAAACTAATCCTCTTCCCCACATCCTCCTGCTTCCCTTTGCTTCTCCTCCATCCTTCTGAGTATGGGGGGAAAATTCACAATGGCACCCAAATTGTAGTGAAGGCACAGAGGAGAGAGGAGTGCTCCTGGTGGAAATGCTTGGAGTGGGAGATGGTCATGAGTAGGGGATAAATCTCAGCTCACTACTCGTAGGCTCTGTCACAGTTTGTAACTCACTCTCCCTTTCCTTCATGAACCTGCAAGAAACCTGCAGATTGCAGGAGTTTTTTGGGTGTCACATCGAAGCCATTGAAAGACACTCTCTCAGCCTGGATAGGAACAGGTGTCTTTCTCTGTTACAGGCAGAGGGAATGGTTGCAGGTGTGAAAATCCCCAGGACAGTGCTGTAGGTGGTGGCTTCTGTGTTTAACTTGTAAGCTTTTAACTTTTCTCAAAAGCTTTCACATTTATTAAAATAACATGAATTCTATAGTTGAAAAGTTCTAGGATATAAAATGGAAATCTACTGAAAAAATGAAGCAGATCTTCATATGCAAGAAATATGGGGTGTTTTTTAATCTGAATGAGTGGGGAAGAATTTATTTTTCTGAAAAAGTCTAGATGGTGGTATATGTTTTATGTTCTTAATGGCAAATATTGACGTAAGCATTGTTTACTGAGAAACCCCCAGAAGGTGAATGTTAAAAGAATTCAGATCTTCCTGCAATTGAGACATTCTTTACTATCATTACCACTAATGAAATACAGCGTTAATAGTTGTTTATTCCGAGATCATCAAGCACTTAAGCATGAATCTTATTTTCCCTTAACACCTGTGGAGAGCCAATGTCTGATAAACGACTGTGTGCAAACAAGTGGAAATTGGAGAACTGCCACCAGACAATGGGTTCCTTTAAGCCAATTTTATATTTTTTTCAAGCTATCAGCAAGGTTAACACATGAGGTCCTTCATGAGAGCAGATCTTCTCTGCAGTGCTCTAATCCCAGTACATTTATTTCCCAGCCTTTATTTCCCTGTCACTTAAAGGCACAGGCAGAATTACAGGAAAGTTTGGGTTGGAAGCAACCTTGGAGATCATCCAGTTCCAACCCCCCTGCCATAAGCAGGGACACTTTCCACTAGACCAGGTTGTTCAAAGCCCCATCCAGTGCTCTTACCTTGGCCCTGCAGGACACGAGACGTTCGCACACAGCAGGATGTTCTGTACGGCCACAGACCGTGCCGTGTTGTGCTCCACCTCAAGTTCAGTCATGTTTCCTTCATTCCCCAGACAAGTGTGTCAGGTCTTACCTCTTCCCATCAAACAGGGAGCCAGTTCTCCCACAGAAGAGGGGCTAAGGGTGTTTGGAAAGGGCCCAGGAAAATGTGGGTTGGGGTGGAGAGGAGAGGAGCTTGTGAGGCTGTGTCAGTGCTGGAGAGAGTGGGTAGCGTGGTGTGTCATCCTGAAATTAGGACACAGTGTGAGTGCACAAGGCAAGGTGTGGTACCTGGTTTGAGCACACTGATGGGAGCTTTCAGCTACTGAACGTTTGTACTGGGCAGTAGGAGTGTTTCAGTCCTTTGGTGTTTCATTGTTGTTTTGTGTTTGGTTTTGTTTGTTTGTTTGTTTTTTCCTTTGATGAAGAGGCTGTAATGCAAAGTGGTGAACTTGGGGAAAAACAAACAAACAAATGGAAATAGGGTTTGAAGGGATTTATTAGATTCTGGTCAGACGACATTATCAGTCAGAGAAAATGATCTAGTCAGTAGCATCTGGAGCCAGAAAAGCGTTGGATGTAAAATACCTCAAAGTGCTTGTGAAGCCTTTGTTTGGTTTTTTTTTTAATTGCTTGTTTACCTAGCCCAAGGATGCAGGAGGAAGGATACCTAACTCTTACATAACTCTCATCAATAGATCTTAAAGTAGATGTTTAATGCAATGAATTTGTAGAACTGAATGTTTTAATCCGTATTTTTTACCTTTGCAGAAAATGACACACACGGGAGCAAACGGCTCACCCAGAATCACTGTGCAGGCAGATAGGGTGCTTTTGGTGTCTTTTTTGGTGTCTGAAATCAGACATTGTGGTTCAAACATAGAAAAAGCAAGTTATTATTAACTGAGTAGTTACATGAGGGCAAAGATGAGCCATGAGCTTAACTAATTGGTACGCTGGGGAAACAATCACATTTTTTTTATAAATACAAGTTTTATTTTGGAAAGACAATTTTACCTTTTCAGACCATTGGGAAAAAATGTTTATTAAATGCATTGAATAGTTCTGGGTATTTTACTTCTTTCAATGGTCAGACCGTTTCTACAAGAACTTTGCATGAAGTGGTAGAAAAAAAAGTAGACCAGGCTTCCTTCACATGTGTTTTTAAAATATGAATCCAGATTATTCATGTCCTGGGCCGTTTAAGAAGATGTGTTGTTATTCATAAGATGCATTTTAAATTAGAAAACAAAAAGTGAGAAATAACTGGAGGACCTGGATTCAGTTTCTTCCAAGTTAGTAAAAATAAGATTGAGATATGTCTGAAGTCACTGTCTTTTCAGAGAGTCAGATGGAGAGGAAAAAGTTAATTTTCAATATCAGAAGCTAATATTTAACTAAAGTTATAAGTAAAGGCTTTTGAAAACCTGTAGCTGAAACAGATTTTTTGAAAATGTTTATTTCATTGTTATTAAAGGAAAGTAACTTTCAGAGTGTTTTGTGCTTGTTTAGTGGGTCAAAAAGCTGTTTGTGCATTTAACAAAATGTTGGAGAAATAGGATTGATCAGCAGAAGGTTGAGGGTCAATGCGTTAATTTCACATCTTAGACCTGGGAAGGGGTCATAGAAAAGAGAAAAACGTGTACCAGCTGTGAAGTTTGAGAGAGTGGGTTGAGTGAGGAGTTGTAGGAGCAGTTGTGAATGTTGAGGGTGTGGCAGAGCCAGGAGGGTGTGACCCACACCGGGTATGGCCCGGAGAGCGAGTCTGACCCTGGTGGAACACTCAGATATTAATGTGTCTGCCTGCCTGGTCTGAGTGCAGCTGAACTTGTGGCAAACCAGACAGTCTGTGTCAGAAATTGCAAGGTGTGGTTGTGGTTTGAATGTTGTGTATTCTTCTGCTTGAGAACTCGATGAACTTGCATTCACATGCTTGGAGATGGCAATGGTAGAGATGGTTTGTACTTGTCCTCTATTACCAAGACTACTGGATTTAGGATTATTTGTGGTGTTCAGACCAGCAGTGTAGTGAGGAGTTCTTTGGTTGGCCTGCTCTGTTGGCCAGGAGATTCAACTTAAAAAACAGAAGAAAGAAAATAAACCCTGCCCTCTTCCCTTCAATATGCTATAAGTAATGTTTCATTTCGCCTTGGAACCTTATCCAATATCATGCTTTATACAGCTGGTTCCTGATACACCTGAGGGCACCTGTTGGAGAGGACTCCCCTGGTGTGTGTGCCCTTCAGTTCTGCTGAAGGACTGTATTGGTGGTCACGGTTTTTCTAAGTGCATAAATAAGGAAAAAGTCACGTTTTTAAATTGTTTTCTAGTTTGTGTTCTTCTAAAACTTAAGGAGTCGTCTCTGCATGTTATCAGTAAAGGTCTGTTAGTATCAAATTGGTATTTTGAGATTTAGGGATGGATATGGAAGAGACTTCAGATAATACTGTGTATCAGGCAGTGGTTTGGTAGCTGGTTCATGAACGTCTTTTATAATAAATGTTTCTTTCCTCTTTCTACTTTTCATAGAAAGTAGAGAAAGCATAGAGATAAATATACAGCTATTTATATTTTCTTGCTTTATGTGCTTGTTCGTTTCAGATTTTTTGTAGATTTAGTGCCACCATCATTCAGGTGCTTTCAGTGAAGGTGTTACCAGCTCGCCCCGCTGCTTCTGCCAGACTCTCTGTTGAATCTTGGCTCAGCAGCTGATTTGTGATATTCATTTAGCTGTCACATTCCATTTTACTCCTAAATCCAATGAAAATGAAGATTGTATTCAGCCAGTCTAGACCATTGATGGTATCCTGTTAATTCCAGTTATTTAATTACTCATTATCAACAAGAGTGTGTTCTGTAAGAAGCTGTTCTGGTTGTTCTGGATTACAGGTGGAGTTTAGTGGGTCTCTCCTTTCTGTGGCATCAATACAGTTGCACTAAATTGTGTTTATCTCTTTGTACTCCCTGATGTTACGTAAAGTCATTTTTTGATTCTTCTGTGCTTGCTTTTTCTTTGTGGCTCTCTGCACTTCCAGGCAATTTCTGACACGATTAAGATTTTATTAATTCATGTTATCTGCATTCTCTCAGCATGTGAGTGCGTTTGCTTTAGTGATGGTGTTTCATTAGGAGCTTTGAGTTCTCAGTGCATTGGTTCCTACTTCTGCAATTGCATTATTAATTTCTTAATTTTTAAGTTTGATGCTTGTATCCTGTCTTTCTACTCCCAGAACATTTTCATGATATGTACTGTTAAGTAATAACTTTCTGGGTTGAAACTGAAGTGCTATTTTTAGTCATGAAGGGTATAAATGGTTTGAGACCCAGTTACTTGAGGGAGCAAGTGAAGTGCTGTGGAATCATTAGACCTCTTATGCTATAAATGGGAAGAAGAAATGGATAGACTGCTTTCTGTAATGTCTTCCTAAATTGAAATTAATTTCCTTTCTCGTTCTAGCGTATCCCAGTTTGGGTAATCTCTTGAGTGTAATGAAAGCTCTATCTCTGTATTTTATGGTAGGTAGGTGAAAGTTCTGGGTGGCAGTCTAGGTGTGATTTGATCCCTTAGAGCTTGAATTTTTAAGATTGTCTGTTAATTGCAAAATGGAGCTTGGATTCATAGTAGTATATTTAAACTTTAAGTGATTTCAGCTTTGTAGTAGCTTTGTCACTACTTCATGGTAAAACATTTTGTATGTTAGTGCATCTTACACAGCGTGTGTCCTAACATAGGGTAGTAGTTGAACTTTAGTAACTTAAAATTTAAGTTGGTTTGTACTTGCTGAGTTTGTGTGTAGAGTTACTATGCAGGCAGGTGAGCCACAACTGAAAATAACAGCCTAAACAAAGAATGACCTAATCAAATGAACTCTCTCATTGCTAGTTTGGTTCCCTGGGCTGTTGCAGTGTTGTGATCACACTGACCTGCCCTTCCAGGTTCTGAAGGTATTTGCCAGGATATGTTCATTTGTCAGCATTACAGATCTCAAACATATTCGCCGTTTATAAATTCTGTGAATGTTGGTAGCAGAGGGAGACCTGACATAGCAGAGTTTGTCTCCACTACTAATATTTTGTTCCAGCTGACACTTGTGTGTAGCTCAGCAGATGTTGCACTGCTGTGTTGCCTTTGGCCAAGAGACAGGACAAGTGGGGACCCTGCCCTGACTGATCTTGTGACTTGGGACCATAAATCATAGAATCGATTGGTTTGGAAAAGACCTCCGAGATCATCAAGTCCAACCCTTGGTCCAACTCCAGTCCCTTTACCAGATCATGGCACTCACTGCCACGTCCAATCTCAGTTTAAAAACCTCCAGGGATGGTGAATCCACCACCTCTCTGGGCAGCCCATTCCAATGCCTGATTACTCTCTCTGCAAAGAATTTTTTTTCTGATATCCAACTTAAATTTCCCCTGGCAGAGCTTGAGCCCATCGTGCCCCCTTGTCCTATTGCTGAGTGCCTGGGAGAAGAGACCAACCCCCACCTGGCCAGAACTTCCCTTCAGGTAGTTCTAGACAGTGATGAGGTCACCTCTGAGCCTCGTCTTCTCCAGGCTAAACACCCCCAGCTCCCTCAGCCTCTCCCCACAGCACTTGTGCTCCAGTCCCTTCACCAGCCTTGTTGCTCTTCTCTGGACTCGCTCCAGCCCCTCTATCTCTTTCCTGAACTCATGGGCCCAGAATTGAACACAACACTCAAGGTGTGGCCTCACCAATGCAGAGTCCAGGGGAAGGGTCACTGCCCTGGTCCTGCTGGCCACGCTATTTTTGATACAGGCCAGGATCCCATTGGCCTTCTTGGCCACCTGGGCACACTGTTGGCTCCTGTTAACTTGAGACCAGCAGCAAAGGTGACCATAGGACACCTGAAGGAGTTTGGCTGTTTTGTGGAGATAAGAGTATAGGAACCTGTACGTTACTAATTTCACTTGCAAAACAGCTTTAATGTTAGCCTTGGTAAAGCTTTGTTACATGCTGCTTCATCTGCCTTAGTTTCTTTTTCTCTGTCTTACCTAGCAAGTTTCAAACTGGTTCTGTGGCTTACCTTGAAACTCTGCTTCTGTCCTGCACAGGGGAGCTCTTGTAGTTTTGGAAAGTTGGTGCTAAAGTTGACTTAGAGTGTTGCTTTTCTCTAAGTCCACGAGTAAACTTGTGGCTAATTAAAGCAAGAAGTACCTCCACAAATGCTTGCAGTGTTCAGAAGTGAATATGCAGGCTATTAACACTTCTCAATAAGTTGGTATTTTGTAGTAGCAGAATGTTGTGGAAAACAGCTGTGTGGCTGCTCATGTGTTCTACAGTGCTGTGCAAAAGTGCAGATGTTTTGTATTTAGGAATGGTGGTAGTTCCCTCTGCTACCTCTTTGACCAAGTCTTAATTTTAGATCTCAAATTCTGCTTCATTTAATTTAAGGTTTTAATTATGATCTTGTAGTATAGATATTATTTTGAGTTACATTGATGTATGTCCTGAAGAAGTGAAATAACAAGGAAGAAAATAGTAAGTTTTTTGTTTTTTTTTTAAATAGGGCTAAACGAGTCTTTAAAAATTAATCTCCATATAGACCTCTTTCTTCCCCTGGATTTACCTTGCCAGACTACAAAATTATCAAAGCTAAAACTACTCTTTTGTTTCAAGAGAGGATATTTAGTTTTTAATCATAAATGGTTTAGATTGGAAGGGGTCTTAAAAATCCTCTAGTTCCAACCCCTGTGCCGTGGGAAGGGACACATTCCAGGTTGCTCAGAGCCCCATCCAACCCACTTCCAGGGATGGGGCATCCCCAACTTCTCTGGGAAACTTATTAGTACCTCACCACCCTCACAGTGAAGAACTTCTTCCCAATATCGAATCTAATCCTATCCTCTTTCATTTTAGGGACATTCCCCCTTGTACTTTCACTACATGCCCTTGTTAAAAAGTCCCCCTCCATCTCTACTGTAGCCTCTTTAGGTGCTGGAAAGTGCTGTAAAGTCTCCCTGGAGCCTTCTCTTCTCCAGGCTGAACACTCTCAGCTATCCCAGGCTGACTCCATAGCAGAGCTACTCCAGCCCTCTGAGCATCTTCATGGCCTTCTCTGAACTTGCTCCAAGACATCCACCTCCCTCCTGTGCTGGGCACCCTGGATCTGGATTCAGCACAGTCCAGGTGGGGCCTCAGGAGTGTGGAGACAGAGGGACAGAGTCCCCTCTGCTGACCTGCTGCCCACGCTGCTTCTGAAGCAGCCCAGGACACTGTTGGCGTTCTGGGCTGCAGGTGCACATTGATGGGTCGTGTTGAGCTTCTTGCCCACCAGCACCCCCAGGTCCCTCTCCATGGGACTGCTCCACATCCATTCTCTGCTCAGCCTGTGTTTGTGCCAGGGATTGCCCTCACCTGTGTGCAGGGCCCCACGGTTGGCCTGGTTGAACTTCATGAGGTTCACTCAGGCCCACCTCTCCAGCCTTTCAGGGACCTGCCGGGTGGCCATTAAGACTGTTTTGATGAGCTAAAATTTGTGGTTTATAGAATCTTGGGCTTTTTTGTTTTGTTTTGGTAGTTGCACTTAACAGAGGCAGACCCTCTGAATTTGATGTCCCTCCATTTCTTACATACAGCTCTGATATAATCTCTTGCTACTATCTTTGAGTTTCTCTCTGCCTTACATCTGATAAATCATCTGATAAGTAAAAACAACAGAAAAAAACTCTGGTACTATTTAGGTGCCTCTTAAAAGGTGTTAGGACTAATGTCTTCTGTGTGTGTAATGCTGCTAATGAACACTTTGGACAAAAATTGCCCTAAAAGTATAAAGTCTGCTTTCAGTTTCTCCTGGCTGGACAGTTTGACAGGTAGAACAAGGTATTGAAAAGCTATTAGAAGAAGGAAGAGCATAATGTGTTTGTTTAAGCATTTTAAAGACAAAGATAAGCTCAGTAGAATGAATTTAATGATGTGTTTATCAGTGCCTTAGTTTTCCTGAGTCCTTTTTCCCCTCTTTGTTGCAGTATTGGCTCTTTTGCAAGTAGGGTGAGAGTAGCAGTGTCATGTATGATACAAAAGTACAGAGAAACAGAATGCTTGTTCAGAAATACAGGTAAAGTATTATGGAAGTTTAATCTTTAAAATTAAATACTTTCATAGTTTTATGTAATGTTTTCAGAATAAACATTTTTAATATTTCACATAGGCTGGTCACTAAGATTTTGCCAGAGACTTCCACTTTTTAGTAAGCTGATGTTTATTTTTTGTCTGGAAGGATATGCACAAATGAGCCAATTAAGTTTGGTCTGATGCTTTTTTCTTTTCAGAAAGATGAAGGTAGTGATGCTAGTTTGAGTGACAGCCACATCTCTCCTCCCGCCAAACGTACCTCAAAACATGCTGATCCTGTGTGCAAAGACAAATCCAAACCACGCAGTGCTGGGCAGCGAGAGGAATGGAGCATCTCAGCTGGACAGTCCAGGTAATTGGTGCCAAGAGGAAAAGGAGCTCCTGCCCATTTTTGCTGTGTTGTTAACCCACTTAGGCTATTTCTGCAGTCAGCTGCAGCTCAAGAGGATACTTCTGAAACGTGCTCTTTTCATACAATTTTCTTTAGTTTCAGACTCCAGGAGTGTGGATTATATCAATCCTCTCATCTCTGTGTTTCCTTTCTATACATATTTGTGCAAAAATAGAAAGTAATTTTATTTGAGTTGCAGTCTGAATTCTAGATTCTTGATATATCTGAATTTAGTGAAATATTTGCTATTTTCATGTGTTCAAGCTGTAAGAAGATGTGACATTTTAATTAGGAAATGAGTGTTGTCTTTAGGGAATGGACAATAGTGAAGTTTATTTCCATTGTTGTTTCAGCCTCAAACTATTTAGTTAGAGAGTCTAAGTAAATTTTATTTATTACTGCCTCAGTCCTGCCACACTTTTATAACTTGAGAGAAGTGATTAATTTATTTTATTACTGTGAGTCACAGTATGTTACAAAATGTCCTTGCATTCATAAGGTTCCTCATATGATTACAAGTTACTGTGAGACAGTGTGCAGAGTATTTTCCTGATCCATGAATTTCCAGTTAATACTGATTCTTTATTAGATATGTATTTCATATTTAGGTACAAATCAAAATCATTCTTGTAACACTTTGTATGCAAGAGTGACTGTAAATCACTACTGGACTGTCATCTGCTAGGATGGAGTTTATTTAAAAAGTTTGTAAATCCTAAAATAGACTTTTTTTGTTATTTTGCCACTTTGAAAACAGAATAAAATAAATATAACAATATACCATGGTCATTGGGAATATATTGGAACTTGTGAACCTTCTATTTCTTTTTTTGTTAATACAGACTCGTATTGCACCCCTTAGAAATGTTAAGATACAAAAAAAGTGTTTAATAAGGCCAGGAGAATTTAGATCATTGTGTCAAATGAAACTTGGCCAAGATAGTGAAACTCATGTTGTTACTCACTTAAAACCACCGGGACACGTCTTTGCATCTGAGGTTTGTTGTTGTTTCTGCCAAAATCCAAAGTGCTGCACCTGAGTGATCTTGAGTCCCTAAGACTTTTCCAAAAAGTTTGTAGCTTCTGCTGTTTTATCCAAAGTGTTGGAATGATAATTTTCTTTGGGGAGCTTTGTCAAGATTCTGTTCTGAAATTTAAGGGGAGAGTTAACAGTAGGGCATGGCACGAAGGAACATTGAAGGAATTAATAAGAAAAAAGGTGTTCAGATAATTCGGGGGTTTCCTGTCATTGGCATTGGGCAGTTCTCTCCTCATTCTGGTGTTGGGCATGAAGCAGATTCTTCACAGGCTGCATGTTGCAAAGGTTTTGAAATCATAGTTTATCACATTTTATGTTTCAAGTTCTGTTTTCAGTGTGTGCCTTTTGCTTGGCTAAGGAGCGTTAACGTGACTTGTCTGATCCAACTTTCCCAGGTTAACTTCTCAGCCTGGTGCTACACTACCAAATGGACGTAGCTTGTGTAAGTATATTGTAGCAAACCTTTTTGTATCTACTTCTGCATTTAACAATTTTATGTCAATTATCTTCAGTGGGTGTGTTTTTGATAGCTTTACTCATTACTCTGACCAGTTTGATCAGAAGGGTTACTGTTTTGGCTCAGTTTTTTTGTCAGCTTCTTGGATGCTCTCTGTGGATATGGGATACATTTTTAAATGAAAATCCATTTCTCTTCTCAATTCAGAGCTCTTGGCCATGATCTTGATGTTTTCCTTAATTCCCAAATTACTGTTAGGAGCTAATTTTGGTCTTCCTCTCCCAGCAGGTCTCTTTAATTTACTTGCTCTCCTTGCTCACCTAAAATTTGGCCTTTTGTGATTCTTAACATTACTTAACTCTGCTATTGCTTTAGAGAGACCTGCCTTGTCTGCAGCTCCTGCAACCCTGAGCAATCTTCCTCCTATGCTTGTACCTTACAAACTTGCCATTTCATTGCCTTTCTCAGCTAAAACCACTTTGTCTTTTGTGTCCCTTTCTCATCAGTTCTGACCTGTTTAGTTCTGTGTTGACTCTATGTACATGTAAATTCATTAAGTATATTTGGTATTTTATTATTTATTGTGCTGCCTAAGGAACAATCAGCAGTGCAATCTCTTTTAGTTTGGCCCTGTATGGAGTAGGTGGGAACTCAGTATGTTGTATCTGACCTTTTGGTACTGTATTTGAAAGATTAAGAATTGGAACTGTGGGCCAAGTGTGCATTGTAGTATTGATGTTAACTTAAAAATATTGAATGGTTGTTTGAGTGCCAAATTTTCATGATAAAATAAGACTATCATATAAGGAAACAAGCTGAAGAAATAGCTTTTAAAATAACTTTGATAAAAAGTAAAAAGAATACACTTATTTAGCTTACTCTGTGCTCCATAACTTCCAATTTGTTGTCCTTGCTAAGTATTCTCTTATTAATTCTTGTTTGTGAAAATGTTGTTTCCTGCATTTTTAAGTAGTAATACAAGTTTCTCTTAGCTCTCAAAAGCCACCCCCTTCGAGGGGAAAAAAAGGGAGATGGGGACCATGCTTGCATAAACGGAGATATAGAAGTCAGAAAAAGTTGTCGGTCCAGGAAAAACAGATTCGAAACTTTGAATCAGAGTTTATTGTTTGATCAGCTAGTAAACAGGTATGTGGGGATACTTCAGTTGATTCACAAAGCACCTTAATGATTTCCTATGATTAGAAACCCCTGTGTTCCACTGCCATGTCTGTTTTACTGTGGGGATGCATCGAGACAAGCTGGGTTGTGGTTCAAGTTACAGCTGGGTCTGTGTTGTGACTGCAGGTGTATCCACGCTTTAAATGCAGAGCCCTTTCCCAGGGTTTTACTGAGGAGGGAGCTGCTCTGTGTTTACCCCTGGTTCAAACTGTATGTTGGCAGTTGCTGCAGTGCCTGAATGCTGTGAATCCACACCCCAGTTTGTTTCTTGGTAACCTGTTCATGTAGTGGTACCCTGAATGGGATGTAAATTGGTGATTAGCAGCAGTGCTTGGAAGCTTTCTGGATTTTGCTTGTATGGTTTTGATCATAAAATATCAAAAGTGTGTAGCTTTCTTTTATTTTTTTACCATTTGTTAGTAATTCACATAGGGTGGGTGTCACTTTTTGACAGTGTACTATGCAGACAAAGTAGGTCAGACAGCAAGGCATGGTCTGGTCTGAGCACAGGAATGGGAGCCAGAAATACTTTTTTTGAAATTATATTTTCGTGTGGCCCTGGGCAGGTCACTTAATATGTCCCGAGTTTCCCACCTGTAAAACAGGTTTTAACAGGCACATCTGTGAGAGACTGCTTTCTCTGGTGTTGGAAATGATTTAAACAAAAACATTTGATTGCCAGCTATGATCTTCATTGTTAAATGTATTCTGTTGAATCTTTTATTAATTTTCTTTTTCAACTTAGTAACTACTTAGTATGGCTTTGCAAATTTATATTGAATTACATTTATTTTTCTAGTTGGAGCTGAATCTCCCTGTCCTTATCAAGAACAGGAAAGAGTATACCATGAAGATTGTAGTTTGATAAGATCATGGTACTGAAGTCTGTACATGAGGTTATTCTCATAACAGTATGTCCCATAGTCACTGGAGGTTTTTAAGAACAGGTTAGACAAATGTCTGTCAGGAATGGTTTAGGCATTTTGTAGTTTGCTCTTGCCTGGCAGAGCACGTAGACTTTTCCAGGTCCCTTCCAACCTTACTTTCTTTGGTAGCAATCTAAAGCCTGATTTTACTTGAAGTGGTTCTGTCACACATCACAGATATTTTAGAAGAATTGTTTAAAATTGAGAGGAGCTCTCACAATGAAATCTTGACTTTACTGAATTCTGTCACCAGAACTTCCACTGTCTTCTTTTCTAGTCAGGATTTCACCATTTAGTTTTACCTCTAAACATCTTGAAAAAAAGGAAGTGAAAGTTTCTGCCTTCTTAAAATAATTACACAATTGTAGTAGAATTCCAGTGAAAATCTACTCCAGTCACCATGGAGAGCAGTAACGTGGTGTTTCAGGACAGGTGGCTAAATAATTGACTTGGCCTGGCTAACACTGCTGTTCTCTTCCTTAGTAATGAAGCATCTTGGCCAAGGTTGTTATTTATATACCACCATTGTTTTGACAGCTGTTTTCAAATACTCCAGATAATGAAAATGTAGACTAATTAAATAGATGAGAAATGGTAGTGAGGTCAAATACTGAATGATCAAATTTGAGGTGTTACTGATTTAACAACAACAAAATCCTTTGTTTTAGTGTCTTTCTGAGGCCAGAGTAAGAAACTGTAAAGCTTATGAGGTGGAGTCATTAATAGCATTCCAAATATTATAATTGTGTAGGTAAAAAGCTTTGCTTATTTTGCAAATTTAATCTTACTTGACGCCCAGTCTAAACATCTAAGCAGTTACAAATTTATATGTTACAATTTACACCGTGCAAAAATCTTCTAAAATGTTTTTTAAAATGCTACAGCCTAATTTGAACACCAAATTTTAATAGCATCAGCATTTCTTTTTTTTTTGAATATTAGTTTATATTCTGTAGGTTCATCTTTCCATTTTATTATGGTTGCTTTTGTAGTTAATTGGTAGAGTACCTTGAGATGTGAGATGCTATGTTAAAAGTTCTGCATGCTGCTGTTTTAAGACTTTTTTTTTTTAGTTTTGTGTGTTAACTGTTGCATGTATTTTAGTACTGCTGAAGCTGTGCTACAGGAAATGGACAACATTAACATCAGGAGGAACAGGCGATCGGGGGAAGTAGAACGGCTGCGGATGTGGACAGATACAGAATTTGTGAGTGCAGAGTGTCCCAGGTCTTGGCTAACAAATACCAAGGGGGAGCATGTTTGTTTTTGTAAACATGATATGTTTGTCTGTAGCTCTCTCTAAAGGTTGCTGATTTTAATTTTTCATTAAAACACTTGGTAAACTGAAATTCAGAACTAAATTCGTAGATAAATACTAAAATGCATTGTCTTTATTGATAAGTTAACTGTCGTGCTCTCATGATGTGCTGTGGTGCTTCTCCAGGGGTTTGAAGCACACTCTGATGGTCTTGAAACAGGACCAGTGACTGTCATCTTTGTTGCCTAAACCAGCCTGATACTGATACTAACTGTGTTAGATGAACTAGGTATTTACTACCTGAGAAACTTACTTTAGCACCTCTTAAATGAGACTGCTGTTGTAGTCTACCAGTGGGGAACTCTGCTGGAAAAACACTTGAGAGCTACAGGTAATGTGGAGCATCACAGAGTATTCTGAATTGGAAGGGATCCAAAGGATCATCAAGTCCATCTCTTAAGGGAATGGCCCATACGGGGATCAAACCTGCAACCTTGGCATTATTAACATTGTGCTGTAACCAGCTGAGCCAGTCTGAGTGTTACTGAGCTGAGGGGTAACACTGAGTGATGTGGGAGAGTGCTGATGGGAGTGCATGTGAATGTGATTCCAGGAAAACATGGATATGTATTCTCGAGTGAAAAGGAGGAGGAAATCACTGAGGAGAAACAGCTATGGGATTCAGAACCACCATGAGGTATCCACAGAAGGGGAAGAAGAAGGTACGTGTTGTGAAGAATTGTAAGGGCTCATGTGAAGTACTTAAAGAACATAGTTCTCTATAAGACAGCAATATATTGTGTTACAGAAAGCAGGACAAATCCTGGTTTCTAAATGTTTGTTCTACATTTCCTTACTCCTGTTTTTCCTAACCCTAGGTAATTGGAGCTTTCTTATAATCCCTCTAACAATCTTCTGGGGGAAGCCAGGATGTGGTGCATGTAGCCTACAACTATGTGTTCTGACTTGATTTTTCTCACGTGCTGGGCAGTAGTTACCAGAAAGAATATGTAATAGTCCTGCACCCTTCCTTTGGGGAAGGTATTAATTAAAGTCTCTGCTTCCTGTCCATTGACTGAATTTTAGAAGGCTTTTAGAAGGCACAACTGTGTTTGAAATTCTGCCTTCAATTAAACATTTTAATGAAGCTGGTCAATGGGTTCAGAAGTTACTGAGAAAGAAAACAATGTGACTAACTTTGATGGCATGATCAAGCAACATGCTTGGCTTCCTTAAGAAATCAGACTCAAACTTCAGGCATCCATACAGGGCTCAGCATAGTGTGTCTCAGTTTTTAACTAAAACTTCTGTACAAGGGATGGTTTGTCCCAGTGACAAGAATGCAGCCTTAGTTCTGAGATCCATGGATGGAGACTCTGATTCTGTTAACAGATAGGCCTAGGCTCTGCCTTTATACACTTTCTTTTGCTATGTGTAAAAATTACACTGTAAATCATAAAGTTGTACTTTCTATGCTGTGTCAAGTATTTGATTTTCTGAGGCTCCTGTGGGAGAAGAGAAGAAAGGCATTATTCATTTGAAGCATAATTATTGAAGGAAAAATATAGTGGAAAAAAGTGATATTTGAAGTACTTTACAACTAAAACTGTTTTGAATGAATTTATTTTTCTTTCTGTTGCTTTTCCAGAACCTTCTGTAGGAAACTAGAAGGAAATTTAACAACATACTCTAGATTTAGCTTGGTCTTCAAATTTCCAGTGATTTTCCAATTAGTGTTAATTAATAAGTGAGCAGTAATTCTGAGTGACCATTAAAATGTTAATTCTTAGGATGAAAATAGCTCTGACATCAAGTAGAAGTGTTCTCAAGATATTTTTATCCCCAAACAGAGTCTCAGGAAGAAGATGGAGATATAGAAGTAGAAGAAGCTGAAGGGGAAGAAAATGATCGGCCGTATAATCTCAGACAGAGAAAAACTGTTGAAAGATACCAGGCCCCTCCAATAGGTGAGGAACCAGACAGTGCTCGTGCACTTGTGCTCTGCTGATCTCAAAGAGTGCCTTGGGTGTGGAGAGGGAAAAGTTGGATGGCTCATGCTCACCCCTCACCAGAGTTCCCACTTTGTGACTGCCACCTTGCCCCTGTTGTTCACCACGGGACCAGGACTGCTGAGACAGTCTGTTGGTCTGTCAGTGGCGGTGGCATTGCTGTCTCATGGAATCTGCCGGCACTGCCTTGTGCTGGGCTTGGGGCTGGAGGTGAACAGGGGTTAGGTCAAGAAATACTTGATGTGAAGCAGTCTAATAAATTAGATAACTACCTGGAAACAATAGTTGCTGTTACACCTGCTTCTCCTCTGGAGTGGTAAGCCTAATACCAGTGATAACCTTATTGATGAAGTGATAATCATTAGCACTTTTCTGCTGAATTTGGGTAGTTTATTATTCTTTTGTAATTGATGTTACAAACCTGGAACTTCTCTTTCTCAGTGCCAGCTCATCAAAAAAAGAGAGAAAATACACTGTTTGACATTCACAGATCTCCTGCAAGAAGAAGCCATATCAGGTAAATGTCAGTCTTTTGGTACATTGTTATTTGCTTCCCTTCAGTACGTTCTGGTTGCTTTTGACTTTCAAACCATTCTTGAGTGAGTGGAACAGTGCAGTGCACTCACATGTGTGGGGTCTTGAATTGTATCTTGGGTTCAGGCCCTGATCAGCACACAAATAGTGTCCTGGCACTGCAATCCCAGTGAAAGCTTTGGGCTAAACAGAAAGGAAACAATTTTGCTGCAGTTACTGGCAAGAATTGTACCTTACACGCTGTAACCTTTTTTGTAAGGCTGTACATTTCATGTTTTAATCCAAAGCACCAGTTTAACAAATAATCCCTTTTGTTCTACAACACTAGGCAAATCAGGTTAATGTTTTTTTACTTGCTTTCAGTCAGGTTTCATCCCAGGATTATCAACAATTTAATAAAATATTTAGCAAGTGTAAATTTTGACTCTTATGTTTTATGTCAAAGAAGTCTGGAATATACCAAATTGTCTTGGAAACTGTTGGTAGGCTTTATGTAACAAAACAGATGAGATTACAGCTTAATACATTTTTAAAAAAAAAACTTAGTCAAAGCTTCAAAAAGATAAATCTGTCCATGAACAGAATCCAAGTAAACGGATGCTAGTCAGAGCTGAAACACTTGTCTTATTGCTCAATTTAGTGGCGTAGTGAAAATATGAAAAGCAAATGAAGTAATAGCTGAATCTTATGATTCTAAAGCTTCTTCCTAATACAAATAAAAGAGTTTGTATTTTTTCCCCCCCTTGAAGTGCCTATGACATTTTGTTGGATAATCTCAGGACTTGTACTTAAGATAGGAAAAGTGTGAAAATTATTATCCCTTCAGTTTTAACCTGCTCGTTGCTCCACTCTCAATTTATCCCTTCTTGTCATGACACTGTCATAAAAAGTCTTTCCAATTGTATAATACTCTCCTTGAGATATTTTGAAATTGCTCATTTTTGGTCACTGAGCAGTAAAAGTGATTGACCATCTTATCCATTGGCAAAAACCAGTTAGTTCAATGCATTTTCATGTTCATAAAAGTGATGCAGCTCAGTATATTCACTTAAAATCCAAGACTTTTTATTAATAGCCAGCTTTTGCATGCAAAAAAAAGTACTGAATTTCTCCAAGCAATATCAAACTCAGCACCTTTTTGTACAGAAGATTTAGTGTACATTCTCTGATATTTCTGAAATACTCAATTTTCTGAGATATGCTCATACTAAAATAAGAAATGATTCATTCAGGCTTTTGTCCTGGGTTGAGGTGGCAAAACGCCAACTGTACAGGACAGAGTGAAAAGGGTTCCTCTTCCCCCCAACCAGCTAAGGGAAAAAGAAGAGGGAGAGAGGAAAAAAACCTTCCAAAGCCAGGTCTATGCTGAAACTAACTACATGTATTTATACAGAGAAGAGAAAACTAAGAGAGAACTACAATATAACACACACTTAGACAAGTTATGCATATATAACAAGGCATAACTTCCCACTCCCTAATTAATACAAAGCAAAGTCTATTACACTAGATCTGTAAGTACTCTGAGAGACCCATAGCAAGAAACAGAAAGAGTAACAACAAAAATGTTTCTACTTCCCTGAATGCAAACAGGATGCAAGCAGAAGCAACATGAGCAGGGCCCAGCATAGTAGAGGAGCTGCCAGATGTCCTTCTCTTAGTGCAGCCATGATGGAACTCACCAAGCCACTCCCACACACTGGATTTTACACCCTTTGAGATGATGTAGTATGGTATGGAATACAATATTATTGGCTGGAAGAAGTCAGCTGTGAGCTAGCTCAGCCCAGCTTAAATCAGCTGACAATCCTAGGCCTAGCTGAACTTTAAAGCCTAAGTTTAGGCCCACCTGCCTAAACCCATAACAGCTTTGAATAGTAATTTTACTTGGATTCAGATCAGAACTTAAGCTACAGTACAGGTGTTTTGTGAAACTGTTCTGCTGTTCAGAATTAATAACCTCATAAAAAGAAACTATACTTTGGGAAGTATGGAATTTTTTCAGAGGAAAAGGAAACCATCAAACTGAGTAGGGAGATCTTCGTATTTCTCTTATGTTAGAGGTGGCTTAAGTGATTGGAACCTTTCCTAAGTACAGTTGCAGTGTATTGATTGAATACTCAATTCATGTTGGTGAGGCACTGTGGACTGGACCACGTATCTTATGGGGTTCTGCTGTTCTAGTAACGTTCATGTTGAAACCAGTTAATCCCTGTGGCAGTAAGAGCTGTTGTTCCCCTTTCAGACTGTTTTGATACTTAATTAGGCTAAAATTTATGTGCATCTCAAACCTGAACAGGACCATACTTGTCGTTTCGGTTTTATTTTTATGAAAAAACCCAAAATATGCCATTCTACTGCAAAAAAAAAGCTGAGTTTTCTGTTTGTTTTGCCACTTCAACAGGAGAAAGAAGCATGCCATTCACAGCAGTGATACAACCTCTTCAGATGAAGAACGTTTTGAAAGAAGAAAATCTAAAAGCATAGCCAGAGCAAGAAACAGGTATCAAAACATCCTTGGTCTTTAGAAGGATTTGACTTTGATTATTCGTCATTTGATTCTACCTTCAGACATGGTTGAGGAAAACTGATGGCTATATATTAATACAGATTTTGAAGTCTTATGAGTAGGTAATTAATAATAGTGATAAAATATGGACAGGTAAGAATTGTTTGATTTGTTTACATTATAAGAAAAACAACTTCAGTTGGTTAAAATAGATTTTTGTTCTTGGTGTTACTTCATCCCAGTTAATTCAGTTGGAGTCCTAGTACTAGCTCTTCTCTCTTTCTTGTGTGTAACAATGTTTGTGTTCTACACACCCAACACATGTTTTGTTGACCTTACATGTATTAGCAGTTATCTAAAAGGGGAAGTTCTGTAAGTAAATTTAGTTGGAAAATAGCAGGTTTTCCTTCTTCCATGTCTTCTTATCTGCCACACTTTTTCCATTGTGAGGAGTTCAAGTGACAGACAACAACCAAAAGTGTAGTTCTGAGTGTAACCTGTCTTACTGGTACCTGTATTCCTCCCTTTATCTGTGTAGTTGACCTGATGTATCTATGTAGGGTCTTAAAGCATAGAAATGTTGTTACTTCTGCATTTAATCCAAATGGTCTGTACAGCCTAGTTGTCCAGACAGAAATAGCTGTATGGAAGCATAAACTGGCTACATGTTAAGGAACTTCCACAGTTAAAAAGATCAGTTTTATTTACCTCATCAATCCAGGAACTTTGTGTCTTTTTGTAGTAGAAGGTGTTTTATCTCTTGATTGTTCTCAAGGAAATGAACAAAACAGAACAGTATTTATTGGGTGTTTTTGTTTGTTGTTCAACAGGTGCCTGCCTTTAAACTTCAGAGCAGAAGATTTAGCTAGTGGGATCCTTCGAGAGCGTGTGAAAGTCGGGGCGAGTTTGGCTGATGTTGACCCTATGATTGTTGATAAATCAGTAGGTTTTGTTAGAACTTTGTATTTTCCTTACCCCAATTATGTCCAAGCAGAATTCTTTACAGCCTCTTATTAGAGTTGAAAAAAATCCCTAAGAATCTTGCTGATCTTTTTTTATCTCTTCCAAAGCTTTTTTCTCTTTATTCCTTTGTACTACAAAGCACTTGCTTGTGGCCTGTGGGTAGTCAGCAGGCTGCATACATGTCATAAATAAGTCAAAATATCAATTGCCCTACTATGTTTCTTCATTTACAGTCAGCTTGTGATTACTTGTACTGGTGGAAACTGGGATATGCTGAGCAGTCAGGAGGCAGATCGTGGCCCCCTGGGCTGGTTAACTGGCACCATATGGGTCCTGTGCCTGTTCAGAGCCAACGATGCACAGCAGCTTGTGGTCTGTGTTGTGCAGAAGCTGCTGAATTACCACTGGAGCTAAACCTCTGTCTAGAGGTGCTTTGACTCTATTTGTGTTACACTGTGCCTGACTGGGACTTCAGCTCTGTAGATGTCCATTAATCCCTGGCACAGCTGACTTGCAGACCAGATAAACCTCACGTGAGCAGCAAGAGTTGACTTTCTCAACTACTTTTTTACGCTTTAAAAATTCAGAGCCTTCTGTTGGTCAATGCAATGTTTTTTGAAAGTTGTTTTCAAATATTTGGTAAGTTAAAGGTACTTTTGTGGAAAGCTGTTACGATATAAGCTTTGTATGCTTTGTTTTCTTTTTCCTAAGGTGTGTTTTGATAGTATAGGGGGATTGAGCCATCATATCCTTGCACTTAAGGAAATGGTAGTGTTTCCTCTTCTCTATCCAGAAGTATTTGAAAAATTCAAAATTCAGCCACCAAGGTAGGTGTATTTATTCTTACTGTTTTATTTTATTAAGCTTTGAAGAATGCTTCACTTGAAAACACATAGGAGATTGATTCCTTCCCTGAAGTGTTTTACAGTTCAAGTAGATCCATGTGTTTGTAACCCCACTTGTCTATCAGATGTAATAAGCAGCATGAAGACTTAAAAAAAATCTAGTTTGTGTTTCTTGTAGTAGGAAGGTAAATTTTGTAATTTAGTTGAAGAAAGAATTCTTAAGTGTTCTATTTAGTAGTACCTTGCCTTTTTTCCCCATTATGTTATCTAGCAATTTATTAAATCAAGTGAAATGCTGATGTTTCTTTTATAGTTGTAACTTCAATTATGTTATATTATGATTTTAATATTAATCAGGCATCTTGGTATGTAATTTAAATTGATACCTGGAACCTAAGTAAATTGAAAATTTTGGGATATTTTTTGTCATTTAGTGGAATTCCTCCTTTCCAAAGAAGTAACAACCACTGATTCAAGTATTACCTAAGATCTAATATTTGAGGAGGTGTTTAACTAATGTAAAAAAATCCTTTGAAAACTTAATTGTTGATGTTCTTTACAAATCAAAGTTTCATTGATTTGAAAGAATAAAGCAAACTTAGATTTTATGAAGTCATGTTAATACACTAAATAATATTATGAGATCTTAAGTCTTTCTTCTCCAGGCTCCCTGTCTTCTTTATAAAATTTGACTTGGAGTTTTTCAGGAGACATAAAATAAGTTTGTGACTGTGTTGATCCATTTATCTTCAGGGGCTGTTTATTCTATGGTCCTCCTGGAACAGGTAAAACCTTGGTAGCTAGAGCTCTAGCTAATGAATGCAGTCAAGGAGACAAAAAGGTGGCTTTCTTTATGAGGAAAGGAGCAGACTGTCTCAGTAAGTGGGTTGGTGAATCCGAACGTCAGCTTCGACTCCTTTTTGATCAGGTTAGAAGAAAATACATTTTTCATATAATTTCTCTGTATGTTGTTTTTTGTGGTTTAGACAGCTAAAGTTATTTGCAATTTAAATTCTAAATGATTGTAAATTTCCGTAAATTAAGCAGGATTTGTCCAAATGCCATATGTAGATGAAAAGAACAGGGGAATGCTGAGGACAGTTTTTTGTGCTTTGAAAACTGAGAGGAAGGAGTCTCTTGACTTGGCCATTAATAAAGCAAAGTAATTTGGGTAAAAAATGAAAAAAAGCCCCTAAATCAGTGAGTTTGAGTTTGACAGGCGTGTTCAAGACAAATGCTACAGAGGAGGATGCACAACTGTGTTGTGTGTCTTGTTTTGGTGTTCTTACTTGGCTTAGAAGAGATGGGACAGAGGAGAGTCACATAAAGCAAGGAAATGCAGTAGCTCAAAGCAAAGTAGTTTTCAGATAGTTATTCTAAACAAACAGATCATGAGCAGATAAGATCCTGCTTTCTGTGAGTGAGTGTGAAGTGTCTCAGTTTGTCTTTAACCTGTCCAGCACACAGTAAAACTGGTACACTGGTGCCATCTTGCTTACTCAAAGCAGACTGCAGCCTGGTTTGCTCTGAAACAAGGTGTGTAGTTGAAAATTCATTTTTCTTTTCACTCTGTGCACTTCTTAACAAAGGTGTCTCAGTATATGTTTTAGTTCAGCATGTTAGTGATTTGTAGTAAAACCAGTTTGTAATATTGATGGATAAATTATGAATTAACAGTGAATTCAATTTTATTTTATTTATTGCTTACCAGGCATACTTGATGAGACCCTCTATAATCTTTTTTGATGAAATAGATGGCTTGGCTCCAGTTCGTTCCAGCAGACAAGATCAGATTCACAGGTAATATTCCTCATTTGCTGCCATTGTCTTGGTATATTGTACTTCTCCTTGGTAGACTCTTAAATGTAACTTTACTCGATTCAAGGGAAAGGTTTTTACTTTTTCTGGAGTCCACTTGCACTAGAAAGGACAGATTGGTTTTTTTGATGTCCAAAGTCATCTTTTCAGTCCTCCAGGCAGACTGTAATTTGCTGGGAATTGAATTGCAGTGGTGATTATCCTTCATCCAAATCATTAACTGCAAGATTTCCACAGCTTTTCTTTTGGTTGCTGTTTGTGTCCTGTAATCAGGTTGTCTGTTACCAGCCCAATATAATAACCAGTTGAAAAAATGTTTTCCAAAGATGATGAATTGTAATGTTCTATGAATGCACTGAACTCCCCTGTGATTTTAGTTCTAGATGGTGTGATGTGCAAACTCATCTTGCGTTGCTATTGTGTCATTTTTTAAAACATTTTTTGCAACAGTTGGCTGATAATTTTCCTGGCTGCTTTCAGTCTCAGTTTTGCTGTGCTTTGTGTGGCAAAACACTTGTATTTGTCATTCTATAGTTGGTGGCATTTGTGTGTATATCTCCCTCCACTCAACTGAGAGAAACGAGAGAAATTTGGGGCCAGCAGACAAGGGGGTTGATGGAATATATGAGATTTGAAACTGTCACAAACCTGTTTTTTTTTAAACTTAGCCTTTTTTAAATTATTAATGTTGCATTTGAAAATATAGAACTTCATGCAGTGTTTCCTACATATTTTTCTGAAAACTCTCTTTTAGCTCCATAGTGTCTACTCTTCTTGCCCTCATGGATGGACTGGATAATAGAGGTGAAATAGTTGTAATTGGTGCTACAAACAGACTGGATTCTATAGATCCTGCACTCAGGAGACCTGGTCGCTTTGACAGGGAATTTCTTTTCAACTTGCCTGATAAAAAGGTAAAACCTAAAAAGGAGAATTTTTAATAAACATCTTTGGGATATTAAATGTTGGAATGCCTGACAACCAACCTTATGAAATTATTCTTGCTTGTAAGAATGTTTAATTTTAGGAAGACATTTTTAGTACAAACAGATTGTATATACATAAAGTTGTACTGAACTTCAGATCTTCAGGATATAGTTAGAACTAAACAGAGGTCAGTTATTCACAATAAACTGAGTTGCTTATCTACAGACTATGGATTTGTATAATGAACCCCTAACTCTTTGGGGTTTTGGAAGTTATGGTAAGAGAAAATAAATTCAAATCTTGACTTCTAAGTATGTAAAAAATGTAGATGCAAAGCCAGACATTACTATATTTGCAACAAGAACATTTCAGTTCCTGGTTCTTCATTTATATAAACTCAGCCATAATATTTAATTAATTTATTCTTAAATTTACTTTGTGTATTGATGTTTTTGGATTCTGTAGAATATTTAGCTGAAATTGTTTTGGGACTCATGTTTATGTGCTGTGCTACTCAGTAATATGTTCATTGGTGAGGCATTTGACAGTGGAAGCTGTCAATCATAGGTATAGTAATTAAATTACAAAACTATGATGATTCCCAATAGATTGTGAATTTTGGTCAGTTCACATACAATAATGTTGATTAAGCAGCAATAACATATAAAAAAAACTACTGCTTATATATAAAAATGAAAAAGAAGGGAGAACCATTGCTCTTCAGAGATTTTTTAGGGTACTAAGTTCTGTTTTATGTCTCTCAGTGATATGTCAAAAAGAGGTAAAATAACTTTAGAATCACAAGAATAAATAATATTTTTGTCTAAAATATTATGACATGGATTTGGTTTGCTAAATATGATCTCATTTTAATTTTTTTTTCTTAAATCAGGCACGAAAGCACATTTTGCAAATTCATACCAGGGATTGGAACCCCAAATTGTCAGATCCTTTCTTAGGAGAACTGGCTGAAAAATGTGTTGGTGAGTGTTATGTTAGTACTTTTACTGTAGAAGGTTTCTCTTCTGTGTAAAACTTTGAAGGTATGTTAAATGTGTCAAGATATTTTCTTATCTTTACCTTTTTAAACTTCTGTGCTCTGAACCACACGTTTTGTAATAACAAAATATGTTTTTGTCTTACTAAAACACAGTATGTAGCCAGTAGTCTGAAAATACAACCATGTTTCCTTTCTGTAAATCACTGTCCTTATGCATACTCCCAGGCTGAATGGAAATGAAGTCAGAATTGTAATCTCCAGATAGATTTCCCATTAAATTAGTATATTAGAAAAGTGATAGGGGGACTTAGGGGTTTTTCTGTCTATTGAGGGAAGAAAATCAGTACTTGTGTGTGTGTTTTGGCGTTTTGTTTTTTGTTTGTTTTTTACTGACTGGCATGCTCTCCTCTGACATAAATCCAACAAACTAACCAGCCTTTCTAAAGATGGATTTTTTTTTCAGATTGCTAGCACAGAACAGCCTCAAAGTGTAGACATTAGTTGGGGGGGGGGAAGCACAACACCGTGAATACCTTAAATACACCCTTGGAGCTCCCAAAGACCTGCTGTACTGAATGGAGGTTGGTTGTTCAAGATAAACCTGCTGTTTAATGAGAAATAAACTCAAGTATTCTGTAGTGAATTTAACAGAGAAAATGACCCTAAAGCACACATCACAATCTCTTCTCAACAATTTGCCATGCAAAGCTACATCCTCTGTCTGCTTGGACAAGCACTGAAGTTCTCAGAAAAAGGACAGTCTCAAATATCTGTGCTTTGGAATCCAGCACTTCAGAGAATCTATAACTTTAAATTGAACATCAGTCCATTCAGTCAGCTACAGTACATCCGAATTATCCTCTTCATCCACAGGAACATCTGTCACCGAAGCTGCATCCCTCCGCTTTTGATGCACAAAGACCTCAACATCTTCTGGTGAGGAGAAAACATAACTATCCAGCAAACTCCAGTTTAGCTTTGCCGGGTATAAGACAGCTCGTGCCAAACCCATGTAAATTCTGCTTGATTTGTGCAAAGACAGTGGTGCTGCTCAGTGGGACAGAGGGGAATAGGTGGGGAAAAAACCCAGATGTTTCTTTCAAAATTCACCGTATTTTTTCATTGAGAACTCAAGAATGTATTTTAAAATGTCAGACAACAGGGAAAGCCATTTGTGGGTTTGATTGGAAGACATTCTTTGTGCTCCATAAAGCCTGTCAGTTTTGTGGAAAAGTCACCTAACAAAGACCCTTTTCTGTTTTCCTTGGCTTTCCTACTCTCCAACTACTGTACACTTGATTGTCTCCATTCTGTATCTTGGAATTTAAGTATTTCTCTACATCCAAGATTAAAACCTTTTGACTATTACAAGGACTTTTCAAAACAGCTGAAGTGAGACTGGTTTATCTTCTTCGCCTTGAGATTGCCTCATCATTTCTATAAGTGAAATCTGCAGCAAGTAATGATTTAAACAGACTTCCCTGATTCCCTGTGGCCATCACAAATCGGACTCATTGACATACATGTACATACAGCATATTCTGGTCTGCTGTTTCCTCTTGTGTGCAGCTTTTCTTCAAAAACAAACAGCCTTCCCCCCCAGAAACCCAGCACCCCTCTTCCCCAGCTAAAAGCTGCTTAGACTTGCCAGGCTTTTTGCACAGCATGGTTGGTACCTCTCTCCAGTTCAGCAAACTTGGTGACACTTTACTCCAAGCTTTTGGACCCTGAGGAAGAAAACTGCTGAAATACTCCCAAAGCTAATGACTTTGAGGGGAAGCAGGTGTATGTGTGACTCAGAACTTTTTAAGATCCAGGGGTGTAATTAGAAAGAAATTGGAAGGGAAAAGCCCTAGGACTTGCAAAAAATAGGTTATTTTCTGAGGGCTGATTTTTGTCCCAGGTGTTATGGATTACATGCCTTTTAGGAGAGTTCTGTGTATGTGAGAATTAAGGATTCCACTTTGCTGAATGGACTCATGACTGTGGTGTGTGTGAGACAAAGAGACACAGCTTGGGGAGAGCACAGAGTGGCACAGGAGACCACAACTCATCCCTCATTACTACTTTCAATAAACACAAGTAATTACTGTGTTTTTCCTCCTTCCTGGAGATGGGTCCCAGATACCCTGAACTTTATAAATCCTTTCTTGTCTCTTGTGCTTATTCTCCTGTTCTGAGTGGTAACTTTCCGTAGGTAGCGAGACTGTTACCTGTGAACTTAGTCTTGTAGGAGACAAAACATTAGCAACCAAAGAAGTGTGAATTCCTCCATCTGTCATCCTGCAGATGAATCTCTTTACAATGTAGTAAGGATGATTTAAATCATGTTAAATACAATTGTAAAAAAGCAAACTATCACACTCAAGATGCTTGTTAAAAATACTTTATTCTGTGCTTATTATTGCAGGACCATTTTGTGGCAAAATGGTATCTTGTTAGTTTGTTTTTTTCCCCCCCATCCTGATGTGATGATGGAGGGGGAAGTTTTGGCATTACTGTTTATGTTTTTCACAGTTCTTTTAAACAAACGTAGTAGTTATTTTTTATCTCTGTTGTTGTGCTGAGTTCTTTGCTAACTCTCCTTCCTTGCAGTCTCTTTGGGGAGTTGTGGGAAGTTGCACAACATAAATTGGAAGAAGTGGTCAAAATTGTTCACCTAAATGTTTCACCCCCTTCAGTAGCAGTTTGTTGTAGGTTTTTAGGGTCAGTACAAGAAGAAATATCAAAGAGAACATAATTCCTGTACAGTAGAGATGGAAGAGTATGGCTTGAAAATGGCAGTGATCAAAGTGCATTCCTTGGATATCTGCATGGGAATCCACTTGTTTGCTGTTCTGCTTCTGGAAAGTTGTACTTCAGAGATGTTTAGCACAGTGTGGTGGTGCTGGGTAGAAGAAAATTGGCTGCTTGACAAAAGTCCTTGTTTTGTTCTAAGCTAAGGTGTGCCAGTACATTTTGCCTGGCAAATTGAGCATCTTTTGAGAGATGCTGCCAAAACGGAAACACATGCACTGAACCCAGTGTCAATTTGGGTAAAAATAAATCTAGGTTATTTACTGTTGGCATGATACGTTGTATTTTGCTTTGACAATACTTCACTCATGGTTTTCTTCTTCTTAATCAGTGTGCATTTGCTTCTTAGAAATAAAAAGCTCTTTAATGTTTCACAAGGTACAGGATTTTTGCAGGGTTTTTTGTCACTGAGATGGATGTACAGTATGCACAGGAGAGCCCCTCAAAAAGAGACACCAATTATTAGTCTTCAAATGTAATTGCTCCTGAGAAATGAAAAGTAGAAATGGAGACTAATTGTGTATCTGATCACCTGAGAATTTAATTTTAAAAATAGGCTACAGGCTATTATTTCCTAATTTTGCAATTCTTTGGAGATGTACAAGCGGTGATTAAAATGACTGTTAGAAAGTGATATTACAGCATTTATTAATAGAAAAATTGGAAAGAATGTAGCTCCTGAGCTGCTGAATCTTTTGTCATGGAGATACTAAACTAGTTTTTATGGTGACAGGCATTCAGGGTGCTGTGGATCTCTTTGATTTAAGCTTTAGTTTAGTGCTCCCCCCCCACTATTTTTTGTTTAACCCAATCTGCTCATTGGATGAGAATGGACCAAATTGAATGGGAATGTGATACCTGATACTTAAAGAACAAAGCAGAATTTAGAGGAAAAACTCTGTGTTTGATTTCTCTGATGCATCTGTAGCAACTGTCTAATAGTTTCATATGGTTGGAGTCTGCCTGCATGGTTTTGATTTCATGATGGGGCTTAGTTAAAAAAACCCCCCACAACATAACCCTTGTGCTGAAAATAATTGTTTGTCTCCTGATTAATTAGTGGATATATCTGAACGTATTTCAAATGTGAATTGTTACATCTGTTTTAGATAACAGTCAAAGTGTGGGCTCCTCAAGTCCACACAATTATCCCTACTAACCTTTTCATGAAATTGCAGAGCTTGGTTTAAAAATTGCAGGAGTCATCTGATATTTATGGTGATTTTCCATCACAGTTTTTCTTTCTTCATTTTTTTTTATAAATTACTTTGAAATATATATGAGAAAGAGGTGCAATTTGAATCTCATCCAATTTAAATCATCTTTATAGCTGAAAAGTTATTTTTATCCTCCAAATTTATATATCTGAGAGAATGGCATGGAAGAGTGTCTGTCTTCTGTATTAATTGCTTCCTTTTTTATTTTTGGGCACTGTGTATAGAATCAGCTTTGTTCCTTACTGCTGTATGGATCTTGAAAAAATAGATGTGCCAGCAGCACTGAAAGAACACCAGAGGCTAAAAAGAGAGAAGCAAGGCAGGCTTTGGTTTTGGAATTTGGTGCTGCCAAAAGACCAGTCATAGAATCACAGAATGGTTTGGGTTGGAGGGGACCCTAAAGATCATCTCATTCCAACTTGTGCCATGGGCAGGGGCACCTTCCACTAGACCAGGTTGCTCCCAGCCCCATCCAGCCTGGCCTTGAACACCTCCATGGACTTCTCTGGGCAACCTGTTCCAGTGCCTTTTAAATAAGGAATTCCTTCCTGCCGTCCTATCTAAACCTGCCCTCCTTCAGCTTAATGTAAAAATTTGAGTAGAAAAAGTGCACATGGTGTAAGAACTGGTGGGGAGGAAGAAGTCTGGTGAAAACCCCAGTTGATTGAGAATAGTAACTAAAGAATTGATTAATTAACTTCTATAAACACTTTGCTGCAAACCCACGAACTTTTACATGGCAGGACCTCAGTGCAACACGTTTTCCTGTAGTGACTCTAATTCTCTAGAAGAGTTTTCTCACTGGAATATTGTTCTACAGATTTTGAAAGATAGACCTATGGTGTCTCAAAATACAGGAGCATATTAATGTGTCTTGCTGAGAGAGATGGAAACATTTGAAATCTAATTTCTAGCTCTGGGGAGAACCCCCAAACAATTAGTACTGCAGAAGTCACAGAGGTATTAAGTCTCTTAGCATTTCATAATTATCAGGTCTGTGTTTTTCAGCAACGATGATTAAGCAATTATAGGTAGCCACCTGTAGATAAGCTCAATAGAGAGGCTAAATGAGAATTATAATGTATTTTAATTTCTACTTTTGGTTATATTAGTAAAATTATGAAACTCTAAAAAGTCTGAAACATTTTTCTTGATAGTAGAAGTTAACGTTTTTCCAGGAGTCCAGAGCATGCTTTATTAACAACAGATTTCAGTTCTTCCATATTCTACTCATGAAATGGTTTTCTTTATGCTGCTCGTTTTCTCAGATGGTAAAAGTTTAAAGTCAGTGATGTTCAATGTAACAAAATTACTTTGCTATTAAAGAATATATTCATGTAGAGATATTAAAGTGAAAAAAGAGAAGAGGGCCTAGCCTGTTAAAATTGCACACATATTTTAGACAGTATTAAGGGAAAAGAAATGACAGACCTATAACCCAGGGCTGAAAATACACTATATGTCATATGGTGTGAAAATGTAGGTCATTTTAAACTCAGTGTGGAATTAATTTCTTAATATATTTAATACACCTGTCTAACTTCTTGGTACACAACACTGTCGCTGGATTATGACCTGATACCTTTTGGCAGATGATTTGTGGACCTTGACAATACTGAATACAATTAAGTATTACTGACTGTTTTTAGCTTGAGGCATGTGTAAGACCTGTGTCTCACAGCAGTGCTGTTTCATGGGAAGTGTTTCTGTTTTTGTGTGCACTAGGGTACTGTGGAGCTGACATTAAAGCACTTTGCACTGAGGCTGCCTTGATTGCCCTGAGACGGCGCTACCCCCAGATTTACATGAGCAGTCAGAAGCTGCAGCTCGATGTTTCCTCGGTAGTTCTCAGTGCGCAGGATTTTTATCATGCAATGCAGAACATTGTGCCTGCCTCCCAACGTGCCGTGACATCTTCAGGACACGCCCTGTCTCCTGTCATCAGACCACTGTTGGAACGGACCTTCACTAGACTCCTTGAGGTTTTACACAAAGTGTTTCCTCACGCTGAATTTAGCCAGGGTGACAAAAGTGAAGGTATGCAGTTTGGCTCTTCTTGTTTCAATTTGGAAATATTTCAGCTGGAGTTTTCTTCCTGCTGGCCTTAAATCTGATGTGTATTTGCTTCAGTGTTTTTAGGATGAAAATACAATTGGCTTGACCGGGCAGTTAAATGCCTCCCTAACATCCGATCCCGTCAGATCTCGGAAGCTCAGCAGGGTCAGCCCCGATTAGTACTTGGATGGGAGACCTCCTGGGAAATGCCGGGTGCTGTAGGTTCTGGTCCTGAGGACTTCACTGGCACTGTCCAAGCTCGCTCGGCCGTGGCAGATGAACCTCAGGACTTAAATGGTGGGGCCAGTTCTGCGCACGCTGAGCCTCACCTAAAATCCACTGCGCAGGCTGGAAGGGCCCACCCACGTGGGGACAGCCCTGCCCAAATCTGCGTTCGTGAAGTTTGGCCATACATACAATTGGCTTGATGTTGCACAGTTATTTTTACTGATTTCAAGTTGTGGAATCTCATAAACTGACCTATATAAACCAAGGTCGCAGAGGTGTGAGGGCCATCTAGAAAAAAAGAACTCACAAGTAATTCACCATTTAAATAAAAGAAATAACGGAGCATAATCAGAGACCAGAACATAAAAATAGTGAGATAAGGTCGGTCAGCGTATTAGGACCTGAAATTGGTGGTGTCCTGAACGTTGGTCCCCAGTCCTTTGCTTGTTATGGTGTAGCACCTTGGGGTTGCTCACAGCTCAGCAAGTGGGACTGTGTTTGGCCAAGATGCCTTAGCCTGTGTAATGATCATCTGCTGGTGCAGGGGAAAGTCCTGAGACTCCCTTGCCTTGAACTGGCGTGGTGCACTCATCCTCTGAGTTGATTCTGTTGGCTTAGCAAGCGGAGAACTATTTGCTGCTTTGTCAAGTTTAGCTTTTTTTGCCAAATTACTGAGTGAAGTTACCTCACTAAGGGATCAGTGAGTGGCAGAACCTGCTGCAATGGGAGCAATGTGAGTGCACTGAGGAGGCAGGAAATAAAAAGGAATGCAACTGACTGTTTTGGCTGGCAGCAAGTCAATAGGTTCTGGGGTTTTTTACCCAGCTCTTCTCTGAGACACACTTTAATAGTAACCTTGGTCATTTCCTCTAAGTTAAATGGTGCACAAGGTGCCTTGGATTTGATATCTACTTACTCTGACACACTGTTTTCTACTGTTCTTGCCTGGGATTACCCTCACCGCCCCAGCTCTGTAAATGGCATTTGGGGTTGTGTATGATCAACTTGCAAATAGCTCATTTATAAAGCAGATCTGTGACAGCCATGACTTCTCATTCCTATTCCAGAACACATTTTCATCCTGCAGTCCAGGCAGCTTAAGCTGATCCTTGTGCAGGCTGCTGAAGTTCCTGCAGCCCAGCTGTGCATTTTTGCTCTATCCTTTCCACTTACTTTTAATACATCACGTCCCTTTGTTAAACTGTTTTAGCCAGAAAACTTGTCCAAAAATGATGTGTTTAGGTTGGGTTAGTTTTCTGCTGACTGTGAGATAGCGTGAGGTTTTCACAAGTGTTGGAGTTGGCCAGGGATGGGCCCAGGTAGTGCTGGTGGTGGGTAGGAGGAAATGAGCTGGCTGGCAGCTGCAGTTAGATCCTATTAGACCTGCTTGGTAGTATCAGGCTCTCATAACCAGAGTTGTTTAAGATGCTTGGCCCTCTCTAATACTGTTAACCTGTTGGGAACACCAGGTTTAGAGGTTGTCATTATTGTTGAAGAATTGGTGTCCCTCTCTTTGTTGTGAAGTTCTAGTTCAGAATATTTTCTTTGGTTACATTTTTTATATTATTTATTGCTGCTCATTACTTCTAACAAAGTGAGTTTGGAAGCTTTAATTGATTTAAATAATAGTTTTACTAGATAACATGTGGATGTGAATACAACTAAATATTTGTAGATATTCAGTTTTGAAGATGCATGAACTAAGGTTTCTTTTAACATTTTCTTTTACCTTAGTTTTGCTTCTTACCCCCTTAAATCCAAGAAAATATTGAATAATAATCTTTTTTAAAACCACTTTTAGGTACAATGATTAAATATAAAAGTAGATTATACACTAGGGCATCATGGTTTCTTGAGTTCAAAGCCAGGTGCAGAGGAGATGCTTCCTGATGTGCCTGCAATCTGCATGTCTCATTTGCTGCATTAAACTAACAGTTCCTGTTTCTTGTAATTCAGTGAGTCAGATGTTCAAGCAAAGGATGTCACAGAGACTTGATGCTTGGGATTAAAAAATGGGCTGCCTTTTAAAATTACTATATTTTAGGAAGCAAAAGCTGCATCCAGCATATGAGCGTAGGACTTGCCCTACATGTGGTGTACTGGAAATTCTGTCTGTTCAGGGATTGCAGTGAGCCCAGAATCAGGAAGCCTGTGTCCAGCTGATTGAAGATCTCTGTCTATACCTGTAGCTAAATGCCCAGCAGTTTCTGTGCTGTGTTTTTGTGCTATGGACTAGCTTTTGGCCACTGGTGGGAGCTGCAAGGCTTTTCACCTTTACTCTCTGAGCAGTGATTGCCAGGGGTGTGTGACTGCACCACGCCGGGACAGGGGATGTGGCACATTTGCATCCTGTGCCAGCAGGGTATGATTCCTGTCCAGCCTGCTCTGAATTCCAGTTTCTCACATCACACAGCCAACTAAGGAAACCTATTTTGTCTCTTAACAATTTTTCCTGGTACCCTGTGGCTGGATGCACAGTCCTCAGATGGCATCTGCAACCAACAATTAATGCTGCCCTTGAGGTGATTCCTTTGTCTCGTGGTGGTGGTTTGGTCAGTGTCCCATGACCTCTGCCGTGGCTTCATGGAAATCAGACCAATCATGCAGTGGGATGTATATCTGAGAGTAACAGTTCAATCTTTCTGTATTTCACTATATTAGCAAAGGAATTAAAATAGGTAAAAGTACAGTACATGAACCTGGCATGCATTGGACTGACTTTTATAAAAAGTGATTTGATGTTCTTTGGCAGATTAGCAGAGGGAGGAAAACAGTTCTTCATAAACATACATTGTCTAGGTAGTCTTGCTGAGAATAATTTTTGGAAGAGGTGTACTTATGAGAATTTAAACAGAACAAATAAATAAGTACAGAATTTATATAGTCTGAGGAACTGCAGATTTTATAACTTGATAATTGAAAAAACCTCTAGCTGTGAAATAAAACCAAGGGAAGCATTTCACAACAAGTTAAACTTTTTGTATTCGAGAAGTTGTGTGGCTTAATTGTTAAAAAAAATTGTAATTATGATTAGACTTATTCAGTTTTTAATTTGTTTTTGAAGTAATAAGTACTTATTATTCTGAAATCTGGTATTTAGACAGTTTTAATTTGCTTCTCCTACATTTGAAGATTTATTGTAATTGAGATAAAGAAAATAGTTATGTCTTTTCTTGTTTGTTGTACATGTACTTAAAAGTGATAAAGTTCTAATTAATACATCTCTTGGAACAGATGTACCAAGTCTAATATTAGATGATAGTGAAGATGAGAATGCTTCATCAATTTTTGAGACAAGCTGTCACTCTGGATCACCAAAGAAACAGTCATCAGCTGCTATACATAAACCCTACCTTCATTTTACAATGTGAGTGTTCCTCTAAATGCAAATAACTAAACAGAGCTAAGAAAGACATTCTTTCACTTTGGGGTGGCAGTTGTGTTCTGTGATGGAAACATGTAAGTGCATGGACAAGAGTTTCAGATGTGGGAATGCTCTTAGGAATGGCCACAGCCTACACACAGTGGTCAGAAATACTTTGCAACAGACAGGTAGCTTTGAAGTATAAAGGTTTTAACAGCAATTCTTAATTTTAACAATTTTGATTTGAAATGGTAAGAATTGGCAAGAGTTGTATGTAGGAGAGTTTTGCAGGGATTGTTTGTTTTCTTGGTCCAAAGTATTGTTGAGCTTTGGTGTATGTAGCTGTTTGGGTGCACTGTATAATGAATGCATTCAGCATTTCTAATGTGGTTTTTTCATTGTTTTTCATGGAAAGTTTCAGCAAAATGGGAATTTAGAAAATGTGTGTGAAATTTGGATGAGTCTTTTCTGTATAAATTGGACTGGTTATAGTAATTAGCAACAATTAACATTTATTTGTTTTCTCTTAAGAACAAACTACTTTATGCAATGGTTTCTGCAGGGAGTTTGCTGAGTAAAGCAAATGAAGTTAGAAAAACTGTTCATTAGTGGTAGTGTTTAGGAGAGCCATCTTGTGGAAAACAGCTTAAATTTTTGTACTAAGTAGTAATGCCAGAAGAGCTTGAAAATAAGGATTTATGTTCAAATAGTTGAAGGTACATAGTCAAATATTTTAATGCTACATTTAAGGTTTTGTTAATGAGTGTGTGAAGGGGGAAGCCAAAAGTAAAATAATATATATTTGTGTGGATATATGTCTAAATAAAAGAATCAGGAAGAGCATGTTTATTTTTGTAAAGTGTGTAAGCTTCCTCTTAATCGATTTTCTCGGCATTTTCCACTGTTATCTGTGTTTCTAACCACCACCCGCAGCACTGAAAGGGTGAAGGTGAGCAGTGTTCATTGCTGTTCCAAAATGTTTAATGTGGAGTAATACCAGCCAGTCTTGTTTCACTGCTTGAACTGACTGATGTACAGATAAAAATATGTTAATGAGAGAAAATGGAAATTTATTAAAAACTTCCTTCTTTCCTAAACAGTTTTCTGTAAATGGAAAAGACTTTTAATGGAAGAACTTAATGCTTCTCTCTTCATGTCTTACTTGTCCCTAAAACAGGGCAAAACCCACCAAAAGAATGAGACACAAAATCCCCCCAACCCTTATATGAACTGCTGAGAAGTTCTCAACAACAAAAAATCCCAAGCAAAAAGTTAACCTTTGGAGTTTTCCCTTTACAATCTTCCTTCTGTCTGGAAATCTACTGACTAGAAATGTATGAATATGCTAAAGTACAAGATTATTAGGGATTTTGCTCACTCTTACTTCAGGTCCTAGTTCTTAAATAAACTATTGAATGTTCAGTTCTTCTTGAAATCTTGGGCAGCACTTCAGGGACAAAAGGATTGACCCAGGATTCCTGAGGCTACTGAAGAGATATTTTAGTAGCTGGGGCTGAACTAGATATGATTAAATTGCTGTGTTTGCTATAAGTCCATTAAATCTTTTTATATGGTCAAGGAATTAGTTTAAAACAAACTGGTTATAATGAAAATTGTAATGAATTTAATCATGGATGAGTTTGAATTACATGATTGTGAAGTCAAAGGTAAGAGAAAACTCAAGCTATTGGGACGTGAAGTAGTGTAGAGGGGTAGTCGAGTTAGTTTAATCATTTTAGGCAGATGTAGGAAGCTGTTACCTTACTGAAAGTCTTCTGGATTCTAAAATACCTGATTATATATGTCCATCAATTGATAACATTGGCATGTTAATTGACTTTTGTAACTGTTACTCTGTTGCAGGTCAGCTTATCACCAGCCAACCTCTTACAGGCCGAGGTTACTGCTCTCTGGAGAAAGAGGTTCGGGGCAGACTTCGCACCTTGCTCCAGCACTATTGCACACTCTGGAAAAATTCTCTGTACACAGGCTAGACCTGCCAGCTCTTTATTCAGTCAGTGCCAAAACACCTGAAGAGTCATGTGCACAGGTGGCGTTTCAGATTCTCTTGTAATGAGTCATTTATGTAATTCTGGGAATGATGAGTTGCACCAGTATAAAGGTGGCCAGCTGGAATGTAACTTAAAATCCAGATTTTCATAGGCTCCTTTTATTTTCATGGTTAAAATACAGAGGTATCTAGAGGGTGGTGGAGATCTCTCTAGTGACTAGTGAGAGTAATTACATTTTTAACCTGCCCCTTCATCACATACCTAATGCCAAGTAAGCTGAATCTTGGTATTCGGTGCCTGATATTTTATTCACTTGTGTATAAATTGATGGGCTGTGGTTCCAGGTTCACTTGCTTAGTTTTAAATGTTTAAGGATTTCAAAACAGTTTAATTTTTATCTTGATTGTTCAGTCATAGCAAGTTTTCAAAAGATCTATGGCAAGTAGTTGCTCTGTAGTCTCCCTGGCACATGACACAAGATAATTGAATGTTGCAGCCAAGAGTTGCAAACACTTGTTTATAAAGTCTTTATCATTAGATAATTTTATTCTGCTGGAACATTTGTCTGTAAAATACCACAAACATGAGTCATTTCCTAATCCACGAGATTTTTATTACTCATAATTGATACTAAGAGTTGTTTCTTTTAATTAGATCTTTCGTGAAGCTCGAAGAACAGTACCAAGTATAGTTTACATGCCTCATATTGGTGATTGGTGGGAAGCTGTCAGTGAAACTGTGAGAGCTACTTTTCTAACTTTGCTGCAAGATATACCATCTTTGTCCCCTATATTTCTACTGTCTACCTCTGAGTCCATGTTTAGTGAATTGCCCGAAGAGGTAAGTTTATTGTGGAAGGAGGTGTTGTTAGGGAGTTTTTTGTGCTCTTCAGAGTGTTTTGATCATGTAAAACATTTTGTGTTGTAATGGTTTTCTAGCTTGATTTAAAATATGTCAAACTGAAAATAATACTAACTGAATGCTTGCAGTTTTTCCTGATGGGGGATGCATGTCCGTATTACTGATTTTCATAAGCTCCATAATACTCTGCTGAGAAGACAAAATTGTTGATTTTGTCAATTATTTAACTTGGTAAATTACTCTATTATAATTAAATGTAGATTAATCTAAGGGCCTGTCCTTCAGCTTTACATCTTCTGAGGCTCAGGATGGGGGAGGGAAGTTCCTATTTTTTTCCTCAACAGTTAGACACCTTTTTTATCTCTTCCCCCTTCTCCTCCTTTCACTACAGAGGGTAGCCATTGTTAGGATCATGGGATAATGCAAGTTTAGTTACTGCAGAAAATGCAGTGAGAATTAGAGATAATGTTTTACCTTTGCTGTGAACACAACTTTGGGTGGAGTTTACTGTCTTCTGTCCTGTGGCTGCTTTTGGAGAGTTTGTGACTAGTGTTTTCATATGGTCATTGATCATGTATTTTTGAGTGGGGGCTCAATTTTCCTGTGTATTTTTTTTTAGGTGAAATGTATTTTCAGAATCCAGTATGAAGAGGTTTTTTATATTCAAAGACCAAGTGAAGAAGACAGATTGCGATTTTTCAAAGGCTTAATTCTTGATGAGGCAGCAATGCCCCCACCAAGAAGGAAACAGGCTGGTAAACTAAGTTACAGTAAACCCAATAATAATGGGATCTGAATGTTTTATTTTGTGTTGCTTTCCTCTTTAAAAAGGTGTGGTTAATTGACAGTTAATGTAATTAACATATGACAGTACTCATCGGTGCCCAGAATAAATGTCATAGTTACAGTTAACATTTTTGGAAGATGGAGAGCTGTGGGCTGAAGGATGCAATGATAGTTCAATCCATGAGGCAGATTAAATGCCTGTAATGGAATTTGAAGTGGCACAATCCCAAGAGCTGCTATGTTGTTAATATTTTCATTGGCTGACTTCCTGTTCTTTTCCCTAGCTCTTCGTGCTCTGGAAGTCCTTCCCCTTGCCCTGCCGTGTCCTGCCCGGGAGCTGTCGGAGGCAGAGAAGCAGCGGATGGAGGACCAGGAAGAGAACACGTTGCGGGAGCTGCGGTTGTTCCTCAGGGACGTCACCAAGAGGCTGGCCACAGACAAGCGCTTTAACATCTTCAGCAAACCGGTGGATATTGAAGAGGTCTTGTTTCAGTAATGTGCAAACAATGAAGTTGAAGATGATAGCAAAAGAATATAAATTTAAAAAAGGAAATGGTTAAGTTAATAAGAAAAATAGATGTTTGATCCATGATCTTTCCTATCGAAAATGTTGATTTTTAGCTGGTCAGATGGTCACAGCCTCATCTTCTGTGGTGTGAGGATTTGGAGTGTGTTCTATTGCCAGTGACCTGTTGAAAAACCTTGTGCATTCCTGTCAGATTTGTAACTGAAACCAGCATTTTAAAATGCCAGCATTCCTATCCCTACCAGTGCTCATGAAATATATGAAACCATAAACACAATTTTTTAATAAAAGCTTTTGCAGTGTTATAGTCATAGACATGATAATATTGGGAAAGTGATCTGTGTCCTGTAATGTATTCAGCATTAATAGTATTGTTGAATAATTTCAGCAGCAATGCTTGTGGATGCCATTAATCATAGATGGTAGCACATTATAAGGCATTAACTGGTCGATTATAGAGTGTGCACACCTAACTGATGAGACAGTTCGATCTGCAAATCTATTTTCTGATGCTGCTGTATGAGAATGGGATTGTGTTTTGTCTGACTTTGAGATCAGCTGCTGGTGCACTGCAAGCTTTGCAGGCTTGGTAACTGAAAAAAAAAATCCTTAATTGCTTCTAAAGAGATGCATCTCTTTTGGAAGACATTAAGAGGTGAATATGGGACATTAGAAGTGCAGCATTGTAGAAAGTAGGTTTGGAGTGTAAATTCCTTGCAGGATGGAACAGGTATTCTTTTATGGGTCCATGCAGTCCTCTCTTAGTTTGAGCTTTCCATAGTGTTTGGTAGCTGACTGCTTTTGAAAGACTGGCAAGAGCTGTTTAACATGGGAATTTGTGGTGTGAGGAGCAGTAGCTTGGTTTGATTTTTTTACGCGAAACTGGGAGGTCCGTTATTGTAGGAAACTCTTCATACTTGTAGTAAAGGTAGTTTCTTTCCCCAAAGAATTTGTGGTATAAACCTAAATGGATAAGAGCCTATAAAGAAAGAACAAGTAAATGTCCTTTGTTTTGTAGATGGAGAGAATCAAAATGAGAATTTGTTATTTAAAGCCTTGCCAAAACCCCTGATAATACATTACAGCACTAGAAAGCAAACGCAATGCTGTTGTCCCACCTGGTGCATTTCAGCACAGGACTAGCCTTTCCTTTCCTACAACTGCCTGTCTGCCTGGCTGCCTTAGGAAAGATGTTAAGTTTGTTCCACTCCTACTTGCATTGCAGAGGGTGCTGCTGTGTGATAAGTCAAGGATTTTCCTGACTCATTCAGCAACAGTATTTACAGCTTCCAGTGAAGGTTTTCTGATGCTGTTCTGACAAGCAAAGGAAGTCTGTGGCTTGGCTTTCCAATCCCTGAACCAGTTATCCTCGTGTTTCCATACAGGGAGACAAAAAGAGAATTTTTGCCATTTTAATTTTTCATAGTAAGTTTCAATATCTGTATTTAAGAAATTATGTGACAGATTGCTGTCCACTGAAGTAATGCATTAATGTTAGTGTATGTCATAACATATGTCTACAGGCACTATATTTAAAAAAAAAATCATATGGAGCTGTTATGGCTTGATCTGAGTATCTGTTTAACTCTTCAGTGCTTTGGCAGTGACCATCATAGGTGGATTATTTAAAAATAAAAATGCAGTACTGTTTCAGAGACTGCCAGTATTTTAATTAATCACAGTGAAACATTCAACTATAGGGTTTTTTTCCCTTGAAGAGAATAACAAATTCATAGGGGTTTTTTTGTGGTGAACTTTGTTACAGCAGCTGTGCTGATGCATTTGACTATCAAGCTTCTGACCCATATGGTACTATTAATTATGTTAAACACTTCTTAGTGTACCCCCGTGGTTGCTGAGTCTCCAGTTATGATTGAAGCTCATGTAAACTGACATGACTTTTCCTTTAGATTGTCCTTCTGTACAGTCCATCTAATGTCTGCAGTCAGTAAAGCCTGACTTGTCTGTTAAATGAGTGATTAAAGAGACTGTTTAATAGAAGATATTTAAAAGATGATAATTTGACTGTTCAGTTTAATGAGAACTTGACCTACAAGGTGAACAAAACAGAGCTTCTGTAATTTTTCCTAGTGTTTCAAGTTAGGGTGATGGGTTTTGGCTTTTTAGTCCAATATACTGTTACAAAACTATAAAAAACTATAAATAAATCAGTCTAAAATGAAAAATACATTAAAATGTGTTGCCTCAAAAATACTGTTGAATTTATGTTGAAAAATAAATTGGTGACTTAGTAAAGAAAAAGTAGCTTTGGAAATCCTGATTTTGGTCCCATCCAGGTTCTGTTTTGAACACAAATTTGTTTGGAAATCAAAATATCTGGTTAATGGCTTAGAGCTATGCATGTGTAATGAATCCAGGTATAAAGATAAGAATTGTCAGTGTTCAAATAGAGTGTATATGGTCCTGTGTCATTTCTGTATGCTGTTTGTTTACAGGTTTCAGATTACCTTGAAGTCATCAAAGAGCCCATGGACCTATCAACAGTAATAACCAAAATTGATAAACACAACTATTTAACAGCCAAGGATTTTCTAACAGACATTGACCTGATCTGCAGCAATGCATTGGAGTACAATCCAGACAAAGACCCTGGAGGTAAGAACTGCTTTGTTTTGGCCCACCTAAATCTGAAAGCCTGGTATTGAATCCCATATTTGTTTGCTATTCAGGCGTTTAAATAAACTGCATGCTCTGTGATAATTAGGATAAGCAAGTGCTAAGAGTCTGAGCTTTTAGTATTCTGAGGCATGTAGTGCACTGGGGGGCATTATAAGAGCAGGAGAAATACAGCATTCAGAGATGTTTTCTAATAAATTAGGTTTTGTAGTTCCTTTTCACATTTGATAGCTGCTTTCCAGTGAATAGACTTTGTATATGCAACAAAACCCCCCCGTGATTTGGAGAGCTCTGTGGAGAATCCTGCACACAATCTGGCAGTGGCCGGCTGCATTTCCATATTGGCTTAGAACATGAAATTCATACACAGAAATTAAAATCTATGTATTTGGGGATAGAAGTAAAACAGGATAAATCACCAGGCAAGGAATTCAGTTGCAGCTGATTAGGAGAGATTAGACAGTATTGTCTTGACAAAGTGTGATGGGATGCTTTCAATTAAAATGGAATTTGTAGACTTAAATGCCTGTAAAAGCTGTTCATGCTGCAAACTAAGGAAAGAACATCTCGTGTGCTCTTTGCTAGGGCTGCTTTACAGTGACATTGCCAAAATAAAACCTTTCAGCTGGCAGCTTCAAGTGTCATCAATAAAGCAGCATCAACAAAACCCACTCTTTTAATGTAGTTATATATTTAATATATGTGATACTTGGAGATTGGGATCCATCTACAAATGTAGTTCAATATGTTATAAAGTTTTTCATGAAATCGTGTGGGATTGTTTTACCAGGATAAAACCTGATTTTTCTGTATTTTTCTTCTCAGTTTTTTGGTTTTCTGGGGCATTTGGAGGTGTCTCATGTGTGGACTGGGTGCAGTTTAGTCTGGTCAAACACTTGGGCTTGTTTCACTGTGCCTTTTGAACCCAGTGCTTGTTCATATATGTAGATGATCCACTGTTTCTTCAGTTCATGATGTGTTTTGTTTTACAGCTAAGAAAATCCATTGATAATATACAGCAAAAGCTTTTCTGTGTTCTTGATAACACACTTTTGAGGAGTTCTGATGTGTAATTGATGTGAACTAATGAAAGCCCTTGATGGGCACTTGGGATTCTGAGTGTATCTGAAGAGCACCTGTTTAGGGATATTTTGATTTTCCTTGCTGTCAGAACTGAGCTGGGAGAAATTGATCTGGCTCCTTCTAGGTTCAGTTTTGGTTTGGAGGTAACAAAAATAGTTCTGTCCTCTGCTGTTAACAGCAGTGTGATGTATTGCTCTTCTGGCATGCAGGATTCCTTGAGCTGTTGTGTGAACACCCTGCTGAAACAGCTATTCTGAGGAAGCATTCCATGCATTCAGATACATGCTTTAACTGACTAGTAACCTATAAATGTTCACATTTTTTAAAGCTGGGCATATATATTTCCTTCTGCTTATGCTTGAATTTAGAGAAGAATCGTACTGTACCTGCTTCTGTCCTGTCATTAAGCTGGAAAAACAGTGGGAGTACCAGGCCAACTGGTTTTATGTGCAGTATGAATATCCAAAACTGGTTCTTTGGGATTTTTTGCTGGTATTTTCCTAAGAAATTTCAGATAAGTTCTACAGTGAGACAGGATTGGGGTTTTTTTCTCTCTATTGTTTGGCTGGTAAATGGTCTTAAGACATGGAAACATAACCTTTATATGTTGGATATAATAGTATTTGCCTCTCTGAAGCATTGTCTGTAGGAAAGTCTTGCTCATCACAGGATTAGAGGAAGATAGTGGTTCAATCACCACCCCTGATTTGAATTTTATTTTTTTTTCCTCTCCCTTCTCCCTCGTTTGTGAGGGCATCTTTTAAAGTTTATTATCTGGCCAACATTTTAAAGTCTAATATCTCAAAATGACATCTGCATTTTTTTGTAATCATAAAACATAATGCTTCATAAACATGGAGAAAAACTTCAAATTTCAGTAGATTTATGTGGTAGTTTTCCCCAGAAAACATGTTGGGCTCTTTTGAGATGGATACTGGATAGCCTTTTTCACTCAGCATTTTTTCCAGCTGTAAAATTTGCTGTTTCTAGAATTACAAACCTTACTTAATAAATGTTCATTGATATTCTTAATTGTTGTCTTTAAAGTTTATTAAAACATTAAATCTGATGGTTGTATAATACATTATAGATGATAATGTTGATGCTTGCTCTTGAAGTACCTCCGTCAGATGGAAAAAGTAATTCAGTGTGGATGAATTGACAAATTAAATATGTTTGTACTAAAGGCAAACGACGACTGTTGTAGGTTTCATTGAAAAGCAACATTCTAGATGTCAATTTTCTCCACATATGGGGTGGCTTATTAAGTTACAATTACTTTTCAAATGTCAACAGTAGAATAATTTCTTTTGTACATTTCAAAGCCCCAGGAACTGGTCTGGTTTTCGTGAGTTGCATTTAGGCTTCCAGCGTGGGCAATTCGTCCTGCTCCCCAAATAGGTATGAAAATGTAGCACACTCAAGACTTGTTTCTTGCCAGATTTTCTCAAAGGATTAAAATGAGAAATAGCTATTTAAAACAAGGAATAAAGTAGTCTGTTTTAGTGCAATATTGAACTTTCTAGAAATTGTTAAATGACAGTTAAGCAATAATTTTAGGTTAAAGAAAAAAACCAGCAGGGGAGGAACATAAGCAAGCCAGGTCTACCTTACAGATGGTGATGATGTGTGATTTTTCAGGCAATATAACCATGTGTTCCTGGACTCCAGTGAGTGAATTAATGCCTGGACCAGGTTCTTGTTACTTCTGGAACTCTGCACTTTGTTACACTGTATTACGTCACCCTGTATCAGTGTTGTAACAGACAATACAAAGCAACATGGAAATGGTAAAAAGTTTACATCAATGTGATAAAACAAGTGTGCTGTCCTGTTTTCCAGATAAAATAATTAGACACAGAGCATGTACTTTGAAGGACACTGCTCACGCTATCATTGCTGCTGAACTGGATCCAGAATTTAATAAGATGTGTGAAGAAATCAAGGAAGCGAGGAGAAAAAGAGGTATGTTCATTTTCATTTATTGTAACACAACAACCTATGGAGGCCCTCTGTAGAAAGATGGGAATGGCCTCACATTCACAAGCTCTGGACTTTGTTGAGGGACTTCAACTGCACTGATAGGTATTGGAGAGATAACACTACAGGGCATAAGCTGTCCAGGAGGTTCCCACAGTGTGTTGAGGATAATTTCCTTCTCCAAGTGACAGAGGAGCCAACAAGGAAAGCTGCTATGCTGGACCTTGTTTTCACCAACAGAGAGGGGCTGGTGGGGAGTGTGAAGCTCAGAGGCAGCTGGTCTGCAGTGACCATGAAGCTGTGGGGTTTGGGATCCTTAGGGCAGTGAGGAGGGGGCACAGCAAAGCTCACTGCCCAGGACTTCAGGAGAGCAGCCTCTTCAGGCATCTGCTTGGTAGAGTCCCATAAGAAAACTCTTGAGGGAAGAGGGCCCAAGGAAGCTGGTTCATATTGAAGGATCACCTCCTCCAATCTCTCATATAAGATGTGTCCCAACAAAGAGGAAGTCAGGCAGGCATATCAGGTGGCTGAATGGATGGATGAACAAAGAGATCCTGGACAAACTTAAAAGCAAAAGAGAGGCCTGCAGAGGGTGGAAGCAGGGAAAGCTTGGGGAGACTACTGAGAAACTGTCCAAGCAGCCAGGGATCAGGTAAGGAAAGCTGGAGCCCTGATAGAATTAAACCTGTCCAGGGGACATCAAGTATATCAAGAAAAGCTCCTATAGGTATATGGGATAGAAAACAGAATTTACAAATGTCCATATAAAAAGTTAATTTAAGATAAAATATAGAATGCATGTCAGATTTGGGTATGCAAGTTAAAGGATGACTGAGGTTGAAACTTGTCTGTTTTCCAGTTCTGTGAGCTGGTCTGATAAGGCACTGTCCTTCCCAAAAGAAGGATGCATTGCCTACTGTTACAGGCAATAGAACCTAGTGAACAGATAAATGTTATGACTGATGCACTAATTGAAGATGTGGAGCCAGAGCTGTGTTCTGAAAGTGCCGTGTAGTGCTGTATAATAATTATGTTAAGGGAGAATGGTATTTAAATCACTGAATTTTCAGTTCACTCTGGCACAAGTATACTTTTGGTGATAATATATTGACTTCTTTTGGATTAAGTAACTACTATTACATCCACATAGAAAGGAGTGTGAGACTGATGATCAGACAGCCCAGAGTTAGGAAATGTAGCCCCCCACCAAACTGTGCAGTTGTTTTCAACAGTGAAAGTAATCAAAAGTCCAAATATATTCCCAGTTTGGAAACAGTGCTCTGTTTACATAAAAGATTCTACCTCCATGGAAAATTTTTAAAGTTCTGAAAGCTGAAAAAGGTTGAAAATCACTGAACTCTAACATTAGAACAAAATTTCCTGCTGAGTTAGGGATTATTGATTTCAATAATTCCAGCTTTATCTTGCTTTGCCTCCTGCTTTGGTAAAAAAAGCTGCATTATTTGATTTCTAGGTTGAATTAGCTGGTCTTAACTTACAAGTGCTGGTTCTTGAAATGCTTCTATTGGTAGATTCAATAAGCTTTATTAATAAATTTCTTTGAACTACTCAGCTATCTGTAAGCTTTCTCTTTAGGTTAAAATGGATACAGTTCTTTTTATTTTTCCATTCAGTCATGCATGTTTTTGTCTAATTTTGTGTAAGCTTTCAGTATGTGTCTTGAATTGTGGATAAGTGAACCAGTTGTAATTCATTGTGTTTGTAAAACAGAACTAATAAAATGCATTCTCTGTCCTTTTCTACTGGAAGTATAAGAATATTCACAATTCTGGCTGCAGTGCCATGCTGTGAGCTGTGCTCAGTTAATTATCCGAGTCCCTTTGATTGTTAAAGGTTATTGCTTCTGAGGTTAAAGTAAATGTTTGTAAGAGCTCTTTGTTACAGAGCGTAACTCTATGACTTGTAGCGTAGCTCTATGACTTGAAGGAACTAACTGGAATGCTGCCCTGCTGTTTGGGGAGTGGCCAAAGAATATATATATTTGTGGGGACAAAACCCTGTTGAATGAAGGGGAGCTTCTTAAGCCTTAATTAAGGCTGATGGTATCATGCAATGGAAAAAGCAGGTATTATTGGTACAAGATGCTGGTTGGAGTTATGACCCAGCCCAGAAGGGGAAGGTAACCCAGGTTCTTGTTAATAAATCCTTTGGAGTAGGTTAGAGTGAAACAACACTGAATAATTGGTGTTTGTAAACATGTATAGGCAGGGTTTATTTTAGAACAGTTCTGTTTCAAAGGTAAACAGGTATGATGCTATTTTGAGTGTTAAGATCTATAGTAACGCAGCAATATTTAAGCATAAAAATAACACTTAAGAAAATGTATAAGGGAGAGAAAGAAAGGATAAGGGTCCTAAGATACACAGTCAACACCCACTGGATGCAGCAATGAAACTTGGTAGTTGCAGCAGCCACGTCTGTTGCTTTAACTGGGGGTTGCAGTCCTGTCAAAGTGGTGGTCTTGATCTGTTGGGGCTGGAGGAATCCCCCCCAAGAAAACTCAAAGGCTTTCATAAGTTGTTACACACTTTAAGCAACTTTTTTGTTGCGACCAGCAGATAAAAAGTAGAAGTGGTGGATGTTTTGAGTAATTAAATATGGTACACAGTTTAAAGTATTTGTAAGGATACCTAGAAACTTACACTGTAATTACTATCTGAGGTGACGGTTTCTTTGTGAATCTTGTAATTTCTGTATCCAGCAGTTTTGGAGCTTCTTGTCAGCTCTTGGTCACTTGGTTCTGGTTTCTGTTGGAGATGTGGTATGATATTTTGTACATTGTTTCAGTGGATTGCTAGGAAATTCTAGTTCACAAATATGAAACTTAACAGATTCATTGATGTCTTTAAAATGTGCTTAACCAATATGAAAGTTTGTCTTTTTAGAATTTAATTAAAAACCTTATAAAACAGTAGAAGCAATGAGATGAACTTACATTACAGAAAGCAAACCATACTTTTTGTTAAAAGGAGAATTGCGCTGTCTTAATCCAAGAGCTCATATTGACTCTGAAATGGATCCATTTTATGTAACATCACAGTGACAATACAGGGTTCTTACTCAGATGCTCTTTTTGATATGACAGACAATGCCATTATGAATTGCCACTTACTTTAAATCAGCTGTTTAAAATCAGGAAAAATTGAAACATTCAGTAAAAATTTGCTTTGTAGAAGAAATGTGGATAGAAGAGTGCAATCTTTGGGGACCCAAATGTGAGAAACAGTCACGTTTTTCTCATCTGAGAGCTGACAGTTTTAAGATTATGTAACCAGTAAATTATTTTGAAAGTAGAAACCAAATATTCTTGATTCTAATCTTTGCTTTGAACATCCAGCTAAATATTAATTGATGTGTTGCTGTTGCAGTATGGTATTCCATGTTTCTTCTTAAATTCAGCAGTTTTATGCAGCTTGGTTTATTTAAATAGGTATGGTTATCTTTTGCGTGCAGGCTTGTCAGTCCCAGCAGAACAGATAAATCCTCACGGTTCCACTGTACGGAAGACAGAAGCGAGAGTTGAAGAGGCATTTCGGAACAAACAAAAACCCACGATGGCTGTGTGGCCCAACTCTGCCAATAAATGTGCGTGTAAGTACTTTAGGTGGTAATTGTGGAAAATCAGAGGTTCTTCCAATGGCAAACATTTTAAATGTGTCTCTACTACTGCTTCCTGATTATTTTCAGAAGTAATTTTGTGTATGAAACACGTACTCTTTTTCTGACTACATGAAATCTGTGCTCAGGAAGTTGTAAAGAGGCAGGATTTCTGTTTTTATGATAAAGAATAACTGTTTTTCTAATGCCATATGAGTATTTTGCATTTTTCTTTATAAAAGACTATTTTCAGTATAAGACAACTCTGATCCAATGAGAAGATCAATTTTATTGGTTTCTTGAGTGTTCTGGTTTTCTTACCCTCTGTATTCACAAGTACATACCTACATACTGCTTAATACTCCCTCACATGTACCATCCTCACTTCCTGCCTTCAGTCAGTATCACACTAAAAACTAGACAAGAGATTGCAAATTTAAGTGTGTTTTCCTTTATGGCAGTGGTTATCAACAGTTAGAGCATTATTGGGGGATGTTAAGATACGCTCACTGGAACCTGCTGGATTAACCCAAGTAAATGATCTAAATCTCTAGCATTGAGTGTGTGACTGTAGGTATTCAGAGGCACTGCTAATTACTCTCAAGAGGTAAGTTGATTAGAACAGGTAAATGCATAACAGCTGTTTTCATTATAAAGACTGCAAGAGAAAGGGAGTGGGAGAGATATACTGATGGTTATGTGCATGCCTTTCCTGCTGAAATGTGAAGTCCATTATTAATATATTATCAGTGGCATTATCAATTATTGCTTGGTAGGAAAACTGATTGATTGAAGCAGACAGATTTTCGTTGGTCTTTGTGCTCTCCTTCATGGTGCTTGTCCTTGATGAGAAATAGTTTTCTAGGCATGGTGATAACTGCCCAGAGATGAACATTGTTTATATATGAATGATAGTGTTGATGTCAAATGGTTTAATTAATTAGAGGTGCATGGTTTTATTTCCCGAAGCTGTAATTTCTTCCGTTAAAGGAATTAAAGTCAATTGTACAGAATTATGGCTTGAATAAATTGTTATATAATAAATTGATGATGTGGATCCAAGCTGTTCTTTATTCATTTGGCAGCTCATACAAAAACAGAGTGGAGAGAAGGGATTCCCAAACATTTTTTTAATTTCCTATGAAGTCCAAGATGGAGATTCTCACTCTGGCTGATCTACAGAGCACTTTCCTGGCTGTGCAGCAGATGGTGGGGTTTATAGACCTCCAAGCTGGACATCTCTTGGGAGGAGAGAGAGAGAGAGCAGCCGTGGCTGGTGACTTACATCCAAAGCAGCTCCAGCACCTCGCTCTCTTCCCCCTCTATTGTGGAGGCAGTGGCAGTTGTTTGAAAACTCGAGCCATTGCCTGTTGGAAACTGCCCGTGTCTCTGTGTAACCACAGAATTACTGTTAAGGCACTGATCCTGTTAGTACTTTGGTGATTTAGCTTGGAAGGCCAGAAAATTTGAGGCTTAGTGGTGTTTGGGACTATTATTAAATAAAAAATTGCCTTTTCAGGCTCAGTCTGGGAGAGGTGTCTGGTCTGGGAGGGATGTGATGCGTTTGGTAATCAGGAGAGAACCACGAACTGATGGGCAATGAGAAATCTGCAGAAGGGATTCAAGTAGTGCATGGGCATGGTGCCCAAGGCATTGGGCACACTTAAAGATTGGTGTGGTCAGTTCAGGAGAGAATAGAAACTAGGAAGAGAAATGGCCTTAAAAGGGTGCTTGGAGGACAGAGCTAGAGAAGGGTGAGAGGAGAACTGAGAAGATTGCAGGGAGCTGGAATAGCAGCAAATGATACTGTGGATTGTGATTTTATAAATGGAAGAAACAAGTTTAGAGAAGGGATTTCTGAAGAGAGATGATTTTAGAGGCAGAGTGGAAATTTTTTTATGGTCAAGAACTAAGATTTTTTTTAAGACTGCAGTGTATTACACAAGCAGAATAACAAGAAAAATTATATGTGTATTTTAATTACACAAGATAAAACCTGTACTTTTCAATTGTTAATTCTGAAAATGTTTTTCTGCTGTTTGAACTTGAATTAATTTTTTCCCTTACAGAAATCCTAAGGAAAATATCACCAGTCATAACATTATTTTCCTGACCAGTTATTATTTTTTAGAAGCTTTGTTTTACAGTATTTTAGATAATAGCTGTAAAAAGCTTTATTCAGATGAAAAACTGGAAAACTTGAAAAGAAATAGTTGTGAAGTATCTTCTCTAATAACAGAGTAAACTGGAGACAGTGCAGGAGCCTTGCCAAATTTAAAGCCCTGTTTGGGACTTGTGTGGTAGAGAATGAGAGTTGGATTATTATGTGTTGGTTTGTTTTCTGAAGTTACATATTTTGTATAAAACTTTGGTTTTTTAGCTACCTGTTATTCTGTGATTTATTCAATTTTTCTAATGTATTTTAGGTATTTTGTTTATTTGGTTAGGCCAAGATGGGCTGTCAGAACTGTGGCACAGAACAGTTGTTCTGTTTGAAAACGGGGTGTTACACCTTCCTGAGTTAGATTTCATCTGCTGCTTCCATTTCCCTGGTAGAAGGTGCAGCTATAGTGGATTGTGTGTCACAGTATAGATGAGTTTAAAATGTATTGCATTACTAGAAGTTGCTGAAAATCTATTTGGGAAAGTTCTGCAACAGGCAGTTTAAAATATTTGCATATTGACTGTGTGTTTTGAGACAAGTGCAGGAGTTCTGGTGGAAACTTAGAACAGGACATAGGCCAGAGGTCTGATGTAAGTAGTTTTATGGTCATAGAATCATGTGGTTGGAAGGAACCTCTGGACATCATAGAATCATAGAATCGATTGGGTTGGAAAAGACCTCCGAGATCATCGAGTCCAACCCTTGGTCCAACTCCAGTCCATTTACCAGATCATGGCACTCAGTGCCACGGCCAATCTGCATTTAAAAATCTCTAGGGATGGTGAATCCACCACCTCTCTGGGCAGCCCATTCCAATGCCTGATTACTCTCTCTGTAAAGAATTTTTTCTGATATCCAACTTAAATTTCCCCTGGCAGAGCTTAAGCCCATTGTGTCCCCTTGTCCTATTGGTGAGTGCCTGGGAGAAGAGACCAGCCCCCACCTGGCCAGAACTTCCCTTCAGGTAGTTCCAGACAGTGATGAGGTCACCTCTGAGCCTCCTCTTCTCCAGGCTAAACACCCCCAGCTCCCTCAGCCTCTCCCCATAGGGCTTGTGCTCCAGTCCCTTCACCAGCCTTGTTGCTCTTCTCTGGACTCGCTCCAGCACCTCAATATCCTTTCTGAACTGAGGGGCCCAGAACTGAACACAACACTCAAGGTGTGGCCTCACCAATGCAGAGTACAGGGGAAGGATCACTGCCCTGGGCCTGCTGGCCACGCTATTTTTGATACAGGACAGGATCCCATTGGCCTTCTTGGCCACCTGGGCACACTGTTGGCTCATGTTGAGCTTCCTGTCAATTAGTACTCCAAGGTCCCTTTCTGCCTGGCTGCTCTCCAGCCACTCTGTGCCCAGCCTGGAGCGCTGCAGGGGGTTGTTGTGGCCAAAGTGCAGGACCTGCACTTGGCCTTATTGAACTTCATCCCATTGGAATCAGCCCATCTCTCAAGTCTATCCAGATCCCTCTGCAGAGCCCTCCTGTCTTCCAGCAGATCGACACTCCCTCCCATCTAGTCTAGCTCTCCTCAGAGCTGGTTGCTCAAGGCTTTGTCCAGTTGTGTTTTGAACATCTCCAAGAGTGGAGGCTCTGTGATATTCCTGGGGAGCCTCTTGGCCTCTCCCACAATAATTTCTTTTTCTTTATTTTCAATGTCTTGTACTTTGATCTGTGCTCATTACCTCCTGTCACTGGGCATTGATGAGGAGGGCCCCATTTTGCCTTTTTTTGGATGTGTGTGGAAAAGGAAACTACCAGCCACGTACAGTTTGGTGTGCCTGCTAAATTAAGTGGTTTAGATAGTACATGTTGACACAGAAGGCATTACCATCTCTCTGGTTGTTGGGATACTGCATAGTAAAACTTTATCCAGCTGCTCCATTTTGCCAGTAGATGGGGCATGTAGCACACTGTTTCACTACCTTGCAGCTGCTCTTTAGTGTGACATATAAATAAACTATGGGGAAGACTCGGCTCTGCATTCTTATCTTTTTTTGCAGCATTTAATGATAATATATTGTAGTGATAGACTGCAGATTTTATGTTTTCTTCATAGAGAAGATGTCTTTTATGCCATGTGATAAATAGCATAGCTGTGAAAATGGCATTTGGACCAAATAAAAAAAATTTAAATCCTTTGTGTTATGCAAAGTATTAAAAATACAAGTTTTTTATAAAAGTCATTTTATGAAATATGAAGTAAAAACACTGCTAACTTTTCTCAATAATTTAAGTGATTAGTGATCTCTGTAGAAAGAACTGCAGGGAGATCAAGCAAGGATCTAAATAACTGTTGCAGAAAATATAGTTCCTAAATAAATAATATTTTGTGGGCCATTTTGTGTTGGGATTTTTTGGGTTGTTTGGTTTTTTGGTTTAGTTTTTTTCCACCCCAAATGATGGTCTTTGCTGTTATATAAAACTCTGTGTTTCTGATTTATCATGGAAAGGATTTTATTTTGTCTGGAGTGTTTTTTAGAAGATTTTTAGAAAGGAAAGGTCTTTCATTTACAATCTTTCTCAGAAACGATTCTGTTCTCAGTCATTGTCTGATTGTTTATCTGTTTGGTGTCTCTTTGACCTCTCTGCTACAGTGGTGTCAGTGACTGCTGTACTTTGGGCATTCCTGTGACTGCAGCAATGCCTTATCAAAGGACATGGCAGAACAGATGCCATATGGTTTTTATTGTTCTAAATATTTTTTGCCTTTTGGTCTCGTGTTCTGAGTTTGGATTTAGAATATGGATACTGGCATATTAACAGCCATCCAGATGCCAACATTAAATTTTGAGTAGCTGCTGTTTTGTCACACATCCTACACTTGATACTGTTTTGACTTCTCCTCCTGCTTTCCAGATTTGACTTGGATTATTTCTCACTGGAGACAGAGGCAAGTACTGTAACTTGACAGACACCATTAAAAAAGATTTCTGGAATCTGAGGACATCTTTACTCAGAGCTGAGACAACTGTCTCCTTTTGTTTCTTTATCATTTTGTTTTGGGTAGTGTAGGAGTTGGCATTCTGCATGGGAGTGGTTTGATCTCCTGTGTCTGATCCTGCCTTCAGCCTGATGATTTAAAAGGAAGCTGGAAATGCTTGAGAATTTTTTTTTAATGTTTGATTTTGGAGGAAATACCAACTTAACTGATTCAGAGTTGGTTAACATATCTTTTTAAACCCACAGGCTTTGTAATTCTTCTTACTTAAAATACAGTTTAGTGGATTTATGGGAGTTTAAATCTGCTTGTTTGAGATCCCATCAAGCTTTTGGTCTCTGATATCTAGTGGCAAAGAAATTGTCTTTCATCACTGTTAAATACCTGGCTCTTGAGTTGGTCTAATGTCTTTTTTCTCTAACAGAGGGCAAAATGGGTTCTACAATTTACGTGATCAGTGACTTTTTTATATTTTCTTGTTATTCATCTCCTTTATAACTCAGTAATGCAAGATGGCTCAGCTTCTCTTAAGAAGGAGGTTTTCTTTAAACATTATAACCTCCTTTCTTATAAACATGGTGAAAAGGTTTTTTTAGTTAGTTCTTCTAAAGTCAGTTTTTTTCCTGTAATGCTATGCACAAGTGGGGTAATAAAAGCAGTTTTCACACTAGATAGATCCCTTCCTTCCTCTGTTTCTCAATTGCTGGCAAAGTTTGCTTGAAATTGTTTAAAGACTTGGTGTAAAGTTTCTGTCTGGAGAAGCTGCAGATTTTCTGATGATTATTACCCATTTCTTAACTTCAGATCCCTTAATAATGTTTGGGTTTTGGTGTTTTTTTTTTTTAATTTTGCTCCTTGACAGAGGAACCACCTGTAGCTGTGATTCTTCCTTGTTTGTTCGTGGCTCTCTTGCAGCAGGAAGGTGTTGTTCATTAATCATTAAAGGCCAGCTGAAGGTACCAAGAATATGTATAGCTGGAATAGTTGCTGTTGTACAGAGCTGATCAGCAGAGGGAAAATGAGCAGATCTATAGAGGTGAAAAGTCTAAAAATTATCTCCACAGGTGACATTAATCCGATTGTCGCTTCTCTTTTGACTTAATTTTCCTCCTTCATTTTCCCATGTGAATGTCTTGTCATCTGTTTTACTAACATAATTACTTTGGTTTCAGGTGAATTATATTTTTATCTTGGTTTCCCAAGAAAATCATACCTGTGCTCTCTGTCCATCTCCGCTTCCTTAATAACTTGTGAATCATTTAGCAGAGTTCAGACAGATTTGACAGGAGTTGAGGGCTGAAAGATTAGATTCCTGCAGGTTTTGTGAAAATTGGTAGCTGGATAAATCCACATGTCTGCTGAAGGAAAAGGCAGTAGATTGAAAATGGTAGTTTTCTGTTCTGCCTGGCTTTGGCAGCTGATCAGCTAAAACATGTTTTTGGCCAGGCATGGCATGCACACCTTGGCTGTGGTGTGTCCTGTCAGCTGAGGTGAGGAGGAACAAGGAGTGTGAGAAGGATGGGAAGAACTTGACTTGAGAGCATTGTAGGGGATGGGAGTGGAAAGCAGTTGATGGGGGTGAAAATGCTGAGGGTGCTGCAGCTGAAATGGGTATCTGTGCATTTCAACTCCTTATGAAACTTGACTCTGCCTTATTGAGTTGCAGTGCCCAGGGTCTTCCAAGTGTTTGTTTACACAACATAAGCTGTTGCATATGCTGAGGAAGACCATAAATATGTGAAGTTGTTGTATGCAGTTCTTTTAATGTACTTGTCAGCTCTGTGCCTTGAGTGCCCTCCATTAGGTAGAGAAAATGACACTTTTAGGGTTTAGTTCCTCAGTCACTTCAAGCTGGTCAAACTGCAGGTCACTACTTGCCTTGTCACTGGTGGCATATTCCCTGTGCCAGCACTGTCATTCATGAGCTGGAAAGCTCAACCAAAGACGTTGAAAACTCACCCAGAAAAAAAAAAGCGTTTCATATGGATTGAGTTCCCTTATCTGTTTTAGTGCAGGAACAGTAGTGGCGGCACAAATGAGGCAGTGGAAATGGTATAGTTGGCTTTGGAGGAGACGTGGCTTTGTCTGTTAGTGGGAGCTGGCACTTCATTTAGCTTTTTAAGCCATTGTGGAACTGTGCTCTGTTCGTTCTTGCTGCTTATCTCTGACTGCAGTTTGGGACTTTGCGAGTAGGAACTCCAGAGACTTTCAAGTGGACTGTTTGGTGCCCCTTGGTAAGGAATGTGGAGCTACTGGAAGCAGCTAAATTACTGTGGCAAGTACATAGATATCCTGGATGCTGCATAAGAGAGCTTAAGTTGCTGATACTAAGTGCTTTCTCAAGGCTTTGAGTTACTTTACACACAAGGCTTCAAAAAGGAGTTGAGGGTTTTGATCATGGAAGAAAAACTTCAAACATGTGCATTGCTTTAAGTGGTTCTTGATACTGCAGACAAAAAATCTAGATCCATGGTGATCTCTCTTGCCATGAGAATCTTCCTTGGATTTTAATCCCCAGGAATTCTTCATGAAATAAAGTAACAACAGAGAATTTACTGTTTGATGGATGTCAGTTTTATCATTTAATGACAGAGGATTCACATTCTCTGATGGATTTTAAGCAGTGCAGAGGCATGTAAGGGTCTTTTCTGCAGCATAAAGTGAACTTGTTAGCCTCCAAATGCTGTGCTGCACTCACTCTACTGTAGTAGACAAACTACAGAAATTTCAAGAGAAACATCTTTGCCTTGGTTGCTACATCTCATTAGAGTTCGTGCACATTAAGGGAAGCAGACTTGCTTGTTAATAATTGACAGTCTGAATCTTCTAATTATATCTGCTTTCTTTTCCAACTGTTAGCTTTATTTCTCTGTAGTCTACAGTTCTGTCACTGCACTGCCAGATTTGGGGGACAGCAAAGGTGCATCCTCAGCTCTGAAGCTTCTGTACCATTCACCTGCATTTTTGAGGTCTGTTTTCTTCAGCGCATACTAAACAGAAAGGTTATAGTTACCATTAGGCCTTGCAGAAATATTTTGGGAATGTAGGAAGGAGTTGGATTTTTTGTTTAATAATCATTTAGGGTTCTATGTTTTACTGTCACTGCTCTTCAGTAGCCAAGAGCTGTGCTCTCCTCTGACAGTGTTGGCTCCTATTTCACCAGAAGATGTTGTCTGTCATTACTTGGTGTGTCTGCCTGGAGAATCTCCAAGCAGCACCTGTCAGTGGGCAAGAATTCAGAATTTCTGAAAGTCTGCTACAGGTTTCATTTCATTTAGCTTCACCTAGAGGACTAGTCTTTCTGAAGTGTAAGGACAGCACAGAATTTCTTTTTTAATTGTTCCTGGAGAAACACTGTCTGCCTTGTTTGGGTCTTAACATGGGAATGGAGGAATTGAGAAACCTCCCTTACTGCTTAACAAAATTTGTATTCAGTGATTAATTGCATTGTATTACATATCACTTTTTACAAAGTGCTGTCTGCGTGGGTTGTGTAGCTTAGGGGGGGAAAAAAAGGAGCAGGTAAAGTTTGATACCAACTTCATGTGAACCCAAGTGAAATGTTATGTGTGACTTGTGGTCAGGCAGGTATTTATTGTCACTAAAAATTCTGAGCAGTGATTGCCAAAAAAGCAAACCAGAAGAAAGCTAGAACTGAAGTGAGGATCCCCTTGGCAAATCTGTAGAGGTTATGTGAAGATTATAAAGTGAGGAGCTGAGCAATTCAGAAGGCAAGTGAATGTATTCATGTGTGAATAATTGGTATTGTAATAGTTTGTGTTATAGAAACTCAGTTCCATAACGAAGGATTCCTCTGACAACAGTATTTTTACTGCCTCTGGCACAAAAACTGCCAAAGGACTGGGTGTCAATGGGGAGATTTCAGATGAGTAGTTTTAAAAGGAGTAATTGAAAAGGTGTTAAGGCATTAACTTGCAATTGTCTGCACTCTGCTCATTTTTTTAACAGAGTTCACTGAAAGTTTTCCTTCTCTAAATAGTTGTCCCATTCTGTTACCTGCAGGAAACTGGTAATGTATCATGAATCATATTGACTAGAAAATAAAAAGTGTGAAATTCTGCAGTTGGTAATTCACAGTCTTCTAAAATACAAATATTAGGGTAGCAAAGATGGGACCCCAGGTAAAGTTTATTTTTTAGCTGCAATCCCTTTAGCCTTTTAGTTTTGCAACACTCTTACCCTGTGGCAGCTCCTTCTTCCTTTTTGAGTCATACTCCACTGTCCTGCAGGATTCAGAGATAAATTTTATTTTTAATTGCCTCATATGGCAGCTTCTTAGGTCTGTGATATTCTTGCAGTAATGCCTTTTTCTTTTCAGTAAATATAAAGGGAATCAGTCTCAATAATGAAACCTGGTGTCGATGTGTACAGTTGGTCATGTGGTTCTCGGGTGCTTTAGTCCCTTCTCCTACGGGTACCATTCCCTGGACTGGGATAGGACAGAAAGACAGACTGTTGGGGGGCTTTGTTTTTAAATGTTGTATTCCTTGCTCAGCTTTTTCACTCTTTTAGAGGCTTGGCTGTCTGTATAAAAGAAAAATCCATGTAGCAATGTTTTGGCTGCTGAAGATCTGGATCCAAAACATCCCCTCTCATCCCAAAAGATGTTTCTGTAGTTGCTTTGTCCTAATTAAAAACAGCAGTAAAAAACAACACACGCAACATATGCTTGTAAAGTACTGCCTGAGACAGTGAGTGAGCTGGACTTGCTGACTGTTGTTTGGGATTTAATGTGTAATACAAAGATTAATTCCATTTTGCTTTAATGTGGTTTCTCTCATTTAAGAATTTTAGAAATTTACTTGTGTGTTTAGGCAAATCATGGGTTCTCATCTCAGGTGGAACTTTCAGGGTAGACAGAAGGGATGCACCAGTAAAATATTTAAAGTACAATTCACTGATAAAAAAAAGTCAAATATATTTGACATGATAGCTGACAGATATATCTGACTTAGAGGAAAATCAGCTTAAAAAGCCAAAATCAGTGTATTTTTTTAAAAAATCAGCTATTAATTTATACACTTCAGTACCTATTGTATTTCCTTTAAAAGATTTTTACTCCCCTTCTGTGTTTTATTTACCCATCTTTGGAGTTGAACTGAGGCTAAACCCATTGCCTAAGAGGGGAATTCATTTTGTCTGTAAGTTGTCTGTTTAGTCTCAGATTTGCTGCTTCAGTTATTAATGAAAATCTCTTGTACAGTCCAGGGGAAAAAATACATGAGATCCTGAAAAGTCAGGTGAGTAGGTTGTAGTTTGTAATCAATAATACAGTGACACTGACAGCAGAAGCCACTGTCCAATCTTGAAAATAGCTGGAGAAAGGGGATTTTTTTCCCCCCTCAAAATTTGCAATTCTTGATAAGGATTATTTGTAGCAATAAATACATATTCCAGGTGAGGCTTTTATTGCAGTATGATTGTGTCTTTAGATAGCTTTAAAGCTAAAAGGTTAAGATTTATTCCTAATGTAGTGGTTAAACTACCTACTTACATACACCACTCATGGGGAGCAAGTTCTGAAGTACAACTGTGCGTCTGTGAATTAATTCTCAGCACTTGTACCTGCAAAGTGCTTGTATCTTCAAAGCAAGATCTTTGTAACTCAGTGTGAGGTTGGCAGACACAGATCTGGGACTTAATACCCCATAAATCAAAGCAACTTAAAAATATAAAGAACATTATGGAGGTGCTCACTGTGAGAGTTCATTTTGAAATGGAAGAACATTTGTCAGTCTCTGGTAACTTGGTTGTGATTTCCATGTATAGTCACTTGCCCACAACTTCAGCAATTCTGCAAAAATATGAGCAGTCTTCATCATTCCTTGAATTTGAATGTAGGAATTTCAGTTTTTCCTAGCATTTTTCTTGGTCTTCTGAGCTGTGGCTCATTAGTCCTCTTGAGAAGGATGTTTACGACAGCATTAGGTTTGAATGGTCTTCCTTCTGCACTTGGTGATCATATTGCAAATGTGTCCCCAAACCTTTTTTAGGTTGGTGCCTCAGTTGTATCTCACTGTAGATGAGTTAGTAAAATAAAACACCCTTTCTGAAAAAAATAATTTATTATGTAATTTTTCAAAGGCTTAGAATATACAATTAAGAAATAAGAAAAAAATGAACAAATAAGGATGCAGAAATAGTGAAAAAATTATCACCTGCCCATATTGCTTGCAGTTCAGTTGCACAGTACAGGGGAAAGGCATGAGGGGGTGAGGTTGGTTTGAGGACCACTGCTTCCTCTTCTGCTTACAGGCTCATTGTATAAATGCAGATATTTGTGAGGGTTTTTTAAAGCCACATTTTGTCGATGCAGTGATCTTGAGTACAGACGTGGGAATGAATGTGGGACTGAGGAGAGTTAGCTGATTTAAACAGTGAAGATGCCTTTGACTTGGCAGTAGACATAAATGGAAATACAGGGTGACTGGATACAAGTCAGAAAGCCTTTTCACTGTTAGGACAGTTACCCATCCATGTGGGATGCTCACAAAGGTCCTTGAGTCTGCACCATGAAGGTTTTCCACACGTGGCTTGGTGAAGCCCTGAGCAATCTGGTCTGCCCTTACAGCTCCCCCTGGAGGAGTAGGTTGTACTAGAGACTCCCTTGTGTCCCTTCTGAAATGAATTATTCTGTGAATCCTTGGGTTGCACTTCAATTTGTTTGTTGTATAATAATTTTAAATTGCTGAGGACCTAAAAAGGGCAAATGAGAATAACTGTCTTTGGAAATGTCTGTGTTACCCAAAGGAGAATGAATTCTACATCATTGCTTAGCTGTTTTCTTTCAGTGTTTTACCTACAAATGTATGTATTATAATTAATGTATAAAATACATTTTTAGGGATTTCTTGTTTCCATGGTTTAGGAATTATGTGCATGACTGAGTGTCCATTCCTCATACTTCTAAAAGTCCTTGATATTTCCAGTTGTTTCACATTGAAATCAGCAGGCAGCTTGCTTTTTCCTTGAAGTGTGAGCACATTTGCTTCACACACAGCAGCATATTTTAGTATCCTGGTCTCTTTACTGAGGGGTACCTGTGCATCTAAAAGGTTTTTGTTTTTTTTTTTTCCCAATATAATTCAGTTCGAATAAGGAGGAAATCGAGACGGCGCTCGCAGTGGGGCAAAGGCATTATTAAGAAGAGAAAAGTCAATAATTTAAAGAAAGATGAAGATGATGCAAAGTTTGCTGATGATGAAAATCACGGTGAGGACAGTAAATTGCTGGAAAATGGAGAGCTAGAGATCATCACTGACTGCATTGAGGAGAATGGAGAGGAAACAGGAGACCTCTCTATGACAAATGATGAATCCTCTTGTGACGTTATGGATATAGATGCAGAGCAGAGGCTTAACAATGGGACATCAGGAAAGGAAAACAATTTTGCATCCACGGAGGAAGAGAGCTCGAATGAATCCCTGTTAATAACTGACAGTGTCACCCTGGGTACGGAAAAGGAATTAAGGAAGGACTCTACGTCGAGAGGGGACTGTGTGAATGGAGAGACATCTGTACATAGCTCCGAAGGTGTCCCTGCTCCAGCCTGTCATAATGGTAAAATGGAAGCACTTGATGCTGTTTCACCCTGTGACAACACTGATGGGTCCAGTAACAAACAAAAATCTTTATCTGAAGATCAGCCAAAGGAGAAAATGAAAGCTTCCAGTGAAAGTCAAGGAACTGATCTAGTGAAAGCTGAGTTACCACATTGCAGCAATAATGAGAAAACACTACAGAGCACAGACATTGAAACTAAAGATGCTGAAGCAGATAAAGAAGGTATAGCAGGTTTTAAATGTTTCTGTCTTTATATTGGTGTCCCAAGGTAATGTGTGTATTTTGCATTGTAATACCTTATGTTACAGTTCATACTATGCAGTAATATTTTATGAACTGCTGACTTCTATTTGAAACTCTTAGTCTGATTACATTTAATTCCACATGGAAAAAATAGAACTCCACTCTTGACTTGCTGTATTTTTGTCTTAGGCAAGTAAGTATATCTTCATTTCAACACTATTCTGTTTATTTTTGTAGCCTTTGTGGGAAATACTGTAAACACATACATGTAAATACATGAAATACATTAATACATGTAAATACAGTAAAGCAAAACTTAAATATTTAAAAATATTATAAATGGAGATAAATATATGATGTCTCTTTTGATCTGTATGTTCTGATTTATATATTGATCTACATGATAAGTTTTGACTTGTTAGAGATTTATGATGAAGTGTCATTGAGATTGGATGAAAAAACCATAGAAATACATAATGTATTCCTATGAAAACATTTGTTCATAGAAAAAGTTAAAGCAAAAGTTTAAGTCATAGCAAAAGCCACATAAACTGTTGTTTATCTGTTGGAGAGGTGTCTGTGTTTGGAGTCACAGTGAGCACAGTTACCAGTGCAGCAAAAAGATAAGGGAAGGAGAAGTGAAATCCCAGTGGTGCATAAAAGAAGGGGCCATGTCCTTTGAAGACTAGAGACACAGTTTCCTCAGGGAACTGAAATAAAAGCCTTATGCATGATTGCCTTTTTAATGAGCTTTTCAGAATTATCTGAAAGAATGAAATTTATACTTCAAAAGTTAGCACTGAGATTTACAAAGTAAAAGCTTTAATGAGAGATCTGAATTATGAGAATATCACTGTGTCGATGTTGGCTGTGTTTGTACATACGTGTTTTCTCCGAGGGTAAGAAGAATAGTACAAGAAAGGTCCTAAGAATATCACAAGAAGAGTATAATGTGTTAAGAGCCTTTACATTTCCAAATTTGGCAGTTGAATTCTGTATACTTCAGGAGGGTTATAATAGCAGAGGTCCTCAGAAGGAAAGGCACTTCAAATAGTTGAGGAGGAGAAAACTAGTGAATGAATGTAGGGAGAGAATGAGGAGATATAAAAATACTTTGTTCTCTACAACAGGGTTGGAGAACAGGTTGAACACAGAGGTGGAAGAAAACAGAAATTTGTCATGAAAGCACGAGGTTTGGGGAGTAAAGCAGATGTTAGAATTCTGTGGTGATGAAGACGTGGAATGCTTTGGAGAGTAAAAGGAGGATTTATTTAACTTAAGCAGAAAGATTTTCAGCATTAGTTTAGTATTGGAACTTTTCTTAGAATTGGTTTAATTTGTTGTTGTTAAGTAAAAATGATATAATGAGATTTCTTTTAGTGGTATTCAATTTTCTCTTGGGACCTCTGAGTTCAGTTTAAAGATTACCAGTTTCATGTGTGTTTTCTGAACTGATTTTGTGCACCTGCAAACGTTCAGAATTCTGCAAAGCTGATGAATAATGTGCACTGCTACAACTTTGCTTGTTTCAAAAATATCCAACAAACCAACCAAGCAAAATCAAAGTAAAGTGGAGAAATAAGCTGTTCATTTTGTGAGACTACCATTACTGATAATTGTTTTTCAAATTACAGGTATATCCAAAGGTAAGAAAACACGAAAAGTCGCTGTGGAACAGTCAAAGCCCACAAGTTTGGAGCAGGTCCCAGAGGAACCATCAGATCCTGTACCCCCTGTAGTTGTTGACCATGACAGACTAAAGGTAACAGAACTGAAAAAATAAATTGAACTGTTAACAAGCTCCATGAAAAATCCTTCCTTTCTCTATTGTGAACTAACATTTCCTCTATTTTTGACTGCAAACAAGTGGTATGACCACAGTGACTTCTGCAAATGATTAGTTGATCAGTGTTTTTTGGATGAAAAATTAATAGAGCTGCTGAATCCTTACTGTCCCATCATTACTACATTTACAAATCCAGTGATGGCACAGCAGTCCAGCATTTTAATTGCAGTTTTTGCAGGTACTCATATGTGTTAATTGGACATGCCAGGTACGGAGGAACTGCTGGGTGCCTGGTAATGAGGAGTTAACATGCCTAGTAATTAGGAGTTAACATCATTTCTTCCTTTCCTCTGTATATATACTTGGTGTAGAGAACTATTACTGGATTGGAAAGCAAATTGGAATTTGTGCCAATGTTTTGGCATCACAGACTAGTTAATTTTCTTTCAATTTTGTCTCTTTTTAAGCAAAGTTACTATAAAATTTGCTGTCTTCTCTTGTAAAAACCAGCTTGACCTACTGAGATTAGCTCAGTTGGTTAAAACTTGGTTGTAATAATGCCAAGGTCACGGGTTCAATCCCCTCTGTGGGCCATTGACTTAAGAGTTGGACTCGATGATCCTTGTGGGTCCCTTCCAACTCAGAATAGTCTGTGATTCCGTGAGATCCTGTTTTCTGTGGAGTACAGATGATAATCTCTTTGGAACCATAAAATTCTTGTAAGAGGAAAAAAAAGTTCTTCAATTTTACCCTTTGCCACTTGTAAAATACTTTCACCTTTTCTTCATGAGCAATTTTACATGTGTTCTGTGCCTCTTCTTGTCCTCTTCTCCTTTTTGTACTGTCTGTCAACATTTGTGCAATTCCAAGTGTGTTGTCATGTGGTCGTACTTAAATTTTCTTGCCAATGGAAATTCTTTAAAAAGTCTGCTTTAGCTATCAAGCAGTTTTTATTGATCAAGATGAAATAGGATGAAGTAGCATTCAAACAGAACAAACATTGCCCCAACTATGCTGAGTAAAAAAATCTTGAGGAAAAAAATGTGGGTATAAGCAGAGTGAAAAGGGACATCGAGTCCTTTTTGTATCTATATGGAAGCAACAGCCATGCTGATACCAGGTGTGGTTCATTTTATTTACATGTATCCCTTCAAAGTAGGACATCAGAAGGAGACTACACTTCTGATTTGTCCTTAAAAAATTGTAAAAACTGATTATAAAAAACCCTCTTACCTTCACCTTTGGTTGTTCCGACAGAAACTGCTTGATTTGGTGGTTAAGAAAAGTGACAACCTGACAGTTGACCAACTTGAGAGATTGTATTCACTCCTCAGTCAGTGCATCTACAGACATCGTAGAGACTACGACAAATCACAGCTGATAGAGGTGATGTTGTGCAGTTTCTTTTTTCTTTTTTTTTTTTTTGATATTGTGAGATACAGGTTTTTCAGGAACTGTTAATGTGTCGATTCACTGGTTTATGGGCGAAACCTTTAAATAGACTTTGAGGAACGTGTGTCTAAACAGAAGTTTAGTGTAGTAATGACTGAGAAACCAGAGATTTTCTGATAATGCTTCCCTCAGAAAAGGGTCATTTCACCATTGGCACGGTCTGATCGTAACTCTGGATGTGCCCTCCCTCCAACATCACTGTTGTAGCTGCTGAGGGGTTTGAATCAACCTGCTGATAACCAGCCCTGCTGAGAAAAGGACAACAATTGCAAGTTTCCAGTTGGATCACTGAGCACTAAATATTGTTCCCCATGAATAATTTACAACAGAGCCTGGAAAGGCCTTAGTGTGGGATTTTTTAGAGTTCCTGCAAAATACTTTTCAAACCATTTTCATGCTGTTCCTTTGCAATCTTCACCTGAAAATGTGTTGAAAGACTGTGCAAAATGTTAGGTAGATTAAAAAGGCATTTATCCAGCAGGACTATGTAGAGACTGATCTTTACTTTGATAATCCAAACTGTGCAGAGATGTGTTTATAGCTGGGTCACCAATAGTGTAAGTTTGCAGTAAGACTTGAATTCATGCAGTGTGCCACTGCAATGGTTTCCTAATACATATTGAGCACATTAATTACATAAGTGACCCTAATAAGCTTTGATTTCTGATGGACTGTCATAGTAGAGTGCTTTCTGCGTTAGTACTTCTTTAATTAGTTTCCTCTCTTACCATATTTTGCTAGCAGATAGCAGCTAATAAACAGAAATGTCTATTTTCCTATTATTTATTTGTTCAGATTAAAAAAACCCAAACCACAGTAAATACCACTAACATACATACAGGAAAAAATTCTTTACAGGGAGAGTAATCAGGCCTTGGAATGGGCTGCCCAGAGAGGTGGTGGATTCACCATCCCTGGAGATTTTTAAACACAGATTGGCCGTGGCACTGAGTGCCATGATCTGGTAAAGGGACTGGAGTTGGACCAAGGGTTGGACTCGATGATCTCGGAGGTCTTTTCCAACCCAATCATTCTATGATTCTATAATGTGAGGTTATTTCTGTCTCTGTGTATTTACGTGTAATTGATGGTCTGTGTCTGTGTCTGTTGCAGGAGATGGAAAGAACAGTTCATGTGTTTGAAACATTCCTGTGAACTTGTCAAGATGGGTGGGTTTATCCTCTCAAACTGCTCATGGGAGAGCAGCCCTCTGAGCCATTCAGTTTCCATTTGCACCAAGTACGTGCAGAGCCTTGGTCTTAAGTGCTCTCTTTTTGTTTCTGTTGAATTTGGTGCTATTGTCTCAGGTACCTGAAACCAACCAGCCTACAAGAACCAAACGGAACTTCATATAGTTGTATCTGATATAAATAAAGAATACAATGCCACAGCTTGGAGATTCTTTGGTGCTACAGAAACCATTCTCATTCCTGCTCTTGTTCACTCTACATGCATTATCTTTGGGGAAACTTTGGGCAAAGTGAAGACCAACACATACAAGAGGACTGGAAAGAGCAGAACTAAGTTGAATATTTTTAAACAGGCAACCTTTTTTTAATTTTTTTTCCAACTTTTCTCTGGGGTTATGGACAAAAAAATCTGTTCTAAAGAAGGCAGTGATGCATTGTTGTGGTAGGAATCTTAAATAACTGGATGTACAGTAATTTGAAGATGAGGCTCTCTAGAACTGCCTTTAATGTGCCTTTCAGTCAATTGAGAAAGATTAGGCTAAGCAATTTGTTTGGGTTGTAGCAAATGGCAATGTTAGAAAGCTGTCTGCAGAATGAAGATCTCCAAAAGGATGAATTGTATTCTCTTCATTGGATGGCAACCAGTATTATTGTTCTATAATGCCTGTCTTACTCTACAGAACTAAATTAAGACACACTGAAAAAGCCACATACTTTACCAAAATGGTGAAATTCCTTTATCATTGGTACATATTTGTTTTAGAAACAAGTTACACAGTGAAACTCTTCTGTGTAGCTAAAAATGAAGCATTTTCCCACCATCTCCTTGTTTTCCAGTGTGAGTTCTTTAAGGAAAGCAAGGTTTAATACTGGCAGGCTTCATTCTGAAGTTGTGTGTTTGTAATATATGGCTTGGACTGTGCAGTGCAAGTAAGAAGACACTGTAGTTGGTCAAAGTTCTGGAGCCCAAGCTCAGTTGAAAATAAACTTACATTAGGTTTCTCGAGTTGTTCCGTGCAAAGCATTGTCACTGCTGGGGGGATTGGAGGACATCCTTTGGAATCCATCTGTTCAGACTGGAGTTCTCTGCGTCTGAATTGTGTAGTTCAACACCTTTCCTTTTTGGCAACTGGAGAGAACATTCTAGGCTATTTCAAGGAAAAAAAACCCCATGTTTTATCACGAGCTTGGTGTTAAAACATTCCCTGGGCTGATTTATTTCGAACCCACGTGTAGAGCAGTTGGCTGATGTTCCCATTGTGACCCATTCGTTGTGACTGTCCCTACGTAGCTGCAGGAGTGTCTGTCCAGAAATATGCAATGCAGTGTGACTAGTTTTTAATTAGAGAAAACAGACTACTGCAGAGATACTGAGCTACCTCAGCTTTTTGTATTTTAGTTACCAACAGTGTTTATGGAGGACTGAAATCACTCTGCTCCCATGTCCAAACCAGAGCTAAGGGACTTGTCTCCACCTCTACGGCTCCTCCCAGTGTAGTGCTGCAGAGAGAGAACGTGGGCCTTGGGCTACTGCAGCAATCCAAAGTGCTTTGTACATTATGGTTAAACATAATTCCATCTTAGATCTTTTTCTCCCCTGAATGCCACTGTTTTTCTTCATAGCTAATGGCAGAAAAAGGTTTTCAGCGTTTGTGTAAGTGTAGTTACACCTAAATGCAACCCATGCAGAAACACTGTATTTTTTAGGTGGGAAAGTGCGATTAAAACAAGAAAAACAAGCAGAAAACACATTTTAAATGAGATTCTTTGATCTCAGATTTGATTATGGGATTTTTTTCCATGTTTCATTTAGTATTTATTAGCATCATACCTGTTTGAGGTATTTGTGTATCTGGTACCTTAACAGCATTTTGTATTTTGATGGAAATTGTTACAAACTTTAAGATTTGATTAACTGAAATGTAGCAGATTTTTTGTAGCAAGTTTCTGATAAAAGGGTTTTTTGCAAGTCTCAGGTTCTTGCTGCAGAATTTTTTAAAAATATTTATTCCAGTGTCACTCAATGAAGTTTTTGTTCAAGTAACAGCAGCACTTGTGGAAGATAAAACTGCATTCATTTGTAAGAAGATAACGAATTTATATAAACTAAAACAGTTGAGAATTTTAGTCACCAGTTAAGTGTGAAAAGCAAGTTTAAGCTAATGACTAGCATTAAAAATGGTTCTAAAAGGTCAGGTTTCTAAAGGAAAATTTTTACTGTCAGTTGTTGATTGGGAAAAATTGTTAAGAGGCAACTTTACTAATTGAGGAGCTGCCATATTGTTTTAGAGAAAAGTAGCTGATATCAGATGTTCTAGTGGACAGCTTACCTAAAATGATATACTCGCCTTCTTAGCCCAAATAACCACACTTCAGTTTTTGTTTTCCTTTACAGATGTCTGGTGGTTATAGAGTTTAAACAGCTGTTAATCTATCTATGTGGTCTAAACTTGTTTACTCTTTGTATGTTTTTAATTTTTTGCCACATAACACTGGCAAGAGTTTGTACAAATTGACCTCTCTTCCTTGTTTCTTCTTGTGAAAATTGCAAATAAACTCCTGTGTGAGTCCTTGTGCTGGGGCAGATGGAATGTGGCCAACCAGAAGGAAGGAGGTTTCCCTGGGGGGCTGGCAGTGATGGAGTTGCTCTTGGGTGAAGTTGATGGTGATGGAGTTAATTGTATTTGCAAGCTTGAATCTCACCTGTGATTATTTTTTTGTTTGTGTCCTCTGTATTGTTACTTGATTTCCTCATATGCCAATGTATTTATAGGATTACTGGGTTTTGTAATAACTTGTCTTCCTTTTTTTTTTTTTTTTAATTAATTTGGTGGGTCAGCGCTGGTTTTACCTTCAGTCTCCTGAATGGCAGGTCCTGCAGCTGATAGTCACTTATTTTGTTTTTATTTTATTTTGTAATCACAACATAAGCTTGAATTTGGGCTTGTACTTGCATCTTTTGTATCTTGTACATTGGGTTATTTAGACATTGGGGCGTCCTGTTTGTTTTCATTAACATGTGTCTACTTTGTGGATTAAGTAGACTGACTTCATCAGCTATGGTATATTTTGAATTCTATAGTTTTATTCAGAACTGTGTTTTAATTGATGTTTTGCATTTTGATTTCATTTTATGTTAGTTTGAAGTAAGTTATTTAATTTTTTTGAACTTCTGGAAATTTTGAACATTTACTGTAATTTGTAATATAACTGCTGTGAAATACTTGAATAAAGATGACAAGAAAACACAGCTTTAGCTCCTTCAAAAACATATTTAAAAGAAATGCTGCCTCCTGGCTGGTGACAAGTCTTTTCCTTACCAGCCCTCCTTTGATTTCACAGTTCAGATGTTTCCCTTGCAAGGAGATTTAATCCCAGCTTCTGCTTTCAGTGTTTGCCCAATAGAGAAATGGCTTCTAATTAGATGGTTTTTAAGGAAACACTCTTGTTTTTCGATTTTATCAACGTTCTTACTTATTGTGGGTTGTTTGGGTTTTGTTTCATTTTTTAAAAGATTAATATATCTTGGAGTTCTGCTTCACAAATAATTCATGCAGAGGAGAGCAAGCTGGTAGAGGTTCTGCAAATGAAGACTCAGCCTGCACCTTACTCAGCAATTCGTTCAGGGCTTACAAAGTACCTGTGATGTACACAGTGATCTATACCATGTGGAACAGCACGAGGAGCTGTTCTATTGATCTGTTATGCTCCCTTGAGGTGTAGGACTTAGAACACACCTGCTTCCTGTTCCTGTTTTCCTTTCTACGTACCTTAAACTTGCCAAAAGAGTAACCAAGGAAGAGGGTAGTAGTAAATCACTTCATGTCTGACTCCAATTCCACTTTTATGTGCAGCTTTGAAAGCACAATTAGATAAGGAATTTAATATCTGTTACATAATGTTGCCTGAACAGTCTGTAAAAAAGACTCAAAGCCAAATTTTGGTAGGAGATAAGAGAGTTGTGACTTTAATGAGCACCCAGGTTCACCCAGGAATACATTGACACGTGTGTGTGCAAGCTCTCATTTCCGTGGCCTTTATAATGTGGTTTATCCAACCATTACTTTACACATCTCCAGTTCAACCTTTTCCTGCCCTGGTCCCACCCCTGTTCCACTCCCTCAGGATTTGACTCTGGGGTCGGTGAGACCTCCCCTTCATCAGTCCTCCTCTTCCTCAGGCTTCTGGAGTTCTTCTAATGTTCTGACTTCTGGGTCACTCTGCCCTTTGTCTCCTTTGATATTAAACTTTCTACCTTGAAAAAAAGACTAAACAGCTAAGAAATTTGAGCTCACTGTTCTGGCACAGGGGTAGCAACAGAAAGACATTAAACTCAAGCTGCTAGAAATATTAACACACTAGATCTACTTTGCTACAGCTACTGTGTTCCTAAAATCTATAAAATGTGAAAATCAAAAATCCTTCCTGCATCATAATGAGGCCATAGGTGGGTGAGAGCAAGGGCTGGCTCAGTATCAGCATGGGCAGGTGGGGTGTTCTGGTCTGAATGGCCTTGCAGGCACCAGCACCACACACGGCACCATCCAGAGGGTTTGCAGTCTGGATAAAGAATGTAGGGTGTGAGGTCTTGTCTCTGTCTTTCAGGAGTGGAAATGGCCATGTTAACAGAGTAAATTCAAGGCTGATTTCTGACAGTGGCTTTAAAAATAGTCGGGCAAAAGAGACAAAATGTGCTTTACTTGGGAATTGACCAAAGGATTCTTGTAAAGATACTGAACTTGGAGGGATACTTCAAAAGTACAAGTCAGTGAGAAATAGTTGGGCTGGTGGTTCATAAAGCCTTAGTAGAAGCTTGTGCAACACTCATATTTGTTCACTGCTTAATGCTGCTTCCTTCTGTTGTTTTCTGCCTTGAATATTGTTTTGAAATGCAGCTTCCTGTATTTACCTAATTTTGCAGTGCTGCATATTCTGTTTCCTCCTTAAGCTCTTCAGGTAATTTTTAAATTAAAAATGAGATCCTTTTGTTCTGTATATTGGGTAGGATTTGGATTTGGTCTTTTAATATATGGGGGTTTAAGGTAGCACTGCATGTGAATAAATTCTGCAAGCTGCATCAGTAAACTTATGAACTGATTAATGAAGCCACACTCTTCATTTCCCCCCCTCCCCGCCCCTTTTATGCATCACTTATGGTCATGTAACTTATGTAAAAATGAGGGATTATAAACTTTACCACTAATTAATTCAGCCTCATTCCATTTCTAGGTGAGTAACTTTTTTACAGTGTGATTATTTGCACAAGGAGGATATTTTGGTTGAACCCACTGCCAATAGATGGTTGTGACTGCTACTAAATTCCATTATTTTAGAATTGCATTTGAGTTATGCTGTACTGGGCCTTACTTTAATATCAAGGAAGGTCTTTTTCCTTTAAAATGTTAGTGTAAACCTGGGCATTTGCATTAGGTTTGCTGATCTGGAATGCTGATGTGGAATAATGCTGCTTTGGAGTGTCAGGTGCTACAGGGGATGTGGAATTCAGTGATGGTGGAAGGCTCCTCACATCCAGTTATGAGTGTGGGGCAGGAAGGGAGCAGAGAGGGAGGTTGTGCAGGCTCAGCATTGGGGGTGTCAGTGCTGCAGCACTGAGGGTGTGTTGGGGGACTGCGGAGGTGGAGCTGGTTCTGCTGTGCTGGACTCCTCTCTGTGCTTTGCTGTGTTTGCTTCTGTCTCAGAGCAATTGGGATTTTGGCAGAGTATGAGTGAGAAAGGGACTGGATGGCTGCAGGGAGTGCTCACACCATGGCACCCTTTTTTGGGGGGATGAGGGGGAGATGAATTACATCGTGATGAAAACCCCTTTGCATCAACGTGGAATCTGAACTGTGCTGTAACCCAGACATGCTCACCTGTGTCTGCCTTGAGGGAGGAGTTCATAGATGACCTGTCAGCTTTGGGACTCTTGAGTAGGAGGAGGAAGGCAAGACCTGGGGATGTTTAGAAAGGGCTCCCTTTTAAGTATTTACTCAGCAAAGGAAGTAAAACATTATAGAGGCTTAATGCATCCTACAAAATATGTTAAATTTGGACTGAATTAGTTTTCTAAGGAGTCTTTCTGCTGTAAAAGGAAAACCAATATATTAGTTAGGAACCTATTTGTCATCTCCAAAGCCCCAGCTACCGTTCTCTTGTAAGGGGTCTGGCATTCTCTTGCTGACATTTATACCTTGTGGAATCTCTTCTGTATGTGGAGGCTGCCTGGAAGAACAGTGGTACCTGATTTTGGTGATGGGGAAGGACAAATTGCCAATATATTTCATTTATCTAAATGAACATCGTTCTGTCATAAATGTTGAAGTGATGCTCACTGCATTCTCTGTGACATCACAAAAGGTTTAGTGAGATAAAGGAAATAGTCACATGTTGTGTGTGACTATTTACATCAGTTTACTAATAAATTGCTGCTTTCTATTGACATTTTAAGTATTAGAACTGCAAGAGTGTAAGACTACATTTTCATGAAGCACTGGAGATGTAATTGGTTCAAATTAATGTCTCACCTTTATACTGGGGTTAGAGCACTTTAGAGTCTTACTCTAAAATTTAAAGCTTGTCCAGAGGGGAAAAAGATTTTTAAAAATAAAAAGCTTCCTTTTCACAAGATTCAGAGGACAGCCACGAAAGCACAAGCTGAGCATAAATTTTACAGTGTTAATCTTTTTAATACAGAAGAATAGATTTTGGAAATGAGCTGAGACCTAATGATGATTTAAATGTTTAGCAATTGTTGCAAAAATTTGGGTTTATTCATGGAGAATAATGCTGGCAGAAGGCATTGGTTTGTTGAACCTGATGCCGTGGCACGTATGATTTAATCTCATGCATGCACAGGATCTGCAAACATCTGCATGACTTAACAGTGGGTTTGGGGAAGGCATTGAGTCTTGATCTGCAGAGTACATCTGCCCTGCTCTCTGAGCTTTTCATGAGTGGTTAAGCTCATGGGTAGAAACATGTTCCCCATTTGTTTTGGTCTGGCTTCACCTTCCAGGCCCTGCTTCTTGTCTTCTCTTTCTGTTCTAGAGTATTCAGCCCCCACCCCGAAGACACCAATGCACTGTGATCAAGCAGCCTTTTGGTCTTTTTGCTGAACAGAACAAGCTCTTTATGGCTTTCACTGCATTTTCTCCAGCCTTTAAGTCAATTTTGTGGCTCTGTTCTGCAGTAGGTCAGTTTTTCAACACCTAAAACATTTGTGCACAGAGGAAATCGATGGAATATTCCAGCATAGGTCCCACCAGTGCCATTTACAGAGGGTAAAAATCACTGATTCCTACTCACTGTCCCCCTTTTTACACATCCAATGATCAATTTACTCCTTTTATACCATGAAGTTGGGCTTGGGAGCTCTTGTTGCTTGACTCTTCTCAGCCTTTCAGCTTTCCATGAGGGGATTTTCCATCCTGAATGTCAGCCTTCCTCATTCCCACCTCCCCTGGGTCCTGCTTAGCTTTATAGAAAGTTCTTACAGCCAGGCAGAGAAGCCAGCACTGTATGTATGACTTGTTCAGTCTGTGACCAGTGATTTATGTCAACATTTTGCTTCCAAAACTTTGGGAGGATTCCCTCATTAGAAACACTCTGATCATACCAAATTGAGAATTACTCGAACAGATTAGATACTCCTCAATTAATCTGCCTATTAGCCCATGTAATATTTGCTGTCTGAATACTGTACAGTGAGAAAGTTGTGAAGTATTTTGTCACATGCTGCTTGAAAATCTATTACCTTATCAATCAAATGTGTAATCCTGTCAAGAGAATGAGATCAGGTTTGTGTGATACAGCCAATTTTCTAGAAAATCATTGTATTTCTTCTTATCTCTTTGATTCATGATCAGTTTAGTTAGATACCATCTTTCCATTTTCACTTGGGCTTGATGTCAGGTGCATGCCCTGTAATTACCCAGTCATTTCACTTGCCCTTTGATGACTGTCATATTATCGGCACTCTGAAATACCCACATTATTAAAAATGAATGGCAGCAGGGCAGGGACTTCTGGGCTTTCTGGAGATGGTAGAATGTGAGGTTACCTCTGGAATTCAAACCCCCTTATCCTATATTCCCTCCAGGTAATGAGTTTGGACTTGTTAATCTCCCTAGGGGATATCTCTCACTAAACAGCAAACAGAACTGTGAGCCATTCCCAAGCTGCCACATTTTCCCTAGAAAGGCCATGTGTAGCCTTTTTATCATAGAATGCTGAGGGTTGGAAGGGACCTTAAAGATCATTTAATCCCAACTCCCCCTGCCATGGGCAGGGACACTTCTCAGTAGCCCAGGTTGCTCAGAGCTCCATCCAGCCTGGCCTCAAACACTTCCAGGGATGGGGCAGCCACAGCTTCTCTGGGCATCCTGTGCCAGGGCCTCACCACCCTCACAGGGAAGAATTTCTTCCTAATATTGAACCTAAATTTCCCTTCTTACAATTTGTCCCCATTCCCCCTTCTCCTGTCACTTCAGTTCCTGATGGAGAGTTCCTCTCTGGCTTCCCTGTAGGCCCCTTACATACTGGAATGAGCTCGGGGAGGTCTCCATGCAACTTTCTCTTCTCCAGGCTGAACAGGCCCAACTTCTGCAGCCTGAAATGTTTCAGCACGTGAAAAGCTGGGCATAAACTGAGGCAGGTGATATTGAACTTGGTGCCAACAAGTAACAGAGCACTGCATTCACTGGGCATGAAGAGAGAGAACTCGGCCAAAGATGATCTTTTCTAATGGAAAGGATATTCCATTAGAAGGGCTTGGAAGTTTAGGCTTGCTTTCTGAGAGCTGATGATTGTTCCTTTAGTGGAGGGATAGTGGTTCAGGTAAAGCATAATGCTTGTGATTCTCTGAGCATTTGGTGCATCCCCTTCCCTGTTCAGTTCCCTGATCCTTGCTTGGGTGTTGTCCACCAGCACAAGGACATTGCACTAGAAATTAGATACAGCTTTGCTTCAGTTCCCAAGATGTGGAGAGGAAATGTTTCCTTTCTGTCTGTAAAATCAATTGCTAACATGTATTGTTTTTAATGAGGTGAGAAGTTGATGCTTATTTAGGAGTGTCACTGGTGACCTTGGGTCGGTGTTTGCTTTGTAGCCACAAAAATGCAGGAAAAGGTCACCAATTCTGTATGATGGAGGTGATTGTATTGCCTGTGGAGTGAAGCATGACTATGCAACACTGAGCTTAGCCCCTGTTGTCATCACAGTTATTACTCTGCTTACCAGTGACATGCTGAAGTTGCCTCTCAAGCTGTTAAAAACCCTGAGTTGCTACTGCTGTTCCCTGGACAGGTCATGGGAGAGTTTGATACTGTGTATGTATTTTGCTGTATAAGTATGAATCTTGCTGTGTTAGATCTGGGCTATGTATGAACACCAAAGGAAAAAAGAAGGCTGCTCAAACCTAACAGATTATGAAATGAGAAGCACCAGGAAGCATTTCAAACCTTCACTGTACAGACCACCACTAATGAAAAATTCAGAGGCAAATTTGACTTTGTGGCAGCACTGGAGCTTCTTCAGCTACTAACTGAGCCAAAACACTTAGATCTGTGTGTAAAGCTGCTTCTGATTGAAGCAGAATTTGTTTAGATAAAGAAAACTGGAATTTGTTACTTTTTAAGAAATCTGCCAGTGAAACAGGACTTAGTAAAAGTAGTGTGTGTTATCAAAAACAAAAACAGCAGTGACCATCAAAGGGAGAGTTGTTTTTCAGGGTAGTCTGCCACTTTGGTTTTTCTTTCCAGACTTCCACAGCTCTGCTGAGGAGCCTGTGATGGCAGCTCTTGCTTTCAGAAGTTCTAACCTCAGCGAGTGTTTAATCATGCCTCAAACAGCTTGGCTTTTCAGAGGAAAAATGGTGTTTCTGTTCTGGTATCGCTGTCCAGCTTAATGTAATGAGTGATGGGAACACCGTGCCTGGGACACATCCACCTGCCTCCCTCTGTGCTGGTTTCCTTCTGGCTGTTTCTGCAGTCTGAAGTTATCAACCCAGAACACTCGCTGACGGTCAGAACTTGCTGCTGCCTTCCTGTACCTGCTGCCATCTCCCACTGAAAGCAAGCTCAGTCCCTGCTTCTGAGCCGGCTTCAAATGGGAAACAAGGGAGTAAGGGATGAGTTGAAGGGTCTCATTCAATTTAAAAGGCCTTTATTACCATGGCACTTTGTAAAAATGTCCAAGGAGATACAGCATCATTGTCTTCCTACAAACCTGGCACAGGTTGCAGCCTGCCAGGTCCTGCCTGCATATTCTGTTTGTGGGTTTATTTCCTATTCCATTATACCCTTTTCAGTGGTGACAGGGAGCCAGTGTGGTTCTGAGACCTTGCCCTTTGCATTTGAGACAGCAGAGAAAAGCTTTGGAATCAGTTTATTCTTGGGGTGGTGGTGGTGTTGGTTTTGGTTGGTTGGTTCGTGTTTTTTTGTTTGTTTTTTTTTTTTTTTTCCTGCAGAGACATTATTTGAGAACCTGGGCAAGTACCTGAAGCCGTTTGTGCCTTTTCTGTCTCTGCTGCTCAGACGTGCTGGTGCTGGTGGAGCGGGACTGGTGCGTGGCTGTGGCTGCTCTGCTGGACCATCCCTGCAGCTGTGGAAAGCAGCGGCTCATGCTGGCGCTCGGTTTGTCTGGACTCCTCCAAGGGCAAGCTGAAGTGTAACGAACACTTAATTAGCTGCTCCAGTTGCACTGTGCTAAGCTCAGCCTTAGCACCTCGCTGCAGTTAATTAAAGACGGGGTGGCTGAGGTTTTATTAGCACAGCGTGTTTGCTGCTGGATGGAACAACGGGAGAAAGGTGGAGGACTTGTGCAAGTTGTCAGGGGTAGGCGATTACCTGAACACAGTGAACAGCCCCACTTGGAGATCACTCTCCTTCCCAGGTGAGCCAGGGGAGAGTCACACCAGCGAACAAGAGAGTTTGTATCATTATCAGGCTGCTGAGCCAGTCTGTTCCCTGCATTTCTTAAAGCTTTTAGGAAGAAAAATCTCTGAGCAGATATGTGCACATGATTCATTTGGCAAAAGCACTCAGCCAACTTCCCAGAGGGGAACTAAAATAATTTCCACATACAAGTAAAGCAAATAGCCTGTGTCTTGTTCATCCTACCAAGTATTATTGAGTAGTGCTGAGTAAGAGATCCTTGCAGAGCCTTGATGAAAGGTTGGCAACTCACCCCACTTGGTCTCGATTATTGCAGCGTGGTTTTGTAATACTGAATTGCCAGGCTTTTAGTAATCTTCACAGGCTGTTCAACCTGAGCCACTAAGCCTAAACTAAAATGTTTAAAAACTGCAGCTCATGCTCTTAAATACTCTGTAAGAACTGGAGACAATTTCAATAAATGTTAGGCTCTTCCTGTTAATGTGTAGAACAGACATTACCTCCTAAGATCCAGCTGAAATGTTCCACTGTGGTGGTATTTGAGACTAGTTATATCTGGCTCATCTTTGTTCCATATCCAGTTTTACAACTACCAGATGACACCCTAATGAAACATCAAAGAAACCCTGAACGGTTGCACTGAAGTGCTCTCTGAATGTTGTACCCAGTGAGGTACAGAGCTCCCACGCTGGATATGAAGAAATTCTGACCATAGGGCAAATGTGGCTTTCATCTTTTAGACACTGCAGCAGCAGTGTGGCACAAATCCCAACTTTCATTTAAAAAATAAAGGGAAAAAGCTGTTTATTGGGTTTTTTCAAGATAGTTTCCTAAACTATCTTGAGCCCTTCTGTTCTTTACTTAATAGTACATTTGGGAAAACAGATGAAGAAGAAACAGTCTTGCTGAATAAAATCTAAAATTACTCTAAGATTTTTTTCCAAAATGGGAAGGGAAGTACTTTGGAAGTTACTGAGCATTTAAGTACTAGCAGTAAATTTTTGGATTTGCAAGAGAAGCTGGTTGGATGGAATGAACACACTTCCATCCATGGCTGGGATGAAACATGAAGTTGCCATTCATGCAGTGTTGTTTCTTCATCAGTCATGACAAAATTAATCCAATCTGGATGCTGAATCTAGATCTATAAATATATTTATTATAATATAACAAGAACTTAACAGTAAACATAAACTATATACAATACCATTACAGATAACCCTGTTTTTAATATTATTCACAGAAATAGCCAGTTTTGTTCCAGTGTGAGAAATGAAGAAATAAGCTAAATTGGAAATGTCGAATGTGTTTCGGTCTTGTTGACAGGCAGCACCTCCTTTGGAGGTAGACACACACCAACACTAAAATTAGTCCTGCCCCAGGCAGTTAGAAACTTGTGCTCCAATCTTTAGGTTCACACTTGCACCCTGTTTGACATAAATACTTTAAATGACATACTAGTATATAATTTTGTTGTGCTTATTATTTTTTCTTTAAAGAATAAATTAAACTGCATAACAAAGGCTGGAACCTCACTGTCAAAATGAGAGAGATGAGTCACCCTATAGCCTGACTCAGCTGATTTGAGCACTTTTTCTTTAAATACTGCAAGATACAAATTTCTTTTTTTTTATTTTATAAATGATTATTAATAAAATAAGATGATTAGCTAACCATCTGCATTGATTTCCCCAAAGCTGTAGGCAGACCTCCCTCTGTATAAAAAGGCTACTGTATTTGGTATGAAATTCAACTAGATATTGAATGCTAGATCTCACCCATGCCCTGTACAGGACCCTCCTTCTTGAATTACTGGCATGGCATTTGGGATTTGAGTCTGCAAAGGCAAGTATGGCAACTTTTTCCCCTCTCCTTGGAAAGAAATCAGACAATCCTTAGCTTGGGGTTGCTTCCTACTGGTGAATTTTAAGATTCTTTCCCCTGCCCCCTCTGTGTTACCCAGTCCATCTCCCATTTGATCCTTTTATGTATAAATTTATAAAGAATTTCCACATCACAATGCTCTCTGGATAGACAATATTTTAATATATATAAAAATATAACCCCTGTGCTGTGCATATACTTACAATTCTACATAGTAATAATTTGAAGTCTCTTACACTGGGCTTAAGTCTATGCATTTTTCTACGATGGGCTTAAAACTTGTATGTTTAAAGTCTGTAAATAAGAGTATTACAAGGTTTCCACACCTGGGGGGAACTTGAAAAATAAAGGGAAATAAAAACTTCTCAGACTTTACATAAAAGATAGTGGCATGTATCCCAAAGTAAGGAATTTTGGTTGAGAGCCAAAGGGAGTGTGCAGCCACAGGAGGCATCTTCTGTTTGATGACAATGTGGAAACCCCACACTATGCTGTGCGTTTCACTGTGATTCCAGCCAGGACTGAAGAGTGGCTTTATCAGGAGAACGCCTCTGGCTCCCATTCATTTTGCATTATGGGAATCAAGCACTGCCAAGTGCATCAGCAGAAACTGGGAGGGAAAGGTTTAGGAGCCCCCCCACCCGACCTGTAGGCACAGCCACATGTGCCCACACAAGCAGCACCTGCAGTAGAAACTCACTCAACCCAACAGACCTTTTTTAAAAAATCATTTTAAGTGGAATTTATTACCAATGGCTGTTCTTCTCCCCAGTCCCCAGCTCACCCCCCATCTGGGCTCTTCCTAGAGAACTGAAAGGATTGTTTGATCTGATGGAAGACTGACATCAACATAAGCCATCTGTCACTCAAGATTTCTCTCAGTCATTGGTATTGAAAAGCATGTATTTGTTAAAAACAAATGTAGGAATCAAAGTGGTAAGGACACTTTGACCTTTCAAATAGATTGATGCCTAAAGTGTAATAGTAAAACTAATCTGCATGGTTATTTTAAGAATCAAGCTTGAGCTCTAAAGTAAAATGCAGATTATTTTTTCCTCTCTTCCCCAGCTTAAAAAATATGAGAAATTCTATTGCACCTGGGTTGACCAAAAGCCGATGTCCAGAACAAGTGCCACTATAACATCTAGTGACACCCTTGCATTATTAAGTTACAATATCTTACATAGCACGGAGCTCTCTGCTCCTTGTTCACCAAAAGGTGAGGATGATTTTTCTACATTCAATGTAGACACTATTCAAGACTTTAGAGCAATATGTTCACTGGCTGGCTTTGCTGCTTTTGTTCCTTAAGTCATAGTATTCCTCTTGCCTGCTTTCAACAGGTACAAACAGTTCTCCATCCGACTCCTGGGGAACATCAGCCGCTCTGAATGTACTTCTTGATTGCTACGCAGCCGTGTCGAAAAACAGGGCAGGGCATATTTGGTAGAAGAGTCCATGTATTTGTTTTAGGGTCATAGGCTTCCATGTTTCCCAGGGCAGGTCCTTCGCTGCTGACGATCCCACCAGTGGCATAGATTTTTCCATCCAGAACCACAGCGCTGTGGGAGTTTTTTTTAACAAAAAAAAAAAGTTTTAGTTAGTTGTCTTACTGAGCAATTTTCTTTTTTAGGCTCAAAACAAACCCAATCTTTTGTAAGAAGGGGAAACAATGAATACATCTTTTACTCTTATCTATATAAAGCTGTGTGGGCATTTCTCTTCCCTCTCCCTTTCCCTCTCCAGAATTAATACTTTTTTTCTGTTCCTGCCAGGTAGGTAAATGTTGTATCTAATGTAAACAACAGAAATAACTCCCAAGTAAGATATTTCTCCAGCCCACATATGAGATCTGCAGCAAAAGCAGGAGGACAATGCATCCCAGTAATACTGTGCACATGCAAAAGCAATCCAAGCAATTTGGGGTCCCTGCCACCTTGGCTGGAATAAGCCCTTGCTGCGAGTTGCTCCTTTAATTATCAATGATGCTGAAAAATGGGGGGAAACCCCCCTTCAAACTGCATTCTGTTGCTTCAGTCCCTTCCATGGTGCAGAAGCCTGGAAGTGCCACTGACTTGTCCTGTGTTCCCTTGGTGGTGTGTCCAGGGAAATTGAACCCAGAGTGCACAGACCTGATGGCTGGGGGGGTGCAGCTGAGGGAAGAGCAAGGGAGCTGTGTGATGGCATCTAAAGAAGACAACAAACCTTACTGCTTTTACAAAGTGGTAGTGTTTGACTTCAGGTATCTCTTGGGCTTATGCCATGGTGCACAGGCTCTGGGTGGAAGGGAAGGTGCATAGGTATGGAAGGTATTTGAAAGAAAAATTGCCCCTTGACCTCTTCTCTTCCACTTTGTCCCATGTAACACCTCATCCTCCTCAACAATCCTGCACAGGGCAGGACATTTGTGGACTACTGAAGATGGACAACCAGGGACCGCTCCCGTGTGTGTGTATGAAAATGGCAGAAGGATGACAAGGGCAGCTGGGTGGGAAAAGCCTATACAGGGCTGTCCTGTGCTCTGTGCTGCTGTCCCACTGCATGGAGGGGAACTCAAAGGTGGAGATGTCCCAGCTTTCTGTTTGCTGGGAAACCCAAATTTGCCCTCCAAGTTGATTTAAAGGTGTTAAGTTGGATGGGTTTTGGTGGTGGCTTTTCTGCTGGCTAGGTCCCTTCTGATAGGTGGTGGATGACTCTGTTGGGAAGGAAAATGGAGACCTGGAGACTGTCTATGTGCCAAAGGATAGCACAGGGAAAAACAGGGAGGGGAAAACGATAAATTAATTGCAGCCACGAAGGTGGCCTAAATCTAACAAGGTAGAGATCCTCTGGGCTTGGTAAAAGCAAAGCAATTTCTTCTGGCTAATTTTGGAGCACTAGGAAGAAGGAGAATAAAAAGTGATAAAGGCAAAAGCCAGAGAGCACTGGAAGACAAAGGACAACTGAGACTAAAATGGCACCGACAAAGCCATGTGCTTCTGAAGAACACAAGACTCTGATGTCCTTGTGGAGAAGCAGAGCCTGAGGTTAAAAATAAACTCAGAATGACAACAGTGAGGACTCAAATAAGCCTAGTCCCTGGGTACTGCCAGGAAATAGGAAATAATGAGAATCTTGTCAAAATAACTGTTAATCTGAAAGGAGGAGGGTGGAGAGAGAGACTTGAAACACTTGATTAGAGCCTATCCACAAATCAGCAAGGCTGGATGATACATAGCCCAGAGTCCTAAGGGAGTTTGCTAATGAACTTACTGAACCACTGGTAATTATTTTTGAAATGTCAGGGACAAACGGGGAAGAAGAAGGACTTGAGTAAAGGAAGTGTCATCCTGAAAGATGGCTTTGAAAGAGAAGGAGCCCACGTCCAAAAGAGCCAGAGCTGGTGGCAGAGAGGCACTGACCAGCAGGAACTCCTGCCAAGGCTCGGTCCCTATGGCCAGGAGGAGGTAGAGGTGGCAGAAGTTCCTCCCAACACAGTAAATCAGACAAATGTGCAAACTAAGCCACAGTTTTGGACTTGGGATATTTGTTGAGGAGTGGGAAGCCCATTTCTGTCCTGGAACAATTTAGAAGCAAGACAGGCTGGGCATTACAGCTTGCAAAATCCAGTCTGAGGAGGGGGGACGATGGTCCCATTCCAAGCTCCACAGCCCTGATGAGGTGGAGGGGTTCCTGAAACCCGCAGGATGAGAGTTTAGAGATGAGGCCAAGGAATAGTGATTGCTCTTTGTGTTTCCCTTTTTTTTTTCTTGATAGTGAAGCTGAAGGACATGGAGACTAATTTGTTGGGATACAGTTTGGGATGTGCTGGGTGGAAGAGGGTCCAATGTCAGAGGTGGACTGTGGTACAGACCAGCTTTACTGCCTTGGTTATCTAATGAAATGCTGATTAGTCATTAAAACAGTACTCCTACACAATGCTTGATGCAAACAACCCCCCCAGAACAAATGGGTTAATTTATCAGTGTTGTTGGGTCAAGCTGGAAAAACAAAACAAACTCTTGAAGATCCCCAAGAAAGATCTGGTTGCAGAACTGTCAGTACTGGGCAATTGAAAGAAATACTTGTGTGGAGCATGAAGCCTGGGGCTGGCTCCATCAGTGCTGACAGAGGAGGTCTGCTGCCCACAACAGCCTCAGTTAGGCTGTAATTTGCTGGCATGGGCACGCTGGTGCAGACGGCAGCACCTCACCCCCACACCGAGGGCTGACACATGGGCCAGTCTGCCCCTCACTGCTCTTTACCCAGTGAAACTCCTCTGCATGGGCCTTTTGATCTGAGTGGGAAGAACGGAATGGACAGAGGAGAGATTCCATGTGCAGACCTTTCCATCTACACTGTGGTGACCCTGGGAACAAGAGCCAAGCAACCACCAGCCCTTCCTTGCTGGCTCTGTGCTGCATGGCTGAAATCTGGCCTTATGTCCTGGTATCTCCTTGGGAATTTCATGTTAGTAGAATTTCTCAAGCAGAGTTTTAGCTGCCCACTTTTCATCTAGTGGTGTGTCTTCTGTGGCATGTTCAGTAGCAGCTCCTCTGAGCCAGAGCAGCTGCTCCCCCAGAGCAGCTCAGTAGCCAAGCACACCTTCCCAAAATGGCAGTTCGGGTTCCTCTCCCAGCCCATGCTCTGGATTTGGGGTTATAGTGAGTAGGGGAATGTTGCCCTGATTTTCCAACACCTGGGCACAGCACTGGAAGAAATTTCTGCCCAGCAGCTGGGACAAGCACCTCAGTCCTGGCAGCTTCCCATCGTGGTGCTGTATATTGGGGAAGAAATGGATGCTGAATTTTACCCTCTGGAAGACTATGAATTCTAAATGGTCATTAGAGGAGCCTCTGCCCCCTCCATATGCAATTACCACAGATGGGACTGGCGTAACACTTAGGCTGTGAGTCATGCTGGAGGTTAAGCAAAGCAGAGAGCTGGTCCTGCTACAGAGAAATAGGCAGTTCTGAGTATGCAGCAGGTACTTACGTGTGCAGGGACTTTGGAGACATTCAGTCATCTCTGGGGCTAAAGTGGCGGGTAGGTGCTTAAGATAATTAGGAATTTAGTCCTAGATTGCTGCTGCTTTACAGTATTAAGACAATCACTGCTAATTTCTGGGATGTTTGGGAATAGGAAACTCAAGTGGGCTCTACAACCTTGAGGAAAGTGAGTGGAAAGGAGTATGTTCATTGCTCTTTCTTCATTACTGCAACAGTATTTCTTTTATCCCCTCCCTTCCATCCCTTCAGCTGTAAAAACATCATTACCAAGGTTGACATACAAAGAAAGAAATAATTACAATAATTAGGATGTGAGTTTATTGCTTGGTGCCATTAATCCTGAGAGATAAAATGATTACAGACTGTCAGAGCCTGGGAAGGAAGGAAGGAAGCTCCATGCCACAGAGCCTTGCCGTGGGGACACAAACCCTCTGGCAGCTTTGGGGCAGTGACCTCCCCAGCAGAGGAGCAGCCAGACCTCCACCTCTCTGGCAGAACTCCCAGGGTGAAGGTAACTGGCACGAAAACAGAGATCACTTCAGCCACTCCTTCCAGGAAAATACATTTCAGCAAATTATTACCCTGCAGGCTAATGACCTGACTTTCTACTCAGCAGGTAATTACTGCTGTTTTCTAGAGAGCCTTCTGCCCCATGGTGATACACCCGAGGTGCCAGGGCGTCCTTCACTTCCCAAACTACATGGAATGTCAGAGGATCACACTGTGACTGTCCCCTTGACACTGCCCCGCTAGTCTGGTCCACGTGCTGACCTCCACAGAGCAATGAATCGTTTCCCTTGGAAAATCCTAACAAGGCTGAGGCGTGCCAAGGGCTGGCAGGGACCTGGCTGTCTATGATGGGTGTGCTTGTACAACCTGAAAACCCTTTACATCTCTTCCCTGCCCATCCACTTGCTCAGCCTGAGCCAATAACAGAGAGGATTCCTCTCTCACAGCTGCCTGTTCAAGGACTTGAAGAGCAAAGCAAATCAGTGAACCATAAAATCATAGCCAGGTTAGAAGGGACCTTGAAATCTGGTCCAACCCTTTGTGGGAAAGGGACACTAAAAGAGGTTATCTAGCACCCAGTCCCATTGTATCTTGAAAAGCTTCAGTGAAGGGGCCTCTACCACATCCCTGGGGAGGCTGTTCCAGCGAATGACTGATCTCACTGTAAAAATTTCTTACATCAAGATGTAGCCTCTCCTAGTGCAACTTGTACATGTCTTCTCCCCTTGTGCACAGAGAGCTTCTGTCCTCCTTGTAGCCACCCTTTAAGTGCTGGAATACTCCATGAAGCTCCCTCAAGCCTTCTCCTCTCCAGGAAAAAAGACCCAACTCCTTCAGTCTTTCCTCATCAGGCAGGATCTTCTAGCCCTTCTGTCATCTTCATGACCCTCCTTATGGGTCCCTCCAGTCTGTCTGTGTCTTTTTTGGACTGTGGAGACCAGAAGTGGACACACTACTTCTTGTACAGCCTGACAAGCACTGTGTAGAGTGGGATGATGAAAGTCTCCTGATGGGCAGTAATTTGGAAGCAGCCCAAAGTACAGGATGTCAGCATCTTCTTCTGTAGTATTTGAGAGATGACTGCCTGGGCACTCCTGCTCTAGGACTTCCCTTTCCCAGTCTTGATGACTGGATGTAGCACCAAGCAGTGTGACTAACAGAAATGTTTTTCAGTGTTTATTATTGTTTTAAAATTTCCCTCTCAGTCCTAAAGATCACATCAGCCTTACCAAGAAAAGTAAAAAATAATTGAGAAAAAAATCCTGTCTTGAAATGTCTGGAGATGTGAAAAAATTGGGAGTGACTGAATTAGTGCGTTGTTTTCACTTCCTGAAATTTCAGATCTTCTGAGGCCTCAAACAGCACTCTTCTCCCTCCTTGCTCCTGGTTATATGTGCACAAGCACACACTTATTTGGAGCAGATCCATACCTCTGTTTATTGGTGGATGAATTTCCCTCCTGCCCTACAATTTTAGGAGGGCTTTACAGAAGGTGGAACCAAGCAATGCTGGTGTGGTTCTTGGGGTTGTCCTGTGCAGGGCCAGGAGCTGGACTTGATGGTCCTTGTGGGTCCTTTCCAACTCAGGATGTTCTGTGATTCTTCATCAACTGGAAGGAGTTGCCATTAGGATCAGGGAAGCCTCCGGGGCAGCAGCCCCTGTGAGATGTGGCTCTGTGCAGTGCTGGGCAGAGCTGCAAGTGCTTCTTAAGCTTTCATTAAAACCAGGGACCTTTCTGAGACACCTGCACAGTGGCTTGCGGGGCCAGATGAAGGGCACAGCTGGAGGGGCTCAGGGTGCCAGCGCCTGTCCCGAGCTGGTGGCTGTGCTGACAAGCTCTGGGGCTGTTAGCGGCTGGGGTGGCAGCCAGGTGGGGATGTCTGAGAAGGCTGAGCTCGAGTGGCTGTGCTGTGCTGCCAGAGGTGTCATCTTTACAATGAGACAGATAAATGAGGGTCCGGATTAGTCATGGTCAATTAGGAGGGTATCACACCCCTTCTTGGAGCGTTATTATTAGTGTGGGTGTTTTGGCCAAGCTCCAGTTATATTCTCCCTTACTCCATGAGCACTTCCCCTTGCTAATGATCCAAAACCATCATGTGGCATCGTCACTTGTTGCTGAAAACCAGCAATGTTTTATTCCAAAGTCCACAGCACATCAGTAACTCTGAACCCCGAGTGCTCTTCTGTATCAGTTATGTTTTAATGCCCACCAAAATCCTTCATGTCATCAACTACAGAAACTACTGGCACTGCAGTTCTCATCTGCTGTCCATGGAGTGCAGTCCCACACACACGTCTGCTTCCAGGGACGGTGGAAGGTTTTCCCTCCCAGACCACAAACACCTCCAGCTGCAAACGTTCCTGGCTGCACAGACCCTGTTCAGCTCGTGTCTGCAGGCTCCGGAAGCGCGCAGCCGTTAAGGAGCCCTGCTCCATAATAGCTTCACCTGGGAATATCCATCCAAACAAGCTGTTCTCTAACCCCTTCCAGTGCCTGGAGTTACCGTGAACTTTGCAACGAGGAAAGGAGCCAGCGGGGGAGGCTGCCGCTGGTGCTGAGCGTTAGCGTGGCAGTTCAGCACAGGAGGCACCAGGCTCTGCTGTGCAAGAACAAGGCCTTACTTGAAAAGAAGAGGAGGGGGGGAAATAATCCACAAACTGACCCTGGTTTTGTGCTGTTCGGCCTGAGTCAAAGTTTTATTAAAGATTTCCATTCGGCAGAAACAGCTAATAAATCTTACTGGTTAGCAGTCAGAGGAGGAGGAAGAAAATGCTTTTCTGGTGTCTGTTGGGAATTGCTGGTACTAAATTAGCTTCTCTGGAATTATTGCTGGCACCACCACGCTGCCGCTGTTGCCCCGTTGAGGCTCTCTGTAGCACAAGCCTGTTTGTACGCTGCCTGCATCCTAAGCAAGCAGAATATGGAATTTTTAATCATTCACAGGAATGCATTTGGTATTCTTTTTGCCTGTGGAGAAATAAACCCTTGAAGGGCACTGTAGGAAGGGGGAACACCTGCCTGCAAAGGGAGGCCTTGCCACGCTGGAGGGGTGGAACACCTTTGCAAGACTTTTGGAGGGAGATGTCTGGCAGAGCAAAGTGTGACCATCCCAGCTCTTCCTATCTGTTGGCTGCTGTTCGCCATCCAAAGATCCTGCAAATGAACAGGCCTGCCAAACTGAGATGGGGTGCATGTGGTAAACAGCTCACACTTGCCTGATATTTGGGAAGAGTCAAGTATTTCCCTCACCCTCATCTGTTGTATGGAAGCTGTTCAAGACTTGTATGTGTACTTTCAGTGAATTTTAAAATGCTTCAGGTCTATTATAGCTCTTTACCCATTCAGCACTGTCCTTCAAAGGGTTAAGTCTAGGTCAGCATAAATTTCTAACTCACTTCCATCAGGCTGGGCTTAATTTGAAAATGATGCTCAATTTGCTTTTCTGTTGATTATGAGCTGGAGACCCAAACCATTTATTTTTCATTTTTCATTAAAAGTAATTTAACTTGATATTAAAACCATTTGAATGGACCTTTAATTTTTCACAAGCAGGGAATGTCACACACGTTTCCTTTCCCTGTGCTCGAGGCCATCATGCTCCCTTATCACTAACATGTAGAAACAAAGCAGATAAAAATAAAAGTGATGCGGTCGAAATTTTTCTCAGCAAATTCAGTATCGAGTGATTCCTGGTGAGAGGAGATCAATAGCATGCAGTTAATTTTTAAGTTGTTTATGTTGCTGCTTTTAAACCATGTTTTTTGTGATCCATGCTAATGAGTGGAATAAGGAATTTATAGATTCATAGGCTAAGGTCAGAAGGGACCTCTGTGCTTAGTTAATCTGAGCCTGTGTACATGCAGGCCATAGACATTTCCCCAGGCAGCATCTCTCTGGGAAACATATCTAATCTTTTCTTAAAAACAGCGAGTGTTGGTGAGTTCACCCCCTCCCTTGCTGGTTCTCTGTTTAATTATCCTTTCTGTTGGGAAAGTGCTTCACTTCAAGGCCAAGATATGCAACTTGACTTTCCCATCCTTGTAACCTGCTACTCCTTTGTCTGTGAGACTGAAAGTTTTTCCATTTGCTCCCAGTGATGAAGTCACCTCTCAGCCTTCCTTAGATAAACCCCTTGAATTTCATGTCAGAGGTTTGATTTGCAACTTGTGGTCATTTTGGCAGCTTCCCTTTGAACTTCTGCTATTCCCACGTGTTGATGCAGCACCAAGACTTGCACTTGTGTCGCCAGCACTGGATGCAGCAGCACTTGCTCTGCTCAGCTGCAGCTGCTTTCCTTTCAGTGGTAGGGCTTGTACTTTATACCTAATATTGCACTGACCTTCCATCCAGCACACTGCGGCGTGAGCTCATGTTGTGCAGCTGTGAGTGACCTTCTTTATGTCCTCCTCTGAGTGCCTGGCTTTCTAAGGGAGCAGGGCTGCTAAGATTGTGCTTCCTCCATGCATTACTTTGTATTTAAAATACCACTGCTAGCTTGAGACTGTCAAACTGAGATATTCAGGTAGCTGCTAAAATAGCTCCTTCTGTAATATATTTTACCCACCAAGTGTTATGCCACCTGCAGCCTTTATCTGCAGAGAATTTGTTACCTGGATTGTTGGTAGATATATTAAATAGCACTGAAGAAGCAGCAGTGCTTGCTACCAGTGGCCTTGCTCAATGATATCTTCTCGTTAACAACTACATTTTGAGATCTGTCAGTGAGGCAGATTTAATCTCTCTACTGTGTGCCTTGTTAATTCCATATAATACCAGACAAACACCTTGGAGAAATCACAGTATATTACAGCATCACAGTTGTCTTTAGCAGCCAGGCATGGTGTATTAAAAACCAAAACAAAGAATCAAGTTTCCTGATACCTTTGGTGGCCTTGGTTTATGGTTGGATTTGATGACCTTAAAGCACTTTTCCAACCTAAATGATTCTATTACAACAGGTTGGTTTAACAGGCCCACTTTCCTGGAAAAATGTATTGATTGCTGTTCATTATTTTATTAGCATCTAGTAATTTGTTGATGAAATCCCAAATTAACCACTCTGGTATTTTGCAGAGGACCAACACGAAGCTAAGTGAGACCACTTAGCTTGATGCTGGTACTTTGCAAAATTAATTGCTGCATTGAAATTCTCCTTTTCACCTTTTCAAAATATGGAGACACTTCTGCAGTGCCCTGATCCATCCTCAACTTGAAAAGTTATTAAAAATCAACATTAGTGGTTCAATCAGCTTCTCAACCAAGTCTCTAAAGACACCTGTGTCTAAGGAAGCTGGGTTGCCAGATCTGAGAGTTTCCAAGTTCACATCTTTCCTTGCTGCCCACGGTGGCTGCTTCTGGTTCCTCACAGCAGAATATGGAACCAAACCTCCTTGCTCCCTTCCAAATACCATCCAATTGGGCTGTATTATATATCATCAGCAATGGTTTTATAACTGATTAAAATTACAAATCTCATTCCCAAAGATTTAAAGTGCTTTTCTTTTTGCTCCTCTTATCCATCAGTATTTCACTGGTTCCCTCAGCCTCCTGTAGCAGCAGCCAGTTTTTAACCTATTTGTTACTCCTAAACTCCCATTTTCCCCATTTCTGTACACATTGATTTATTTAGGTTTTGTCACTGGTTTTATATCCCCTTTAGGCTGAAATATTTTTCCTTGACTGTTTCCTAGAACATTCAGAAATTTTTGAAATGGTGCCTTTTTTTGGCAGGCAATTGGGATGTACTGAATTACTCCTTTTCCAGTGACTATTCCACTATAAATGGAAGTTTCCTGTCCATTATTGCTTTAGAAAAAATGTCATTTAGAAGTTGAAAGTTACTTTTTACAGGTTGGCAGCAAATTCTACTTAAGCAAAGCTAGTTTATTATAGTGCCTAAGCACTAGATAATATTTAGGTCACTGTTTCACTCTCCTTGGTCCACCTCAAGGTCTCCCACTGGATTCCCTTCTGCGGGGTGCAGAGCAAAGCATCCCTTCACGTTAGAAACCCTGGGAAGTTTTCAGGTTGAAACCAGCCATGCAATTTCTCCTGTATTGTTACTTTTTACAAAACCAAGATGTTCAAAGAGCAGCTCATGCCTCTCAACAGGAAGATGTAGGAATGTATCAAATGTCCAAGTCCCTCGTGTTTCATTTTACAGCTTAGGGCTCTAATCCTGAGCTGCATTGTACACGTTATTTCTGGTTTTCAGGAAAAATATCATGATATGCTGCCTGAGCACTGCACTCCTCATCTTCCTTTGCTTCCTGCTAGAGCAGAGGGACTAGGAGGACATGTCTTTAGCACAGGGGCACATGGCAGAGGCCACTGGGATGGAGCTGGCTCGGGATGGAGCTGGCTGCTCTGACCCCTTTGCTCACAGCAATGTCTGCTCCAGCAGCCAAGAGAGGGAGCCCCTTAAATTAATAAAAGGAAGGGAAAAGTGGGTGAAAATGAGGAAAAAACAAAGAAAAAAGAGAAAACCTGAGCATGCTTTCTTAGAAAGGCATTTTTTCATCTGCACCAAAGCGAAAGGTTACATGCAACATGGAGCTGAATGTTTGGGAGATGTGGGTCCTGCTGCCGCCCCATCGCTGCTATTCCTCCAACCCCAGCCAGTGCTTTGTCTGGACATTGCCTGGCACATCCCCACTGTCCTGGTTTTGCTCAGTGCCTCAGGATGCTGCTCACCAGACATGGACCACAAACCTCACCTGGTGCCTGCGGCAGCGCTCACTGACCAGCCGTGGCTTTTCCAGGGAAACCAACAGCTTGGCCAGCCCCCAGCACAGGGAGCTGCTCTGCCAGGGGCTGGCCTGTGCACAGCCCAGAACAAGCCTGTCTTTCTGCAGCAGCCATGTAAAACTATTCAAGAGGTCCTTTAAGTTCTGCCAGTACCTGCAATGGGTGCCAAGTTTTATTTCTGTCAGCCAGTTAGGGAAATTTGTTCAACTTGTGACTGGGATCAGGGAAGTGATCCCGAAAAGCAATCAAAAGCACCTAATAAATAATGACAATTACTATCAGTGTGTGATGCTTACTCAGTATTATTTTTAAGGCTTTTATAGCTAGTTAGCAAAAACATGTTCCACATTGTGGTGGTCTCTCCTGCAGAAGGTATTTATCATCCTCCAGTTACATATGGCAAACTGAGGAAAACAGCATTCCTGTTGTCACTGGAGGAGCCCAACACACATCCCTTCCTGTGACCCATCGTGCCTCAGTGTGAGGAGACACTCGAAACATAGTAGGATCCTGGATGTACACTTTAGGAAATGCTGTGTCCCTAAACATGTACAAGAAGAGAGATGAGGAAAAAGCCCAAATGGTTCACACCTCCATGCCCCTCTCCCCTTCACTTTCAATAGCTTACTTATCAGCAGAAAACGTTAAGGCATCGGTAATTCCATTTTAATGGTTTTTCTCACCTGCAGAACTGCCTGGAGTGGTTCATGTTGGGACCTGCTTTAATATTGCCTTTCTCTGGGTCATAGATGGTGGTTGCTCGTGCATAAGCTCCTCCAAGAATAAAGATGAACCCATTGAGAGTGACTGCAGGAGCATATTTGTTATCTGTCAATGGAAAGCAACACTGAGATCAGTTTTAGGCTCAGGTTTGGAGACCGTTTTTTTATTTATACATTCCCCTTATTTACAGATAAGTCACGTTTCTCTAAACCTCCAAGGCTAGGGAAAGAAAAATGAGGAAACCTTTCCTAGTTTTGTTCTCCTCTCTCCAAGTTCTCAAAGGCACTTTTAAAGTTCATCACTTCTTCATCCCCCAGTATGTGCCTCCCTCTAAACTGGTAAAGCCCAATTATAATCTCCCAAAGCCTAATGGAGTCACCGTGAAAGCTCTTCTGTTACACATGAAATTAAAATGTCAAATTGTCTCAGAGTTTTGGATTGCTGCAAATTTTAACTCAGATGCTTCCCATGCCTGTGCAGCAGCTAAGTACAGAAGAAACCCATAACACAGAGAACCCTTTAATAATATTCAGTAGTTGATTTTCTTCTATATTCTGTTTTTCCTTATGGGAACATCACCCACATAATCCAGAAGATTTTCTGAGGCCAGATTTCTTTTTGCCTTTATCTGTCTCATAAATTCACCTGCATTTCCATTTTTCAGAGGAGTGTGAATCTCCAACCAGGTCTGTATTTTAGCAACAAATTGTGTGAGGCTGGAGTTTGAAATTAAGCAAGACCCTTATCCTGAGTCAAGTTCAATCAGATTTTTTGAGGGTGCTTTCAAATTCTTGTGTTAGCTGTGGCATTATCAGAATATTGGTAAAACTAATAACCAATTATTGAATAATTCTAATGTAATTAGTTGGCTTGTCCCTTACTCTGCTAGCATGCCATATGCACATTGTTAAATATGAGCCAGTTGGGCTGAAATTTCTCATGGTGGTGTCTGTCTTGATGTGACGCAGTTTTTTAATCAACATTTCTGTGAAACCAATCAGCAGTGCCTGGGAACAAAAGACAGGAAAACACATTGCTTTGGGTTAAAATAAGCCTCACAACCAGTTCATTAAGAAGAGACTAAGCCCTTCAGCTCAGCCCTCTGGGGTGTGAAGCAGACATTTCCTGGGAGGCCATTCTGGTGTCAGGGGACACAAAATTTTTCCATAGGTAGCTCTAAGTTTAAGCCTCTTCAGACTTAGAAAAAATTGGTCCTCTTGCATCTCCAGCAGAGAATTGCCCTGGACACAAGTCCTGCTGGCTTTAGCCCCTGCAAGCTCCTTCCTGAGTGCAGAGAGCTGGGGGCAGCTGGAAAGGAGGTGTGATTTCATCTCTACTATGGTCTTACATCTCTCATATGGGTCTCTACAAAACATTGAAGGGGTTTATATGTTCCTTCCAGATCTGTAATACCATGACTGTGTCCTTTTATGAACATAGAAAAAGATGGGCTTAAACCTCTTGCATGATGTGTTGTAACCCTGAGGATCTTGTAAAACTACCTTATGCCATTAAATATTTAACAGAGACTTAATTTGACAGGAGTTAACTAAAAGCTGATGAACATCTCCAGAAGAGAGATAATATTCTTTTGAGGTTTGAACTGGTGAAACCAGAATGAAAAGACTGGTTTTGTGGTATGTGCTTCTGTCCCAGCGAGGCAATGGGGTGGTCTGGCTCAGTCCAGCTCAGCCCACGTTGGTGGGTGCCCAGGGGCAGGTACAGGGGTGCACCCAGCAGGCAAACAGGCAAAACATGGCATGGGTTAAAGCTGAGCTTCTATTACGCTGAGTATCTACAGGCATATGTCAGAAAACCATGGCTGTATTAGGAAAATGTCACTGATCCTGGGGAACAGATGGGGAGAAACTAATTCATCCAGAAAATAGAACAAGGAGTATTCAGTTTCTTCACGGTGCCACTAAGCCACTGTAATTCATCAGAAAGACTTATCTGTCCTAACAACCCAGCTTGCATCCCTTTCCAAATCAGACTTGCACATGTGACATTTTTTCCACTTAAGAAACTCATCAGAAATTATCCATATTTAATTATCACATCTTCTTGATTTTTTTCTCTCTGACTAGCAGCATTTTGCAGGAGAACAAAACTACTAGATTAAGAAAAAAAAAAAGAACTCAGTTCTCAAATCTCACAGGGAAATTATCTGAGACTCCCTTAAGGCAGAAACAGCAACTTCTCAGGGGATTGAATCACTGAATTCATATTACTTTTTTTTAAAGAATGAGAGGGAAACCCCTTGGTTATTTTTATAGTGACATATTTTTTCTTTTCAAATAGGCAGACAGTCTGATACCCTTTTTCTTCCTTTTTTGAAGAGGCAATCGTGTTTGATTCTCATCAATTTTTCAATACATCTTCTATCTGTTGCCTTTTTACTGCTTTTGTCTTTAGCTACAATTTCATAAATTGGTATCAAGTACGTCTGAGATAGAGAAACAGAGAAATCTTAAGACTCTTTCTTTCAGGAAGGGAGAAGTTCACAACAAACAGTCTCCTGATCCTGGCGAAGATATGGCAGAAAGACACAAGGGACACCTCTCCAGAGACAGGGAGAGAGGAAACAGTAGGTTCTATTTTTGTTTTGTCACCATGGAGACAGAAATTGTTCACAAATACAGGGATTTTAGAAACCACAAGTCACCATTCCTAACATTTAGGTGTGGATGACCACCTTCAATATTCATCCTTACTTCATCCCAGGTGCTACCCACACTCTTCCCATGTTGTTGTGTTTTCCGGCTCTTGGTACCCTCATGTGAATTCTCAGAAGGCTCCAATTTCTGTTCCTGGTTTAAGTCCTTAACATGGTCACAGTGCAAGGCAGGTGGCTGGAGAGGCTAATTTTGCAAAAGCATGTTCCAGTTGTGCTTTTTGGTCAACGCTTCTGGGCATGAACATGAGCTTCTACAGGTCAGAGGCTTCCGTGGGATACAGTGGGAGCCCTGGTTATTTCAAAGACTGCTGGAGGGAAGGAAAAGAGGGGAGAGGCAGCATGGAAAGAGAGAAGCAGCCTCCCTTCCTCTCCAAAGTTCAAGTGTTGAGGCTGTCAGATATACTAATCAATTTCAGGCTGGAAAATCTGAAATAGGATTTGTCCAGGAGAGCAAACACACTCGAGATTAAAAGGCAGAATAAATGTAAATGAAATAACAGGTAAAAGGTAATCTTCTTTTCAAGTGAATAACATCATAACATCTCTCTCCTTTGCTGTTGCTACAGGAAAATATGCTCGTCTTTCTACTCTGTGAGAGGTCATTGAGCAAGGAGCGTGCACTCCATGACAACCCTTGAGCCAGAGATTACTTCTCATGGGGTTGATAATTTAACCTGCCACTGTGCAGGAAGGACAGTGTGCTGTGCTGTCTGGTGTGTGTTCCATGGCTCTTGAATCTCTCTGTGGTCCAGGAGCCCAGTTCTGCTTTCCCTTCCATGGTTGCTTAAAGATCTTACGTTGCCTTCCAGTAAAATGCTCGGTCAGAGACCAAAGTGGTATTACAATGAATGGCAGCAGCAATTCATATGGAAAAAGGTTATTTTAACCAAGGCAGTTAAACATTTTTATTGGGAGGAAGAAATGCAGGCATGCCACCAGTACAGGTGCAGCTCCAACCAAACTGCCTCCCAGCAGGCGTGGGTGGCCAGTGGGGGTTCATGCACTTGAAGCAGATTAGGGAAAGGAGACTAGTTAATACACACTAAGCCTGCTTTTAATAGTAAGTGCCTCTTCCCCTCCTTGAATACTCTGCAGCCAAGCTCAAGAGTGGCACAGTCATGGATAGGATAACATCCCACAGCAGCTGAGACTGTGCTCTGATCCTCAGCATAGCTCGTGGGGCCAAGCACAGGCACTGCCCTGAACAGAGGGGTCTCAGGTATCAGCCCTTCTGGCTCAGGGCTCTCCTGGGAGCTGCTCTCTCCAAACTAAACAGCCACAGCCCTGGCCCTATGGCCCCACTGACCCTTGAGCAAACCCTCCTTGGAAGTCTCAAAGTTGAGTGTCCTCAATCTCAAACAGCACATTTGTGTGTGTGTGGCAGGGATGGCCCGTGTCAAAACTGGAGGCTCCACCTGCCACTCCAGGGCACTTTTAGCATCAAGTTTTTGGCTACAGTGTTGATGAACTGAAGAGAGTTGGAGGAAGCATAGCCATGGAAATGAACCAGATGTAGAAGTGAAAAGAAGGACATCTGATAATGGGCAAACACAAAAATACTGATTTTGGTGGGTAGAGGGCAGAGAATGTGTAGGGGAACATACAGAGGAGTACAAAAACTAATTCTGAAAGGAGGATACACAGAGGAGAAATGGGTGAGACAAAGGAAAATAAAATTCAAGGTTACTACATTAAGAACTAGTCATGGGAAGAAAAATACACTGAAGGATGAGATGAAACACTTGCAGGTGAGAGCCAGCCAAACCCTCCAGCAAGTACCAAACTACTGGTCTTGGGAGAGGGCCAAGACATATATCTGATTTTTCTTGTAAAGTCAAAAAATACATTTATGGTAATTATTATGCATTTTAACCAAAATGAACCATGGGACAGTGCAGTAGAAATTGCACAGATGTTGGTAACACTTCAGATACGTGTTGCATTGTTAGTTCTGTGACTGTCCTGCTTCAGTCAGACACATCACTGCAGGAGCAAACAGTATGGTGAGGAATTAGATACTTGCATTAGAAACCAGAAATACTCAGAGAACTCAGAGCTCTGTTCTCTAGTTCTCGAAAATTCAGTAGTGGTTATGATTAAACATTGGTTTTCTTAGAATCCAGAAACTTTAATAAAAACTTGTAATTCCACACTGATTGTTCTGGGTATCAAAAAAGGTGTATTTTAGTGCCCTGGCATGAAGGCACAAAGTGAAGTAAAAGGCAGTGACAAGGTAATTAGGTTTACTTACAATCCCTGACTTCAGCATGTCTGTGGCCATCTTGTTAAATAAGACAAACCTCAGGAAGCTTGGCATGAAATACACTTTTAGCACAACTATATAGGACAGCTTGGCCAGAAATGGAAAGGCAGATGCTGCGAGGATGTACACTGGGTTCATTTACTCTTATAGGACTTTGGTTTTTACAGCTGAAAACACAAGGTGATGTGCAAGGTGGTTTACCAAAAATATGCAATTTGAAAGCCCTGTGAGGCTCCCTTATCCCAGCAACATCAAGCTGTGGGCTGCACTGCTGCAAGGACATCTGTCAGCTCCAAAGGTGGGGAGAACAGAGGCAGGGCAAAAGATGGGGCACTGGAAGACCTTCTCCTCTCCAAATACAGATGTGTGTAATCAACACCTGCCCAGAGGCCACCACAGCATCCATGTGCAGTGTGTTCGTGAGCCTACTGTCATACCCACTGCACGCAGGCACATCCAAACACCTCCTGACAGGGGGAGGATAAGGAATAAATGAAAACTGGGAGTGCATTCACTGCATATTCCTAGAAGAAATCCAGGCAGAAGAGAACAAGGGTTGAACTGCTTGGACTTGCTACCAGCCCTCAGTCAGTACATCCCCTGCACAGGTAGGATGTCAGTATCCAGCCTGCTTCACCTCCTTTCAGATTAGACAAAACATAAGCCTCCCTCTTGCCATGATTGATGCCAGTGCTGCCTTGGGTTAGTCTGGAACATGATGGTTTAAAAGAGATGGACCTGTTGGGTTCAAACGTGTGCTATGCTGTGTTGAACTCACTATCATAAAATACCACAGTGAACTGAGACAGGTACTGCTGGTCTAAAAATCTCCAGAGCCCTTGGCTGTTTTCAATACCCACAGCCACTGTTGCACATGCTTGAGCATGCTTGAGGTGTTTTTAAACAAAAATTGTTGTCCTATTTGAGGTCAAACAGGTTTCACTGATCTCTGGGGTGACCTTATAACAACTCACCACCAGACATAGTTCACTTAGCTCAGAGGGACAACTTAAGAATTCACAAATCAACACAAAGAAAGGCTCTGAGGCTGTCGGAGGCACCCTGGCAGTGATCACAGCAGGATTCATCCCAGCTCCATTTTGCAAAAAACACCGCAAGGCTCCTTCTACTCCCTCTTTGTTTTAAACTGTACTGTACTTTGTGTTGCATTCAGTTCTCGGGGGATACTTCACAAATAGAGGTGACACTATGGCTTTTGTAGAGCTGGAGAAATGAAAATGTATTTGCAACATTCCACTGCCTTTCTGTGAACATCAGGCATCACATCAGTTCACTTTTCCAGACATTCTCCATGGGGGTGCCATTTTTCAGACTGTTATTTTACTTTATTTGCAAGTAAATTGATGTTATACATTACCCAACAAAGAACTCCACATTTTATCATATATTTTATGCCTTCAGTTTAACTAATGAACTTTGCTTACACCAAGAAAACATAAGTGCCATTTTTTAACGTCATTGGTGTCTTTCATGTATTTTTGTTAGGAAATAGCAGTTCACATCCATTAGAACCATGGGTGACAAACCCAGCTCTGGATGGTTTAGATGATTTTTTCCAGGCACGCATGATGTTGATGCTTTCTAGACAGTATAATGAGCCCAGGGAATGATTTCTTAGCTCCTGTGGCACTTGTACTATTATGGCAAGGAAAAGGAATACATCTTTGCATAATGCATTCATTTTTGCAATGTGCTGTGAGTCCAGGAAAACCTCATACTGTCAGTCAGTGGACTAAATGAACAGCAGAGCTGTAGCCATGGGATGGGGAAAGCCAGGCAAGAGGGTTGTTTGTGCTGCTGTATTACATAAACATGACTTCTGCCAGTGAACACCCTCCTGCTGGGCACTTCATGCTGCATCATATGCATGTCATGTTATGTTAGGCTGCACACCAACAGCAGGGAGGGAGCTGGGAAGCAGCCTGACTGCGCAGAGCAGGCTACAGCCATGGTGTACCAGCTTCTCATGACCTGATCTACCAGGGAACCCCAAGAAAGGAGTCGTAATCATTGCAACAAGCTACAATAAAAAGGGCAGTTCGTTCTAATTTTCTGAATATGCTTAGGCCTTACTCAAACACCTTATAACTGTGCTTCTATAATTTGCTGCTCGTATTGGTCTGTGGCTCAATAATTAGAACATGATTTTTAAAAAATGAAGTACTTCATGTCAGAGTTTCAAAGTGACTAAGAGGTTTAAAATGGTGAAACACTGGAACAGATTGCCCAGACAGGCAGTAGATGCCCCATTCCTAGAAACATTTAAGATCAGATTGGATGGGGCTCTGAGAAAGCTGATGTACTGGAAGATGTCCCTGCTTATTGAGAGGGGCTCATATTAGATGGCCATTAAAGGTGTCCAACCATTGTATTATTCTGTGTCTAGGATGTGAAAGCCAACCACTCCAAAAGCAGCTTCTCTGCAGTGACTGTATAAGCACTATTCTCTGGCCACTCAGGTGCAGCCAGACTGGAGGCTGCCCCCAGCCTAGCACTGACCAGGCAGCCCAGGACAGCTTTACCTGCAGTAACATCCTTGCCAGGCTGAACACTAAACCTCATTTCCAAAAGCAGCCTAAACACTCAAGGTGCAAATCACCACACAAAGCAAGTAAGTTGCAAACTTCTGGGTGCTGTCCTGATTTTGGAAGTTGACATCTCTGACCTTGGTTGGTGCACTGAAAAATTTGATTTCTCATCTTGCTCTTTGTTCAGTAAAATGCCTGCTGAGCTTAAGGGCATCATAACTAATAAACGCAGTTATAATAAACTACATCTTGAAGATTTCAGCCTCTGAAGGGTGTATGCCTGTGGACATCACTGATAAATCCCAGTTCAGAATGACCACCACTTCCTATAGACCAGGTGGCATTTTAAAAAAATCCGTGATTGATAATCCATTACTTGAGCAGTGTAAGTTTCACTGCACTTGGAGATTTTTTGGATCTAAAATTACTAACTGTTCATACCTAGTAACTGATTTCCTTTTTCCTTCGCTTTGAACTCATCACTTGTAGCTGGAAAACAGCTGTATTAATGAGTGACAATTGCCTTCAGGTAGTATCATATCCATCCATGCATTCCTGCCAATATGTGATAAACACATGTCCTCTCACCCCCAACTCATTGGCTTTCTGCAAAGGCACTGGAACACCTGTGCAGGGCAGATTCCTGTTGGAACAGAGGTTTTGCTCTGACACCACACATCCCTTACCAATCATTGGAGACTCTATGAAACTCCACGAGTTAGTCTGAGGGATGTAGGACTGCAGGACCCCTGCAGCTCGTCCGGCCTCGTTCACCCCACCGAAGACGTAGATCTTGCCCCCGCAGACGGTGGCGGCGGCCGAGTGGACGGCCTTGGGCAGAGGAGCGATGGTCTCCCACTGGTTGGTTATCGTGTCATACCTGGGAAGGACAGCAACCACAGTGAGCTGAGCTGGCTGGGCAGGACAGACAGGCACAGAAAGCAGGCTGGCACACAGAAAGGCAGCTTGACCAGCAGAAGAAAAGCAGAGGTGGAAATGTATTTTTTAACACCCTACAAATTCAGCCACTTGGTAAACAGTTTAATTAATGCTTTTTCTAAGCTTTTCAAACATTGATAGAAACTCAGAGAAAGCTGGTTCTGTTTTCTGTATATGCCTCTCAAGTCTCATTATAGTCTAAGATACAGAAACTCATCTTTGCAGAGATGTCTTTCAGTGATTAATTTCTTTTAATGAGTATACAACAAGACTATTCTTGCAAATCAGTGCAGCGATATCCAATAACAACTATGGGCAGGCAACTGTTAATATACTTCAGTTGTTCAGCTTGTGGAACACATCTCACCTACAATATAATGCAACATGATGGCTCCTTTTACTCTAGTTAACTGACCAGCAATGCACATTTTGTGCCAGAATAAGTTGCTTCCATTTAATTTCCGTTGTGCAAACCAAGCTACTGTGCTTCATTGCAGGAGCCTGCAAAAGTTAATGCTGAAATAAGATTTCACCATTGCATTCATATTTGACATGAAGCAAACAGAAGAGAGCATGCATGAAAGTGCTAAATTAGTTTTAAGGTCATCAGTATGTGATTTAATTAAGCCATTGACCATAAGGGATGTGCAGTTACCAATCCATGTATGAAGATTCTTTTTAGACAATATCACAAGTACTGGCGTCCTTTTTTTTTTTTTTTAAGATACTGTGGCAGGGATCCAAATAGCTGCTCTAAAATGAGGCTTGGAGACAGTACAGAATAATGTGATTTTTAGGTTTTTATATTTTCACACATGCAGTTAAATGGGAGTTTCCTGCCTAGTGATTTTTCAGAATTGTTGACTGCCAGAACAGAAGCCTTCATCATCCATTTAGGGCTTTTGCTTTTCATAGCAGTGATATGCAATATGCAAGCCTGAAATGAATCCATGGCCATGAACCCATCGGCAAAAAATGATTTACTGACAGGGGAATTCTCCCTCTGTAAAATGTCCCTCAAATTCTCACTGCCAAAACTTGGGGAAAATAAAAGGGAGAAACAATATAAATGGTAGAAACAGCAGAAAATAATGTGCTTAATGAATATGCACTAATGAGTTTTCAAGTAATATAACTGAAAGTAATTAACACACTCATAAAACTGAAGCAGAAGCAAGAGGGAGGCAAACTTTAACTAAAAAAAAATTAGGAAAGTCCCTTATAATGAGCATGGAGAACTGCCTTGTACGATGCTTTAAATTAGTTACAGAGAAATTAAATTCATCTACAAGAAGTGATCAAAGGGGAGAAATATAACAAGATTAAACAACATGGTGCTGAGAGCATTGAAGGCAACACACCTTTACTGGGCTTATTCTTGTACCAAACCTGAGCCTGCAGGTGCACTTTGACAGCACATGCAGCTCCTCCAGGTAAGGCACCATATGCTGCATCTCCTGCCCTTGCCCACAGCACTCAGAGCAGCACTCACATCCACCTCAGCACATATGCAAAAATCTCACATAATAGAAACAGTTTCATACACCACTTTTGGGATACACTTTGGTAACTCATCCACTGCAGTAATTGGTAATTTAATTCTTGATGTCTTATTAAAAGCTGGTTAAGAAATTGGTTATAATCAGTTGAAAAATGGGAAAAACAACAGAGTTGAGAACTGACCTAATGTTCCTTCTCTTGTATTCTGTCACCTGATACGTTTTGTCTCACATCAGCCACTGTGGCTTGGAACATTTGTGGCCCATTGGAGTGGTCTGAGACAGGGTGGTGAGCAACCAAGTGCCTCCCCTGTCGCTGGCAGAAGTACCTGGCAGATATCAGCTTCCAAGACAAGTACATTCCTGCCAACAACTATCTGTTTGTCTTAATATGTTTTAGGGAGAAGGGGTTATACTCTTCACCTATGCTGGGAGCTGGGTGTGGCTGAGGATCACATCCATAGGCATACTGAAAAAAGGTTCAAATTTCAAAACCAATCATCTTTTTTTCTGGATGAATTTCCTTTTGGGACCTCAGGTACTGCAGGCCCCATTTTTCACACACTTTCACTGCTCTCTGTTTAGGCTCTATGATTGCAGAACTGATCTGACTCCTACTGTCCTTCATCTGCCACTGGGAAACCAAAAATGACCAGTTTTCACTTCATCTCCTGCAAGACAGAGGCTGCAAATCTGCTGGATGTAGGTGCATGTGGGGCAGCTTAAAAAAACATTCCTGTCTTGAGGGTCCTTTGCTTTAAAAAAATCAGTGAACCATAAAGTAGGTGGAAGCAAGTCCTTGTCCACCTAACACAGGAAACTAATGTGAGTTTTATGTGGGCTGCTCAGTAAAGCAACTCTCTTAAGTGTGTGCCTACGTTACCCCTGAGGCTGAAGAAGAGAAATTGATGCTTTCAAGGCTTCCTGATAGCTGTCCATCAAGTCCCTCCATCCCCTGGGAATTCATTCCTCCACTTCATTCCCTCCTTGCAAAACTGTAGACCTGATTTTCAGTCTGTTTTGCTTCAGCTCCCACCCACCAGAAAGTAAGTTGTTTTTTCTTTCCCCTGTTGGATTATAAAGCAGTCTGCTACCAAATCTTTCTCTTTCACATATGGACGTGCAGAAAATAATAAAGTCAACTCTTCACCTTCTATGGGATAAACTAAGTAGTCTAAGCTCCTTAAGTCTCTGCAAGGCAGGTTTCCATCATTTTGGTCTATCTCAAGTCAGCTCTTAATGTGTTCACACAAGGATTTGCACCAGATTAACTAAATTGGTTTAAAAATGAATGAAGGTGAACCTTTGTAACCTTCCAGGACAGAAAATACTGACACCTGCTTTACCTCTCTGCCCTAGGGCTTTTCCATCTGTTGTGTCATCTTTGGCACTGCCATCACACCACAGCCACTGGTGCTCCTGGGGCTCCTCAGCTGCCTGTCACACAGTCCTACTCAGGGGCCAGCAGGGAGGGAACTGATTTAAAGAATAATCACTTTGATCTCTTTCCATTAGTCAAGCTTTGCATTTGAATCCCCTGTTTGAAGCCGTAGATGGAGACATAATGTGAACTGGCTTCATTCCAAGCAAAGGTTTTTCTTCCCTCTCCTCCACTGCTCCCTCCAGTCCCGGTGTGTCCATGCTTGTCCTTGGCTGTGGGCCCACCAAGCCCATCCAATTTACTGAACTTGAAACTTCAAGGACATCTCCTTTCACATAACTAGCTCCTGGTTTGCTGTGCTTGCACACTATGGACTCACACGTGGTTTCACACACATGTCCTTGCTCACCTTCCTGTGCCCCCAGCACAGTCCCTGCAACCGAACAAGTCCATGGCCCTGGTTTGCTCTGGACTCCAGGCTTTCCATGCATGCAGGATGTGTGTGTCCCCACCTGTCACTTCACCTGCACCGAGCACAGCAATCTCACCTGACCCTTGTGCAGTCAGCACCTTCTCATGTATGTATTATTTATATACATATGTGTACATACATATATAATGTTTATGTATGTATATGTATGGCTTATATACCCATGATATGGAACAAGATCCTGAATTCAGCAGAAAATACAGCTCAGGCTTGAAGAGAGCACACACAGAAATAACCTTGTTGGTTTCCACAACTCTCTACTTTTAGGATTTCATCGGTGGGCTTGATCTTCCCTTTCCTTCATTCATTTCTTTCAATGACTCCTTCCTTGCTCTTTCCCCACCACCTCAGTAGTAACAGCAGAAACTCCTTCATTTCAAGCTGTGCCATTCGCTTCACTGCCTTCTTGACTTTTGAGCTCTTCAGTACCTGAAAACAATCTTTTTTTTTCTCCTTAACCTCTTAATTTCTCTACTTCTGGGTTAAAATCCATATGACTATCTTCATTTATTCACATTACAAAATCCTTACATCATGGTCAGTCACTTACAGACTGACTATTTCCGTCAGTTCATAAGAAACTCTTCAGTTTCTTAATTACTTAATTATGTTTGCAGGAAAGCTGCTATTCAAACTAAATCTGCACAGTGTCATATTGAACAGCTCTTCAGATGATTCACATGTGTAAAATCACAGTAATGGATTACTACTTTTTGCCTTTTTTTCTTTTCTCCTGACTATTCCGAGGGACTTATGAAATTATCCCTGGACAAGGCAATATATTTAGTTTTCTTAAAGCATCATAGAATCATAGGATTGTTTGGTTTGAAAAAGACCTTTAAAATCATTGAGCCCAACCACTAACCCAGCACTACCAAGCCCACCACTAAACCATGCCCCTCAGTGGCACATCTACTCACCTTTTAAATACCTCCAGGGATGGTGACTCCACCACTTCCCTGGGCATCTTGTTCCAATGATTAACAGCACTTTTGGTGAACAAATTTTTCTGATTGTCCTAGTATGTTTTTGGGAAGGAAGTGTTATATCCTTCAAATATGCTGAGGCTGGGTGTGGTTGAGGACCACATCTACAGGAATACTGGAGAAAGGTTCAAATTACTAAAATAATTTTCCTTTTTCTGGATTAATTTCATTATTGGGACCTCAGGTTCCACAGATCCCATTTTTCATCCCCTTTCACTCTATAACGACAGAACTGATCTTTCTTTCTCCTACCCTCCTTTGCCTGAACTGGGAAACCCATGTCCTTTTCCACCTGGCAGCTTACCAGTCACTCATCCCCAAGCCTGTAGTGCTGCAGGGTGTTGTTGTGACCCAACTGCAGGACCTGGCACGTTGCCTTGTTGAACCTCACATAACTGGCCTCAGCCCATTGATCCAGCCTGTCCAGATCCCTCTGCAGAGCCTTCCCAAGCAGATGAACACTCCTGTCCAACTTGGAGTCATCTGCAGACTTACTGAGGGTGCACTCAACCCCCTTTCCAGATCATTGATAAAGATGCTAAACAGGACTGGCCCCAGCACTGAGCCTTGGGGAAAACCACTAGTGAGCAGCTGCCAGCTGGATGTGTCTCTGTTCACCACTGCTCTGCGGGCCTGGCCATCCAGACAGTTCTTTAGACACTGAACAGTGCACCCTTCCAAGCCACAAGCACCAGTTTCTCCAGGAGTACGCCATGGGAAATGCTGTCAAAGGCTTCACTAAGGTCCAGGTAAACAACATCCACAGCCTTTCCCTAATCCACTATGTGGGTCACCTTGTCACAGGAGAACAGGTTGGTCAAGTAGGACCTGTCTGTCCTAAACCTGTGCTGTCTGGGCCTGATCCCAGTCACCTGGGCCTTTCCTCTGATTCTTACCTATGAACACTCAACCCTATCGTCACCATTAAGCTCCAGATAATCAAGACACTCCATAACACACAGGGCTAACTCCCTAACTACCTCTCCTTCCTTGTCTATCCCTTCTGGAGGGTTTAGAACCATCCACTGCAGCCTTCCAGTTGTGCAAGTCATCCCACCATGTCTCCATGATGGCAGCAGTTTTCCTGCTGCAGCACAGTTTCCAGCTCCCCCTGTCTCCTGTCCATGCTGTGCGCATGGATGCACTTTCAATGCATTTCAGCAGGGTTATTGATCCCGCCACCTTTTTGGGGGGAGAAGCCCTAATTCCCACATTAACGTGTCTCAGTAAAACAGTAGGTTCTGAAGCCATTTCCAAAGTGTATAAAGCTTATTCTTTACACTGAATTTTTTACACTGTCTTCGACATATGCACTGCCAACAAAAGTAATCTCCCAATTTTAGACAACCCTATTGTAAAAGTGCTGTCAGGTCAAGGGGATTCATCTTCTGTCCTTCAAACACATAATAACCACAAAGCACCCACATTTCTACACTTTTAGTCACATACATTGTCTTGTCAGCATACGCAGCCCTCTCGGCTCTCAGATTGCATATATTACAGGGCCCATCCATTATTGAAGGACCTGGTTCGTGGATCCACTTCATTTCACCAGCTCCCAACTCAACTCATATCTCAGAAGAAGACAGAAAGTGTAATACCCTCTCTCCTAACACCTAATGACTTGCTCCCTGTCACACAGAACCTTGCCAGAGGGGCTTGATGGAGAACTGCAGCCGTGCTGTTATTTCCCTAAACACTCATTCTAAAAACATAACTTTCCCTGAACATATACCCATGTACAGCCACAAAAATGGACTTATAACTCAGCCCCTCTGGCACATGCATATTGTTTTAAGATGAGTAACAAATGACTCCTATTCATCTGTTTGTGACTGATAATCTTGTAATATTATCCATCGAGACAGAATTTTTGCTGCCTCCTTACAGACAAATGGCAGATAAAGGGTAAAGAACCCCAGCCCTGTTGAATTTGATGGAAAAACATCCACTGTTTTAAGTGGCAGCAGAATTTCTGGGTAGGGCTGCACCCTTCAGCATCAATGACACAACCAAAAGCACGGAGAGAGGAGCACAGGAGCTGATGCCATAAATCATTAGGAGTCCAGTGGTCCCTGGTTGCTTTAATGCTTTGTAATGGCACAGCAGATGTATTAGGTGCAGTCAGGAGGCACCATGCTAAGGTGTTCTGACATTGTTTTTAAAAACCAAAATGCTGTAATAACATCTTTGTAAGATTTTAACCCTTTAGGGTCAAATATTACAGGAATTCCAGGTGGAGAACAAGAAGGAAAATGGGAGAAAATGTTATTTTCTCTGTCATCAAAGACCCACTATGGTGAGACACCCTGTAGACTTCATGCTCTGGGGCTGCTAACTTGTGAGGCCAGGGTAGGTCACTTTGGACCAGAGTCATGCCCTTCACCATGCCAGCAAATACACGTCAAAACCTGGCCAAAGCTGGGCATGGTCACGCTTGGGCTCACTGAGCAAGCAGAAAGCTCAATGTGGTTGGGAAAGATAAGCTGCATGTGCATCAGGGGAGGTGGCAGGTGGTCCAGCAAGGGAGGGTGTTCAGTGCTTTGCCCTTCACACTGGTGGCACAGCCCAGGACTGCACTGTGTGTCAGGACTGGATAAGTCCCTGTACCTCCATCTGGGTGGATAATGTGGCTATAATCTCAGATGCCTCCTATGAGGTGAAAAACTAACCAAAACCCAAGAGTGTGTGACTCTGCAATTTCATACTGAGGGGAACAATAATAACTTTAGAGGTAAATGTAATTTTTGGCATCACCTGACACGGAGCATAAGATCATGTCACCTTTAACACAGTGCTTTTACAAGTCCTGCTGGAATGACAGAGAGGTTTCCCCTCTACTGAGAGATGGTATTGCAGTGTCCCATCCAAACCAACACAATATTTGAAGAGGAATATGCAATCCAGACAGAAATATGGCAGGAGAAGGTTGGTTTCTTGCAGCTCTTGAGAATGGGTGGTGGGAGAAAGGCAGTCAAGAAGCAGACATTCACTGCACATAATACAGCAGACAACTCACCAACTGAAGTGATTTTAGTTTGTATTTTAGTGTGTTTATTGCAAAGTTGCAACCCAAATTCAGAAAGTCTCACTGCTTGCAAAAATGGGTAAAGTGATTTAAATTCCTGAAATTCCTTGTCCAAATGGGAAATAATTTTGTGTGAAAAGGCCAGACTTTGCTCAGCACAGCTGGGAGGCTCAGCTTTTCCTCACCTGCATTTCTAACAGTAGACCCTGAAACATCCTTTCCAAAACACACATGTCCAGCCATGCCATGCTTCACTTCTGTCACCTCCTGCTGTCATTTTAATACAAAGAACAAAAAAGGAAACATCCCCAAACCTCTCTCATTTCCCAGCATAGCCCAAAGGAGGCCATGTTGCACTTTTTCCATGGCTCTGTCTCACAAGTCACTCTATAGACAATAGCAGATTAATTATAACCACGGGTTTAGCAAATCCCCATGACAAGACATCCTTATTGTGGCTGAGACAGCATGTGCTGAAATGATAGGGAGGAAATCTGCTCCTTTCCCACATACAGGTCTCTTGGTGGACTTGTTACAATGGAAAAGCAGCACAGCTGCTCTCACTGAGCCAAGCAGGGGACTGAGGGCCCAAGCGTGACTTTGCAGGCTGCAATGTTGTCTGTGGCAAGGGCTTGGGTGACTGAGATGAGAAGGAAGGAGGTGGGGGGACTTTGCTTGATTTGGGATTCCTTCAACTGACCAACATTTTGGATGCTTTGTTAAAGAGAGACCATGAGAATCAGAGCAGAGACAGAAAACAGGCCCTAGGAAAAACTGAAAAGAGATAATTTAATCCATGACATCTCTGAAGACACCTGTCGTCAATAGCACTATTTCGATGTTGACCTTTACCGAGAGGTGGGGTAAAACACTGTATCTTTCCTGGCTCTCTCCTTCCCATGTTTACAAAAACATTTCTGCTACTTAAAATTTACTGACTTAAAGTGCAGGACAAACACCATCAGGTATCAGAAACAAATCTGCAGAACAGGGTGAGATTTGTTTCAAAGCAAGTCTTGTGGGTATTGCCCACCTCAAGCTCAGGGTTACGGAGAGAAGCAACGCTCACATTTTGCATTCACTGCTATGATTCATCCTCCATTCTTTGCTGTCTGCATTTCCCTGATTTGCTGAGAGCATCATCACCAACATCAGTTCTTCAGCCCATACCTGGCTGGGAGGGAAGGCCACCTGCAGACCTCCTCCCACAGCATATGTGCTTTCCAGAGGCTATTTTATCACAGCCTCATCTCCTGGGCAAAATAATGCCAAATTTGTGAAGGCAGAGGAACACAGAACTAGGGCTGTATGTGAGTGGCAATCATTTAGCACACTGCTCATGCATACAGACAGCTGGTCTGTCCCATGCACTGAATCAAGCAGAAAAATATTAAGATAAAAAAAGTCATCACACAATTAGAGATTGTACCAAAAAGTAGATCTGCTAAAGGAACTTTAATTTGGGTATTTCCTCATTTCCTGCATGTTTCACTTTGAAACATTAATAAACTTTTAATACAGGTCTTAGTATTCAGTATTTACAGTATCTACTTAAACACCCACTGAACAAATGGAATGTGTATGTTGCAGGTTTAAAGCATCTTTAATCCTAACCTTTAGAAAAATGTGTTGTTTTTTTTTCTTCCCTCCCAATCTTTCTTAATGACCTATCTGTATTTGTTAAGGCAACTCTCACTAGGAAATGCCTGCTTCAAAAAGTTGTTGAAGATATATTCAAATTCAGCACTTAAAACTGACATAAGAAAATCCCCTTATTTTTGGTTGCCACAATCACTAAGGGAAAAGGTTTCACAAAAATATGTTACAATGCAGTAAGTGTTTGGGTAAGGCATATTCTTATATACTGCATAGCAAAGCAAATTCAATTTTTTCATGAAAACATTGGTATACTTGTAAAATCTGTGGCTTTCTTGAATGTTATGGTTGACATGGAATAAGTCGGCTTTGGAATTCTACTCTGTGAAATGTTTTTATTGCAATTTTGTTTCTTCCTGGTTTTTTTGAATTCCATGTGAAAAATAGGGATTTTTTATATCTGAAGTCTTCTTGAAAAGAGAAATTTCCATTCTCTCCCACCTCCAATGAGCCAGGAATTCAAAACTTTTCCTTTTTTGGTTGTTTTACTCCAAACTTGGCAGGACCCAGTCCAAAGCCAAGACCACCAAAAGGATTATCTTCCAGCCAGCTCAAGGCTGAGGTGCTTCACCAGGAAAGACATACAAGAAGCATTTTGGGTTTAAAAGGAAAAACCCATACTGTTGTGGTCTGTAAAGACCTTCACCAGTACTAAATTCAAAGGAAGTTTATTAGCTCACTGCATAACCTGGAAAAATGTCCAAAGAAGCTTAACTCCTCTCTTCACTCCCCTGAGCAAACCCACAAGCTGGCAACTTTTGCTTTTGAAACAATGCTTTTCACTGAAGCTTTTAAAAGGAATCTAATCCTGCCTGGTTTCCTCCTTTCTTAGCTGTTATAAGAGCTTATTTTAACACATACAGTCCATTTGGTGTGTCCTTTAAAGGTCCTTTAGCATAGCATGAAAGAAAAGCTCCAGCAAACTGCACGGGGGGGGTTTTTAGGTTTTGTTACCTTTCCACATGGTCAACGTTGCCTGCCACACCGACCCCTCCAATGGTATAAATTTTGCCATCGTACACCAGACTGTTATGTCGACACCTTGGGACTGTCATGCGGGACACGAGGTTCCAGTTATCGAGCAGGGACATGTAACACCAGACATCGGCGAGGGTGACACCCGACTCCATTCCGCCTGGCACCGACGGGCGGGAGAGGGACAGAAAACAGGGAGAGTTATGTGAGAGCCTGGAACGGCAGCAGCTTTGCACACAGCAAATCAAAGCCAGTTACAAAGTAAAAAACTCTTCAAATGACATTTGACTAATTAAAATAAATCACCCTCAATTCTGAGCATCTGTTCTGATGATGCATATCTGTGTCACTTATTCATGTGCCCCAAAGGCTACGCTTTTTTTTTTTTTAATAAGATGACATGAAGAAATCAAGATGTCAGACTACAAGGGACATGTACATAAGGGGATAGACCCTTCTCAGTGTTCATAAATAACTTCCAGTCTATTAAATTACTCTAGCACTTGCAAGAAGGTGTCAGGAGGCTGAGTCTATCTTGGCTTGTGAGACACAGGCCAGCCAGAAATCTAAAATGCTTAATACAGTGATGGATTGAAGGAGCACATATATGGGTGGAATAAAGTCAGTGCTTGCACTGCAGGCTTAATTTCTAATTTTCAGGGACAAATTTTTAATTTATTTTCATTTGCTGACAAAAGAAAGGACCAGCTATACCACTCCTGTAAAATAGTTCGACATTCTTGTGAAGTATTTATATTGGTCACTTTTTAACTTCTGACTGAAGCTTCCAAGGCAGCCACTTCCCTTTTTGAAGCACAAAGAGGTGAAATGATTTGAGACCACACTACGAGTCAGTGATCAAGCCAGGAAAATGAATTAAACTCAGTTCCATGGTTTAATGAGAAAACCAGGCTTCCTTCTTGGTATTTTGCTCTCCAAGTCTATGCTATGTTGTGCAGGGTCCAGTACTCGGAGCTTGCAGGCATCCATTCTCACTTCTGCTGGTTCTCCTTCCCTTTTTCCTGTGTTTTCTAAGTTTGAGCAAAACAAAATATCAACTGACATTCAGCTACATTTCCAGACATGTAGGTCTTTCGGCTCTCCTTATTGCAGCCACTGAACACCATCTGGTCACTCATCCAGATTCAAGGCAAAGAGCTGAAATAAACTTTGAAATTAGGATTCCAAGCTTTTGTTAGAAGGTATTGCACAGCCTAAAAGTGGCTGTGCATATTGGAAAGTACCTCAGCTAGGAATAACTAAAAGTCAACATCTCACAAAGTCTCCACAGAAAACTTTCGCTCCAGCTGCTCTCAAGCATGGGCAAACAAGCATGGGCAAAAAACCCATCAAGAAATAACTTCCAATCAATTCTTAGGGTCCCTATGCAGTATTAATGGAATTTAACACCACAGGCAGCAATTTACTGCAGAAAATGCAGTGAGGGAACTCGGCAAGGGAAAGGCAACAGCTGTAACCCCTTACTGGTACAGATGCCAGCTGCATCTGCTACATCCTTGGATCACACACATCCGCACCTCCCTGCCCAGCCTCCTCTTTTTATCATCCAGCCTCCACTCAGCTGCCATCAGAGCATCCTTGCATTGTCTGGTGGGAATTGCTTTTCCCCCTCCAGCCAAGCAGAGGTACCATCAGACTGCAAAAAACCAAACACTGTGATGCTCCAGGCATGGTGTCGACAGCTACTTTGGGAGTTAAAGCCCTTTAAGGAGTGTGGTCTCAGTTACATCAAAACTAAGTAGATTATAGGGCTAGTGACTACTGTCAAAGGAAAGGTTTCAACAAGTACAAAACATGAATGCTCCTCTAAGCAAATACTTTAAGTGTAGGTCACATATTCAGCAGTTCAGTCTGTCTGTCTCAAATTCCATAACCCACCATTTAGATTCAACTACAGCCAGTATTATAAATTGTGTTTCTATGGCAGTGAAAGCTCTTTGCATGCTTGATGGTTGTCAGACCTATTTTCTTCATGTTGCAACTGCAAAATATTGTTGTTGACTGCTTTGAGAGAACGTTAACGCAGCAGAGACATGGAGAATGATAAAAGCAGGGAAATCCCTCTCTCCCAACCTCCATCCCACTTCTTCCCTCCCTGCCTCCCCGCCTCAGGAGCAGCTGGGTAAAACTCTGGCATGTCCTGCTTCAATTTGGCTGCCTGTATTGCAGCTTTTCTCCTCCAGTAAATCTGGGGGTTGAATGAACTGAGAGCAGTTCTGTAGAGGAGAAATGGGGTACACTGGTGGACAAAAATTTGGAAATGATATGGCAGTGTGCACTTGCAGACCAAAAAACCAACTTTATCCTGGGCTGCATCAAAAGCAGTGTGGCCAGTAGGTCAAGGGAGGGGATTCTCCCCGTCTACTCTGCCCTCGTGAGACCCCACACAGAGTCTGGTGTTCATATCTGGGGTCCCCAGCATAAGAAGGACATGGACCTGTTGGAGTGAGTTCAGAGATGGGGCATAAAAATGGTCAGAGTGCTGGAGCACCTCTCCTATGAAGACAGGCTGAGAGAGTTGGGGTTGTTCAGCTTCGAGAAGAGAAGGCCTTATTGTGGCTTTTCAATACTTAAAAGAGGGCTTATAAGATAGAAAGAGGCTTTTTATCAAGGCCTCTAGTGACAGGACCAGTGGTAAGAGTTTTAAACTGGAAGAGGGTAGATTTAGATTGGACATAAGGATGACATTTCTTACAGTGAGGGTGGTGATGCATTGGCCCAGGTTGCCCAGAGAAGCTGTGGATAACCCATCTGGAAGTGTCCAAGGCCAGACTTGATGGTGCTCTGAGCAACATGATGTACTGGAAGATGTCCCTGCCCATAGTAGGGGGGTTGGAACTAGATGACCTTTAAGTCTCTCTTCCAACCCAAACCCTTCTCTGATTCTGTGTTTCCATGAAATCTGCTGCTTACCTGAGAGATAGATGTTGTCCCCAGCGCTGACCACACTGAAAAACTCTCGGTCATAGAAGGGTAGGCTGGCCAATGGGTACCACTTGTTGTTTTGAGGATTCAAGCAGGTGACTGCTGTTAAAGCACGTTGATTCATGCCAATCATCTGGCGACCCCCAACTAAGACTATTACTTCAGCTACACCTGGGATTCAAGTAAGAAAAAGAGTATTATAAAAAACTGGCATCTCTCAACCAGGCAGGAACCTGTCAAAAATACTCGTAAGTCAGAGTGACATAAATCTGTTTTAGAGTCTGCAATCAAACTAAGAAGGGTGAGAAGAAACAGGAATGTGTGTGTAGGGGGAGAAGTGGGTGAGGAACAACACTATGTACACTCTTGGGAGAACTAAGGAGGGAGAATGCCATCTGGGCAAAACTTGAGGGGGAAGAAATAAAAAGGCAGTTCCCTGTAAAGATACCCATTCACTCAACAGTCCTTGAGTGAGACCTGCATGTAGCAAAATGCTCTTCCACTGAAGAAAATAGCAATTTTGTCAGGGATTGAGAGAGCTTGACCAATATCCAGGAAATGTTTGGACTTTAACTTGAAGGAAGTGTTCCCACACTAAAAGGTAATGTCTGGAGAGGGGTTGGGCTATGATTATGCATCTTCACCCTGATATTCTCACTGCATACACTCTATGAACATATCATTTTCTGGGGGGTTGGTTTTTGTTTTATTTACTTTATCCAGAGAAGGCAGATTTTCCAGCCACAGATAGCATGTGCTCAAGCCATGGATCATGGTCTTAGTCCATCAGGTGCTAGGAAACATGATGAAGATAGCCCCTGCCCTAATACCATCATTATTAACTGAGCTTTATCTGGGCTCAAATAGCAACCCTGAGCCCAGAACATGTAGGGTGTCCAGCAAGCCAAACTCTGTGCATGCAGAACTTTTGCAGTTCACATCTCAAGAGGTTTTATTCCCTCTTCACAGACAGAGCTGAGTCATATCTGATCTCAGTGTTACTCCAGACACTTCCCTAGACTCATCCCCACAGAGATGGGTGACAGTTTAATCCTAGGATGTTTTCTGGCTCCATCCAAGACTCAAGTGCTGGAGATAGTTTGGATTTACCATTCAACAGAAGTGTTAGAAACCTTTCTTCTGAAATTGTAGGCCCCTGTGTGATTAGTTGTCAGGCAAGGTAGGCTCAGAAGCAGGACCATGAGGCCACAAGCTGTAAGGAATCACCATTTCAGGAGCTGTCTCGTGGCTGGAGCAATTGCTGAGATGTGTCACAGTGCCCAGCCTAGAGACAAGTGTGCACAGGTGCGGGGCAGAGGCGAGACTGCCAGCAAGAGAGATTAGGAGCTGCAGTGGAGAGAAATGTGTCTGCAGAGTAATGGATTATCGTCACTCCTCATTAGCATTTCCAAAAAATATATTTGTGTCATTCAAGCAAGGTTACTCTCTTAAAAGTTATTAAGATAAAGTGCTGTACTGTTTTAAATAAATATTTCTCAGTAACAAGAGATCATTATTTTTGCGCCATACTGGAAAATCTAATCACCTGTGCAAGACATAACTCGATTATAATCAACGACCTCGAGAGGGCATGGGACATGCTGCAGCGAGTCCACAAAGGGTGTTTAGACATCCTTTGTGCCTCCATGAATGCCGTTGATATGCAAAATAACATGATTCGATATAATTAGACTCTGACCTAAAAAACTATAATCACCCTCTCTTACCCTGAGAGAATCACTTTTCCCTCATCAACAAGCTTCTGGAAATGGATCACATTACACCTACAATTTTATATACATAAAATAAGCACTTTTCAAAAATCCCTTCAAACATCACACCATTAGTCGTCTTCAATGAAAGACTTTTTAGGGTAGATTGTTATTGAAAGTCCTCTACACTTCGTCCTTCTGAAAGGTGCCTTGATGAGGCAGTCTCTCGAAGCTGCAAATGCCGTGGTTTGATATGCCATCTCCGTGCCACATTAGCATTAGTGGCAGGGACAGAAAGTTTTGTCTGGCTTTGTGATTGTACTTCTGGGAGGCAGAAGTACAGGCAGCATGTTAAAACAATTCACCTGTTTCATCAGACTCCTTCTTGGATGCAGTTTTCCTACATGGTATTTGCACCTTCAGTTAAACAAATATTTTGGGTATTTCTGTCATCACCATGATATGGGCTTGGCTGGCAAGTTGGGTACTTGGGTTTTTCCATTAATTTTTCCAAAAAGAAAAATGCATATGCTCCTTGGGTGGCAAACTCCTTAAAAAGACAGTTCTCCATAGCTGCTGGATTTCTGAAAGGGACTATGTCCTGTGTGATCCATTTGGTTTGGAAGCAATAAAAAGTCTGAACTGGTACTGTGAGCTTCACCATATAAAAATATTATATTTACAAAGGGCTGTGAAGGAGAAGCTGTTTGATGAATATTAGTCAGGTCCTCCCCACAAGAGGTTTCAATGGCAAAGAAGCAAATGATTCAACTATTTTTGCAGCTAGAGAAACTGAGGCACAGAGGGCAAGGGTCTCACTTTTCCACACAGCAGAGGAATGCTACAGTCTCTGCCAAAGATAATAATTCCTAAAAATAGGGCTCCTTTTAAAAGTGTTTCAGGAGCATATATCTAAACATCCATGTCCACCCATTGGGAGAGGCTCCTAAATGCTTGAGGAAAGTAGAAATGGAAAATTGAGCTTCAAATATCACCAGGTTTTGAGAAAGAGCCAAGAGAAGGAGGCAAGGCTGTGCCCTCCAAGGGCTTGTCCTGGCCATGTCCAGGAAGCATGGGACAGGGAGCTGGTGCTGTTGAAGAAAGATTTGCTTTACCTGCAGAGAGCCTGGGCCGGGTCCTCGGCGTCTGCATCTCCTGTCGGGCGTGCGGCAGCATGTGGTACCGTTTGGCTTCATTCACCAGATCCCGGCAAGCCTCCGAGGACTTTATCAACTCCTCGTTGTCAACGACGTTCAGCAGATAGCTGGGATGGATGAAGGGCAGGCGCACCACGGCCAGCAGCTCCGCAGCATACTGTGAAGGGGGAAAACAGTAACACACTGCAGCCTTCATGTCAGAGTCCAGCAACTTGGCATTTCCACCTCCTTCCCTGTTAACTGTCCCCTGTCACCCAGCCTGAAAGACACTCTCATGAGTGCGGCATAAAGCCCTGCCTAGTGATCAGGTGAGACAGAGACAATGCAGTCCCCTCAGTGCTACCCAGCCCAGGCTGGGTTTGGTACCAGAGACTGAAAATAAACTTCAAAAGGAGGCAACTCCTGTTATACAGAACTGTATACAGGGATTTTTGGAAATAAAAACTCATTCTGAAACCAGACTGAATATAACACCTTGTACACTGGTGGCATGGAGTAAGCATTTGAGTTATCTGAATTAACTTTAAGTGTGGTTGTTGCACTGTGATACAGCCTCAAACCAAGTCTTTTCTGGCACTGTAAATGTGAGACAAAAGTCAGTAAATAGGGTGAATTTGATCAACTGCTATGGTACAGCCTGAATAATATCAACCAATTCACTAAAAATCTTTTAATTGATAGGCTTTAGTTGTTGGTGAAGCAAATAATGTAGCTCTAGCATTTGGGGAAGTCTGACTCCAGAGGGTGCTATAGAAATACTGACAGTAAGTTTGATCTTCTAAACAAATACATTAAACCTCAGAGGGTAAAGGACACCTGAACAAATGAAGCTGTCTGTCACCAAACACATCTTAAAGGAGAGCAAAACCCCAAGAGAGAAAACTGCAATTGAAAAACAAGGAGTCCTCCCCCAGATTATTCTTTTTATATATTTGGGTATATCAGAACAGAGCATGACAGCACAGTGAAAAGCAGAGCAATGGGAAAACATGGTTCTCGAGAAGCAAGGCACACAAACAGGATGCAAACTAAGGGTGCACAGCAAGAAAAGATAATCATCTGTTGTAATAAATATTCATACAGTGGCAGCATCCAAAGATCCCAACTGGGATTGAGGCCAGGATGTGAATAAATATTCCTGAGGTCCATGCCACTGGTCCCAAGAAACACTGGGCGCCAGCAGCATCTGTTGGCCTGCTGATGCCTCTGGTCTTCCAGAAGCTACTTGGCTCACACTTTCTTTTTCAGCAGTGAGCCTGTCCCTGCAGCATGTGAGAGCCAAGTCACAGCAGGAGCAGGAGCATGGATGGGAATGGAGCAGGGGCACAGCAAGATGGGAGAGCAGTGATATGGACTGAACCAGATAATGGGCTGGCCAAGCAGGCAGAGGATGCAGTGACACCTGTGACCACGTCCACGACTTCCCCTTTCCCCACCCAAACCAAAGGAGCGATGGAGAGCCGCATCAGCCTGGGGCAAGCTTGGTCAAAGCAAAGATGCAACGACCTGTGGGGAGCTGAGCCCCACATGTGCCTGTGGGGCTGTGGCACCAGGAAGATGACCAGGGTCTCAGGCTGCCTCCCAGTCCCCTGCTTTTCTCCTTGACAGTGAGGCTGGCAATTTTAGGTACAGCCTGAAGAGTCAGTGCTGGGCTACCCTGCAGTTGTTTGGGATAAAAAAGTTGTTCGCTGATGCAAAAGGAACAGAAAAGTGACAGTGCTCCTTTTCTGGCAAAAAACCCCTGACTGTGAGTAGTAAGTTTGCGACTTCTCACTGTTACCTCCAGTGTGGCACAGGGCCAAGAAGGGCTTGAGATCATTGCACAACCTCAAACCCGTAAAAGAAGACACTCCTCTCTTTTCCCTTCCTGAAATCCATTTCTGAAGTGCTTTCTAGGAGGTACAATGGCTGCTCCTTCCCTGGAGTCACAAATGTCAGGCACTTGGCAGCAGATATCTTAATGCCATTAAACGGTACCATGTAGGAGAGGGAGCAGTGGACATATGGCAGTGGGTGGAAAAGCTCTGACTTCAGGAAGTGCTTTTTTTAAAAAGGTTGGGGGCGTTTAACCTTACATGGGAGCCAAGATGAAACGTGGCATCAGGACATGGGAATAAAGCAGAGAGAGGATACAACCAGGGACGAGCAAGACAACCCCATGGGGGAGGTTAATTCCCACTACAGGCTGCTCAGGAAGTAGTACAAGTCACTAAAGGGCAGTTTAAATAAAGTTGCAAAATAAATGGAGTGTACAGAGGAGCCAGCACCTTCTCTTGGTGTGGTGGGACACAGCAGAGCTGCCCCTGACACTCCCAAGGCTGGTTTGCACTGGAAGCACACACAGCACAGAGCAATACAAAACACCAGCACAAACAGTTGTGCCACTACATCAGGACACGGGACTCAACAGGCACCACTATGTCCCAAAGTGGAGTGTGAATTAGCACTGGGAAAGGAGCTCCCCTCCAGAAGAGATGGGGCAATTCCCATGAGCCCACTGGAGTTGCCACCTCCATTTCCCACCCTTCCCTGAATAAATGGGGGCATCACTGCCGCCTGAGCACAGCGAGCTCTCCCTCTCACTCACCCACCTTGCTTTAATTAGATAAGTGAGAAAATGTGATTCTGTTTCTCTCCTGGATTCCCCCCCTTCCTTTCTCTCCTCTTTTGTCTGAGCTCGCGGCTTATTTTGAAAGGGGAATAATAATTAGAACATGTTGCTCCCTTTCATCAGCTTGAAAGTTGATGTCACATATCAAAACCGATGTCACTTTTCATTCTTATTCTTTCCGTTACTCACACAGGTACAAGAAGCTGGCTGTGTGTGTGTGTGCACGACCACACGCAGTCACGACTCGGGCTGGGCGCTGAGAGCATTGAGGGTACATAGAATTGCAGTGTTTTTCACCAAGGGATTTGAGGAGTACGAACCATCGCAGCATCTCCAGAAGACAAGAACGCTTTTATAAAGCACTGTCTTTTCGCACCAGCTCTTTTAAGCACTATAGTCAAGGGTGAATTTCATTTAGCCTCACTGATTTAAGAATATTCAAGTGATTTAGGCAATCAGCAGCCTTTTTCTTTCAGATTCTCCCTTATGAAGGCTTCCTAGCAATGTTAGCTATGATTGTATTAAATATCCTGTTACTATTATCCTTTTCATTTAAGACTGGAATAAGCACCATAAAGCATTTCAACCTCCTTACCATCTGTTATTTGCTCTCCATTCTCTCTTGTCTTTCTGTTGTTCCTTATACAGCTATGAAATATCTACTGCACCTACTGGTATTACCAGTTATTATTAAGCAGCAGAATACCTGTGCAGGGCACATTGCCAAATTCAGCAGACAGCAACCTCGGCTCCCTGGAGTGGTGGTTTCTGCCTGTAACCCCTGGAATGTTTTCTTCTCCCTGCTCGGCTGCAGGTGCTGGCTGGACAAGTAGAAATACTTCTCAGGTCTTTGCTGGGAATCACTTATGACTACTCTACAGCCTGCATCACATGCCAGTGTGAAGTACAGAATATTAATGCCCCTTCTGGCCTAAAATTAGGAGTTATCAACTCATAAACATGGGAGACCATGCCTCAGCTTCTTGAGAATGGGCACCATTATGCAAAAATCTAATGAATTTATTGTTTAAAATGCTAGGAAGGTTTTTAAATTGCCATCAGGACTGTTTTCTTCAGGTGATGAGAACCTCAGCATAGCTCCTGTTAGGTGAAGAAAGCTGCTCAGGTCCATAAACTCCCTGCTGAGTGGTGATGCTGCCAGGTACCACGTGCATGGCTGGGGTGATTCTTCAGGAGCCAGGGCACCACTACTACATCAGCAAAGTCTTTTTGGAGTTACTGCAGACACAGTAGAGCTGAGACTTCGAAGAGATAATATCTGGCCTTCTTCAAGGCACGTGTTTCACTGATCCTAATTGCAGCGGCTGAACCAGCCTGCAATCACAAGTATGTCTCATAAAAAACAGGGAGGGAAAAATCTTAGGAGATCTTATCTTTACCCAATTACCTAAATTGGGGGAGAGATTCAGCTCTAGATTCAGACACCTAAATGGGTTCATACAAGCAAGCTGTCAGCCAGACATGTATACACTCATGTTTTAATTAATAGAGATTTAGTCAACAGACTTAACACAGTCCCCAGAGCGATCCGAGCTGAGAGGATGCACCACGCACCAGAGGAAACAGAGTATCAATGTCCCCAACTGGCCCACAACTGTAAGTCATCAGCTCTTGAGAAAGGGAGTATGTTCCTCAGACCATACCTCAGACCCTGCCATTTGGATGTCAACAACCAGAAGCCAATCCAAATTGGAAGGTGATTAATTCTCCCCTCTGATGCAAGCTTTTGTGTCCATTTATACTACAGGGAAGCCCAAGTGTTACCCCCGGGGCAGCATTGACTCAGAGAAATATATGATCAACATGATCAACTATACCTTGAAGTTGACCCTTTCAAGCCCTTCCCTAATAATCTCTTCATGCATAACGTACTCCCATCTCAGTAGGCAGGCCAGAAATTTAACAAATGAGATTACAAAACTTTTTTTTATTCCAGGCTTGTAGTTTGAGTGAGGATGTTTACTTTGCTAAACTTTTTATGGCATTTCTTCTCCTACTGATTACATCAGGATTACGAATGCTTGCTTGCAAGTGGGCTTTGTTCTGGTATCTTCACAGTCTCAGTTACAAAACCCACTTCACTATCACATTAAAAATAATCTTTTTATTCTCAAATCTCTAATCCAGTAAAATCCTCACAAGTATTCTCCCAAAGGACTTTCATTGTGCTCCTGCATAGACTTGGGCCACAACAGTATGCAATTAGTTTTTAAAGGCAGTATGTTTACTGCTAAAGAGTCGTATTTCCTGCTCCTTAAATGCTCTACTGGAAAGCTCTCAAGATTTTTAACATTTTTGAAGTAATGCCCAAAGAGGTTAAAATAATGTTTCCCTTATGCCTTATAACTCATCTGTCTCTCCAGTTTACTGTTCTCCCTACAAAGGACCCTTCTGTGCTATCTGCCTAAAGAAACAGGCTTCAGCTAGAAATACAAATACAGAAGGTAGGTTGCCCACATTATGACAGGGGTTTGCTCCAATAAACTGCTGTTTCAGCTCTTTGCACATAATTGCAAGTTTTTAAAAACATTATGAAGTAGGAACATATTTGATTCATCTGAGAGTCTTGAAGGAGATTTATGTCATCTGATATAAACCCCTGCTGTCCCATGTTATGCACCATTGCAGTGTGAGGGCTACAGCAAGAACCTCCTTGGAGCCCTCAGGGACAGAGCTGAAGCAGAATCAGTTCCCCACTGCATTAAACTCTTTCAAACAAGTATAGGACACATTAATAAAAAACCACCCTCCAAATGGCAGATGTGAGCCTACCCTGTGTCGAGGAGACGAACTTCGCAGGGAACTGTGGTGACTTGGAGATGTGGCGTGGTGGCCACGCGCGCTGGCACAATGGAGTGGGGACACCAGTCCCTCCTTACACTCATCTCCACCCCAGCCCAGGCTTCTCCTGAAGGCTACCCAACCTGATATTAGAAATATTGTTGCCTCTAAGTTTCCAAGTGTAAGCCCAAAAGGGAACTGGCTGCTGTTACAGAATCACAGAATTGTCTGAGCTGGAAGGGTCCCACAAGGTTCACTGTGTCCAACTCTTAACTGAACAGTCTGTACTGGGACCAAACCCATGACCTTGGCATTATTAGCACCATGCTCTAACCAACTGAGGTTGGCAAAGCCAAAGCTGTTGTTGCACTGCTTTGCCATTCTTGCAAATATGCCTTTTTTGGCTAGATTTTCCTGACGCTGCCCCGCTACTTGGTAATGATCTTTGATACATTTAACCCCTGGGTATTACAAAGACACACTGTGTTTCCAGTAACCTCCTGCACATTCCTACACCCAAGGTCATATCCAAGCCCAACTAAGCTTTCTGGTACGCTTGGAGTATTTACTAATCACGCGTATTGACTTCTTGGAATTGCAATGCTGCCTTCAGATTAAACCCAAAGGCTTGGTAGCATGTCAGCCGACAGCCTCATAATATCATGAGATAAACATGTGGCAGAAAATCTGGTTTGCAGGCACTGGGTTCAGCTGGTGGCTCGGTGGCAGGATGCCACGTGCATAAATCTCATGCCTAGCGAGAAGGAAAGAGCAGCCCCTCTGTCTTCCTGAAATCAGGTTTCAACGTGACATCTTTATGGCAGCACAGCTGACTAAACACTGTAATGTCATCAGCGCAAAGAGCGTCTGCCCCTTCTCCAAACTGCCTGCAAAGCAGCACACGGGTCGGTATTTCTAGCAGTAACATGATGAGAGGTTTTTAAATACACAGAAAGATAAATCATTGATCCATCATACTCAGAATTTGCCTGATACTAAGGATTAAAATCCCCTTCACTCTTACCATGCATTCTCCAGCTTGCTGACTAAACTCAGAAATAACTCCTCAAAGTTCCCACAAGGGGCACTAGAGGTGAGTGGCACTTCTTTTGTTTATGGGCAGTCACCTATTCAAACCCTATCTGTTAGCACACAGATGCAGCCCAAAAGCACTCCAATAACAAAATGGCTGAAGCTACTCAGGTGCTTCACAAAACAAAGTCAACTCCTGATACCTCCATCCCCATAATGCACTGGCACAGATTCCATGTGCTATAACTCTCCAAAATGCTTCTTGCCTATGATGTAAAATGATTTTGTTCCTAGAGGTCGGTCCTGAGCACTGGGGCCATGTGCAGCAACACGTGTGAAGAGCTGCTTGTGCACGTGGGTCTTTGTGAGCCCATTGCTTCAGCAACAGCAGAGAAAGATTTTGTAAAAACAGGAAATGTCTTGGAAAACCCACAAATAAAGAGACTGAGCAGACTGGGAGACAAGAGAGCTCCTCAAATCAATTAAAACTTCAGATAAATAATTTGGTAGAATTTCTGTCAAGGGTATTCCTTTAAAAAAAACCTTGAAAGTTTAGTAGGGAGGAAATTTCAGGATCTGCTAATGTCACCTGCATCCATTTTTTTATTTAAGGCAGCTTTTTCCTCCAATACATAGCTAAGGGCACGTTCCTGCACTGATTCCATTCCTGCTGCTGCCTTTTCTTCTCCCTCTGTAAGCCCATACAGGAGCTGAGTGTGTCTGCAAAAGCTTCATTTCAATCGGAGCTCTTTGAGCCGCCCATCCCTGGGAAATCACAGGGGTTACTGCTCATCCCTTGCGTTTTTCACTTTCAGAGAAATTGAAGCTTCTTGTACTTTCATTATGGCATCTTTCTGAATTTGTCTGCTCTTCCCACAAATGGATTTCAAAGCACCAGTGTAGTGTGGGCTTTTCAAGGAAGCCTAATTGAGCTCTTAGAGAGTGTTAGTGCCTAATTCACTTAGGCTCCCTTGGAAGCATCCTCACACTTATTCCAAAACTCTTTCCTGAAACTTAATGCCCTTGAGTACAATGGTTGATCAATTAATTTCTTATTATGATGAACTAAGTAATTTCTGCACACTGGTATTGGGTATCAGCTTCTCTCATTACCTCCTTGTCATCATAGAGCAGATTTGGAATAGTCATTGTTACCTGTCACAGTCTCCATTTTCTTGGAACAAGCTGCTCTTCCACGTAACTTTGGAGACTCTTTAAAATGTGCCCTAGAAATCAGGGAACTTCCATCTGCCCTCTCATGGTTACCAAGGCTTTTTCTTCTGTACCATCTTGCCTTCGAACTGCCACTCTGTGTCACTGCCAAAATATAGCTCATGGGCATTTGCAGTATTTTTGACATAAATCCTCTCCTTCTCTCCATCACTTTTCCTTACCCTCACTGACAGAGGCAGGGCTTACAGGTGGGCTTTGTGTTTGCTTAGTGTTAGACTAATTTGCCAATCTCAAATTTATCCCAGTGGTCCTTACTATTGTTACACCCTTTGCATCCTTCCAGTCAGCTCTTCTCCTTGGGGCTTCAAACACTTGTAGATGTTTATCCCTCTTTAGCTGTCATTAGGCCAAGTCATGCATATTCACATCTTTTAATCTTTTTTTCTCACATCAGTTCCTTCAGTCTTTTAATCATTTGTGTTACTCTTCTCTAAATTACCTCAAATTTGTCTACGCATCTCTGGTTCTCAGGCACCATGAAGATGCTGTTTAGATAAATCTGCCTCTGAGGACATGGGTTCATAGAAAGCTTGTTAATGCCTTTATAGTGGAGACATTTCATTTTGTTGCTGGACACTGTGATTTTAAGCAGGGTTTGGAAAAAGGGCACATGATTATATCCTTGCAGAATGCAACAAAAGGTGGCTGCCATTCAGCTGAGCCTCTTGTGTGTCACTCATCACTGCAGTACCTGCCTCTCTCCTAGCACTGCTCTGGGCAACTTGTTGAAATGTCTGCTCTCTCCTCATTTCGTGTCCCTCCTTGGGGTGAGAGGGAAGCTTCATGCAATGGGGACTCTTGTTTTCCCAGGCTTTCTGTTATTATGAACATTTACTATGTTTTTATGTCAGAGAAAACAGATACGACTTTGGACTTGGAGCATGATGGGAAAGTTTCCAATGAGTTTTTGTATGTCTGTGCTTTGAATAGGCAGCAAAACTGCTACACATCCGCAATTTCCCATCTTTCCCATCCTCCACAGACCCTGGCCGTGACTGCAGCTCTGCACAGCTCTGGCAGTTGTCAGTACCTATAGACAGCATGGCTCATTATCCACTGGATCTTCCCAACAGCCCACATGGGAAGCATCACTTCCCTCCAGCTTACAGTGTAAGAAATGGGGGCAAAAAGGTGAAACAACCTGCCCAAGGCCATGCAGAGAGTTGTGGGATGTGCTCAAGTGAAGACTGTGTGGGGCTTGGCAGAAATCTTTCCTTGTTTGGGTGGCTTAGACTGTGCTGGTTTCAGACAGTAAAGTCTCCGTTATGCAATATATTTTTTGCATAAGTTTGCTGGAGTTGTAAAAAGCTTATCAAGGGGATAACTGTTAGGATAAACCCTGCAATCTTGTCCATCAGTCAGGAAGAGAAATGAATGGAGAAAAAGAGTAGATTCAGCTTTCCTAGATGTGTCAGTCAGCTGCAGGCTTTCGACTTAGTGACAGCAATCAGGAGGACTCCTACAACCAGAGCTCTGTGTTCGCTGGTACAGGAAATTGCCCACTAGTTCTGACCTCACATCACAGGCTGCTTCTTTTGGTCAGACCAGTTTTACACAACTGCACTACCAGCAGCACTAAAACAGCTCCATAAACGTTACCATATGAGCCAGGGCACTGCTCCGACCCACTGGGGGAATACAGTTATTTACCAGATCCTGGCTTAACACTTCACTGTCTGAACTGCTGCCTCTTTGTGCTATGCAGAGAGGACCAGTAACCTTTAAAGCGCTGCTATTGTCTCTTTGTAACAAGGCTGGGGTGCTCTTTTGTAACGCCACAGAGTACTTCAATAAGCACTGTTCCTATGGCACAATGTGCACAATTAAACATCAGCTGGGACGCAGCTTTTCAACTTGCCTTGCGAGAAAATCCTGGTTCCTTCCCCGTCACTGCCCTCCAGTCTGATGGGGAAAGAACTAATGAAAGCAGGAACAATTAGACACCTGAAGAAAAGCTTTCAGAAAGACAGAGAGGAGCAGCTAGACAGCAAACTCAATGCCCTTCCAGGAGAACGGGAGGCTCCGTTGAAAATCTCCTTCCCAGAGGCTTTCAGCAGGGGAGTGGACAGGAGGAGAGGCAGTGAAGGATAAGTTGTTGTAAGAGCGCAGCACGAGGCTGCGGTGCGGGGAACAGGAGTGGTGAGATTTACTGTCCCCAGGCGTGAGCCTGCGCTGCAGAGTGACACAAAGCCATTAAAGTACAAGGAGTTCTGGAGGGCTGCGGCTGCCCTGGGGCAGAGCCTGCTGAGTCAGAGAGAAACTCCTCTGTGGGGATGTCTCCGCGGAGCGAGCCCCTGCCAGGCTTTGCCGGGGAAGATGGACATGCAGGTGAGATGGAGAGCACAGACCTTTCCCTGTTTGTGCCACACCTCCACCTTTGGGAGAATCACCAATGCAGAACTTGGAAGAACCTGCCAAAGAGTCATTTTAGTCACCTGCCATTGAAGCTATTGGAAATAAAAATATGACAATAGAGCCTGACCTGTCAAGGTAAAGGGAGACTGGGAGAAACAAAGAAAGTGGAGGACCTGAAAATCCATGCCCTGAAGGATTTAACTGCCAGCACTGCCAGACCAATCACCTGAGGAGTGCAGTAGAGCTGGAGTAATGTCTTGGGACTGTTGAAATTCATGGTGCAATTCATGATGAAATCCATTCATCAGTCCTCCCAAGAGACCCCAACAGTTCTCGTTTACTCCACCACAAGGGTCTAAAGACAGCTCATAGAATCTACATCCAAATTGGGAATAAAATAAAAATATCCACGCACAGCTCCTGCAAGAAGGTCCCTCCTGTGTTCAGTATTGCCACATCTGCCCAGTCCTGCAAAGCTCTGAGCAGCCTGTGCATCTCACAGGAGCTTGGGCAGTTCCTGCCATGGTGGGTCTTGCTGCACACTAAGCACAACTTTTCACTCATCATCATCATCTTTACCAGAAATAAGGTTATTTAGGTCTGTCTTCCTTTATATCCACCATGGAAGCTACTTGTTCCTGGGCTCTGAAAATGCAGAAGTCATTATTGTAAAGATGGTGTTTTTCATGGCAAGTGTGGGCTCCTACTTTTAGAAGATAAGTACCTATTTAACTAAGAGCTTTATAATAGATCAAGTAGTGTACAGAGTACTAAGAAAAGTGAGAGCTACTACCTAAATAAACGAGTTTAGTGGCAGGATTGGGCAGGAAAATAGTTATCATCTTGGTATCTTTAATACTAATTTATTCAAGACCCTTATCTCTGGATAAATACAAATTAAAAATTAAAAGCCCTTGTAAAGTAATGCATGAAACCAAAGCACCACAGAGAAATCTGGAGAAGCAAATTAAACTGCCATCATAAACTACAAAAGCGCCAGAGAACCCAGACAGAGGGGAAGGAAACTTGGAAAATAAAAAGCCCCAGAAAACCTACTCAATTGCACCAAGAAGGGAAGAGAGCAGGGGATAGTGGTGGTGACAGCAAGAAAAAACACCACTTAAAACCTCAGTTTCCAACATTGCCTCAGCGAGGCACAGAAGGAAATATTTAAAACTGCAGTTTTGAGAACATAACCCAGACCACCTGGTGAGTGACACCTTCTGTTGGCACCAGGCAGACAGGCTCCTGCCGCAGGGCTCCCGAACTCCGGCCCCTGGGAATAATTCCCAAGGTCCCATTAAGTTCAGAGGAGCATAGAGCTGACTGCTGCCATCAAACTTTAAGCAACCAGGGAAATGTGCTCTAAAACACTCTGTTTTTCCAGGCCAATAAAAGCCAAAAAGGGGTCAATTTCAATAAATCAAAATGCTGTGTAAATGTTTAAGGCAATAATAACATTGGGCAATACTAATTGGCATTGCTGGCATGTGGAGGAGGTAGAGAACATGGTGAGTCCCCAGGAGGGGACTGTCCTGCTGAGCCACATTCCCTGCTTGAACAGGGCAGGAGCCAGGCCCTGGGGGCTGCAGGATGCTGGCAGAGACCTGGGATGAGCTGGTGGAGCAGCACAGGCAGCAGGGCATGCCTGGCATGCAGTGTGCTTAATGCCCTTATCCTCATCCAGAAGCCTGGGGAGAGCAGGAATCCCTGTTTCTCCCACTGTAAAGGTGAGGTGCAGATGTGCAGCTGCTCTGGATCACATCCAATTACACATTTAACATCCCACTGCACATTTAGGTGCTTGAATTCCCATTTAAATCAAGAAGGTACAGACTGTCATGATGTGGGACAGCATCAACATGTGGTTAAGCGTCTCCCTGAGTCCCAGTCTGGTCCATAATCAACTGGGCTGCCCTTAAACCGGCCCAAACTGTGACTGGGGATCAACAGCAGCAACTCTGGCCTCCAAAGAAGGAAGAAAACCACCTTCTCCTTCTGGGGTCTGTTGGGAGAACCGGCTTCCAAATGGAGAGGTTTGTGTTTCAGCCCACAGTTCTCTACCTGCAAAAGCTGGCTTACAAAAGCTGCACTGAAGGCAAGTAGCAGGTTTTTAGATACCACCAGGGACATCTTCTGGTCCCAAGGACAATCATCAGCCTTCAAACAGTCATTGCTTGCAGCTTCAATCTGGAGACAGTGCTAGGCAAGTAATAGACTCGGTGCCTTTAGTCAAGACCAGACTGCATAGCTCAGACGATTGAGGAAAGGGTATCTCTAATAAATATATAAAACCCAAAGGATTATCTAAGCAACCAATAAAGACATAGAATCCTCTTTTGATGAAGTTATACTCATTCAGTATGTGGCATAAAAAGAAATACAGATTTTCTGACAGATTTTTATTTCCTGCTGTTACTAAAATGCATCCCCTTCTTAAAGCAGCATCTCAGACAACTATAATTCTTCCCAATTTATCTCTGACTGAGCCTGCAGTCAACAACTCGAGGCCCCAGCTTTGTACCATGCATGTCACAAACGAGATTTTGATTCTAAATGATCGGATACGGGGATTCAATTTTGAAATTACATACATTTTGCACATAGCCTGCATTCCCTTTCTCTTTTTTTATCTGAACTGCCCATCTCATCTCCTATGCACCCTAATGGTTAAAATTGCATGGAGATGGTTTCTATTCTAAAAGAGGCATTCATGGGAACAGAGCAGAGTGAGGCTGCTGAGATTATTTTTACCTGAGCTCTGATTGCGGCGTCCTTCTTAATCCACTTTATCACTGTTTCATACACCAGCTCCTCCGCTTTGGTGTTCAGGCTGTCATTGGACATGTACGAAATAAAGTCGTCTTTTGAGATATTAAGGATCTCTTCTTGGTTTGCCACCTCTGGGAAAATTTGCAAGGCATAAGCTTTGGCCATGTTGTATAGTTCAGTGCACTGCATGGCTTCTGCCATGGCTAATATTCCTAAGCAGTTGCTAGCAGTCAGCTGTTTTTCTAAAGGGAGCAAAAAAAAAACAAACAAAAAAGGTAATTGAGAATTATTAAAAGCAAGATTTGCATTTATTTCAAAGTTATGAGAAAAGTAAGGGTTATAGACAAATCTCCAACCCTAATAATTTCAGGGAGTTAACCAGAAGCAGCAACGTGGGTTAATACAGGATTGGGGTTTAGAGTGCAAAAATCAAAGTCTGTCTAACAGCTGAGTAGGGGATGGGGAGAGAAATGCACTTCTCGAGTTTGCTTTTTGTATAAGCCTTTGTATAAGCCTTCACAAGGCACTGGGGAAACCTACTGACATAACAGGATCTGGGGCTTCCCAAGGGATGGGAACCCAGCCAAGAGACTGCTGCTGTTCCACCGCCTACAATGTTGCTTTAAGGAACAGCAAGATGTAAACGCCAGTGCAGACACTTAAGAATAAATGCAAACAGCACTAAGGACATTTCTGAGAATGCTGCAGTCACTTTATGATAATTTTTGCCCTGTTCAGCTACTAAGATACTTCAAATAAAAAAGAAATCCTCCCCCCTCTTTTTTTTTTTTCAAAGGAACTTTGTTGCCGCTGAATGTGATGACATCCCTTATGCAAAACACAGATTATTCTAACGCCTTCTGTTAAACGTTGTGTAGTGGGTTTCAAAGAAAATCATGCACAGAGGAGACAGCATTATCTCCTCCCCAGCAAACAGAAGCAGCAGCACAGTGTGTAGCTTTGTGTTAGAAGTGTGCTACACCACACATTCGACTGCACTTTTTTCCTTTCCAGCTATTCTGAAGAAAAACCCACCAATTTTAGACATTCATAAGAGGAACTCTCAGATTCTTCTCAGCTTTTGTTAACCAAGCCACTACTAATAGGCAGAATATATTAAGACGTAGGACTAAAGAAAATAAAAATATGAGAGAGAGGGACTGCAATAGATGACAAAGGCATTGGTACCAATGGCAGACTCCTGTGCTGCCAGAGAAGTCTATCACACTGGGCAGTGTCATACCCTAGGGCACTGTCTCAGAGCACTGGACAGGAATGTGCAATGGCCCCATATCTCTTCAAACAAAACTCCCATCAGATTGCTTCTGCTGGAAATGCTGAGAGATTCTTCCCTACACCCAGCTTCTGCCTTCATCAGATTGAAAACCTGCACACTATCTATATATGGCTTTTAATAAAATGGGATTATGAACTACCTTTTTCTTTCTTTTTAAAGCTGACATGAGATTAGGAGTTTTGTGGGTTTGGGGTTTTTTTGCTTTTTCTTTTACAGATCCAGCAGTCTTGAAACTAGGTTATCTTATTTTGCATCAGTTGATTGTACTGACTCCAAGGAGCCCATTTCTTCAAGCAGACTGCAGCAGCAGCACTGTTTGCTGTCAGTAGATTTTGTCACTCAAAGACTGCCTAGAGACAGGTTGTAAACTGATATCTATGAAGCACCAAGCTCCCAATTTTTTTTTCTTTTCAAAGAAAACCCCAAAAACCAAACCTGAAAAAACATGCCCCCTCTAAAAAAAACAACAAACCCAAAACAAAACCCCAAACCAACCTAAACCCTCCCCCACAAACCCCCAAACTCCCTTCCAGATTCCTTGGTTCTGTGTGCTGGCACAGTTTCATGTATATATTTGGCTGGGAGTAAAATAATCATCTAACAGAGCCCAAAACTCTTATCATCCCTTGGCAAACTCTCAAGTCAAAGACAAATCCGACACTGTTCCACCTTACCCTCATGGGATTTATAATGAAGGTAATAATCAATTTTGACTCATTAAGTAGCTGTTTACTAGCACATCATGGTATAGACTTGTGAGAACAAATCTTTGCCTCTAAGGGACTGGGTTTGTCTCTAACAGGAGAGACTGCCATACCATCCCCAGCTGAGCCTGTGGCATGGGACAGAAAAAACACTGCTCACAACTGATTTCTTCTGACCTGTACAGGTTTCTCTGCCTCTAACAATGCTGGGTGGCAGATGCAGCCTGGTACACTGGTGTCCAAGCAGCTCCATGATGTCCATTTGAGCTTCACTCCCTCCTCCTCCCTGAAGAACCCCCTGGTGGCAGATCCAAATGACATTATCCCTGTCTGATTCAGCAATTATAAGTGAGGCCATTTAGAGAGGGGTCCCAGGGAGATGCAGACCATGGTATGTTCAGGAGGCTGCTGACACACTTCTTTGCACTTCACTTCTGATGCAATGAGCACCACAGCAAGGTGGGCCCAGTGATGACTTTTGAAGATGAGGGCTGGCATGTGAAGTAGAGGGATACACTGCAGGTGAGCAAGGCAACAGCTATAGAAGATATGAAAAATCTCTATTCTATGAACATAAAAACACCACCTCCTCCCCATTTTTCACCTTGGACTCAAAATTTAGGGGCAAGCTTGATGTTTCTTGACTGCAGCTGCCTGTAGTGTGACTGTGTACTTACATTAGTATCCCTGTACACCCATAAACAAGCAACTCTAAGGAGAAATCTGGTAATAATCTGGATTAATCTGGTAATATTTTGGATAATGACTTCAGGATGGGCAGAACCATGCCAACATGACTACTTAGATACAGACTTCTGCCATATAATATAGCCCACCCTAAAGGACTGCAATCCAGGGATAGTGGCATGACAAAGACAGCTAAGGACCAGTTATGCTCTGTCTGCTCCTGAGCTGTTTTCCTTTGGACACTGACATGTTTACCATAATTGCTGTTTTGTCACACTGACACTGGGCTTGTAAAAACATGTATTTATGGAGTTTCACCTTGACTCCATTGAGAACACAACTGCTGACTACTAAGCTATTCCCAGTGCTCAAGGACAGTTTATAACAAACTCATGAGTAGACTTGAAGGATATCCGATGTAATCTGGTAGGTTCTCTGGTTTGAGACAGTGCTGCATGGCATATTGTTCCTATGTGTGTCACAATAATAATAATGCAGACCAGCAGCTGGTGTTTTCTACTGTGTTGGATGTGACTTTGGAGTGGGATCCTGTGCAGAGTCATCAGGGGACAACCAGGCAGGCAGACTGCTCTGACTGCACTTCTGGCAGCAGGGTGATGAGACAGAATCAGAGATAGACTGTGCGTAGGAAGGACTACTCGGTGAGATTGTGGCAACAGTATGAGGGAAGCTCAGTGGTGGCTGCAAGCACCTTCTGAGTGCATTCAGCACTGTATTTTCACTTAGAGATGTTTTCCAGGTGATGACTTGGGTATCACTAAAAATAGCATAAACCATGTATTTCCTCATGATATTCTGTGTAGGTTCTGATGGGGAACTTATTCCTCAGGTATTCCTACTGTAATGGAATGTAAAAGCATGTAAAGATGGGAGATAAGTGGAAGACTTTAAGATGTGTTCATTGTCCAATGAATGCCCATTGAATAGTCCAAAAGATTTCCCTTCCCCTGTGAGGGTCTTCCTCATTTCTCCCTGCTTTGATGGGTGTCCCTGCACCACAGATCCAAACCGTGATACCGATGAATCATCTGAAACCCAAAGTGAGCCATGACTGTGATGATAGAGTAAAACAAGTATGAAAAAAAGAAGAAAAACCTGCTAAAGTCTTCAGCCATATGGGTGGAGGAAATACCTATGATATCCTGACCAGTTTGCAAACATTTGCCCAGTTATCATATGGTGTCTGCATGAACCTGTCACCATCGTTACATCAGTCAGCACAAAGCTGTTGTCATTTCTCATGGTCTAGATAAAAGCCAAGAAGACAGCATGTGGGGGAGAGAGAACAGGACTATAATTAGCCCAGAAAAGCTGGTTAAGAAATCTCCCATCAAAATGAAACAATTTTCCTGACACATTTTGCAGCATATTTCCATCATAAAGTGCAAGAAAATCTGGGGTGCCTCTGCCCAAGGCTGCTGAGAGGATCAGGACAGAGATAGAAAAGCTGCCTGGACATCCATCAGTCAGGACCCTCCTGGATCTTCATGACTCAAAAAGGATGAGTTGAACTTCCTCTGAGATGGTGCTGTGCTATGCTGAACAGACCTATTAATTTGGGCCTTTTACTTCTTTGGACTTCCCTTCACTTCTCCCTTTTTAGACATGGCCCATGATGGGAAAGATTCACTGTTTACACTGGTGAACTCTTCAGAAATCTGGTGAAAATCCCCAATTTTAACCATATTTTCGCTTTGTGTAGCACAGAGGTGGCAGGGATGAAAAGAAAAAACATAGCCACAGAGAAGACAAAATGCCTTTCCCTAAACTCCTAAACTTTTCAGATGGTAAATGCTCTGCTATCTCTGTAGAGCAATCCAGTCACAGCTATAAATAAAAATAAGCAATTACACTCAGTGAATTCTCCAAATGAGAATACAAAATTCCAGCAACTCCCCATATATCACTGAACTTATAACCAACTCTACTATTTCATACCATAACATGGTTCACTGAATTCAAATATTAACTACTGGAAAAGAGAAATCTCACACTGATTTAGTGAAATAAATGTATTTTGGTTTTGTGGCTGAATCTTTGGAGATAGTGCAACTTAAACACATCTTGTGTTCCTGCAAGGGCCATAAGATCAATCACTGTAAAAAGGTGGCAAAGGGAAGGTGGGGGAAAGCAATGCCAGAGCCAGAACCTTGTTTAGGTTGCACAGTCTACGAAGTGGGATTGCAAAGCATGAATTTCATACCACCAGTGCCCATCATTTGAGAACAGACTTTTAAACAAGGGACATGTAAAAAGCTGGAAGGGAGAATAGAATAGCACAGATTATTTGCTGATGCCTGCATTGTACTAGCCTGGTCCCACCAGCAGGCTGGTTTAGCAGTGAAAATTAACACAGCAGTAAATTGGATTAATTTGAGAGGTTTTTGGTTGTTGTTGTTTTTTTGAGTGGAACATTTTCTGAACTCTCATCTTCTCCATTCTGCAATTGTAGATGCCAATTTTAAACGAGAACTGCTCAGAAGGAACTGACAGTTCACTTGGGCTTGAGACAGAGTGATGTATCCCATACCATGCTACAAGCTGAGAAAGACAAAGTAGAAATCATATGTCAAAAAAAAAGGGTATGTGGTACTTACACGTGGGAAGTAAGTCATAAAAGACCAAGTTCAAACATTTTGTATGAATAAGCCAAAACTACTACAATTAGCAAATAGTAAATTTTTACTGTCTCACAAACTGATATTACAGCTGTGATAGTGAAGAAGTAGCATGTGGTACAGGCAGGAATTTAAACACCAATGTGTTCCAGTAGAGCTCCAGTTCTAGCTTCTGTTCTACCATGACAAAAATGGGTCTGCCTGGTTCCAGTTCAGGCCAGGGAAGGCTGGCCAAGCTGGAAACTGGACTGCTTTGGAACAGTCTGTGCTGGGAAGCAGATGGAAAGTGAAAGGAGCAGGATGACACAGTGCTGAGGACACATTGTGCTCTCTGACCACCTCTTCCACGTGCCAGCCATGCCATGTTATTATTGCCTGAAACATTTACACAGTATCAAACTTAAGCAATCAGTTGCTCTGGACAAGAACACACTTCTCGTGGCCATCAGAAGATGGGCTCAGGCACTGGTGATGGTGTTGCTCTGTACACCCTCTCTGGGGCAAATGCTCCCTGAACACACAGGGCACACCAGTTACCAGGGGTGGGCACAGCAACCTTTCCTTCCCCCCACCCTCGTGATGACCCACAGACATCAGACCATAACTCTGCATGCAGTAACAAACCCCGTCAGCATTTAACCTGCACAGTTCAACCACATCTTATTTGCAAGTACACTGGACATGGGAAAGACTTTCTCTTGGATGCAAGAAAATTGTAGATACTGCAATGCAGTCTTATTTTTTTTGAAAATTTTGCATATTTGCAAGACATTCTCCTCCATGAAGTCCACCTCCAAATTTTTTGGTGTTTGGCCAAGCTGGACTGGTGTAGCAACCAAAATCTGCTCCCACACAGTTACAAACAACCTGTGCTTCATGGCCTGGTATGTGTGCAGAGATCATCCTCTGGGAAGTAAAATGTTGCCAAGATTCCATGTATGGAACAAAGTTCAACACAGTAAGTTATGCAAGATATGAAACCTCTTGCCACTCAAACAACAGACTGCACTTCTCTAGACCATCTTCTACTTGCCATTGTGTCAGCATTTAAAATACAAATGGCAAGTCAAAGTAATGATATTTTACTCAGTGGCTTTTTGGATTATCTTTTAAGAGTTGTTAGAAGAAAGGTTTACAAACCTTTACACAAGATTTTCAAACCTCACTAGATGAGTGATTCTTACCTAGAAAGGAAACGCAGACTTTACAGAAGGTGTGAAACTGGAACTTGCTGGCAGCTTCCAGTAGGGTTTTTGCATTGGCTGAATCTATGATCAAAGAACCTGTATAAACAAACTCCAGGAGTAACTCCAGGACATCCGCAGTGAGGTTGGACATGGCCAATTCCAGCTTCTCCCCGCTTCTGCTACTGTCCCGCGGTGACCTGGTAACAGCAGACAATTAAATTATGGACATTACACCATCCCCATTTTATTGGCATTTATTGATTAGTGAGGGCTAGAAAATCGCTTTGCACCTCATTATATTTCTCCATTATTTTTGTTTACGGAACTGAAGAATATGAATTTTAAAATAACTGAACTTAAAAACTTTAACTGGATCTGAAAGAGAAGAGTCTTAAAGCAAGTCTTACAAAAAATCTGTTTATTGCTACTTTGCATTTTCATGCAAAAACAGTTGCAAAAGAAAGGAAAGGAAAAGAAAGGAAAGAAAGGAAAAGGAAAATGAATGATCCAACATTAATGAAAATGAGGAATGGGATTAGCTTTCAAAGGGAAACAATACATTTTAACACCTTGGTTAACATCTCATCTTCTATGCATAATATAACTGTTAAGGAAAAACAACTCTCCAATTTCAAGCGAAAAGGTCATCTACTTTTTCAGGAATCCAACACTGGAATAATTTTAAATGTCATGTGCACTTAAGGATACATTTAAAGACCTTTTCATAAAAAATAGGAATAAAAATACTAATTTCTATTTAGCTTGAACTTCTCAGTATGTTATATTAAAGTATAGATACAATCAATACAGTATCTGCATACAGATGACCACATAAAACATAAATATATGCTTAGTCTAAAAATCTATTGTTCCCTTTTAGGCATGAAAAAAAGAAAGACCTTCATGGCAATTGCTTTGAAAACTGAATACAAGACAAGCTAGACAGACAAAATGGTTAGAGCAAAGAAGGGAGAGGGGGGAAAACAACAACCAGCTCTGCCACAGGAAGCCAGCAGCCATCCTCTAGGAGTTTCATGACTGTGGCCTACGGTTTTTCCTGCATGAAGTGCTGAACAATTTGGGGATCAAAGTATCTCCTGCATTTGAAGTGTGGATTAGTGGTTGTGAAATTATTGGACAAAAAGAAAGTCATACTGAATTAAAGTAAGGGCCCAGTTCTTAATGCATGGTTGGCTGATGTGTCTGCAACACTAAAGACAGGTTACACCTGAAAGACAAAAGTGATAAATTTGGTAACATCAAGGAGGGGAGGGGAAATCTGTTGGAGTAAGAAAATAAACTCTTTTAATGGTTAGGACCATCCAGCACCTTCTCAAAGAAACATAAGCTTTTGTCTGTCACTGGACAGTCAACGTCTGCTCGCTCCAATTCTGCTAAAGTACTTGCAAAAGCCATTGCACGAGTGACACAAAACCAGCATACGATGTGGTATGACATTTATGGACTGGCCAAAGCACCACTATTCACAGCCAACGCCAGCTTTAAGCATGACCAAAGCACTACCAACCTCTCACACTTACACAGCTGTCTAGAAAGGTGATGGTCAGACCTCTACTATCATAATGGAGGAAAAATGAACAACATATGAGGTTCAGGTTTTTTCCTGCATGGCATCCCAACCAACCAATAACACCTAAAATCACTTGGGAAGATGCTTAATATTTGCAGTGGATGCTTTGTTGCTGCTTTTCCATTGATTAGCCCTGTTCAAGTCAAGGTTACAGCTTTTTTCATACATATCTCTGCAGGATCAAAGCTTCATTTTCCAGTGAAGAAGCAGCTAGCAGTTCTTAATTTCATAGTTTTCTCCAAGGAAATTAGCAATGGTTATTCCCATTCACAAAAGGAAACTGAGGCACAAAGAGACAAAATCACTTGCCTGTGACCATAGGGAGTCAGGGGCAAACCAAGGAATTAAACCACATTTTTAAAATTCTAAATATCGAACTGTCCCTTTGTATGACAACACAGATGGGTAAGATCCTATTCCACAAGCAGATGGGTAGGAATATACAGATTGAAATACCTGCCGTATCCCTACAAGCACAGATGTGTGTGCTACTCTGAATCCTTATGCTTTATCACACCACAATAATCTTTCTGAACTCTTGCATATGGATTCAATTCTGCATTCGAGGCAGAAAACCTCAGGTGTCAAAACATAAGAGTTGCCATTTCATAGATCCTCAAGAGGATGCCACAAAGAGTTGGGATTTTTTTCTTTCTCACACTCACACACCAATAATATGCCTGATACCGGATTTATCTCCAGTTGTACACACAGCTGGTGCTGCACTTTGGGCTATCAAAATGCCTCCCGGATCTGATGCAATTCCCACTGAACTGCTCTCAGAAGCGGTTTGTACCTGACAGTGAAGTTCATATTCCTGTGGGCTGGTTAATAAGCACACTGCCTCACATTCAGGGAGATTTGGAGGTACCCAGCAAGCGACAGTGTCGGGCTGTTTGCGCCGTGGGAAGCCCCACCATAAGCAATTATTTATATAACAGCACTAATTGCACTGTGCTGGCGATGGCTGCGGGAATGACTGTGAGTGATCCATTGGGAATCGCTCCATCTCACCCAGAACACAGACCAGGAGGCACAAAGGAAAGGATGATGTGACACCAATGTCAGCACAGACACACAGCCATGTTGGCAACAACTGCAAGCTGCTATTTTTCAGAATAATTAAGTAATAATCTCTTTTACTTTGTAATACACCAAGCAATAAACTGCTGCTGCAATTGATTAAATGCCAAAGAAAAGCTAAGGTGTTTAATCAATCACTAGAGCCACTTATGGCAAGTATAATACAAAGCTACAGAGATTATTGATATTACACAATGAGCCAGAAATGGGAAAGAAAATTATCCCTATTGCTGCCTCGGTGATGCCTTGAATGTGTTGTGCTGTTTTGCTTGTGCTTTCTAGGCAGCAAACCCTCCAGCTCTGCATTTGGCTGGACCAAATACTGAGCACAGGCTTGATTCAGCCTGCACAGGGAAATCACAGCTACCCTGGCTTCCACACTGGAGATCTGGCTTGGTACAGGCTGGAGAATGGGCAGGGAATTGGCTGAAGCAGGTCCTCATGGATCAAAAACAAGTGTTTGAAGGAAGAAAAGAACACAATGTGGGGAAACTGATGTGACTGACGTGGGAAGTTGCACAGATTTCTTCGTGAAACTGTTTCAGTGACTTGGGCTGTGGGATCCCCCTCCAAGCCTGATTAAAGGTGCCTATGTTCCTTGTTTTCACACACATTAGAACATCAATATGCCCTGTGCAGTTATATCTCATTGATTTGGGTCAGAGCCTTCTCTCAGCTATTGCAGAGGAACTGCAATGAAGTGGCTAAAGCTGCATTACAAAAACAGAATTTAGTCCTGTAAATGCATATGCAGTGGACTGGGGGGAATCTGTAGGAGTATAAACAGTTGTACCCTAAATACCTCATCCTGTATCACATCAGGAGGAGGTTTGTCAGTGGCATCAGTAGAAGCAAACATTTAGAGAAGTCTTACCAGAAAAGCCTCAACTTCCTGCCTTAAGAGTTGAGAAAAATCACAGTTCACCTGGTACATACACTCCAGTTCCCCCACTCCTGGCACAAACACAGGGTGTGTCTCGGCTATAGGGAACCTGCCTCCCTCATGTTCCAGTCTCACTTGAAGCCAGGGAATGTACACTTATCGTCCATGGACATCATTAAATGTGGCACATGCTGCTATTTGCCCTGCGAACTCTAAAGTTTAAACAGAATGATGTAATTTTATTGGCCTTGTAATCATTGCTCATATTATAAAGGTCACACATTTCACATTGTGACAGAAAATCAATAGCTCTCCCAACAGCCTCTGGGGGAAAAAGTTTTGCTTCTGAAGAATAATATATAATAAACAATTTTAGTCCTTACTTTATCATGGCTGCAATCTTGGAGAAAAGCTACAGTAAAAATCTGGCAAAGGCTGATATATAAACTCATTAAAATTGGGAAGTGATTTAGAACAGGACTTTTAAAAAGATTTATCTTGAGCTAAACAGCAAAGAGATTTGTTTAGGTCTACATTTAAACAAGCTCCAAGAGCTCTTTAACAGCTTAATTTTATGGTAGCTGTTAGGGAATTCTTTCAGATTTACAAATCATGTATTTCTCCAGCAAGGTGATAGACCTGAGCAATGTGCAAGCAGAACTGAACCTGCAGATAAGCAGGAAGCACAGATACACTTTGCTTGGGTAAGGGGGAAGTTACTGAAAAATATTCTGCATTGTCTGGAATAATTAAGTCTAACAAAATCAAGCCAGTGCCTTTGAACATACTCTGGCTACTTATCCTTCAACTTAATTGCTTAAACCAGGGAAGACAAAGGCATAGGGAACCTTTCAAAGCAAAAGATGGCTCGATTACACTCTCAAATAACAAATCAAAATCAGTGTCCCTTTCTGTTATCTAACATAGAGAAAAGAGCAGAAATGTTTAAATACTCGATAGCAGGAAAAATAACCCTAAAATCTCATCTGCAAGATTTAGGAGTGGAACGGACAAAAGAAAAAGGAGAGAAATTTACATTTTTGTTATTCATTTGTCCTTGAAAATCATTTCCACACTTGTAATACACACAGACAAGAGTCAGTACTAGTGTTTTCATGCTTAATAGCGATGCCACCGAGTTTTCTGCATCTCGAGTTATAAATAGATGTGTATCTATGCATTGTCCCTGCATTATTCGTATCAGCACGTTCACGTAACAGAATGTCTGTGTGATTCTGTTCAGACCATTTAATAGTGGGATGCCTTGATTTGCAAAGCCACGTTTAGAGTCTGGCTAAAGTAGCTGTGTAAGTGAAACACTGCTAGAGCATCAATTTGTCAATTTATGGACAGCGCCACCGCCTCTCATTCAGCTTTCCCTCATGGTTTGGATATGCTGCCTTTAACTGGCTTGCAACATTATTTTGACTGACTAATGGTTTGGCTACAGCTTCACTCAATTTTAGATCAAACACGAAGAGCTACCTATCCCTGGTGCAGATGCCAGCCAACACTCTGTTTACAAGCTACAGTCACAAAGTCAAAACAAATTCTGGATGTTCAAAATGGAGCCATCTGCACAGAATAAACATGAAAAATGTGAAACATTTTATGTAAATGTACATTACTGCCTAGGAACAGTTGGTTCAGCTTCCTCCCAGGCTGCCTGGTTGGGAACAGGAGGACTGACAGAGTTTGTGACACCTATTTACATTTGATGCCATATGACTCACTGTGCCATAGACTCTAAGGTATGACGTGTATTTAAGCTCTGTGCTCCAAAAGGGCACTGAAGGAAATGATTATCTGTTAAAATATAGACACATTTAGAATTATTACTTGTGATCTTCCCCTGGATATGTGTGACTTGAGATGTACCTTTTTCTTTTTGCCTCTCCAAAGTCTACCACCATCTGCCTTTCCCAACAGGAGACAGCAGCAAAGAGCTCCATAGCATAGCTCAATTTTGTTCACATTTAATAATCTATCTTGAAGAAACAGGAAAACACACTCATTCTGGTAGTGGAATAATAAAAAAAAAATTATTGTCTTTGACTATCTATGGCTTGGTGTCCTATACAGCTCAGGAATCTGAATATCCTGCACTAAAGCACATATTTGAGCTGACAGGAGGCTCCAGGATTGCCAGCAGAAGCAGGAGATTCTGCTCCTCCCTGCACCGAGGAAACTGAACCCTGTGTTTTGCGGTTGGTTCCCCCTGCCTGGACCAAAGCAATGGCCTGTCCTACCACCCAACTCTCTGATGGCCTCTCCATTGTGGGCCCTCCCAGGATCTTCTCCCTCAGCTCAACATGTTGACATTGCTGGCTTGCTCTCATAACTAGGAATATAAATGTTTATCCTACAGTAATTGTGTTCCCATTCCATGAGTGTACCATATTTTCTACTAAGATAGACAGGACAATAAAAAAAATGAAATTAAATTGCTCTGTTCCCTGGACAGTATTTAGGTCTCCAGAAAACAGGAAATCCAAGATTTTTATGTAAGATGAAGCACTTAAATGAAGGGAAGCTATTTCTTTTCATCTCTGTCAAATTATTTTGATTACCAAAGAAAGGACTCTAGACTGGGATAGACAGCTTCTCATGAGGCTTAAGAGTCTGTTAGCTGTGTGCTCATTAGAAACTGCTGTTCAAGTCGACACAATTTAGACCGAATATCTTGTTTATTGTGGGATTTCAACTTTTTACTTTAATCCTTAAAGCAGTGAAACTCCAGGCAAAGAAGAAAATGCAATGTTGCTGCATCTTAACTGCCCACTATTTATTTTTTATCATCTTCAGAGTTATTAATGGTTCAAAACCCATATGTCTATTTATCCTGGGAGAAGCAAAAAATAAACCATTATATTACAGCCAACCTTCAGCTATGTACAGAACAGACAGCACTCTACATGGGAAGTTGTATTTCACACCAAAGATCTTGATTTATCATTAATTACATGCTCATGAGATATAAAAATATAGATGCCCAAACGTACCAACATACATTTCCACGACACACACCAGGACGCATGTGCATACTGAGGTAACAAGTTATTTACTGAGTTATACAAGTTTAGGCAGCTGCAAGGTAATCAATCATGTAAATGATGACAGGAAGGGACATTTATAGAGCAACATCATTGCAATACGTATGTCATAAGGCACTGAATGTTTTATTAAACAGGATTTAAAAAAAAAGTGAATTACACCCCAGCATAGCTTCTCCTTAACTGTTTTATCAGCTCAAAATGTATTAACTTGCAAATCTCAGCCTTCGTTATACTGTCTTGTAGATAAACATTATCTTTGAGCCTCAGTCACTATCTGTCTCATGAGAGGAGAAAACATGTACTGTAATGGTGCTATTGTATGATTACAATAAAGAACTAGTAAAACCACAAGATTAAATAAATTACATTGTTTAAACACAGGCTTGCAAATTCGTCAGGAAAATTTACCTGACCAACAAATCCATTTGCTCACTTTTTATCAGGATGTTGAAACAAATAATGTTCCTTGTTCCAGGCAAACAAAATCTGGCCAGACTAGTGTAACTTATTAGGGTCAAATGCTGCCAGTTTGCACCTGCTCTATCAGAAGAAAATCAGGAAAATTAATGGCTGTGAGCTCAGGCACGCACCAGCAGCTCCTGCTAATTCACCATCACAGAAATGATCATTACAAACCAAGACGAGCAACAGGATTAGCAGCAAATGCTTTTGTTCACGGACAACATGGCCAGAATAAACCAGAGCAAACAAAAGAGCCACGTTTCCTGTATACCCTTAATGCCATTCACGGATGGAACACAATCTAAATGCTCGGTCAAGACCATTTCTAAAGGCGCGGGATCAGCGGCAGCCGTAACGCTACAGAGTCGGAGATCACAGTCGGAGGCACAAATCTGGCTCCCTGCTGAGATTTAAGAAAGAAGATGACGAGTTTGAAGATGCTGGCTTAAATAACTAGCAAGAGAATGAGGAAGTGAATAGCAAGTGCCCTTGGAAGAAGTGTTTCATGACCTAGACTTTTGCTAGGGACTGAGAATAAACTGAAGGTACTAGTGGGAAAGTAAAAAACTGGGGCAACTTATTAATAGAGTGGGATCTTACTTGTTTGCAAGTATCTCTGTCAGCCTAATTCAGTTGCAAAATAACCTGGGTGAGAGCTGCTATTTGTTAAAGGTAAATAAAAGATGCAAGCAGGTTCTGGTGGATTATATGGGAAAGAAGATTAAAAATAAAATGACAGAATAAAACATTTATTTTCATCAAACTTAAAGCTCACCCCCTTACCCAACTCCTATCTGTTTTCTTTTAATGTTATTTATTACACCATCAAAAACCAGCTTAGCAGAGAGCTGGCATGCAGCTAATAAATCCATTTCTTAGGAATGTGGAGAAATTTATACAAGGAATTATCTAGGTAGTCTATCCAAGACTTTCTCATCATTGCAATGTCTAGAGGGAAAACAATAATAAAATAATGATAACCACGATTATTATTTATTACTACTGCTATGATTATGGCAGTGCCCAAAGATCCCAATCAGCATTTCAGTAATTAGAATTAATTCTGTCAGGCACTGGTTCTTTCTCCTACAGCTACAGGGTGTTGCTAGTGCTTTTCTACAGAATACGTAGAGCCAGAGACATCAATGAAAGGTCCTACACCGTATGACCTATCACCACAGCATAGGCAGGAAAGGGAAGGTAGCTCTCTCACCCCCATCAGTCTCTCCCCAACCCACTCTGCAGAACTGCTCCAACTATTTCAGTCACCAAAGCTCAGCATTATGCAAGCAAAAAGAGGGCACCATGATCTCATATGATCATAACCTGGTCACATTATTTCAAATTCATTATCCCAATCCAGCAGTGGCCAATCCTTGATGATTTAAATGAAAGGATTGAACTGCTGATCCCCAGAGCTACCTGCAAGCAAGCTGGAGTTGGAGATTTGATTATTCTTTTTAGGGCAATACTGGCTTTTGGAAGTAGCCCAAAAATTACAGTTTTCAAGAACATGGCTCCAGTTCCTATGCCATGGAAGGTTTTTTTTTCTTGTCTTTGATCCATATATCTTGAACTGCACCTTTTTAGATAACCATTCCCTTTAAACCCTAAGTTTCAACCCAGTCAAGCCTAAACTTGGGCTGTGAGATGTAAGTAAATACAGATAAGTCACCTGCATCAGAATCTTATGAGTGGCTGCATGAGAGCTGTGTGGCTTGCAGATGGGTACAGCCAGAGCAAGAGAGGTGATTCTGTCTTTCCTTGAATAGGATTTGCAGGATTTGTAGTTGAGTCTAGAAATTAGGTGAGTGAGAAGCCCCAGCTACAGTAAACAGAGATGCTGCCAATGAGAAGAGTGAGAGGTTCAAGGATCTGCTTGGTGCCTCTGGAAGCTGCTGCCATTAGAAGGCAGCAGTTTAACTTCTATGCTGCACCTCGAGGCTTGAGAAGCAGCTTTTCTGCCCTCCTTGCCAGTGTTTCCCTTCAAAGCAGGGTACATTGCTCTGCCCTTCCTTTCAGAGCAGCACACAGCCCAAGCCACTCACCCTCCTAATCCACAGCCACACTTCCCAGGCTGGAAATAGCTGGGCTGTGATGCCTGTGATGGGCTTTGTGGTACTTCCTTAGCCTGGCAGCCCAGAACACCATTGAATATTTGTAAGCTTTCATTCATTTATGTAGAAGACCATAAATTTTTCCTTGATGAAAACATGTTTTCCAAGGTCTGGCAGCTGCAAAATTTGCAGCCCAGCAGGAGCTCCAAGAGGTGGGCGGGTGGCTGCTCAGGCAGGCAGAGCGAGCAGAGCGCTCGCGGAAAGGGGCCACCGAGAGCACGGGCTGTGTACCATGCCAAGATCCTGGGCCCAACTCACAGCAATTATCACTGCCTCGTTTAAGAGAAAAATGTTGTCCATAGCAGAGTTTACACCTGTCCCCTGGCAGGAAAGGGTGAAGGGTATTTTATACTCCCATGTGACCTCCCCTTTCCATGGACTCCTCTAAATGGTTTAACAGAAACCCGAGCACTCTCTGTCTAGGCACAATATACTTCTGCTGGCAGCTGAAACAAACACTGTATTTTTAACTCCCTGTTTCTCTGTCTTCAACTAAATGTTATCATTTGTTTCCACATTCATTCTGTTCTATAACAGAGCTGAAGCATACAGACGTAGACATGCTCCTCTCGTGGAATTAAAAGAAAGATTCTTAATAAGCAGGAATACATGAAGGGGTCACTAAGAGTAGATTTTGCTTTCATCTGCTATTTCTCATTTTGGTCTTTTTACAACCTAAACACAAACCAGACAGTCTGTTTTCCAGACACCTAAATGCTTTTGCAGTTTTGTCAAGCTGTTTCAGATGGATAGTGGCAGGTTCCTCTGCTGTGCATCCAAATGCTGCCTTTCCACACAATGGTGTAAAATGCAGAATGACATCTTCATCTTCAGTGTAGGTGTAAAGGAACAGGACCTGGGTCCTCTCACCCTAACTGCTTTACTTCTTCTGCCCTGCCTTCAAGACCTCAGAAAGTATATACAACCCTAGTTTAGAAAAAAAGAATAAAATTAAAAATCTGAAGTCTTGCAAAAAGAGGCAAAATATTGTGGAGGAGCAATTTGGCCATGAAGTCACTGGCTCTCCTTTGCAGGAAAAGAAGGATGAACATAGTGTGGCAAGATTACAATGCATCAAAATGCTGCTTCTTGTGATGGAATCCCTTTGTGCATGTGACTTACTGCTCTGTGCCCATGGAATCAGGCACCCAGGAGGACCTCAAGATTAGCAAGCATCATTAAAGTCAAATCTTGTAAGGATAAAGCTTGTAGGACAGGATCTGTGTATCTTTAGTAACTGACCACAGAGAAGTCTGCTTATAGAAGTCTGCTTATAAAAGCAAGCATTTTGACCAAGAAAAGACTTTTATGTCAAGGGCTTCCTAGTAATAATGTCATATTTGGTAGAGATTCCAGTACTCTGGATTGGGTTAAGAAGAAAGCAGCAAATTAAAATGTTCCGGTGAAACTCTCTTTGTTACGGAAATATCAGACATTCCATTTATGCAGCAGCTGCATTTGGCTATCCCAAATACAGCTGGAAATAAAAAGATGGCTCTTCATGGGATTTTCCATTCCTTGCATCCTTCCGGAACACACACACAGACACACAGACACACACACACACTCATCTTCCACCTTTTCTTCTAGGATACATATGAAACCAGAGCTCATTTCTTTCCTCCCCCAAACAAAGAATGGTTTAAATAAGGAAATCTGTGCTCTGCAAGAGACACATTTTGGAGATTTTTTTTTTTATGGACCTGGATCTCTTTCTTTCTTTCTTTCTTTCTTTCTTTCTTTCTTTCTTTCTTTCTTTCTTTCTTTCTTTCTTTCTTTCTTTCTTTCTTTCTTTCTTTCTTTCTTTCTTTCTTTCTTTCTTTCTTTCTTTCTTTCTTTCTTTCTTTCTTTCTTTCTTTCTTTCTTTCTTTCTTTCTTTCTTTCTTTCTGCATATGTATGTGTCATTAAGAAAAACATGTTTCCATAGGAAATCATTCATGTCTTTTTAGCCAACTGTGACTCAGGCTGGGTGACTGGCCTTTATCTGTGGGTCACGAAAAATGAGCACTTTAAGAAGGTGATTTATGCCACTTATAGTAAGGTGTCATCCTACAGACATTCCCCATCTTTCCTCCCAACTGCAGAGAAGTCTAGACAAGCATCTTAGGCTGGACTCCTGAAGGAAGGAATGGAACACCCATCAGAAGTTCACAGTCTATGCAAATCATCTCATCTCTAGTGAAGAGGGATGGCCTCCTCCTTTACCTCCTCTCTTAGACACTTATTTTGTGGTAAGAGAACTTGTCACTTGGAGAGGTCTGTCTCAGTCTGTAGACTGCAGCAATAGTCAAGGTGAGGTTAGACTCAGCTTGTCTGAGATGGCAACTTTGGACCTAAATGTTGATTATCTAATGAGAGAGACAAGCACCTCTTAGTGGTCCAGGGGGATCACCCACCTGCCTGCACATAGGAACCTGAAATTAGGAGAAAAAAGATCCTTCTAGAAGCCATCAAGGTGCTTCTCTTCCTTGTCTGTACCATAAATTAAGCCTTTGCTTTGACAGGGCTGATTTCTTAAGTATCTAAAATATAGGTGCAAATTAAGAGGCCAAAATTGAGCAGACTGGAATCAACATGGTTGGTGGTGAACTCAAAATATGTAAGATGGAATTTAGGGGACAGAACCCTATTCCAGCTGCACTTTATCATCCACGTTCTCCTGAAGCCCTACCCTGCAGTGGCCTTGTATGGATTCCCACTCCTACCCTGAATCTCACCTTCCTCCCTTCATGGGCACAGTGATGTGGAACAAATGTCAGCAACACTTCACACTTGCTGTTCCTAATACACCTAATCCTTTTCAGGTGATTTTGCACTAAAAAGGAGGAAGATGGTTTTTCATGTTTTTCAGTTGCTCCTGGGAGGGAGATGAACACCAAGTTCTGGCTTAGGCTCGAGTGCTGTGCTGCTTCTGACAGGGACCAGATATCCTGTTTCCAAGAGCAGTGCTTGTTATGGTGCTGGACTCAGGCTAGGACTGCACTAGCCCAACCTCAAAGGGGCTCATATATTTAGAAGATAAATCACATGGAATGAGGAATTTTCTGGATGAGGAGCAGAATGCTCATCACAGAACGAGCCATTTTCTGAGAAACTAAAGGGGCTTCAAAGTACAGTCTCGTTACCCTATTTGTTTGGAAATAACTTTGTAATTGTTTTGGACAATCAAACCTGGTTATCATCTTTTCAATACAGTACAATAGAAACAACATACTTTCTTCCCTGCTATGCTAATTCTCATCAAATAGCCTTCCTCGAGATGAGCAATAACTCTACTTCTATTATGCTTTTTGTCTGTATTTTGGTTATTTTTTTGAGAAGGAAATAATTGATCTGATTTGGTTTTGAACATTTCTTTTATTCTTTTGAGACACTCTTTGCTGTTCTACCATCAGATACCAACTTGAACACACAGTGGAATCAATGGCAGAATATGAGGTTAATAATAACCAGCCTGTGGCAAATAATAAGATGAACTAAGTACTCTCAAAGATTCTGATTCTGCACATTTCCATGGGTATACATAGCACCTTCATGAATAGATCATTTTATCATTGATGTTTCTGGTGTCACATTCGTGCCTTTGCCTGGAATGACATTAGAGTTTAACCTCTGCATGCACTGATTGAAATGGCCTTTATATAATATTTCATACAAAGAGATCTCTTTTATCCTTTAAGAAAAACTGTCATTTCTTGTTTTGATTTCTATAATAACATGAGTGCAATATAAATCACATAAAGCTTTAAGTGCTGTCTCAAAGGAGCTGCTAACAAATATCAGTAGATGATTCTAGATGTATTGTATTTATAAGCATTGAAACTCTGTGAACTATAATGATTCTGTGTTACTAAGGGCATGATCCTGCAAAATACTGAGTGCCTCTTGCAACTTGAGTCCTTGACTTTAATGGGGTTTCAGAAAGGATGAGGCTTTAACACTGCAAGTATCCTACAAAAAGCAAGTCTTTAGAAATTCCACCCCATAACCCTGAGTTTATTGTCTCGCAAAGACACATTTGCTCAGTTTACAGGCGAATATTTATTTTTCTCACCCGACAGTTTTGCAAACTCAACTTGACATCAAGCTGAATTTTTTCTTATTCAAGCATCATCATCAGTAATAAAGGTGTTTTTGTCTGGGATACACCTGTGCAATTCCATTAGTCTCCATCAAGGTTACATGTGTGCAGCTGAGGTTATATATGGAAGACAACTGGGATGGAGACACCTGATGGTGGACACAAATCGACCTCTGGAATATTTATTGCTGATGATGATGTGAAAGAAGGCAAAAAGTGGTGAGGTTAGCAAACAGGCCAAACCTTGCACTATTTTTTTGTTACAATGCATGCAAGCTTTATGTGAGCAACTGAAAGACAATACATGCTGAAATCTATGGTTTTGCTTTCAAGGTCTCTTTTCAGAGAATTTAGAGATTTTTTTAAAATTGTTTTAACTGATTTCATATTAGAGCAGTGCTCAGCCTGAAGTATATCTACCTTTGATAACCAAGTAACAAAGCTGCAGCTTTATAAAAATAAAGCAGCAAGGTTTGTCATCGTGCTTCCAGAATTAGATGCTGCCTGGTGACTTCTGCACACAAGCAGATGTCTTCACAGCAAAACCCAAACGACAGTCTTTGGCCAGTCAGTTAAGTTGATTTCTGTAAGTTGGTTCTAGGATTTTTCTTTTCCTGTAGACTCTACTCTTTATCACCCTATGAAGCATACACTGTAGCCTTAACAATTAAATAATAATGAGCAGACAGAAGAGAAAGGACAGGAAAGATCTGGCATAGCTGCTGCTAGCAATCATTAGATTTACAGAGGGGAAAAGACATGCTTCCTAGGCCAACATATTTTTTATAAATAATTGATAAGGCAGTCAGTACAGTTATATCATAGAAATGTAATATATATCCATAATTATAGAACCAGCTTTGTGCAAAACGACACAATACACTGAGAGGAGATACCAGCCAATATGCCATCCTGAAATAAAATACAGTCACTATTGTGTTAGTTGGCAAAATTTAAATACAGGATTTGAAGCAAGCAAAATGTTCTTTAATCCCATTTTTTAGCACAGTCCAGGCTCAGTCTGCTCAGGAAAATACTGCAAGGCAAAATCAGCAGCTGCATTAATTTGCTGATGATTGAGAGAAAAATGAAAGTTATCCTCACGTTTTTTTTTTTCTTCTCCCTACTTGCTACTCTAACTTACTAATAATACCAGAGTACCAATTTATTCCTATGAGAGTATATGAAGCATACAAATTGAAAAATCAATGTAATGGAAAAAAAAGATTATCATGCACTGTTTAGAATCAATCAGCTAGAAACAAAGGGGGAAAATGCGAAGGCGGACACATGACGTTCAGAAAATGTACATATTGTACCTACCCTAAGCTAGAGTGTTTGTAGGAAACAGCTACTGTTAGTCCAACATGCAGATCGAGCTATATTTTGAGCAGAAAATCATCTTATTTCCAATCTTTTCTAGAGAAATTCATCAGTTGTCTTTTCTTGTTTTAAAAGTCCCCAAATAATAAAAATATCAATCCCTTTGCCCACAGAAGTCACACAAAAGCATGTAACAAAGATTTCAGGGTGAAGGGATTACAAAACTCCAAAAGCTTTATTAGCACGATGTCTCAGCATCGTTCACCTGAGCGCTGATGCCTCCCTGTAGCCCGAAGGACAGACTTTTGTCATGTGTGACAGAGTCCCTTGAGAACATTGACAGCAATAGCTTTTAGTTGTGGACTGAATCACCATTAGCAGAGGAGTTTAAAACTTAGATCTCTCAGTGGTGGAACAGTTTCTTCGGCCTCTACTCATCAGAAATAATTACACTGTACGAGTCAGATGTGTAACAAATGGATCTGAGTCTCGGTTTGGAAATACATTCAGAGGAGGTGGAAAGAATGGCTACTGGCTCTGTGACAGGAGATTCAATCTTCATAAACCTGCAAGAGAGGGGAGGAAAAAAAAGCGACACAAATGCGCCCTACAAAAGAACAGAGCAGATCACAGCTGGAAGGAAGGCAAACCTTTTAATCAGGTCCTTGAAATACAAGCTGCAGGAAGCTAGAACATTTTGGTGGACTTCAAACTCTTTGCCTTCAACAATAATTTTCAGGTCTGTAAACTCTTTCGCTCTGCGTTGCTGGTTCAACTCCTTCAACATTTCTGCAGAACAGAGAAGACAGACAGTGCCAGGATTCCCATTAAGAGTTTTTTATTTTTACTTTTTACTTTTCATTTTTTTTTTGTAAAGAAGTAGAGAAACAGGAAACAATTGATATTTTTGTTGGCAAGATTGGCTCAACACAGACAGTCAGAAGTTACAAACATAACATATTAAACAAAAAAGAAAAAGAAAAAAGCAGGAACCAGTAGGTCTAAACAACTGAAATATATTTACACAGAAAAAAAGCAAAAACAATCCTAAATTTGGAAGGGTTACAAATGAAAACAAAATATTTCAGCATCAGCAAATCAGAAACACAGAGAATGCATTATCACAGAAAAGTTAAAATGATTTGTTATAATCAAAATCAAGAGCTAATGAATTTCTATCCAAATGGAAATAAGTTTTGAACATACTAGAACAGTATTAGTAAAAATATGGTGTTATGATGCAATATGAATTGGATATGGGTCAAAATAATAAAACCACAAGACCTGCAAAAATAACTTATCCTTAACATAGCAAAAATGTGTTAAGCCTCTCAGTTAACAGAATAAAACAGCACTTCTAAATAATATATAAATTACAGTGCATAAAAATTAGCCAAATTATCAATGCATCTTGCAGTATACCTCAGCTATATAGATTATCATTGTATATGTTTCAGAATTAGCTTAAAAGCATCCTTGTGATAAAAAATAACCCCATGCAGTGAATAAATTACTGCCTTTTACAGCAATTCCCATTTTTTGCACTCCAAGGATTTTTACCATCACAGCATTTTTATTTTTTAGCCTTCAATGGCTTCATTTACAGCAACAATCAACTTTCACACATCATGAAAGAATCATAATGATTAAAATAACCTAAGAAAGTGTTTCCATCCTGCAATAAAGCACCTACCTTGTGTGATGCCTCCTTTTATACAGCCTAACAGAATGAAATGATAGCACGCCACGTCTCCATGTAGGGATGTGAACTATCAGGCAACCTACATGTTTTATATACTGCAGGACTTCTAAGGGTAAGACTTTCCTCCAACTCTGCAGACCAAAATGGCTATCAAGATGAATCATATACTTTTCACCTGGGCAATAGCCTGGCAGTTTAGAAGCCAGTGATCAAGATGACAAAAGAGCTGATTTTAAATACTAAAGGACTTTGGGTTTATTTTATGTTTGCAATAGGTCAAGGTTCTCATTTTCACAGTGTAACACCCTGCACACATTCCTCTTCAGACAGATCTGTATATCAACCAGTTCCTTACAGAGTCCTTACACAAAGTAAAAAGGACCTCAGCAGTGCATAAATGTGCCTCAAAGCCACTGCTGGGCTTGGGCATTGGGCTGCCAAAGCATCACCAAAGGGCCTTATGGTGAAACGAAAACCCAAATAATCTGTGTTCTGCTTCCCCAAGGAAACTCAACAGGAACCACTTCAGCAAAGCATCAGTGTTTAATGACACAAAGCATGCAAATACACAACTGTTCCATGAAAAGCAACTGAAGTTCTCCTGAGCCCCAACATCTGTGGTGCACATTTTTCAGGCCTAAGTAAATAAATGTCACCTTGCACATTTATGTCTATTTAATGGAAACACAGTAGTGTCTGAAAGGCTAATTATTCTGTGCTGAAATGGGTCAGTGCTCTCCAGAGAGCAAGCAGATCATTAGAGAGGGCACAGAAATAACAGCAGGCTTTTGTCAGATCTATAATAGGGGAAAATAAACCACTCTGTCCTGTGGGTTCTATAGCAGGGACTATTTTTAACGAATTCAGCCGAGCTAAAGCACAATGATACATTGAGCAACACCTAAACCAGGATCTGAACGTTCCCTCCTCTGCAGGAAAGTCTCAGGCTTTTGCTGCAGGTGAGAAGCCTGAAGTCTGACTGCACCATGAACCCTTCAGGCCTTGGTTAAAGACCAAGGATGTTTTGGGCACAAGGGTGTTCTACTTGATTTAGGGCCAAAGTGACTGAGGTCTCTGGCTTAACAGGAACAGCATCATGTGCTTTTCCAGTGGCATATTTTGGAAGGCAATTGTGGAGGAAGCATTTTTCTGTCCCTTTCCACATATAACAACTTTTTTCTTTTTCTGTCTTGGTCCATTATCCCACTTTCATTTATAGCAACGGCATTTTCCTCCCCACCAATTTTCTATCATTTTATGCCTTAAAGGCAGTTACTTCTCCCTATAAAATTTCTGATACTCTCTTCCTTTTTCAAATTTTTGCCCAACCTCTGTCCTTCATTGCCATTTGCACTCTTCCTAAGTTCCTATTCAAGATCCTTTTTCTCTGGTATCTGTGACTTTACAACCTTCCTTGCAGAACCCTTTTAGGACAAGGGCTCCATCTATGACTAAGTTATACAAGACTAAGATTATGCTTACACAAAGGGTCAGTCTCCATCTCACCTCATTCCATTTCCCTCTTTTAAAGCTCATGATCAGTTGAGTTGTTCTAGTGTTAAAGAGCACAACTGTATGAATAGCAACTGCACAGATGGATCCAGTGGTTTAGGAGAGGAAACAGTTCAGCTTCACTCTTGAATAGGGATGGGGGTTTTGGGAAGTGAGCTCAGGGTAAGCAGGACAGTGCAGACCATCCTTGAACTCCTGATTGTGGCCAAGACTGCTGAAAAACAAGACACAAAGCTCAGCCACTGCACCTATAGATGTTCTGCTCTCTGTGCTATTTCCAGTACTGTGAGAGCTGATTTGAGCATGGAAGTCCCCAAACGGCTCCCCCAGGTAATGGGCTCATTACTTGGACTTACTGAGCACCCTTTAATTACATCCAGTCCTGCAGTTCCTGGGCACAGCTTCTATCTATGCTCTTTACACACTTGAGTGTGTTTTATGCTGCATGCATTCATTAAGGGATGCAAACCAGAAAACAGGTCTGGAGCAGTGGTGCAATTTGGCTCATAAAGAAACTAGAAAACAAAACAAGTTCTAATCAGAAACTGAGGCTCCTCTTTTTCCTACAGACATTCAGAGGCCATGATTCCTTCCTTGTCCCCCTAACTTGTTATATTGCTGTCCACAGAGAGATGACTACAAACAGTCCTGAATTTTTGCAGCTTGGTTTCTGAACTAGAAAGGAAAAGGCAGGTGGAGAGGAAAAGGAAGTCAGGGGACTGCATTGATCCATCGATCTTCCTCGCTCAGGCTCCTTTGTATTACTAAATAACTAGCAGGCATTAGTATTGGACACAAGGTTATATCAGAATGGGCCCTTATTCTCAGAGTATTTGTAATGCTCACACTGTGCTTAGCCAGGCATTAATGATTTATGAGGACTCAGGATGAGTTGCAAAACAAATTTTTTCACCAGGTAATAATGCCTGCCAATGAGTTGTAAAAGAAGAGACAACACAGTGCGGTCCTGGCAGTGAAAAATGACCTCAGCTGTCTCCTGCTAGTCCCTCTTCTGGGCTCCTCCTAATTTTCAGCATTTCCTCCAACAAATGGAATTTCCTGAACCCTTCAGAAAAGGATATGCTGGGAATTTCCTACTGGTAATTTATTCCTTTGGTTTCTTTGTTCTAACAGAATTTGTTTGTTTGTTTGCTTTCCCTCCTCTGTTTCTTTTTGGTTTTTTGTAAGAGATCCAGGCAAAAAAAAAGGTGTAAGGACAGTTAAGGTGCAAGGTTACAGCAGGGTGAGCACTGGTGTTTCCCCTCCTGATGTTCTTGCATCCCTAGTACAAGGGCCCTTTCCTTCCTGCCCCAGGTGCACACACACTTTGGGATGGCAGAAACCAAGCCACTCCCTTCTGTCTGCCTCATCACTACTGAGGCTAAATCATTCTCAGCGACAGAGAGATGGGATGAATATTTTCTTCATAAAGAACTACACAATAGAGACCCCCATGTTATCCCAAAATTACATGAGCCACATAGTGGTTGAACCTAAAGGGGATTTGACCTGAAACCTACAATCGAACGCCTCTGTGGAGTCTGTGAAAGGCAGAGCTTTTGTCTTGCCATTTATCAGCCTCAGCATCGTTGCTTGGGGGCATTTAATATAATTATATTGAGAGTCCCAGAGACAATATGGGTCAGAAGGTGTAAGGGACTTTCCTCAGGTCAGGAACTAAGCCAGGAACAACCCAGAAGCTTTGATTCTTGGTCCCTTGCTCCAGCCATCACACCACATTTTCTCCCTCTTAATTAATGGACAAATTACAAATTAAACTAAAGAGCCCACAAGCCTTGAATCAAATACAGGTCCAAGCACAACTGTGTAATAGTGTAGATGAAGTAAAGGGAACAGAAATTATACAGTGAATATTTTTTTAAATTACTTATGATCAGAAATAAAAATGAACAAGGAACTTATTCCCCAAGTTTATTTATTCTGTATTTTAAGCACAGTGGAGACTGGATACTTAAAGATCCTCTCTAATGCACATTCCCATGGCACAATGGAAGCTCTCAGGTTTCTTTCCAATTTTAATAAGAACCCTTTACTTAAATTCTAGTAGATAAAGCTTTAAAAGAGGGCAGCCAGAGCTAAAATATAATGAACCATAAAATATGGAAAAGCAATTTTTACCAAAAGTATTTTAAAAGTTTACTTGGAGAAACTAAGCTATTATAAAACTGCTAAGGGTAATTGAAACATTGCTAATTTTTCTTGTGAAGAACGTGCAGGAGACCAGTGCTTGCTCTGACAGCCTCCTGCTTTCATGATTGGAACAGAAAATGTGGGAAAGCCAAGAAAAGTTACCAGCAGGAAAATCCAATTACCTTCTTGCCTTAATAAGTATGGAGATTAATTCCTAAGGTTATGCTCTAGTTACGTAAAACAATAATTTTAACCACTAAGGGCCAGCACTGCCCCCATTTGTTTATTTTGATAGTGCTAGAGAGAGTGTGCAGCTACAGGGAACGAAATTATGGAGCACAAGATCTAGCAGTCAAACAGGAGCTATGAGCGACAAAAACGAGTTTTACTATGGTGAACCCATCCTATGTGAACCACACAAGAACTCTTGATTTTCTGCCGTTTTTGACAAGTCTTTCTCCTCACCACAATATCCACAGCCACACAGAGAAGCCCAAAGCCCAGAGAATGCCATAATAACCTTCTGAATGTGCCCCCACACTGCTGATAGGTGGCTTGAAGCAGGTGCACAGAGAGATAATAACTCCAGTCCAGCTGCCCCCTCAGGCCAGCCTGATGAAGTTAAGCAGACAGACTTGGCACTGTAGTGGCTGACACTGCCACTCCTCTGGGCATCCTGCCACTGCAGACCAGCTACCACCGAACATCATCCCTACAGCAGCTTCCATGTGGGGAGAACACAAGCACACACCTCTACAGAACAGCTTCCTGCTCGGGACTGAGGACACCAAATAGGCCCTTCATTCTCTTTTGGCCTGAAAGGCAGTAGTAGAGAAAAAGGGAAATGAATGAAGTCTGGTGGGATCCATTAACAGATGAGGATGTTTCAGATTACAGAATAGCCAGACTCAGGAGGGACCCACAAAGATCATTGAGTCCAACTCCTGTCCCTGCACAGAACACCCCAAGAGCCATACCATATGCCCGAGAGCATTGTCCAAACACTTACTGGACTCTGAAGTTTGGTGTCATGACCACTTCCCTGGGGAGTCTGTTCCAGCACCCAGCCACCCCCTGGGTGAAGAACCTTCTCTAATACCCAGTACTATCCTGTGATCTTCAGTTTTCTTCCTGGACCCTAAAATTTATACATCCAGTTACCTGGACTGTCTCTGCAGTCACACAGAGACAGAAGCCTGTCTCCTGCACAACCCAACCCAATCTGTGTGCTTAGCCAGGCAGGATGCACTGTTTCTCCCCAGGGATTACAAAGGGAGATTAAATAATTAGTTCAGATCAGACAGGTGTTTCTTTTTTTGCACAGAAGGTGAGACTTAATCCATTGCAGATAAATACTTTCACCTTTTTTCCCTATTGAATCGCAACTTGAGTTGAACTTCATCAAGAGAAGAAGGAGGAGGTGCCGTAAGAAAACTGGGACTTGCCTCTGCAAGGATCCTTATCAGTGAGATGGGCGAGGCAGACAAATGGTGAAACACTCTGCCTCTGTTCTGTGAAGAGCCAAGGCTTGGCATGAGGGTGCAAAATACTGTCTGTGTGATCCTGGTGTGCCCAGCCCTCCTCTCACAGTCTCTATCCATTATGGAATTTCCACAGGACACCACTGTGCTCCAAAGGAATCTGAAAATGCTCGACTCTTGTGGCTATCTCCTACCTGCTTTGCTTTCATAAGCCCTTAAGCCCAGACAAAATGAGCAGAGAAAAGCTCAGCACTGACTACAGGAGCACTGTGAGGCCGTGCCTGACTGAGCCTGTGCTACCCAGGCACACACCCTGGCAAAGATGGAGCATGTGCTGATGGAGAGGTATCACTGCTGGCACAGCTACACCAACCTCTGAACAAAAGGCAATGAGAGTCATCCTCTGCTGGGTTTTGTCAGCACAGCAATGTGAAATGCAAGGTGTGAAGCTTGTCATACTCTGAGCTGATACAGCTACAGCAGCAGGAATTTGTAGTGCAGACCAACCTGTCTATATCTTAGTCATGTTGACACTGTTAAGACACCTGTGCTGCTAAAGAAAACAGTAACAGATGCTGGAGAGTGGGAAAATATTTTTAAATCCTGCTGAACAACACATTTGTGGCTGTATATGATAAGTCTGCTCAAAGGATTGTTCGCTATGAGATGCCCCGTTGTGCTCAATAATTCTGCATTGTTCACACAGACTAATTCTCACCTTATTATGATGAGGAGGGGTCAACAAAGTCAGCTGTGGTGATTACTCACTTGAGGAGGACAACTACAAATCTATGTGTAAATGGAACTTTTCAAAATATATTAAAGACTCAGGAAAGCCACCATATCATGCTTTGAAACCAATTTTCAGGCTATTACAAACACTAGAACTGACATTAGGAAGTACCTCAAGGCTGTCTTCACACACTACAGAGTTGGTATTTCCCTATATTAGGCCACAGAACTATTTCAACATATTTTCTTATTATATTCACAGATGAACTACACCCCTAATCTCTAGAATACAATACTTTAAATGCAACTTTGGAGAGATTTTGGTGAAACAGTTATGCATTAAAATAATAAAAAAGAGTCTGAGGGCTAGAATGCCTTTGCAGCTTTGATTTATTAGGTAAAGTCCTCTATAGTATCCATGCCTGCTAATTTATAATCATACAGGGTTACAAATGCACATTGAATTTATCTGACTGGCTTTGAATTTATATTACACACATGGATGCAAAGAATGACAAAAAAGTACAGAGACAATCTGATCTCTTTCATTTTCCAACACGGACCGTGGTCCATGTAATGACAAGCAGCAAGACCAAAGGATCCAGTATAAAAATACCCACTGAGATGCTGAGATAAAGATGTAGCTTCTTCTATCAGGATCTGCTGAGTTTTTTTCAGGATTCACCCCTGATTAAATTCAAAGTTGGCTGCAGCCTGTTCTATATTGGCCAAGGCAAACAAAGCCCAGGAGATCCCAGCACACTGCCAGTCTGGTCCTCTCTCCACATCTAACATGCCACTATGTCAGTTAGCAGTGTAACTTGATTTCCAGGCAGACAATAATTTTATCTGGAGACAAAATGAGCGAGACAGGCAGAAAGAGAAGGAAAAAAAATAATCTTGTGAGCGCTGGAAACGCAGAATAGCCCAGATTCAAAGAGAAATTTAGTTCTGATTGTTTTATTTACCAGCAGGCAGCCCTGAATATCAATCCACACTTAAGGGAAGGCTAAAATATTTATTACTACATGGTCTGGGAAGGATTTGGTATTATCCTAATTGCTTGTAGCAGAAGACTAGCAGATAGCTTTTAGACCTTTTTGATCTCTTTATGTAGTGCAAAGCATTAGCTAAACGTTTCTGAGTTTTGAAGGCTTTGAACACGAAGCACCCATCTGTGAAACCAACAGTGTGATAATCAACAGGCTCCTGACATGGCAGCACTAGTGAGACGCTGACCAGTCCTGGTGGTGTAAGAACAAAAGCTATGAATTGTGTATTAATGTGTGTGTTCATACAGCCAGCAAACAAACATTTGTTTTCCTGAAGAAGAAAACAAAAAAAGAACAGGTTTCTGAAAATAAATCAGTGCATGTATTAAAGTAAAAAAATACCCCACAACTCTAAGGCATAACAGCTGACAATCAAAGACTTCAAAGCACTTAACATACATTAATTAGCAAGGATGAGGTTGTTCCTCTGCCCACAGCAGGGCTGCCCAGCTTAACAGGGGCAAGGCTTAGGTTGTTTTATAAAATGCATGTAAGTTTAATCAACATAATTCTCTGAAATAACAATCTTTACTGGCCAGTGTGTTTTCTAGCATTCACATACTACAGCACACAATGTCTAATGAAAGCAAATAAAACCAACTCTAGTCTTCAACATAGAAATCTCATCCTTTCAGAAGTTCATCTACATAATTTATAAATAGTAAAGTACTAAACCTAAGTATTTAGGCCTATATACTCAGTGGATGGCTTAGGACCAGGCATGTGTTATGCACTGGGTTAAATGCATGTGACAGTGTCTCTTGGCCCACTGGACACCTCACATGACAGAGAACTCTTCTTTGGGTACAGACTGTCCCCACAATGACTCTCAGGGATTCATTACACTATCACAACGAAGTCTAATCAAATACTGCAAAATTTAAAAAAAAAAAAAAAAACCAAACGGAAAGCACTGCCAGTCCACTCCAGGCCCTCCCTGGGCTCTTCTGCAGCCCAACAACTCTGTTTCAGCTGCTGTTTCCCTGCTCTGTATCCTCAGTAGGTGTCAGGGGCTGCAATCATGACTACTCACGACTACAAAAGTAATTGTAATAGTTAAATATAAGGCTGTTAACTTCCCTAAGAATCATAAATTACTACAGGTTTGGAAAAAAAAGAAAAATAGGCTATTTTTTGGGCCCCCTGAGCTTTAAGAACATAGTATTTTACGATAAAAAAGCCATCATTTGTGTCAGATTTCCTTTGAACATCTTCCTACTTAAAATAATTTCGAATCTCTAGATTCTACCTGTCCTAAAGATGTAAAAGACAATAATTGGGGTTTTTTTCCTCATTTTTAAGCACTGTAAAGTTTTCAAAGTCTAACAGTATTGTAGCATTTTAGAAACATTTGGTAAAACATCGTCTTCACTTCTGCCTAATGCATGTTTCCCTGTAACAGGGTAAACCTTGACTTTTAAACCTTGTTTTTTAAGCAAACTATTTGGAAGGTATTGCTGTTAATATTAAGTATTTTCGTATATTCCTACTATCCATATTGCCTGAACAGGGGGTTTGTACAGTATGGCAAGAGAATGAGCCATGACTGGCTGATGATGTAAGAAACCATTTAACTGAAAATGTTGTTTATATTCATAGAGAATTAAGTTTTCAGGATGTGTTTAAGTAGCTGCCTCACCAAACTCAGAATTATTATTAAAAAAAAAGACACTTTAAAGAAGTCTGTTGAGATTAAAGGACAAAGATTTATTTAATGAGTATTAAAATTTATGGGCTCTCTAAGAATTAAGCAAGCTTATAAAGACTATTTTGAGAGCTGAATGACTTTTGCATAATGAAGATGGTTGATAAGACTTGGCTCAAACATTTCAAATACAAACGAAAACAAAGGAGCACCTCAGAAAACATGGTGATTAAGTCAAAATTTCAGCTGTGAAGGCAATACACAAATTTCACAATCATTTCATAATCCGAGGCTGCTACTACGACCAACCCGCAAAGGTGTTGAACCTATGAAAGGATGACAACAGGCAATTTTGAATCTAGACAAGCATGAAAGAAGCATGTTTTTCTCCTTCTGTGTAGTTATGGCAACTGAGAGATATAACCCCCCTCCTAACAGAACAAGGGCTTTTTTCCTCTCTCTGCTCCCATCCCAACTTTACAGCTGTCACCACAGTCACCCGCCCGCTCCGCAGCCAGCAGGCAGCACGCACCATCTAAGGCAGGAGAGAACAAAGAGGCTGCAACACAGCTCCAGTTCAATGACAGCCTCACCAGGGCTCCAGCCTGCTCTGGGAAGACAAAGTTGTAAAGTTTTATGAAAGAATTGAAGTAAATTTCTTCTCTAGAGGTCCTAGCGGGAAATCAAAGATCTATTTTAATTTAAGATACTTGCAGCTTCTCCTGCTAATGACCGAAACATCCAGACCGATAGCTCACCAACAGGAGATTGCAGGTGGACAGGGGTCCATCAAGCCACTTGCACTGATCCGAAAAGCCACATACACAGTAAAACATGAACTGTTTCCTGGTTTGAATCTGGGCGTTAAAGATAGTGAAATGGGAGAAATGGGAAGGGCTGGGAGGTATCTTTGAAAACTGTTGCTGAAACCATGAGGATTCTGTAGAGGGGACACTTTAGGCAAACTGAAAACAACAGGACTTAATTTAGATAGAAGATTCTTGATGGGAACTGACAGATGTCCATCCATAAGATACTATTTAGCCTGGAGAAGAGGAGGCTCAGAGGTGACCTCAGCACTGTCTATAACTACCTGAAGGGAAGTTCTAGCCAGGTGGGGGCTGGTCTCTTCTCCCAGGCACTCAGCAATAGGACAAGGGGGCACGGGCTTAAGCTCTGCCAGGGGAAATTTAAGTTGGAGATCAGAAAGAAAATTCTTTACAGAGAGAGTAATCAGGCATTGGAATGGGCTGCCCAGAGAGGTGGTGGATTCACCATCCCTACAGATTTTTAAACGCAGATTGGCCGTGGCACTGAGTGCCATGATCTGGTAAATGGACTAGAGTTGGACCAAGGGTTGGACTCGATGATCTTGAAGGTCTTTTCCAACCCAATCCATTCTATGATTCTAACTACCCACAAAACCAGGACTTACTACCAAATTGGAGAAGAGGGCAGGGCTGCCTCAGAGGTTCTCACAAAGAGCAGCCTTAAATGCAGTCATGAGAGCTCCAAAAGATACACACAGAACTGGAAATGAAATAACCACCACTTATTTTCTGCGGCCTTTTGAATTTTCATTTTGCATTCCTCAGGAGAAAAAAGCGATCATTTTACTCTGTCTTCAACAATATTTTGCCCTGTAACACAGAGTAGAACCTGGTGTCTCTGATCAGTGTGTGCTGTGTGTCTGAACCGATTTCAGGAGAGATAATTATTATAGTTTTGTTCATCCTTTCTCATTTCTCTAATCCATTAATTTTCTCCCCCCCCCCCCCCATGTATATATATATTTTTGGTGGTACTTTTAATAAAGTATATAATACTAGCAGTTTATAAGTTCAAGTGAACTACTCTGGGAACAAACTCGTTAAAAATGTATGGCTACTTGAAAGGCTTTGTGACTCCACCTCTCCCGTACTTGCCCTCTCCGCTCCGACAGCACAGGGCTAGCATATATTTAAAAAGAACAAATATCTACCTGTGCAAAAGGTGCTCTTTATGTTTCACATGAAATGCCAGTATTTCAAGACTTGGTTTTGTCTTTCCAAGTACCTGTGACGCTTTCAGTGGACTGAAGATTTCACAGACAGTTTTAAAGATGAAAATTGTTCTCAGTTGTATTTTTTTTTTTAAATTTCTAAGCACATTTGTACATTGCTGCAGAAAATGTCATGCATAGTGACAATATGGCACAACTGCCATGTCTCACTGCACTGGCTTCTTTAGGTTAGTTTGGAAGCGTTTTTCTAGGTCATTATTTTTAATTAATACAATGAATTAGTATATTTTTACTCAAAATGTCAAACTGTTTTAATCATAACTAAAATATGAAACATTGACCTGGAAAACAGGAAGTTTTTCTCATACTAAATAGCAACAACATAATTAAAACCATGACATTCTAAAATGAAAATAGTGTATTTGACCATTTTACATCTTAATGAACTATCATATCTACTTGCTATTTAAATTTCATTAAGCTGGATAACAAATATAAAATACACTTTGAAACAACATCATCTCTCTTAACGTCTTCTGGAAATATGTACCTTGTTAATGATGGTTAAATGACTTTTCTAATTAGTGTGATTTGGAAAAAACTAATTGAAATAGCATCTTACTTGAAAAAACAGTTTCAAGGACAATTTATCTCACTGAAGACACTGTCAATACTCCACCAGGCAGTAGCTGTTTAGCTGCAATCAGGGCTTGCTTTAGTTGTGTGGCTGTGCAGTAACTCACAGAGTTAAACTGACTCAAAGCCCTTTCAGGTGACACCAAGAGCTTACCAGCTCTAACCAACACACCAGTGTCACTGAGAACAGAATTGGTTCCTACTACTGTACTGTATAATAAATACAGTTGCAGAGACACACACTTGCAATACCATCAAAGGAACATTGTTTCTTGATTTCCTGATTTTTAATGTTAATTTTCTAGTCAGCTTAACTTCTGTCTTGGCTGTTGTTTAATCTTCCTTTCTTTCCTTTAACTGTTACATTCTTATTCTTCAGCTCCTGCTTATACACTTGTGATTTTCTCCTAGCAGTAATTTTTAAAGGTAGTAATGTATCATTGAAGCATGTGATTAAGATAATTCAGTGCATTCCTAAGGACACCAAATTGCTCAACTGAAATGTAATTTGGGCAGGCTGCAACTTTTTGAAAAAGATTCATAATGCTGTAAATGCAAAATAAAACTGAAGGTGAAGTAGCAGCTCTGGGTTCCTTATCTGCACGAACTGTAAGAAATGGAAAAAAGCCTAACAAAACACCAGAAAATGTAGATTAAATTTTTCAAAATGCCTAAAAATCTTCTGAGCCTGGGACTCAACAGCTCTTGAAAATTTAACCTATCTGTAATTTGTCATAAAGACAAACAACGATTTCTCTTGAAATAATAGGGTCAAACTGCTTTTGACTAAGCTCAGTAATGTCAAAGGTTAAAGAGATGTAGCTGGAAGGGAAGTACCTACTCTGTAAAACAGTCATTCATCAGAGTTTTAAATCTCTGCTTGTTCTGCAGGGAATAGTCTGCAATGACAACTTCAGACAAAAGCCAGACATGCCCTTTTCGAGGGGACTGTACCATTCCTGTCTTAATCACACAAATTTTACATCATTTTCACACCAATCTTTAAGTAACAGAAGTCAGAGTTCAGAACTGGAAGAGCAAACTCCAGTTAGTGTTATGCTTTTCTTTCTCTGTAGTTGATGGACCCAAGAAGTAGCCCCGACCATTCTTTCACGGTCTTTAGTATTGACTTTATAAATGAGAAAAATGAGTACAACTCTTTACAAAGAACTGTGGAGTACTGAAGAGAGCTTCTGGAAGAGAAAAAGGACATTCAATACCTGATTCACTTTGCATCTACTTGAAAAACAATCTTTTTCAAGTGCTTTTTGAAAGCAAAAAGGGAATATGGTTGTTATGCACCCACATATTTGGTGGTGGTGCCCTGAAACAGTATCTTTCCTGTGCCAAAAATTAGAAAGCAACAAAGATTTCCAGAAAAAATTCTTAGTAACTAATATGCCAGCTGCTGTAGATTTCTATGGAATCTACTGTCAAACAGGGCTGCTGATTGTATTTTTTGGTTATTTTTTTTCTTGGAAGAAGAAGGCCAAGTAGACTTAGAGGCAAAATTCAGAGAAGTGAAGCTATACGTGTAAAACTACTGAAAAGACATCCTGGAGAAGAATAATCATAAATAAAGTAGAGCAATAAAATAAAAATGCAATAATGATTAAAAAATGGAGTTTTGAGGGCTTGTGCCAAGCCATAGAAAAGGCATTTTCTTAAGTGCCAAAGATAGAAGACAAGAGTATAAGGAAAGTGTGACTCTATTAACTGTGCAAAGCATGGCTGTTCCAGGACTGTGCTAGTGGCAAAAATCAGCTGTTTTATGTTGTGAAAAATACACACTATCTCACATACATACAGCAAAAGTGATTCAGGAACATCAATGACAGTTATTCTGGAGTTAAATCCTTGTAGACCAGGCTAACTCTAAAATAATGCAAGCATAAGAGATCTTTAAAAGTTACACAACTTCGGAAGTGACAGGTACAAAGAGAGAAACCCTCTGCTACTTTGGACCTTCCTCAAAGAGATGCTTTTCCTCCCATGAAAACAGAGTTATAACTATGCAGATGTGGCAGATGTTAGAGTATGAATATTTATATATCCAGAGGATATTTTGGTCTACCTCATCAGGCATGTTAACACTTGAATAGATTAATCAAAGCACTGAGTCCATGAAGCAAAGCGCCCCCTCACCTCCTCGCAGGTGGATGTGGTTCGTACCCTGCTTGACGTGTTCAGCCCCAGAGCTCATTCCTGTATCATCTCCTCAGGGACCTCTGGACCACAAAAGGGAGTTCAGGGGAGCAGCACTTAGAAAGGACACTGGGCACAACAGAAATACAGCCCAGTGTGTGGGCACTGCTAGCTCAGGGCCAGACTCACAGGGGCAATGAGCCTGCTCTTGTTGGACCTGTAACAACAAAGCCCTCCTGGCACGACACAGCACAGTTTCACCCATCAGCTTAAGTCTCCTGGAACTCAACTGCCCTAAGTCACCCTTCTGGCATAATATACCATAATATACTCCTGGAAAAGCTGGTAGCCCATGGCCTGGACAAGTGTACCCTCTCCTGGATTAGGAGCTGGCTGGAGGGTCGGGCCCAGAGAGTGCTGGTGAACGGAGCTGCATCCAGCTGGCGGCCGATCACCAGTGGTGTTCCCCAGGGGTCTGTGTTGGGTCCAGTCCTGTTTAACATCTTTATTGATGATTTAGATGAGGGGATTGAGTCCATCATCAGCAAATTTGCTGATGACACCAAGCTGGGAGGGAGTGTCGACCTGCTGGAAGGCAGGAGGGCTCTGCAGAGGGATCTGGATAGACTTGAGAGATGGGCTGATTCCAATGGGATGAAGTTCAATAAGGCCAAGTGCCGGGTCCTGCACTTTGGCCACAACAACCCCCTGCAGCGCTCCAGGCTGGGCACAGAGTGGCTGGAGAGCAGCCAGGCAGAAAGGGACCTTGGGGTACTAATTGACAGGAAGCTCAACATGAGCAGACAGTGTGCCCAGGTGGCCAAGAAGGCCAATGGGATCCTGGCCTGTATCAAAAATAGCATGGCCAGCAGGACCAGGGCAGTGATCCTTCCCCTGTACTCTGCGTTGGGGAGGGCACACCTTGAGTGTTGTGTTCAGTTCTGGGCCCCTCAGTTCAGAAAGGATATTGAGGTGCTGGAGCGAGTCCAGAGAAGAGCAACAAGGCTGGTGAAGGGACTGGAGCACAAGCCCTATGGAGAGAGGCTGAGGGAGCTGGGGGTGTTTAGCCTGGAGAAGAGGAGGCTCAGAGGTGACCTCATCACTGTCTAGAACTACCTGAAGGGAAGTTCTAGCCAGGTGGGGGTTGGTCTCTTCTCCCAGGCACTCAGCAATAGGACAAGGGGGCACGATGGGCTTAAGCTCTGCCAGGGGAAATTTAAGTTGGATATCAGAAAAAAAATTCTTTCCAGAGAAAGTAATCAGGCCTTGGAATGGGCTGCCCAGAGAGGTGGTGGATTCACCATCCCTAGAGATTTTTAAACGCAGATTGGACGTGGCACTGGGTGCCATGATCTGGTAAATGGACTAGAGTTGGACCAAGGGTTGGACTCGATGATCTTGGAGGTCTTTTCCAACCCAATCGATTCTATGATTCTATGATTCTATGATTCTGGCACGTGAAGCAAACCACCTCATGTGGCCCAGAGCACTGGCCATGGTGGGTTGGTGGAAACTTAACTAGGAAACCTAAAATGCATTTTTTCATGGAGCTATAGAAAATTTAGAGTTTGCATGAATTGTGGCAACACAACAAAACATTTTGGACTAGAACTTAACTCAGTTTCTTTTATAGAAACGCTATGTAGACATTCACAAACACACACAGAAGGCACCGACATTACTGTGGGAGGAATCTAAATGGCATTAAAGCAAGACTACACTTCAAATTGCTTTTCATGCCTTAAAACCCAACAAAGGAGAACAATGTTCTGTACATACCTATTCATTTCTACTAGACTGGAAAGTGACACATTTCTTGCCCTTTTATCAATTTCAAGTTGAAGCATTTATTTTGTACATCCATTTTCAAGTTTATAACTTCACATATACCCCACACATGCACTGGCAATACAGAATGTAACTGAGTCTTCTTTCCCAGCATTAAAGGTATCTCATGTGAATCAATGTTTTTAATAAGAAGAATCACAGTTTTTGAGTTATGGAAAAATAAATGCACTATCTTTATTTTTTTTTAATGAGAACGGGGCCATTCTTGGAAAATCTGCAAAATACTTAAGGAAAACATCTGAGCAGGTTGTTTTTTTCTCAAGGCTGTGAAATGCTCGAAACATCTTTGATGTGTCAGCTTTGTCAGTTGTTTCAGTCCACCTCTGTTAGCACTGCAGCAGACGGATTTCCTTGCCCTCACCAGTCCCTCAGGTAAAGGACGGGAGAGCAATCCTCAAAATACTGCTTATGAAAGTTGGTTTGTGATAAACACACTGGCATATTTTTGCAGAGGGTACAGATTTTGGGCTGAAATTAATCAAACCTACATTTAGCTGTGTAAAAGGCATTTAGCCTTACTTCAGGTCTCCAGGCTCCTTCTACAGACAAAAACAGGCACCTCCAGCGGGGGAGTCTTCTCTCTTCCCTGGACATCTGTTCCAGCACAGCTGGGTTTCTCCCAGGATTGTCCATCTCTCTCTATTAAGTACAAAGGAAGGGGAGCTGATGAGGTTTGATGAGCTGTCCCATTTTTCAGCTCCTTTGATCCAGCTGGGTTGATGCCATCCACTGAAAGGGAGAGACTGCTGAGGGCTGCCCGCACGGCTCACAGTGGCCAGGGTGCACCTGGGACAGGAGTCACTGGCATGAAGGACACCAAGCTCCTGCTGGCAGCTGATTAGGACAAAAAAGAGGTCTCCTGGTCTGGGGAAAATCAGCAAGTGACTTTCTTCACTATTTGGGAAGTCACTGGGAAAAACTGAAAAGGCTTCTGAAGCCATAAAAGCTCTGAAAGAAAAAGAATGTGAGCTGAATGCAAGGAGGGAAAGCAGAATTTAGATGGGAAGAGGAGGAAGTTTAGGGTTTATTTTGGACACCCAAGCTGTTGAACTGGGCACAACTGAAGTGAAAAACTATTATGAACCAAAGGATGCATGACTGCTTTTGAATAGTAGCTACATAAAAGCAAACTTCAATGGGTACTGTTTGGTTCCTGGCCTGTTCTAATACAACTTTCATTACAAAATTGCCATACAGGGCCCGGGAATATCCATCACCCAAAAATGACAGTGGAGAAATAGGGAAATAATTTCAGTAATAATAGAGTAATAGAGACTGAGGCATTGCAGTAGCATTTCAGGGAGAGGAGAAAGACAGCCAGGTATGCATAGGAGGCCATTTATTTATTTAAAAGCATTAAGGAAAGGTTGTCTTTAATCTGAGCTACTTCTACCAAAAAATAACAATCTGAATGAGCACTGAATGAAAGGCAACTTCAGACTTTGATCTCCTCATGTGTTTATGCCACCCCACTACTTGATGGCTTCCCAATGCCTTCACATCTGCTACTGGCTGATTTTCTTAGGAGGTGGACTGTGATCCTCAATGGGCTACCACCCCAGCGTCCCATCCCTGCCGGCACTCTGTGACATGACTGTAAGCTGAAATATGGTAGATTTGGATTGGATATTAGAAATAAATTCTTCACTGTGAGGTTGGTGAGGCACTGGAATAGACTGCCCAGAGAAACTGTTGATACCCCATCCCTGGACATGCTCGAGACCAGGCTGGATGGGGCTCTGAGCAACCCAGTCTAGTGGGAGGTGTCCCTGCCCATGGCAGGGGAGTTGGAACAAGATGATCTTTAAGGTCCCTTCCAAACCAAACCACTCTATGGTTTTATGATTTCCAGGACAGGCAAGGGGCAACTTCTGCTGCTTCATTTGATGGTGAAGTTGACAACTGTTCACTCTGGCTCTGGTCCAAATGCGTCCTCTGTGGTTTTGATCAGCAGAGCAGGGTGACTCTGCTTGCCTCAGAAACCATCCATACATCATTTGGAACATTAAGAGCTCCAGCCAGGCTGGGACTTAACACTCCAGCTTTACCCTGCAACCCGAATCTCCCAGCTGACAATGAAATGCTTCGAAGTTGCTCTGCCAGGACGTAATTTTCTCTCCACCTGGCAACAGGCGCGAAGGCATTTGAAATCCCACTGTAACCCTGACAGGTGCTCCAAAGCCTTTCAAAGCCAGCAGAAAGAAAAGACAGAGAGGGAATGAAAGAAAGACAGAAAGGGTGTGCAAGGATGGGGAAACTACACTGAATTAGAGTTAATTAAACCCAAGCTTTGACAATGTTTAAATAACAGGATTCTACACCTAGCCCAGGAACGCCTGTACGAGCTGTCATTTAATTTAAAAGAGCACAATAGTTAAATGTCAGTCTCCAGGCAGATCTTTTGCATCTTTCTGATACTGTATTAAAAAAGTTATTATAAAGCAGAAGTTCAGGATCTTTTTTTTCAGAGTTTGATAATAGCCTTCTCAAACTTCCCATGGCAAACACTCATTTGTTCTTGTTGAAACTGGGAGGAGAGTTATCCTGGATAGCTCAAGGCAACTGAAAAGCAGAATCTCAAAATCTCCTAAGCTAAGTCTCAGTCTAATCTGAATATAATGAGAGGCGAGTATTTTCCTAGCAAGACAAATCATCTAATAGTAAAAGGCTCCTACAATAAATTCAGTTTATAGAAAAGATCTGAATCACCTCCCATTTGTAAAACATTTGATCAAAACTTAATGAATATTGTATTGCATGTTTTTAAAGAATAGTGCTAATACTTATTCAGCTTTTCATTTTCAACCTGCTTCAAGAAGGATGGCATTAATTCTCCCATATCCTATTCAGTGATGGTTGTGGATCTTTCTACTGCTAATTTTCAAAACTGTTTTCTCAGCTTGAATTTATTTGAATTAGCATTTCTAATTGAAATAGAACAATCAGAAACCCAGTACCATATTTTAAATATCAATGTTGATAAAAAAATACTTTGAATTTTAAGCTACGTTCTTGAAAACTGTGTATCTTCAATGAAATTGGGGTATTGCTTCTTCAGCTATTAAACATCTGAAATTATGTTATGTTCATATTTGGTTTTAATAATTAATCTCAAGTTGCTCAGAAAACACTTAAAAGCAGAAACTTGTAAAATGTTCAAAATTGTCCAATCAGTGCACAGGAGTTACATGGAAGCAAAGTATTTAGTCTCTCAATAATGAACTCAGTATATTAGGAATAGTACTATGGGCTCCTGATGACAAACTTGACGCATCTTTTTGAATAGATTTTTGATACAATTATTAAAATAAAGTAAGGTCACAGGGGTAATCCATGACAGAAGTGGCAGTTTAGAAGAGATGATAATTTAGAAGTTTCTCATTCTCAAAAAGCAGAAAACAACCTCATTTTTCACTAGTCAGCTGGAAATATCACACTGCTGGGTGCCCCTCCAGATATGAAAGAGAGGAGGCAGCTGAGCTTCCAGTGATCCTGGCACAGATAAAAGAAACAGGACACCTGAGTTCAGCCAAGAGCACAAGCAGAAATGTCCTCACCAAGGACAAGATTCAAGCTGCCTGAGGACTCAGGTGGACACAAACACACAAAGCGTGTGCATCAGCACTACCTGACAGAGGAGCACCCAAAAACTTACTGGGCATTTTGGTTTTGAGGCTGCAGCTCCCTGGACATGAACCCTTCAGTTCCCAGCCCCAAGTCCCAGCCCAAACCATAACAGTACAGCATCGACACTGTCCCAGGTCCAGAGGAGCAAAGCTGGGGGGAAACCTTTTCTAGACAATGAATAACTGATTTTAGGATGAACACTGGAGCCTGAAGCAGGCCAGACTGAAAGTAGGACTTCTGTAAGGGTTATTTTTGAAATTATTACAACAGTAGCAGAAATCAGTCAAATGAAGTGAATGTGCAGACTGCCTGATGGTAATACAGACTGAATCTCACCCTTCCAGAATGCATCTAAGTGCATGGATAACTCTCCCTTCCTTTTGGAGGCTGTCAAATGTTAAATAAATGATGGGCTGAAAGAGAGAGTGCTCTTTGTGGGAGAGTGCAGCATCGAACTCTTAGCAGTTCTCCCTCTCATACGTCCCTGAAAGAATTTCAGTGTCGTACTACAATATGATGGGGTCGCTGAGACACAACATTATCCCCACAGAGCCAAGCAAAAGGTGCCAGGAAATCAAATACTGTGATACAGGACAAATGACATTCTAAAGACAACAAATAACTCTTTCTTTCAATCTGGTGGAAGGAAAAGCAGAAAGGGACAACACACTGTGAAAAATACAGGAAATGAGAAAAGGCTGGGATATTAATAGGTTCAGTACAAATTAAAACAGCACAGAGAGAAATATTCTCTTCCCCCTCTGCTGGGCTCTACTGCCCTACTAAAAATCTTCTCCCTTTAAGCAGTAACCTTCACAGATCCTAACACGAGTCTAGATTTGCCTGTGTGCCTCTCCCTTGCTGAGAAATCTGTCCTTCCTAATTACTTCTAGAGCAGTGACAAAAACCTTGTTGATCCGACCAGACAAATTCTGGCAAGTAATACATTCAGAACTGTAACTATGAACATGCCGACCGCTGAGAGACGGGGATGATAATAGCACTGTTGATAACAACAAAAGGGACATAGGCAAGGATGAGAACTTAATTTTTGGCCATGTTCCATTTAAAGGAACTACAAAAGACATCGAAAAGAGATGTCAGAGGCAGAGACTCTGACAAGACATCTAAGAGGAGATGTCAAAGAGGCAAGGGGCTGCTTACAGAGATTTCACCACCCAGCTGAAGTGATACAATTTTCCTTCTGGACTGTCTCCCCAGAGACTGAAAATAGGTGTATTGATAACCAATTTTTTATAATTTTAATTGAGAAGGCAGGGCAGCCTTAAAGGATCTTGACATGTGATATATTTTTCCTGCAAAACATCATGTTAGGAAGTGTGTTGCCACCACAAGCAAGTGCTCTCTCCCTTTTCTCTAGGAAAACATGCAGTAAATCTACAGTTTACAGTGGGCAGACACACTAGTGGAAATGTGTGGGTACTTTACTATTTTGCTTTAAATAAAAAAGATAAATTTCCATCTCTTTATATCTTTGAACACAGGATCAGGTCAGATGCACTTGGTCTATTCTCTGTTGTCTGTTATAACATTATATGATACATCCTCAAATACAGGTCCTTAGAATCACAGACGAGAAGATTCCTTCCTGCTCCTTCCTTATCCAGGGGCATCATGGCTGTTGTCACTTGAATATTGACAGCATTTCAGATGACTCATCATTCCAATTTATCATTATCATGTCTGTTATATTTAAAAAAACTAAAGCATGAGTACCACCACTCTCTTTGAATGGACTTGCTGCTCCTTCAGGTCACCACAGAGCTAACAATTTTTTAATTTCTCCTCTGCACTTTGTCAGTCCTAACCAGTGTGGGGTAATTCTGAGAAGATTGAAATATTTACTGAAGAGCAGAGTGAGACAATGGCATGGATATGTGGGAAAAGCATTAGAGAGGCCATTCTTAGCCTCACTGTACTGCAAGAAGCCCTCATTAAGCAAGAGACTGGCAGGGCTTGACTGTAACAGAGACTGAGTCACAGGGCTATCAGTGACTTTGGGGTTAGCTCCTGAGTGTCAGATAATCTGTAGTGACTGGTGCCTTTCTGCATTATTTGATGACTACCTTTTAGGAAGATTTTGAGCATTTCTTTTCTCCACTGGTTTTGGAGTCAAGATTTGTCTGTTCCCAGGATGAAGTGGATGCCTCCAAGAAGTGGGAGTTGAAGTCCTTTCTGCGCAAGAGCTGCTGGTGTAACCTCCCATCAGCGTCTGGGTGCAGACCAGACTGAGAAGCATCAGTGCCAGAAACAGTGCCAATGACAAGGGAAGCAAATGTATCTTCAGGAGGATGAGCAGTTAGTGATATAGAGCTACATCCTATACGTGGCTCTATGCAGGCGATGCTGTGAATGACCCTTCCCCCCAAAAACAGGACTCTGAGCACGTTAGTGTAGGGTAGGATAAAAAGTAAAGGTCCTTTAATATCACAGGGCCTACAGCCCACAGGAATACAGGATGACATGCATGTGTCCCAGTTTTTGTTTCCATGGCTTTTATAATAAGATCCCTCCAATCATTGCTTTACACATTTCTCAGTCCAGCCCCAGTTCCACCCCTGTCCAACTCCCTGGAATTGGGTCTGGGGTTGTCAAGACCCTCTGTCTTCATCAACTCTTCTTCCTCAGGCACACAAAGGTCTCTTGGAGTTCATCCAGTTCTGGCTTTTGGGTCACTCTGACCTGTGTTTATGTTTCATTCTGTAGGCCTTCTGATATCCCTCAGCTCTTTACCTTGGAAAGGAGTCTAAACAAGATTAATTAACTAAAGGAATTTGAGCTCCCTGTTCTGGGACAGGGGTAGTGATAGAAAGGCATTAAACTTAAACTGTTAGAAATATTAACCTTCTAAAAATCTACAACTACTGTGTTCCTAAAATCTACAAAATGTGAAAATCAGAACAAAAACTCCTTTGGCATCACAGGGGAGCCTCACTTGCAGTACAGAGACTTTGTGTGTCCCTCATATATGTCAGGAAGGAACAACTTCTTTCCCAATCTCTACAAGAGTCTTTATGTATAATTTCAGTCTCAGCTTGTCCTACAGTGTTTCCACCTTCTTGGTTCGTGCCAGCTGGACTTTCTCTGCAATGACAGTTTTACCAGGAAGAACACGCTTCTTAAAAAGAAAAGCCAGGGAAAGCATTGCTACTCTCTGTTCTCCAGTTGCTGGAGTGAGGAAATCCTGTGATTCCCATTCAAACAGCTCTAACAGAGCTTTCCACAGAGTATGAATGTACAATGGACAGCACGTAATTTTTATCAGAGAACTGCCTTTCTTTTCAAATGCCATTTGCAAATTAAAAATGTGCACCCATATAGCAGAGATTATGTTGCCACCCATATAGATGTGCAGCACATTGAGGAGCATCACATCACAAAGAACTCTTTTTGCGGTTTTTCCTTTCAGTAGTTCTCCAACTGTAACATAGAAGTCAGTATTTCAGAAAATGCAAATGCAGATGAATTAGTGGTTCTCTGGCAATTAAACCCCCCTGAGCTGTGTAACTGAGAGACAGCACCCCAGATTCTTAGTGACTGTGTTTTACAGTAAAGGAGTGATGAAAGATGCACTGCTTGGATTCCAGTCTTTGCTAATAATTTCCAATATATATGAAGAGAACGAAACGTTTAAACTCAGGGATGGGGGATTAAAGGATATCCATGATGAATGAGCTGTAGAGCTGAAGAGAATTTGTTGTACATCCTGACCAATATAGCAGTGAAAGTAATCAATCCATTACCTCTCTACTGAGAGAAATGGAAGAGAGATAAGAGGATAATGAATGCCAGCCACAATACTGATAAGGAAGACACTTAAAATGACCAGCCAGAATATATTCCATAGTTAATAGTGCTGACAAAAACAGTGACAAAGTAATAATTTATTCATGGACTAAGAGCCATTCCTGTGAAAATCAAGGTAGCATTTTAAATTAAGGCAGCTATTGAAATCAGAGTAGCCTTATTAACCAGTAGCCATAAATGAAGTATTATAGAAAAGAATACTTTCAAGGGCTCATTTTGCCATTAACATTTGGGCTAAATTGCAGAATCCTGTTGCTTACAAACGCCAGATATTTTTTTCCTCTGCCAAACCCTTCTGGCTTTTTCCTTAACCCTTTTTTTTAATGCAATAAAAATTCATATGAAGCTCTGCATATTCACATGCAGCTTGAATGGCTAATGCTTTTGCCCAGCGCTGACATGCCCCTATCCCAGAATCTTTTAAAAGGCTGACCTACATTTTGAGTCCAATAATAACACTGAGTACTGCCAGGACTAAAATTTAAATACATTTGATGATTCAAAATGCAATATTTAATTAATAAATCACATCTATCTAAAAACTATTAGTTTTTCTTTCTCTGTGCCTGAAGATTGTGCTGTAAGAACATACTGTGCAACATGAAGTGTTGGAGATACATAAGGAACAGCAGTGACTGTGTTGAATGAAATAAAATTTGAGTCTGCTTCAAATGGCTGAGGCTATGACTAAAAACCAGGTTCTCCCGTCCTGAATTTCTTTTCAGATTTCATTATACCATTTCCTAAATTTCTGTACTTTTCTAAGGATGTTTGGGGTCATTATCTACTTGGAAGCTGAACCCGTGGTCAAATATCCTGTTTTTCCTGGTATACAAACAAGGTTTGTGTGTAGTACAAAACCCACATAAGCTTCCGACCTAAAAGGCTGTTATTAAGGCCTTGAAAATTTGATTTTCAACAAAAATATCTTCCAATTATTCAAATAATTTCTTTCTCATATTTCAGTCTTGGTGCCAGACAGGGATGGGTTTAGAGGGTTTAGCAACTTCCCACATAGAGTATTCTCCCTCTATGTCCATAACAGATGCAGAGCTATACTAGCAGATTTTTTATTTTATCTTAGAAAAAATTAAAACATAACTTTTAGGGACTTAACAACATTTTTAGAAAGCTATTATTATATAAAAGCAAATGTATGTACCCACTTTAGACAGGAAATCATCCATGCTAATAAATGTGCACATCACAAACCCTGTCCAGACAATTATATCTTTCCTACTTCTTTCTAACAAGGGTGATGAAATATTTGTGCAAAGTTCTAGATTATCAGACCCAGTGTCTGAGGAAGAGAACAGTCACTGAATTAGCTAAAAGCTTCTTTGGTGGGCAGCACTGAAATGCTTCGGGGACAAGGCAAATAGGTCTTTAATGTACATATACAACGTCTCCTGTTGCAATGGAGCTCACAGAGCAGACGGCTGCAAGACGGAGAAAACAGGCTTTAGATCCCCCCAGCTGACTGCATTAACCCCCAGCCACTGAAAGCAAAAGGAGGGCTCGCTCCATACCCTGAGCACAAACCAGATCTTCATTCAATTCCATTGCAGCTCACGCAGAGATAGTGACAGCTTTCTCAAAAGGGAACACAACTCGCCTTCTCAGCTCCTCGGCGTCGGTAACGAGCCGCTCTAATCGCCTTAGAGTGGCTCAAAATAACTGGGCAAAGGAATACTGCTAAAAAGCCTGCTGAAGGAATGCCTGCTTTAAGCTGAAACTGGGCTGTTTGGTCGTGTTCTGTTCTGGGTTTTCCACAGAATTCTGCCACATTCCCGTGGGTAGACAGAGAATGTTGAGAGACCTGATAATTCTCTTAGGCTCCCAATACCCTGACTGACCCCTATGGCTACAAAGCCTTCAAAAACCAGAATATTTGGTCCATATGTACCCTCTGCTGGGGATTCAGAAAGCAACTGATAGACTCATCCCACCTTCCCTTCCACATCCCTCTTCCCTCCCTCCCTCCCTCCCTCCCTCCCTCCCTCCCTCCCTCCCTCCCTCCCTCCCTCCCTCCCTCCCTCCCTCCCTCCCTCCCTCCCTCCCTCCACTGACCTTGTTTCCTGCCTTTCCCTATTTTTTTCAAGAATCTCATATCAATTTTGTAGTTCTTGTCCTTTCTTGTAATGACTAGAGTTGGCAATAGTGGATTTTGTGGATTCCAAGGGGAACTCCATCAGTTTTCTCTGCGTTGTGGGAATAACTCCCCACTGCTTCTAAAGAAGATGCAGCCCTACACAAGGATGACTGCTGCAAGGGAATTCTGTCAGGAGCACATGGCAACCATCCTCCTAATAAAGAGACTTGGAGTAAATCATCTCTGTGAGGATTACTTCAATTCATGAGAAATGAAATCACATCTCTCAGTGAACGTGGCCTTTTCTGGTTTACTTTAAACATAAGGTTGGGTATGATTGGGAAGGATGATGTTTAACACACTCAGTGCTCATCAACATCAATCCACTGACAATGGTTTCCAAGTTACAAAGCAAGACATGGAACATGAGGAAGAAATTAAATGAATAAAATTAAAATGTCAGCAGAGAAAGTAACTAATCTCCATCAAGTCTCTTATGTAATCCAGACCGTTTTGCTGCTGTTATTATTCAAAACCCTTAGGGAAACAAGGATCTAGGTCATCTGCAGGATAAAGAATGTACTATCCAAGAATCAATATTCACAGTAGTAAATTAAATTATAGTCCTCTCCATGTAAAGAGTTTTATTATTACAAGGAGTGTTGACAATTTCAACTCAACAGGAAAAAATAAATCTAAGCCATCAGATAACTTTTTCACTATGGCACCTCCCTATATACCATACCGTCACTTAAACCATCAATAATTCTTTAACTTCCTGTGAAATAGGATACTGCACTTTCCCAGTGAGCATGTGGCTACTATAATGACAGGCTTAGATAAGACACTGCATCTGTTAATACTGAAAAAGTTATATTGCCATTAGCACTGAAGTGCTAAAGCAACATCAGCACCATGGGCGAGGCATCTGAGACACCCTACAACATGCAATTGCCATTTGCAATGGGGATTTTAACGGCAGTGGTGTGGTAACAGAATTTCTAAAGCCTAAAACATGATAGAGAAGTTGATTTACAGGAATGCTGGTAAGCCAGCCTTGCAGCTTTAGGAGCTGCCATTAGCTGCAACATCTCAGGGTAGTCTCCTACTCTTTCTTCCTGTTATGGGTTCACCCAGGTGGGCCCAAATTTGGGCTCTGAAGTCTGGATTAGGCCAAAGCTGTCAGCTGACTTGAGCTGGGCTGAGCTAACAGCTGACCTCTTCTAGCCAGTAATTTTGTATTCCATACCACATTATGACATCATCTCCAGGGAAGTAGGAACCAGTGTGGGAGTGGTTAAGGCAGTCGCTTCTCAGCCCTCCTCTTGGGAGGACGCACGATGCTGTCCCAGGGGGGATGGAGAGGACCAGGCCCACCACTGGCTCACAGGGTACCTCAGGAAAGTAAAATGTGTTGTTCTGGGTCTCTCCTTTCTGCTTGAGTTTGTCTCCCTGGGGAATAAGCTTCTTCTTAAGTAATGTGTAGTTAAGACAGTAAAGTTTGTGTGTTCGTTAAGAAGTGAGGACTTTGTTGTGTGTTGCAGACTTGTGTGAGTGTATATTTGTACTTTCTTCTAATTGTCTATTCCTTTCTGTAAAAATATATGTAGTTTTAGTATAAACGTGGTTTGAAGTGTTTTTTCTTTCCCCTCCCTTTTCCTCCCTTTCCCTGGTGTTAGGAGGGAGGCTTTTCTCTCTGTGCTTGGGGGGGTTGGCAGTTGCTTATCTCAAACCAAGACACTTCCATGTTTTAGAGGTCAGATTGTAGTTACCTTTGACCAACACCCCAATTTAAGACACTGCCCAGATGCAAAAGTCAAATCTTATGATAGTTTTCAACGTAATTGAAGTTGATAGCATATGATTGGGAACTGAAGGGAATTGTATAGCATTTATCTAAGCAGTCACATTTCTGGTTTTAAACCTCCACAGAAAAGCTTCTCATTTCATGGTACATTATGAATCTCATTCATTGCATTAACTGATGAGGAAGGCAGCCTGGTTTGATTGATTGCTGAAACTGGCAGAGCTCATCTTAACTGCACACTCTAGGGCATGAATGTGCTCCTCTGCACTGCACGGAGGGCTGGCACAACCCCTGCAGCCTCCCCTGGGCCCAACCAAAGGGACACGGTCCAAGCACATGCAGAGCTTCCACCTTCCACCTCTACAATATGCTGTTTCCTTGTCTAGCACTGGCCATAACTTTTTTTGACTCAATTTCTCTTTATAATCTGGTGAGAAAAAATCAAATGTGTAGATCAAGGAGAAATGTTGCTAAAGAAATGCCGCACTATTCATGTATGAGAATCCGCTGATTCCTTTTCTCAGACGAGTATAATCCCACACAAAAGCCTCTATTAAGCCACATAACAATGCTACTTTGGGGAAACTTCAGAAACCTGAAATTCACAAAACTGTGCAAATACACTGTTAAGATCAGAATTAAGGAATGAGAGAAAGAATTGCTTCATTTATAGCTCAACAGTCATGCAAGGTTTAAATACATCCAAGTCACAGTTTGCTAGTTTATTACTGAATACCCGAGGCTCAGCTTGTACTGAAAATTAGGAAGGTTTCCCCTAATTGTTTCACGAGTGTACAGATGACAACACGTAACTACAATTAATATATTCTTCTGCTTAACTTGGGGGGTGGGAGACATTGCTATGAACCACTGCTTCTCTGGCCAAATGAACCAGCAGATGCAGCAGGCCTAAGAGATGCTGAACCCTCTGATCCCAACGACAGACAAATTGTCATGAAGCTTCGGCAGCATCAGATGCCTTTGAGGAACACAAAACAACTGCCACTGCATTTCGACACGCGGAACAGGCTTTCACGTGCCACTCCAGCCAAAAGCATTTGGGAAATAAGCACACTTCTGTCCTTCCAAGTGTGTGTGACATGGAGGTGTGCGGAACAACCTCCCGAGATCATCAACTCACTCTTGTTTCTGTACTGCTCCACCATTCCCAGACTTTCAGAGTGCTGAAATCACAGGACCCACCATGCCTGTCGGAACAAAGAGCTTCTATCAAGCGCCTCTGATGATCATAATTAAAGTGCCACAAAAGAAATATTTAGAAAAATGAAGAAAGGAGGGAGCAGATGGATGGAACTAGGAGCTGGTGGTTCAGTTCTGGCTGCTTCTCCTCAGCAGTCAGATTGCAGCCGTAACAATGGCCTTTCTTTCCTGATCAGATCCTAGCCAGGTGATTAAATACCCCTTTTGGTCCCTGCAGTCTCCTGGTGACTGAGATCTGTTCTGCTTATAGATGAGCTATTTCTTAATCATAGTGGAAAGAAACCCCTGAAGCTGCTGCATTCTGTAGCACTGCATTCACCTATTTGTTGAGAGCAATGCAAAAGAATAGTCAAAATAAAAAGCCATTGCACATTATGTACCTGGCCCATGAAACATGTGTTTAAAAGACCATTATAAAGGACCATAATTAAGTTTGAGCAAGCAGCACAATGTATTGCCAGAAGACAACTGATGGACAAAGCTGAAGACCAGTGAGAGCTGTCCAGAATCCAAACCCTACTCCTGTTTTATCCTCTCTTTATCAAACCCAAATCACACTCCCTCCAGCTCCTCTCCCTGTCTCTACACACACTGAGTTAACAAAAAATTTCTTGTAGCTGTTAATGAAAGCTTATAGCCTGCAATATACCGTTGAGCTGCCCTGATTCTATCTAATACACATTTTATTATTTCAGGATTAATAACACGAACAACCGACAACACTACAATATACCTACACGGAACCTTAATTTGAAGATTGCAAAGGATATTACAAAAGACTGAATAAGTATTAATATGTCTTTGTCCCTGGCAAGCAAAGAACACTGATACACACACAAACAAAATTCATTTGGGATCTGAACAAAGAATACTCAACACTGAGTGAGCAAGGTGCCCATGCTCATTTGCATAAATTTAATTATATATTAAATACGCTGCTGCCCCATGACCGAGGTCAGTATGCCAGGCAGGAGCTTAGCAAGCTTAAAGCCAGTCTCAGGTGGCTGCAGTGGGTCATGTCCCACAGCAGCAATCCTGTGCTGTACAGCACCGTCAGCTACCGTAGTCAACTTTGTTTTACCTGTTTCTTCTACGTCTTACGGATTATACAGCTGAAAACAAGGCTATACTATGGCCTTACAGTCAAGAGTTAACTGCATGGCATTCATTTCTTCTTCTGTGCTTCAGGTTTTATCAGAAAGGTCTGATTACTTATCAGTGCTGATGCCATATGAATTACATCAAGACGAAGAATTTACATGAAAATAAGTCATCAGCACTTTGTGCTGAGTTCCATATGGCTTCACGGAAAATTATAACCTTGCTATATAATTTAAAATTCCTCCTTTAAAAATCTCTTTATGGTATTCTATAGGAGAGATGAAAATCTTTCCTGTTTTTCTTCCCACTCCCCTACCACAAAAATTCAGAAAAGGAAGCTATTCTCTAGTCAGCTAGGTACCCAGATTAGTTTACAAAGACACATACTTTTAAAATACTCATAATTCTTATAATCCAATTGGATTTCAATAATTTACAGTTTTATTGGCCTTAGGCATAATTTTAAATGTACAAATACTTGCAAGCTAAAATGACCATTTTGAGCACACAGATTGTGATGTATTAGTATAAACTTAGATCATAATATGGCTTAACTGCAGTTTCCTTTTTTATGTGTGAAAGAGAAATGTAACTTATGTTCAGAATTTGAGTGAAATGATCCAATACTGAATTGTACATGTGCATACAAATACACAGTTTCATTATTTTTACACTGAATTTCTTCATCTCTAACAGCATTTATGTGAGATTTAAACCCAGGTAATTTCTGAATATTTGGAAACAGTCTCGCAGTATGATGAGACTCAAACGTGTTTAATTGTGTGCTTTGCAGCCCACTTCAAGTGAGCATTTCAAGTTATTGTCATCAGCAGATCTGTCTCCCATTTCCAAAGGAAGGCAGTTCCATAAAAGCACAGACTCCATGCCCACTGGCTGCTCTATGGACGCATTAAATACGTGCATAAATCATTGCAGGATTAAGGTCCAAATCAGTTTGGAGTTAAATTACTGACCAAAAGCTTTCCTTTCTGCAATAAACTAGCACTCAGCTCATTGAAAATGAACCCCAAACCAGAAAAACACAATTTACAAAAAAATTGAGCTGGTGTAAACCACTTGTACCACAGTATGATAACTCTAAAATGGCCATAGAGAACATGGCCCATTTTAAAATGCATCACCATAAAGAAGGCAAGCACCCACTCTTCCAGTCCAAAACCCAGCAGGGATGTAGTTTTTTCCTGAAACAATTATAAATAACTAAAAAAAAAAAGGATTTGGTATGAAAATGCCTCCCACACAACCATTTGCACAGCACTGCTAATGTGTTGCTGTAGTGCTTTCTGTGAATGATTATAATTTCATCTCTCGCATACCGCTGAGTTCAGCCATTTACTTCGATTAATTTAAATGCAGTTACAAATAAACATTTGAAAAATATAGGTAAAATGTTACTTTATTTATTTTTCAATTTTATACTTTAATTTTGGCTTTATTCATGTCTTCCTGCTCTTCGCCCAGAGAGACACATCTTCCTTTCCTCAATTTTCAAAGATGAGCCTTGTCACTCGATTACTCTTAGTCTGAACCTGGGAGATAATAGGGCAAATTTGACAAAACCTGTGCAGGAAATGAACACTCATTCATTTATTAGTGAGTCTCACTGGGCAGTATTAAACTTGTAATAAAAAAGTTACCAAAAGGAAGAGAACAAACCTACTGAGTTAGAAACACAGACATTGCTGATGTCTTCAGCTTTTTCACTAATTCCCAACAGGCTGTTAATGGGCAGGATTGGTCCTGGCCACAGGGAATTCAGGAGTTAACACTTAAGGCTGACAGGGAGACCAAATTATGATCCCCCTGTACTACACTACTTGTTCAGTACTGCTGCCAAGGGGCAGCAAAGGTTGGGGACCAGTGCACTAATCTTATTGCATAATTATAATATTGCCTTGCAACCCATTTCTGGGAAATCCTGAACCTCCACACAAGGTGTAGGTGATGATAGCCATCCAGAGATAAGCACTCCTGACTTTGGGAGTCTCATTTCCCAAGCCTAGGAGTGATTACACACCGTAATTGGAGATGGTTAGTGGAGGGGTGTGTATCTCTGGTAAATTCCTGGTGTAGTACTTTGCATCCTGCATTTTCAATTTACAGGACAAGTACATGAAATACTGAGACTGGGTATCTTGGGAGATTTTATGAATATAAATAAACAAAATATAGTTTGGAAAGCAAGTTCGAAAATAGTTTTCATATTCAATAATAAATTGCTTTTTGAATGTTCATGCATTTTGTGATAAATGTGATTAGCTGTTAATTAGCTAAATAAATGTGATTAACTGTGTGAATTTCTCAACCTTCCTATCTGTTGCTTAGATAAACAGTTACATAGTGAATGCTTTATTACATACATAAAAACGTCTCATGTTATAATGCGTAAGTACATATTGATGTTACATTTCTTTGCTGTGATATATGCATGAAGTCCCAGGCCACTTTGGAAATAAACTACAGATCTTAATAATTTATGTTCCAAGTTTTAGCCAGGATTATCAATGGTAGCTTTTGAGCTTTTTCTTTCAGTAACATAATATATCATAGTAAAAATGCACAGACAAGCGATGTGTCAGTTTGATTTTTTCCACCTGATTCAGCAACCCAAAATTCAGACACAGCAGTTTAAGCAGAGTTGCACACTGAAGAACTTAAGTCTAAGCATTTAATCTGTTCTTTCCATAAATTTCTGCTGCTTGTGCTATTATAATGATGTTACAGGAGGAAGTTTATTTATATCACAGATTTTCAGAATCAGCACATTCAGAATACAACAGCAATCATTCATTCAATAGCCAACAGCAATGTAATAATATCATCACTAACACCCTAAATATCAAAAGAACATTTAGAGAAAAGACAACGGGAAATAAAGTTACTTCAAACAATCAGTAATACAGAATTCACTAAACCCAAAATGTATCTTTCAAATACATGTACACAGAACCCAGCCCAGAAATAAAGAGCAATTATGCACAGCTATTTTGAAGCTACAGGTTGCATATAATTAAACAATAATAAATAAGGGGATCTTTATGGGCCCATTAGTGGGAACATACACTCTAGAGAGCAGCATTTAAAGATCTTAAGCCCTGTGCATCCCAAAACACCTAAAGAGATTTTGTTCATAAGCAAACTATAGCCAGCATGACTGTAAAGCAGCAGGGGCAAACCTGACACCACTCTGTCTAGACTGTGCACAACAGGATCCCCCTACGCAAATATGAAATGCCAAGACTGATGGTGACAGGTATGAACCAGCCCCTGTCCCCCCTTCCTTTTTTTTTGAGACTGTGCACCATAACTTCTTTTTTTAACAGGCTCAGATCTACCATGAAAGCTGTTCTCCCTGCTGTTCCTAATGTATATTGTAAAGAGCTACCGGGAACAGCACTTTAAAAAGTCACCTGTCAGTCTGCCTTCCCTCCCCTGCCTGCTTCCCCAAGTATTTAGATAATAATGGTTCTGGTTAAAATCATAAAGTCCAAGAACACACCGCTGAGGGTTCAAAAGGCTAGACCTGTAAAAGCACAGATAAAGACTTCTATTGAAAATGATGTTAACAAAGCGATACTCTCAAAAGGTGACGAAGTGGTCAATCCTGCATGTAGCCACGTTTTAAAAGAAAAAGTAAATTATTTCTCCTCATTTTTGCAGCATGTGTGGGGGTGAGTGTGTGGTGGAGGGAAGTGCTGCTTCAGAAAATGAACGGGTGAGCACTAGGAAGGGCAATGCAAGTCAGAGTAAAGTTTGTTCAAGTAATAGGAAACATGAACACCGACCTTGTAATAGAGTCCTACAGAGATACAGCCAAAATGGAAGCATTCTCTAGGGGAGAAATCCCAACAATGAGACTCTTCCAAGGGAAGAGTCAGCCCAAAGGTACTGATGCACTTCTTAGCCATGGACATGTGGATCTACCTATGGTGATAGAATCATAGAATCATAGAATCGATTGGGTTGGAAAAGACCTCCAAGATCATCGAGTCCAACCCTTGGTCCAACTCCAGTCCATTTACCAGATCGTGGCACTCAGCGCCACGTCCAACCTGCGTTTAAAAATCTCTAGGGATGGTGAATCCACCACCTCTCTGGGCAGCCCATTCCAATGCCTGAGCACTCTCTCTGGAAAGAATTTTTTTCTAATCTCCAACTTAAATTTCCCCTGGCAGAGCTTGAGCCCATCGTGCCCCCTTGTCCTATTGCTGAGTGCCTGGGAGAAGAGACCAGCCCCCACCTGGCTAGAACTTCCCTTCAGGCAGTTATAGACAGTGATGAAGTCACCTCTGAGCCTCCTCTTCTCCAGGCTAAACAAGCCCAGCTCCCTCAGCCTCTCCCCATAGGTCCACCTTGTGTCTAAGTACTGATCTGGAGCTGCCTGTGAGCCCCTGCTAAACATGAAGGAGCGAAGTTTTCCAGATGAACTGGAAGAAGAACTATGTGGTGCTCTTAGAAGTGTTTTAGGCCTACTTTCCAGGTGTAAGAAGCAGCATGGGAAAAGACAGTGCTGGTTGAAAAAGGAAAGAGATGGTGTCTTGGGTATGATGTCTGAGCACAGCAGCTTCTTCAGCAGTCAACAGTAGTGACTAAAAATTGGTAGTCAGGAAAGGCACAGGCTTTTAAGGACCTTTAAATGTGAATTCAGGTAATGTATTTCATGAAGCAGAATAAGTCAGGGCAATAGAGAGGTTCATAAAGTTGAGCAACCTGAAGACAAGTCTACAGTCCTTCCAGCAGCCTTCTTGTAACCTCTGAAAGGAGCAAGCCTGGTCATGTCAAAGTCAAAGAATATGAAGCTCTAGTGGCTGAGATATGAGATATAGAGAGACAGGAAAAGACCTTAGGTTGAAAGAATGACCTGAAAAGCCTGGATCATGGAAAGGCAGCAAAAGCAGCAAGAGTTGTGCATTCAACCTGACTGTGAGGAAGGAGATACACATGCTGGATATGATACCTGGAAAGGGCAGGTGCAATGACATCGTTGCTCATGGCAATTGCATAAAGGAGATAGTAAACCACTGGTTTGGGGTAAAAGCATCTTGAGCTGATGGTAAGACAGTTAAAGGCCAACATTTTAGTGGGACATAAGGGCTGACTTGGTGTAAATGTCTCTAGGTGGGCTGCCTCAACAGTGGAGATGTAGTCAACAGAGCCAAAGGAGTCACGTGCACAGTTCACATTTTGAGGATCAGACTAATAGTCAGAGAGTCCCTTTACGCTCTTGTCTAGACCTTCTGTCAGGAGAAAGAGCCCATGACAAACACCTCAAATGTCAACATCTACCCTGTACACTGCCTGAAGTAAGGTGAGATGAATGACACCCCAGAAAACATGTTGGGAGCCCAGAGGAGATCCAAAATTCATTAGACTAGACATATCCCTCAACAGTTTTTCCATCTTGCTGCAAAGTGTTAACTCTCTTCTTGGGAATCTGGAAACCAAGTGGATAGTTATACTTGGGCCCGTTATTGTAGAGGGAAAAGATGATAATACATCATGATACAACATGTGGTTCAATACATTACATGTTGTGTCTACTTAAATAATATGAATAAGTCAGCCTGGCCTAGCCTACGTGTTTAAAACTATAGAACAAAATAAATATAACTGTGGACAGAGAAAGCAAACTGCCTGGAAGGTGCAGGAACAGCAGTCACATTGAAAAATGCCACCTCATAAAGGCAGTAATATCTCTCAGACAGATCTTCATTATAGCTAATCACTATTTTGCCAAAGGCACTTACGGCAACATATTTCTAGGGTAAGGAACAGGAAGGCAGCAGGGAAAAGGAAGAAATTTCTCAAGCCCCTGCCCTCTCACCCCAAAATTGCAGCCCAATGCGAAAGTCAAATATTTCACTTCAGCTGGAAAATTCTAAGAAAGAGTTCAAATGGAATGTTGTAGCAGGTGAAATTGAAAACGGGGCAGATAAGTGGTTGCAAGGCATATGCTCCCCTCTGGCACTTTTTAATCAGGAATATAGGACTCTTAGGTGCAGGCAATATCATATACTTACACTTGGTTATATGATCCAAGTAATAACCTTGCATTGGTAATAAATTAATTTTTTTCCAGTACAAGTTGGTTTCATTTTAACACAGCTATCTCCGCTGAGGGGCATGTGGGGATATTTCCACATCAGCACACATGCTTAATGCAAAGTGAACAACTCTGCTCTCCCACTCCCTCCTGATGAAGCACAGATAGTCCAAGACAAAGTCTGGTTAATAAACCAGTTGTAAACAATAAGAGAAGACAGGCAATGTGCTGAGCTGTGAATTGCCTTCCTACAAACCAGGGGATCATAAGGCAGATATGGTGTGAAAGCCACCTTAGAAACAAGATAAAAGAGACAATAAAAAAGAAAATGATAGAGGACAGCAGACAGTCAGAAAGCAGCAGGAATATAATTTCCTTTATAAATAATTACACTCAATTTATGCTTTTACCTTACACTGTCAGTACTAAGTAATCTAATCAGATGCATATGGTTTTATTCTCCAAGGTACACATGAAGCATGCAATAAAACTCCCATAAAATATGACCTGTGGTGACTCACTTCAGATTTCAGAGGATGTATCTATTTTTTCTCCTCTTGATACCCTTAGCAAAGATCTTTTGCAACCTTGTGGTCTCCTTTCACACCCCACCTCCCATATAAATCTCTTCTCTTATTTTTAAATATATTTTTGCTTAGTTGCTCCTTTTGTTTATTTTGGTTTAGAGGTGCTGGAACTGAATATATTTTCTTTAGACAAGAAGGTCTGGCTGGAGGACCTTTGCTCATGGCTGTGAAGGAGTCATCACTTCTGAATCTTAGTTTTGCTCAGCTTCCTATGACCATCTTTTAATGACACTGAAAATTCCCTTTGATTCCCCTCTAATTCAGCCTTAATGTGGGAGAACACGTGGATATACATAAGGGTCTAGCAGCATCTGTAAAATTTCCTTCCCCTTCACTTTGCCAGTATGAGCAGGGCAGTTTCTTCCATAGCAACAACAGAAAGACAAGTTAATGTTTTCCAGCAAGAAAGCTGATATTTCATGCATTTGGTTTAGAAACAGCTTGGGAGTAGCCAGAGCAAGATGGATCCTCTGTGGAATAAAGACAATGATGTTGAGGATTTACTAATTTATATATCTAGGTTATGTATTATATATTATTAACAGATTTTGAGACTTAAAAAGTTTAAACTATGAAACACCCTTTAGGTGAAAGTATGCAGATCAGGCTGTATTTCACAAATTGATTGATAGTTATCCTCTGATTGCCTGCAGCTGTTCAACAAGCTTTGTACCAGACCCATTCTAAGAGCTGAGACCTGAGCTCAGCCCAAGTACAACCCCATCACACAGAGACGCGACATTTTGATCTCATTTTCAGCCAACGTGTTCCAGAAGGCAACGCTTGAGGCAACCTCCAGTGTGTCAGTTTTCTACCTCTGAAATCTTCACCAGAGATGCTTCCCCTAATTTCCTCTGTGATACCCACACATAAAAGAAGGGTCTCCTTTAGACCTGTAGAACACCAATCACACAGGTCATCACAGATCATTATGAATGTCTTAACTCACCCCTATGACTAAATGTGTTTCAGGGAACTCTAAAGATCATGTTCTTCCAACTCCACGTACTGAACTCCATTCCTTGTTCTGCTTCACAGTTCTCTTTAAGGGTAGCCCCATGTGTTTATTTATTAATTTGGGTTATTTATTAACTTATACAAGTCTCCAGACACCCTAACTATACTAATTATATACATGTATCTCATGTTCCATTAATTACACAATATATATAATTAAAGTAAATCCTGGCAGCATTAAAATTGTCAGTTTGATGGTATCTCAGCCAGTCACCCAGGAGCCTGTTTTATCTTCAGGGAATGACAGCCTTAGCCTTTCCCTCAAATCTTTTTTGCACACATACTGCGAGCATCACCAAGCAGTTCAGAAAAAAGAGCAGGACACTGATACACAGACTCCTCACAGACTGTCCTGCCAACCTGATTTGTGACAGGGGAACTTAGCTGGACATACATCCAGCACACAGCATAGCTTGCCCCAAGGGGTTGGATTGTTAGTGAGGTTAAAAAAGGGAAATAACAGCACAGAGACAACCACTAAGGGTAACTGGCAGAATGAGGATGCCTCGGTGTGCACTCAAGCCTGGTTCCTGGATGGCCAGTGGAAAGGCTGGAGTGTCTGCTCCTTCCCCATAACCATACACTGTCCCTCATCTCCAGCTGTCCTGCCTTCTCTCACTGCTGCAGGAGACCCCTCAGGATCTGCAGTTCAACCAAGCCCTGTGCTTTTCTCCTTTGCTGTTGGCTGTGCACCTTTCACATTTGTTTCTGCCATGAGGGATTTCCTGGGGGCTGCAGCTACCTTATAACATCTGTTTGCTACAAAACAAGCATTTATTTACTGTTCAATAGCTCCAAAGTGGGCTCTCTTTCCCACCTCACAGATGATTTAGGGACCACAATGGCTCTCCCTACTTGACCTTCCATTCCATGACTGCCACAAATTGCAGTCTAATGTCAACAGAGTGTCGACCCTGAGGCTGCTGAGGGTGCCTGCTCCCCTGAAATGTGGGAGATGAGTTTGAGTCCTAGCACAGAGGAGGAGACAGAGCCTGGGTTTTCTGTTTGTCAGGGAAGGTGTCCACCCAGCAGATTGTTCTTCCTTGCAACCTCCCCTCTACTTGGTCATACATGAATTAAAGGTCTAAATGATGGAGTTTGAGGGTGTGAATCCAAGTTCCCAAAAGGAACCCAAGACTTCAAAAGGTGAGATTTTAGATGTACCAAGTTTTTTGTTCTTTCCTATTACCTGTCCTATGTGTGATGTCTTGCTGTGCCAGCTGCCTCTTGTGATCTCTGTTCTTAAAGCTGAGCTCAGAACTGCTAATCCAGTCCAGAGCCTGACTCTGGTGCATTGGTGTGCTAATGCCTAAGTCTCTCCGGGGACAGGGGGACAGAGAATGGTCAGGGTAAAAGAAAATGAAAGCAAGCAGAGTGAATTGCAGGGCTAGGGCTGGAGGGCAGCAATGAGACAGACTGGGGATGGGGGAAAGCTGTAGCAGCTCAAAGGGCTTGCAGGAGTGTCAGAGTGAAAAGAGGAGGCAAGGCTCTATAGGGATCAGGGAACAAAGGAATGGGCAGAAGGGTCTGCTTCAATATCTAGACTATGCACCGGTACTATAATCTCTTCTTTTTGCTGCAGCATACTGAGTGCCTTTCTCAAGTTGTGTATTTTCTTTCCAGGCTACCTGAAAAAGGTTGTTTCAGAGATGAAGAATTTTTTTTCTTCAAGTAAAATCTCACTTTTCAGAAACAATTCCATTCACATGCCCTTGTTAAGGATTTTGATCCCTTTTCAAAACGAGAAAATGCGAGAGAAATAAAGTGCCATATAATTCTTATTTTCAATTAAATAAATGATTTTTGGTTTTAATATGTAGAATTTCGAAGTTTTGTGTTCTATGCTGTTTTACTCATACCCACAATGAAATCCACTGCACTCTTGGCAACAGCAACAGCAAAAGTTAGAGGAACCAGAGCAAAGGGTTTGCATAATGAAAGCATGGACACAACTTCGCAGATTTCTGAGTGTCTATCACAGTACCCAGCTGCTGGAAAATACAGAATGACAAATGTCTCCTCTCCAGCTCCAGTCTAGGGGGTAAGAGAAAGCAATCACTGAATACCTAAAAGAGAGCTCTCTGCAAAACAGACTGTGGTAATGGGTCTGGAATTCCTGAGCAGTTCATAATTCAGTTCTTACATTAAACAAAAGGAGACAGCAAGAGATAATGAAAGGGAAAGCCCAGGGGGAGAGCTGACATACCATGGACATGACTGGCCACTTTGTACTCCTGCTGCCCTCCAGTAAGAGAAGGCTGAATGCATTGTTTTAAATTTCTGAGTAAATATTGGTACTTGTAGAGGTTAAACAAGATGCTGTACTAGAACCTGCCAAGCCTTTATTTATACCTAGCCAGGGGACAGGATGAGCATACACTGACAGCCTCTTTTAATCCAATCACAGAGAAACCACCACAGGAGTGGAAAGTAATTTAGCAGGCAGCCTTGTCTGACTTGTCCTCATTCTCTACACTGAAGATTGTTTTATTTACTGTCATTTTAAAATAAGAATATAAGCACATGGTAACAACATAAGACACTAACATCACAGACCAGCAGAAGCTGTGGTATCAAACCTCGGAGAAAACCATTCTGGAGACAGAATAACAAGAACTTATTTCACATTCAAGATTACTCAAACTAATGCAGCCTCCAAAAAAATGCAGTAGGATCCTGATGGGTAATTTGCAAAGGCAACTTGAATCATTTGGCCAGTAAAATGACGTGCCACCTACTTCAAGTCTATCCTCCACAAACATACATTCCCTGCAGAACTCCCACCTGTCAAGCTGAATTCCTGTGGAGCTATTCAGGGGTTGATGCAGGACTGTGATGGCACTTAACTGTCCTGTATGGGGGGGAAATATGGAGCATGTGTGGGAATAACGGGAGGAGAAGCTGAAACCCTGTTGGTAAATCAGCGTTAGGGACTGAGATCTAAATGGGTATGTGTGTGAACATGTGTTACTCTCATTTCAGAAGAGAGGAGCAGATTGCTGAGACTGAGTGCTGTGACTCAAAACTGTGTGACAGATTTGCCCTGTGAACCTCAGCAAGTCACCACAACTTTGTGTCTTGACCTCCTTGTCTAAAGAGAGGGGATTGAGTGAGAAGGGATGTGTTCCAGCCAGGAGCGTGTTGGGACGTTGTACAGTGTCAGCTGTTTGCTGCCCAAAAACACAACTGTAAAATATTCCCTACTTAACTTCAAGTATCTGTATTGCTCTTTCTTAACTAAGATTTCTCAAAATCCTTGCAATTACTTGTACTTTATGCTTATTAGTCAACATGCCAAATGCCTCACTCAGGATATCAGTGTAATGTAGGGGGGAGCAAGATTTGACCACCAGATATTCAGTCAAGAAAAACAAGCCAGTCTGTGAGTGTTCAAGGATGGATTTGGAGACTTGTGGTTGCATTTTCCATTTTTCAGGAAGACTCTGATCCAAGTGAGGCTTTCCTAAAGCTCCTGAGATGTTCCACATTTCCTCAGTGGAACATATGAGGCAATGTAGAATCCTCTCTTCTCTGTTCATCAGGTATTTAATAAAATTGGGAGAAAAACAGACTCGTGAGAACACAAACTTCTTGTAAATTTTGGCTTATATGGACTAATTAAATGAAAAAAATAAATTAAATTTTAAAAGTGGAGCAATAGTAAGACCCCTGATATCAAAATACACTGATCATATAAGCTTCAGATCTCATAGAAGCCTTAGAAATCTCTTTCAGTTCTCAAAACAAGATGAACTGATTTTGGATGAAAGTGAACATTCTGAAATGACAATAACACAGAAAACCTTTATAAAAAATCAATCAAATCCTCCCTACTCCCAGAGAAACCCTGCTTACCTTTCCAGCTACCCTGCATAAAAAGTAAACAAAGAGAAAATCCCACTATCCTCATCCTTCTACCATACGGATTTCTTTCTACTCTGAAATTATGAAATATTAATAGAAGGAGATTTCAAATGAAAGCAGTAAGCTATCTAAGCCTAGGAGAGGTCCTACAAGTGCTTCCTGCAGAATTTCTTCAAGTTGTTTTTTTCCTAAAAATCAGATCTAACTACTGTACAAGACATGATTTAGCTATTTTTACTCTTCTTTAACCTTTTTATGTGTAACACAGGTTGATGAAATAGAGTGTTTGTTTAAAGAGATGAGAGAATCACAGAAACACAGAAAAGTAAAAACCTACAGTTTTCTCCAAGGATCTCAATTCCACAGGGGTGGGAGTTAATCTGGTCACATCATAGTGTGAAAACTGGGTCCAAAGAATCAGTGGGTAATTTTGCATATGCAAGCTGCCCCTTAGGTATTCAGTCATCTGCCACATGCATTACTGTCAAGTTCACACACATAATTGCTGTAAATCATGCATACACTTCTGTGCACATCTGCTTCTGAGACATATCCATACATACCTTGCTTCCTTCAACTAAACAAAAGGAAAACCTTTTTGTCTGTAGGTTTTCTCTCCACCTCTCATAATCATAAATGAGATCACCTCCACCATTAGGGAGGACTATAATAGCTCTATGCCTTATAAGGTAATTTTTCCATTAAAATACTCCCTTAGTTTCAATAATTGTAAGTAATTTGGTAGAAAGACAGTATATGTATTCACTCAGCTGAATTTCCAATGTTATATGATGAATTCCTATCACTTCTTTGTGATCTGCTTATATCCCACTGGCATTCCTGAGCCTCTGGTATCCCGACAGACTGGGGCCCTCCAGAATTCTGCCCCCATTAGTCTATTTCTGGAGACTTTTATTGCAACCTTTGATGAACAATGAAACTGTAACCTGAGAGCCATGTCTTCCAAATCTCTTTGTACCGCGTGGCATGATGGGTTCTAACAAAGTAAGAATGATGGTAGAGAAGGGGGAGAAGGAGAGGAAGGAGGAGGAGGAGAAGGAGAAGGCAGAATTTACAGTCTGAATCCTTCAGAAGAAGCCAGGAAATATTCTTGCACTCCTCTGCTGCGGTGCTGCAGGACCCTTCATCAGGCTGGGGCAGTTTTACTGCCCCAGGCCCTACAACAGGCACCAGGACTGGTAACATCTGACAAATCTGCCTATAGAAGCTTTCCATCCACAGTAACGGCAAACAAAGACAGCAGCAGAGCAGTCTCTCCATGACAGTGTATTTGGATTTCTGATGGGCTAAACCAGATGGCAGATGTATCACATTTCAGCATTTACCATTTTCACCATTTCATAATTCACCTGTACTTTTCCAGTCACTGCATTCCAACAGTAAATGTTAACACCCCTGCTGATACACATTCATTTCTCTCAAGTTCTTCGCACGTTGGCCCACAAGAGTAAAGCCCTCTGTGTTTTAGATTCTTTCACATTTGCCTTCTTGTGCTGGAGCATCCTCAGATGGCCCAGCCTTCTCTGAAGTTCTTTGTAATCTTCTCAGTTGGAAATGGCTGTTTATTTTAGACTAAAGCCTGTCTGAAAGCTCGGTGGTTGGGGAAGAAGAGCTGGTTGGGCACATGCACAGATTATGATTACTTCTAAAACAGTAGTCTTGATCCACAGCTACAGAGTGTTCTTAATTTTAACAAGGAAAAATTGTTCTTATTAAAACTTTCATTTGTCTGATCCTAGGTGGAAGACTGTCACACTGACACTAAAGAAAACTGAAGATGTTCTTCAGGGAAATTTTTAGATTTAAGATAAAGCAATGGTAAGAATTAGTTTTTTGGTTCAAGTGAAAAGTCAAGTTAATCATAGGAGGAGAAATAGCGGGAGCTGTCAGAAACTGCTGTATTCTGAAGTTTAGGGATAATACTCTAATGACCTTTGTAAGTATAAAGGTAATAAAAGAAGAAACCTTAATAGAAAACAAAAACGAGACTTAACCCAGAGATTCAAAGGAATAGTCACTAAAGGGGTTCTGAATCTATACTGAGAAATTCCAAGATATGTTGGATCTTCCTTTCAGATGTAGAAAGATCTAAAGGTCTTTAAGGCTTGTATGATAAAACCTCTTTGTAAAGATGAAAGAAGTGTACTTTATATTATATTTTGGTTTGCACATGCATCATCATGGGCCATGCTGTGAAGCTGAGAGCCCTCTGAAACCCCACCACACTTTCAAATGACTGCTTCAAGTTTTAATGAACTGGGTGGACTTTCAAAATTTGTTTATTATCCATTTGCCTCAACTAACTTGGGACTAACAAATCACAACCCAAGCTTGCAGACTTTTTATCTATCACCAGCACTAGCCCAGGGGAAGCAAGAGAATGTCTTTGAACAAGGATTGATAAGATGTCTATTGACTGAGGATAAAGCCGAGCCATGCTGAGAAAGCAAAGCAGTTCATGGTGATTTCATGCAGCTAAAGCTTGATTGGTGAAAAGGCGCTTCTGAAACACTCTAAAATTAAATCTGTCTCAGTGGCATAGATGGATGCAAAGTACCACTAAACACAAGATCCAGGCAAAGCAATGCACCTCCACAGTGGTTTCCATAGAAGAAATCACAGATTAAATACACAAATGCTTTGTCTTAGGTCAAAATTATTTTGCCTCCAAGACCTGGATTTTGATGATAAGGAACAGAACAAGATTGGACTGGGATCACCAAATTGTTTTCACTCAACATTTTTTGCTCTTGAGTACTCATGTACTCTACTGCTGCAAAGCTCTGGCAACTCGAGTATTTGCTTTAATGCATAAACAAGTTTCCAAACAGATAGTGTTGCCATCTACATACTTAAATTTTATTTTCACTGTTGCTGGCAAGCAGAAAGAGGCCAAATGTTATTTTTGTTTTTAGGATACGACAGGCAGTAGAAAGACAAAAGATAAATTGAAAAAACGAGGCACTCGGGACATGCTCTGCAGCTAGAATGCATATAACTTCCTGACTTCAGGCTGTCAGTAACCCATTAACTAAGAGAAAACTGAGTTTGACACAGACACGAGACAGACTTAACTTCAGGGACTTTCACATTTAAAATTGTAACTTATTTAATTTCTGGGAACAAAGAAAGCCTAAAGGAACAAAGCCCTTTGAGTGGTCACCAATGTACTCATGCTGAAAATAGGTGTTGAGGACTAAAAGAAGGGTTTTAACATCTTTTCAAGGATAAAATAATGCATTAAAGATGTTTTAGGAAGTCTAATGAAGTATACTGGAAAAATCAAATGAGATGTTAAGACACATGCATATTTTCTTGCAGAAAAATCCCTCCAATCTATTTTCTCTAATGACTTTGTCCCACTTCCTCGGGGCTGCTGCCACAGTACTGTCAGCAACTCCAAAGCTGGGGAAGGAGGCGAAAACAAAGCACAGGCTGTGCCTGCTTTTTTCCTGACGTAGGGGCTGAAGAACATGCTGCCCTGGGCAAAGCTACCTGGAACTCTGAGTCCCTCAGCCCCAGAGGCAAATTTGTTGTGTACTTGACACTGATTGCCATGTCCAGCTTGGGTTTCACTGAAGGGATGTTGAGAAGGTTGATGAAAAACAGCTTCAGCCATTTGCCAGTTTTAAAAATAAAAAAATAAACCAAAGGAGACCAGTAGGAGTACACAAGGCAAGTCAGTCCCAGTTCCAGCCATTTATTGCAAGGTTTATTGCCTTGGTAGCTCATGAAATGCTTTTGAAAGTGGTGTGCTTTAAAGTATAGCAAAATAAAAATGCTAATCGATAGTTTCTCTATAGGAGCCACTGCCTTATGCCAATTAAATTGCCTTAGAGAAAAAGAGACTTCTAAAACCCAATTTTATATCTTACAGTGGGGTTTAAGGTGGGAGAGGGGCTGAAATCCAATTTCCCCTAAGGGAAGATTAGCCAAACACGATTTAACAGCAAGGTCTGCATGTAAAAGGATGCAGCTAATATGCCTGTCTAGCTGCCATGTTGTAAGCCAAGCTAAGGGCATTATAGCATCTATTATGGTGTCACACACAAATGTTATGGTTTGATCAATTCCCATTGCTGGCAGTGGATTTTTAGTTTTGAAAGCAGGAAAAAAAATCCTCACATGAAATAACATGCCATTGCAGTGTTTGACTGCCTTCTGCTTCTGCTGTGCTTAAAGCCATGGAGGAGGAATAGCTGGAGAATTCTGGCTACTAAAATGTACTCCAAAAGCTACTATTTCATACCATGTGAACTGCAAATACATTCTGCAAACACAGTGACAGTTTACAAGATACCTCATAAAAACAAAGCCATGAGACAGTGCCTGTGATGAACAGCCCATAATCAAAGTCCCGGCAAGGATGCAACAAGTAAAGGTTGTATAAAAACTGGTTTTATTTTAAAGAGAAGAACTACAAAAACTGGATGTGTAAAATATATAAAATTTTGTACAGTACAAAGTCTGTAAAAATAAAAAAGCCAAGCTTTCCCTGCCTCCCTCTAGCGGTTAATTCAGAAACCAGAGTGGTCATTCTACACTCAATCATTTAATTTGGGCAAAGAGCCAGGATTGGAATTGAAAGGTTCAGCTTCTCTACTGGCAGATGGTATTACAGAGTATGTTGTCCATCTGATGCTGTCCATATGTGGGCTGAAGGAACAGCATGCTGTCGCTCCTAGTCCTAATGAATTAGCAAGATTTGATGGAAAGCACCATGAAGACCCACTGAAACAAGGGGTAAAAAGCAGAATTTGCAACAGAACAAAAAATAAACCATTTTAAGAGTGAAATGGGAGAAGAGAAAAAAAAAACAACAAACCCCAAACCAAACAAAAAAAACTCACAAAAAAAACATCAAAAAACCCCCTCAAACAAATGAAACAACCCAGAAAAGCGAGCACAGAGAAGAGAGAAGACTGTGCCTTGGAACTCACGAATAGAGTTTGCAAGCACAGGCTCCCCTAGGGTGTATCTCTTCTAGTAATTTCAACATTGCCAGGGAACACTTTTCTCCACTACAACTCACTTGCCTCTGCCACTCATGTGGTTTCGGTCTGGGCCAACATTCTCCTAACAGGACAGGGATCACCCCCAACAGACTATAGACAAAGGCACCCTCTCTTGATGAGTACATGATTTTAACAAGAAGGATGCAAGCTGTGCTGTGCCAGCTGGATATTTGTACCAGGGACCATCACATACATACTTGAATTAGTGTAGATGTGGTCTGAGAGGCTTAATTAACCCAAAATATGCAGGTAGTACTGCCCTCAGCATCAGACACACCAGCTTCTCATATGACAATGAAGAGGAAGTCTCATAGGCTTGCACACAGGAAGACAGTGTCTCTTGATTTGTGTTGTGGGTAGCAGGACCAAAGAAAAAATATTCCCAGCATCTTTTTCATATCTAAGAACCTGATATGCCAAGAGAGACCATATGGGTCCTGGAGGGCAAACTGCACAATTCAGAGAGCAGCAAAAGGGAAACTTTCAAAGAAGAGATTTAAAGTAGCTCCGTGACTAGTTGAAAGTGACGCTTTTCCCCACCTAATTTTAATTTTAAGGAACTGTTTAAAAATTTAGACTCGTAGAACTGCAGAATAATTTAGGTTGGAAGGGAGCTCTGAACTGTTCAAATAACTTCTAATAGAAATACAGAAGCCCAAGCATTGTATTTTGAAAGAAGAACTTGAAATCTAAAATAACCATAGAGCATCTCTTCCCCTGAACTATGGATATGATGAGGAAACTGAGACCTGCAAGGCAGTCTTGCAAGAAGTACCAGGCTTGTAACTTAACAACCAAATGACACAACTCTATCCCAAGCCAGTTGCTAAAATTTGCTGTACAATCAACAGACAAGATGGCCAGCCCTCTATCAATGCCTTTCTCCACTGATGATAGATGGACCTCAGCTGGTGAGCTACTCAAGGGCTAACAGTGTATGTGGAAAAGCTAGGACCAGTACTTAGAAACAGATTCAAGGACCTAATCATAATTTTCCCTGCTGTAGTTGAAGTCTCACGTAACAGTGTGGGTCCTGGCTCTGAAAATGCTTTTGACCAGGTACAGCAATTTAGGAAGAATATAGTCCCACTGACTTTAGTGAAAAGCACTATTTTTGGCTGCAGGACTAGAGGGACTCATAATTCACAGACTGCTTGGTGCAGCAACCTTTTACTTTCTTTTTTCTTGTTATAAATGTTATCTGTAAGTTATTTGTATGTAAGCAAAAATAATGCAACAACACTATAACAGAGTAGCTGTACAAAATAAACATGGTAACTTGCATATAAGGTGTAAAAGCTGATAGAGGCTGCAATTCAGATGGCCCTGCTAGGGATTATTATACTGAAGTTTGTCTGAGTGGCTTCATAAAGAAGCTCCTAAAATACCATGGTTTACTGAAGTCCTTGTTCCTTTCCCTATACCTGGCTCAACATAAGAAGTTGTAATATAACTCTCTTTTATGTTGTTCATGGTGTCTCTAAGATGATTATGCTGGAAACAATGGGGAAAAAAACCCCAAATACCAGAGTCAGAAGTGAAATGTTTTACAATTTTGCAGCCCAGTATCCAAGATACCAAGAGATTAAAATCCATATATTTTTCAAAAGCCTTCTCTAAGGCAAATTTGGGAGAAACAAAGCAAAAAGCCATTTTGAGCAACTAGGAAGTATTTTACACATTTTAAAAATCAAGCTGATGAATCAAGCTTGCAAAAGCAAACAAGCCTCAGTTGGGTTTATTTAAGCTTCCAAACAGACAGACACATGCAGGTGCATCTGCCTTTGGAGGAACAACAAACCAGAGATTACTACTATTTGCATATGGCAGTGCCTTGAGGTTCAGGCAAGGATCAGATGCCCACTGTGGGAACTGCTGTCAGGACACATGGTAGAAGGTGGTCCTTTCCTCCCAACATTTGTGATTTATTGGCCCAAACTTGCAGCAGATGCTGAGGTTGTGAACAGTGAACATGATGCTTGCTCAGCACTGCTCATTCCTGGGCCTGGGTTATGCTCCACGGCAAGGTCAAGGCAGGGAATGAGGTAAAGTGAGATGGTTGCTGTATATTAAGCCAAGGAATCTTTATGTCCATCTAAGTGTTGCCCTTGAAATGGAAAGGAACACTCCTCCTGAGCTCTGGATGCTATCTTGGTTGAATGGCCAAGGGGTGGTTAGTGAAACTCGGTATGGACAGCTGGAGACAGAAGGGATCTGTGCAGGGTTCTGGTGCTCCTCTTTGTTAAATTGAACCCTAAGGCACCTCTAGGACCATGCACACTATTCCCTCTCCTTGCGTGGTGTTTCACACCTGGTCCGTTTTTCTCTCTTTCTCAGCTTCCTTTTTTGTCTCCTGTCTAACTGATTCCAAGCATGACCAGCTTTGGAATTAATTTAGCTGCATGATATCATCACCACGACAGGCTGAGCCAGCTTGAGCTGCTGCAGCCCAGTGTGAAGGAGACGGGGTGGGAGGAGAGGAGTGTGTGCTGGCCCCATGTCCTCCCAGAATGGAGAGGGACACCAGGGCCAGGGGCTGTGCCATACCTGTGTGCCAGGAGCCTCTCTCGAGCACGTGTGCTGCATGTGAATAAAGTGAAACAGGAGCTTCTCTCATCCTCTCTGTTCTTTCTTCTTACTTTCTTTTGTTTTGTTTGTCTGAAGAATAGGGATAATCTTCCAATCTGTAGCTAAGCCTCCTCAACTTCACATTGTTCTCTTTCTGTGTGAGGTTGTCTGACACCACCTGAAAAGTGGCTAAGCAAAAGGCTTTGCTTTTCTGCTTCTTTTTAACAGTCCTCCAGCTAAAGCAAAAGAACACTCAGACTCTTCAATAAAGCAGCCATGTAAATGTCTAGGTGAAATTAAAGTACTGCAGATTATCACAATGAAAAATATTATCTTTCAGGTTGTTCTTCCTTTTGCTTTACTTGCTGATCTCCCTTGAAGATTAGAGAAGGTTGAATGTTCTTTTCAAACTCCATCCATGCTAAAGCTGCATTGCTTCATATTTAAGCTTTTCACAGCATTTTTGGTATTAAAAGTGCTACAAAGAATCAAGTCAAATTAAGGTCAACACATCTCAGCAACTATATGTGACTCGCAGCAAGAGGCAGGGCCCTCACATGCTCCTCCAAAACATTTCAGAAATGACACTCATTAATATAGTCAGTGCCAAACAATGTTGGGCATTATCTGAGGCTGATGTATTGTGCAAGTGTAGGTGCAGTCACAGATGAGAGAAAACAGAGGGTGTAAAAGCCTCCTATTTCTGATCACCCCAGGGCTCTCTTCACCAAGAAGAATTTTTATCGCAGCTAGATTCCTGCCTCCCTCTTTTCCTTTCCAGTTGGATGTGGCATTCTCCATCTCCTATATTTAACCACTGCTGCCCTGCAGCTGCTGCCTTTTCCCCAGGAGTTGGTCAGCTGCACAGATTCTAAGAAAAGTGTTTAGAGCCCAACAGGTGCTGGATCTCACCGACTGGCATCCTCCGGTGCCAAATGGCTGCAGGCTGCTCCCGGCTCTCCAGCACAGCCGCTGCAGAGAGACTGTGATTTACAGTTCTCTCGAGCTGGCTCCACTTTGGGTAGCAACTCAACAAAACTGAATACGTTCCCAAACAGAAACCTCTGAGGATCTAAAGCTGTTGGAGATGCTCTTGAGTTTTCTTCCTGTCTCCCTTTGGCACAATAAAGCTGTGACTTTCCATCTTTCACTACAGGAGGTAAATTTCAGAGAGGAAGAATTCTGTGGGCCCTGGTATGCACTGAACATAAGGCAAGAGATCCTTGGACTCTCCTAGAAGATGATCAGCACAGAGTTACCCATGATTGCAGAACATGGGACACAGCGACCCAGGAGGCCTCTTCTAGCCTTGCATTTCTAAAACTCTTTACAATCCAAACAAACAAATAATAACTGTTCAACCTTGCAGCTTTCTTCAAAAGAAAAAAAAAGGTCTGTTTTTTTAGCCTTCTCTCCTATTCTTTCTGGTTTGACTGGATCCCTATTTATACATGCATGTATTTTAACATACATACAGTCTTTTAATGAAGACTCTGTCCTTCAGACAATTTCTGGTATTTGCATGAGGCCTCCCACAGTGCCACCAGCTGCTTCCCCAGCTGCTTAAAAGCACACATATTTGGGGCCACCACAGCTATGGTCCTTCTGGCCATTTCCAGGATCCAGCAGAGGAAAGCAATGGCTCTGAGTATCAGTTGGCTTCTGAGATACTACATAATATTGAAAAGAAACCATGTTTGTATATAAGGGTCATTTAGAATTATAGAATCATAGAATCGATTGGGTTGGAAAAGACCTCCAAGATCATCGAGTCCAACCCTTGGTCCAACTCCAGTCCATTTACCAGATCATGGCACTCAGTGCCACGGCCAATCTGCGTTTAAAATTCTCTAGGGATGGTGAATCCACCGCCTCTCTGGGCAGCCCATTCCAATGCCTGATTACTCTCTCTGGAAAGAATTTTTTTCTGATATTCAACTTAAATTTCCCCTGGCAGAGCTTGAGCCCATCGTGCCCCCTTGTCCTATTGCTGAGTGCCTGGGAGAAGAGACCAGCCCCCGCCTGGCTATATTTGATGGAGGTAAGTGAGTCAGCACATGTGGTGCAGAAGAAACTGAGACCAGACAGTGGCAGTTTCACAAGGGATTCCTGGAAGGCAAGCTAGAGAAAAGGAATTCCAAGTAAGATGAACTATTTTTTCATTATTAAACAAGTTAACAATAAAGCATTGCCTTAGGAAGGCATATGTTTCAACAATTTGGAGCAGGCAAGATCCTCAGTGCAAATCAGTGAAGGTTCATTGCTTTCATTACATCGCTGATGGTTTACACCAACTGAAGAGCTGCCCACTGTGCATAATTTCTCTAGACTGGTGTGGAAAACCCATTAAGTTACATGCTCTTTTAATTGCTAATGAAACTGCAATCACGACTACTTCCAACCAGATTTCAGAATTATCTGTTTCCTTTTTCAAATTAGCAAGGAGCTGGACTCTTCCAACACCACCAAGGAAAGTTTTAATAGCCTCAGTAGGTAGGTTGCAACAGATATTACACTGACAACCACAGAAAAGATTTAATGTAGGAGAAATGCTAATAGGTCTATAATTCTTTGAAGTAGAAGTCTACCATCATTTAATAAGGAGGTGATGTTATTGTACATACTGACTGCAGCTTCTTCTGCATTGCTATAGATAGCTACTGTACTTAAAGTGGACATTAATGCTAATTTACAATGAAACTCTGGCTGAATTACATATCACATCCCCATGAGACTATAATGAACTCCCCATAATTAATATTATTAATCATGGGCATAGCACAGGGGGGCACATATCATGCATTTCAAGTCAAAGGTTTTTATTAATAAACATTCCCATTTTCCCAGATGATGAGAACTAACAGCCTGCCAGAACTCCTTCTATCATTCAGACCTGTCCCAGCTTTATAACCCATAATATTTCTCAGCTCTGTGCAGGTATCTCTTCCTTCAGACTTGGGGTGGTCAGCACTCTTCAGGAGTCACCAGGCAACCTGCACGACGCTTCAAAGCTCTGTTTTCACCGAAACAATTCCACAATAAATCTGCATGGGGTCAATGGGGCCCGAGAAATAACCTCTACAACCCCACACGGAGAGACATGAAACGATGAAGATCTGACTCAAATGCTGCAGAAAAGGGGAGTTCAAAACAGAGGTTCCACTTTGATTTTAACTCTTGCTGATACGCATGGGTCTGTGCAGTAAGTCAGCAGCCCAGAGCTATCCTTTCATTATGGCTATCCTAATTTCTAAGATGCAGATAACTTTTAATCTGCTCCAATAAAATCTTTCAATGCCAAGAACTGAAGAAAGTCCAGATCCTTTCCTCCTAGCTGTCTGTAGTTTCCATCAGAGGCGAACAACATTTTTCATGTGAAGTTTTTTGTACTTTATCCTTCTTCTGGCTTCCTCTTTACTTTTTAACAGTGATATGATGTTAAATAATAAAAATGTCACTAAACTCCATGTTCTTCTATGAAGAATCATAGTAACCTCTGCTAAAGATAGCTCTGCACTCTGTATCATTGACAAGATAATAGTTTCATTAATGTGTACCTTGGGACCCTATACTTATGTATCTATCTGGATGCATCCCTGGAGTTACTGTGGCCTGTGTTAATGCCTCCTTGAGGAGCCTGGCATATGTGGAATCCAGAACAGCTCTGTGCATTAAAACTTCCTTACATAAATATTTCATTTAATACAATTTTCCCCAGACAGAGTTATTATTCCACTACAATTGTTAGTCTGGACACACTTATACCAGCTTACAGGTGTGATCATACTATCACTCAATTTTTCTTCTTCACTCCTGTAACAGTGTGCTCTTCTCCTTTCCCCAGCCTGACTTTTATTTCCCATAATTCTGCTCAAGCAAAAACCAGTGGGGTCATAATGGATGGGGCTGGTCATGACAACTGCATCCAGCTCAAACTGGATTCAGGAAACACAGATAACCACAGCTAGGGGCTAATCTGAGCAGTGCACCCACCTAACCACAGTGCTGGACAAGGTCTGACTCAAGGCAAACCTGGAACAAGCTAACATGAGTAGCTGGTATGCAAATGTGACTATGAGTCAATTCTCTTACTCCATAAATAGTGGAAAATCCAAGGCCCATTGGGATCTCCTGTACTACATGGTGCACACCAGGACCTCCTCAAGGTTACTCCTTGAGCCTGAAAGACTCATTGTCGCAAGAGATTCTTGGTAAGTGATAGCATGCTAAACTTTGAAATCTTAGCTACATGAGACAAAGCATTGATTGTGCCCAGGAAGTCTTTTAAGACATAAACCGTTGGGACTAACTCTGGAACTGAGGCTGGATCCAGCTGCACCTAAATTCCTCTCTGAGAAGGGGTTTAGAAAACAAGAGGGTCCCTCTGATCCTAATGACTCAACGGGAGAATATTCATGACAATTTTGTCTGACCTTGTCCTCTATGCAGTAAACAAACAAGTGTAACTTGCCATTGAATTGTGTTAAAACACTGCTGCATTATTATGAAACTTTCTAAACCCATTGTTTTGTATCACCAAACATGCTGCTGCTCTCTTACAAGTGAAGTGTGTCACTCACCTGTGACAACTCTTTTTCCAGAAAGTCATTCTAAGCATCTTTATAAGCAGCACAACTGTATCTACACTGAGGAGCTGTGCTCTTCTCCCTGTAGAAATCCAATTAATCCAGAACTTCTAGAAGGCAAGTTCTAACACCCCTTGTCAGAGGTGGAAGAAGTGAATTTTTTTCAGTGCACAGACTGGGAAAGATCATCCTAGCTCTTACCTGAGCTGCAATAAACAAACAATTTCACTTCTAAGCCCTGTTCTGTGGCTGCTATCCATCTTTAAGATGGTATTTTTTCAGCAGCTGAGAAAGGAAGGCTGACTTTGCTTCCCAATCCTGGTTTTAAATGAAGAGGGGCCTGCTGCCGAGAAACAGGAGAGCTCTGATCTCACACCAGCTCCATCTGAAGAATCTGTGACGGCTGTTAACTGCTGGGACTCTGCATTGGTGCTGAAAATGATCTGGCAGCATAAAAAAGCAGTCAGGACCAAGGATGTACAGTCAGCCAGGCTCAGACTTCATCTCAGGCATGCATTCACTCACAGTGTTAAAAATGGCAGCAACCCAAGGCGTGGCAAGCTAAACTGCCTCCATAAGGACCACTGGTGACAGCTGCTGTCACCCTCCTCCAGCACAGACCTCCTGGCCAGCACCTGCCTGCCTCTTGCTGCTGACCAATGCAGTTTGCTTGAGAGTTTTTGGGGCTATTTCCAGAGCTTCAAGCATTCAGACTGACCATTTTCTCTGCTCTCTGACATCCTTCCAAGAAGCCAAGTGGGAGAGTAACCTAATCTGCCAGAATATACAAAGAGTTTTCTGATCTGTCCTACCTTTCTGAAAATGCATCTCTGAAATGAAAACCTGTTTCTAGGAAGTGAAAAAAAAAGAGAAATCCAAATGTTGGCAAAGGAAAGTGCGAGAAAAGGGAGGGAGAGAGGGAAGTGGATGAAGACAAGCTGTCTCTGAGAAAGTACGACTGTTACTCCCTTTTCCTGCCTTCCTTTATCCTGTCCTGTGGGCATGTGGGCTAATTACCATGACTCGTACATGCCTGCCATTGCATTACGTGGGATTCATTGTTACACACAACTCTGTGTTGAGAATTCTGCCTTTGTGGGGAGTAACTGGATAAAAAAACCAAATGAAAGTTGGAACTTTCCAAGTCTAACTTTTCCTGCTTTACTAGGAACTAGCAGCAGCTGTACAAGTCAATGAAAATTAACCTTCCCCCCTACCCTTTGGATATCCAGTAAACTCAGATTTGATCCGGATGTTCTGATTTCCACACAGCTAAAATGCAATCAAATGCTTGATTTTGGGGGATAGATTTGCTTAAATTGTATTAATTCACAAGGATAAACACAATTAGTAGAGCTCATTAGCTTGCAAAATGTAATTTATTTTCTTGAATATACCCATTTCCTTGGATGAAGAGCTCCATTAAGTTTATTATATTTGCAAAGCTTATATAAAAATCCAAACCATGGCAACAAAGAGAAAATTGTTACTACACAGTCACAGCAGTCACTTTTCCATGTTAAATAAGTTTGGCATTTATTTATATTTAAATGAGAATATCTACCACTATCAAGACCAGGATATGGGGCAAGTACTTATACAGAATATAATTAAAACTAATTCAAGCAACAAATGTGGCCTGAAATTAAAATACCCCCAACTTCTTTAACTGAAAAATGATTCAATGTTCTCCCTCAAAACCCCTGTTTATAATTGCTTAATTATCATAGCTAGCAATAGTAAAGGGACTCTGGCCATTTACAGGCTCATAAGATGGGTCTGCATTCAGGCACGTCTGGTGTGCTTAGCGCTGTGCTTTAATTTTGCTGCAATATAAAGGCTAGAGAGTGGAGAAAATGAATACATGGCAAAGTACCTGTCATTACTTGTATCATAGCACCAAGGTATTCTACATGCACAATATGAAGGCGGCCGGTCCCATTTTCATACTGTTATCATTTTTGATATTATACTGTCTAAAAGCAGTGACACACAAAAGAAACGCTTTTATCATTCTCAATGCGGGGATGATACTAATTACATCATCTGTCATCATTATACAGCTAAACAAAACTTTTCTTTCATAGAAAACTGCCATTTAGCAAATTAACGGGTAATGACCCATAATATACAGAAGATTGAAATTTGGGAATTACACTCACATTAGTTTGTTTTCTGCTTCCCCCTCAATTTTATTCCCTGATACATCACGAAAAGGAAGAGAGATGGAGAATTTCTTCAACTATTTAATTTGCCAGCAGCCCTACTGTCCTTTTGGAAATTCGTGCGGGATCATCTCCATCCATATCAATGCATAGTTTCGTTCTACTTAATGATACAGACAGTCTGCCAAGCCAGTAAAAGCCAGATGTTGGTACAGTGATGCACAAAAACCTGCTGCTGGGGCCAGATTTTCAAAATCAGACAGGAAACAATGAGCCTACATTTGCCAGCAGATAATCGATGGATACTTGGAAATCAGGTACTTGGGCGTGTGTTGCCTCCCAAAACCTGACGAGGTCACGTAAGATGATGGCACGTAGGAGATACCTGGGATGCTCCAACAAGGAGCCCCGCAGTAAGGCCAGGCAGGGTGAGCACCACTCCAAGGGCCCTCTGCTGCCCAGACAACGCTTCATGCCTGGTAATAACACTGCAGGGAGTTGTGTGGTGGGAAATGTTCAAGCACCACCAAGGAAAGAGAGATCTGTAGGGATTCCAAGAGGCATAAACCATTGTGGATGAGTCCTTAGCATAAACTCCCATGTTTTTGGGAAAGAAGAATAAAAGGACTTAATTATTCATTGCATCTGATCATCCTATGTTCTTCAATGTAGAAGCAAAAATAAACATAGGATAGCAGGGGGTAATAGTACAGATTTTAGGTGTGACTACTGCCAAGTAACCAAGTAACTACTACCAAGACCATAGATAATGCAGCAAATCCATCTTAATCCAGAAAAACACATTTTAGACAGATCTTTGCTCAGTCTGAACTTCTGTGGCCCAGATCAGCTATTTCCTTTCATCATACACCAACTGCAACATGGGTAAAATAAAAAGGGAAATTCCAGGGTGAATAAGATAAAAATAATGGCAAAGACTAGTGAATTTTATAGTAACCAGCCATGTCAGTGGAAGTTTCAGTCAGCAGCAGGTGCTTCAGATACCCAGTAAGAGCAATTAAACATTTGGCCTTTAATTCCCTTTGTCCACATTGGGGTGTTTAGGACTTTTCTCTTGCCCATAAAATGATTTCCTGACTTAAGTGAAATTCTGAACTGAATGTATCTGTAAAGTTAGAGGAGTTCTCAGTTCCAATTTATCATTGTTAAAGTGGATTAAAGGATTTTTTATTAGTAACACTTAGAGCTTACTTGTTCATGCACTTGGAGACTTCTACCAGAGGAAACCTTCCCCAGCAGACAGCCAGGCCAAATCAAAAGCTGAAAATGAGCATGTGATGAGCACATTACACAGGCTGATGAGGACTGTGATGAGCTGGGAATTAGTGAGGAAGCTTTTGAGTAAAGACGCTGGTGGAAACCACGTACACAGCATTCTTCTTTTTCTGAGTCACTGCTGAATGAAAAAGCTTAAGCCCCCTGCGGGACACTGCACTGCTGCAAGGGATGTCTCCTGAACGAGGTCTATAAGCCTCTCTCTCAACATTAACCCTCTTAGTAGGCCTTAATATTTTAAACAGCATAAGACAGCACTGGAAATTATGTGAGGCAACAGTTTAAGTAGCAGTTTAAGGAACAATGCATCAAAATTGTTGACAATATATATGCCCAAATTAGCTTTAGTGATGGTAATGAAATGATGCCTGGTAAAAGACTGGATGTGTGACATTCAGAAGTAGCTCTCCATGGGCAGATAAGGAAAGCCATCTTGATCACAAAAAGGTACTAGATGTGTTTGCTTATCCCACCTAGATGTTACTAGGCAAACATTGTATTCATTTTAGGTAACTTAAACCAGTAGTATCAAAATATTCTCAATACAATGACAGTAAAATAAAAGAAAGGTTGTACTTAACAGATTTCACTGCTGGTTAAGGTTCTTTAAACCAAGACTTCAGTTTTGAATATAAATTATACCTCTTTCTCATTTGCTAACTGTGTAATAACAATCCCTTCTCCGGGGACACTCCCTTGTCGCGGGGGAGAAGCTTGCGTGCCCTCATGAGGTTGAGAGCTATGCTGGAGGTGGTTTGTGCCACCGGTAGGGTCTCCCATGCCAGACAGGTCTCAGCTGAAGGGTCAGACAAAGTGTGTCCACGGGCAGGATGGTCTGGCAACCATCCTAGGAGAAGGACAACTCCAACCCCAAACCCGGGCAGATGGAGCTCGTTTAGCCCTGTAAGGCCATCTATCTAAGAGAAGGATACTCTAACCAAACCTACGTCCTGAGGTATTCGCTGTCACCGTCCAAGCTCGCTAGGCCGTGGCAGATGAACCTCAGGAGTAAAGGGTGGGGCCAGTTCTGTGCACGCTGTGCCTCACCTAAAAAATCCATTGGGCAGGCTCGAAGGGTTCACCCACATTGCAAAGCCCTGTAGCGACAGGTGAGGGTCGAAAACGGCAGGTGATAGGAAGCAGCTGGAAGCTGCAGACCCAACCCTGCATGCAGGCGGTTCAGGATATGGGTTAAAGACAACGCAGAAAGAACCGTTCCTTGCCAATGTCACCCAGGGAGACGTTCCGTTGTGCCTTTTGTGACCGGACCTGCCTATCCCGTATCGGCCTTTTTAGCCACCAGCAGCTTGCAGCAAGCCTGGGTAGTGCCCTTCTCAAATCTTTGTTCGCAAAGCCTGGCCATGATGGTGATGAATAACAATCCAAGATGTTCAGTGTCTTTTTCTTATTACAATAGAATCACAGAATCAACTAAGTTGGAAAAGACCTCTGAGATCGTGAAGTCCAACCTCTGACCTAACACCATCTTGCCTACTAGACCACGGCACTGAGTGCCACATCCAGTCTCTCTTCTTAAATACCTCTGGGACAGTGACTCCACCATCTCCCTGGGCAGCCCATTCCAATGTCTGATCACTATTTCTGCAATGAATTCCTTCCTAATATCTAACCTAAACCTCCACTGGCACAGCTTAAGACTGCCTTTGTGTCCTACTGGTGGTTGCCTGGGAGCAGAGGCTGACCCTCACCTTGCTACAACCTCCTTTTAGGTAGAGTGATGAGGTCTCCTCTGAGCCTCCTCTCCTCCAGACTAAACAACCCCAGCTCCCTCAGCCTCTCCTCATAGGACCAGTGCTCCAGTCCCTACACCAGCCTCCCTGCCCTTCTCCGGATCTGCTCCAGCACCTCAATATCCTTCCTAAACCAAGGGGCCCAGAACTGGACACAGGACTCGAGGTGCAGCCTCACCAGTGCTGAGTACAGGGCAAGAATCACTTCTCTTGTCCTGCTGGCCACACTATTCCTGACACAGGCCAGGATGCCATTGGCCTTCTTGGCCATCTGGGCACACTGCTGGCTCATGTCAATCCAAACCCCCAGGTCCCTTTCTGCCTGGCTGTTCTCCAGCCACTTTGTGCCCAGCTTCTGGTGCTGCAGGGGGTTGCTGAGACCATGTGCCGGACCTGGCACTAGTTCTTGTTAAACATCATAGCATTGGGTTCAGCCCCACTATCCAGCCTGACCTGGTCCCTTTGCAGAGCTCTTCTGCTTTCCAGCAGGTCAACACTCCCTTCCAACTAGGTGTCATCTGAAAGTTTGCTAATGGTGGACTCAATCCCCTCATCCAGATCACCAATAAAGGTGTTAAACAAAACTGGGCCCAGCACTGATCCCTGAGGGAGGGATACCACTGGTGACCGTCTGCCAGGTGGACACAGCACCATTCACCACCACCCCCTGGGCCCGACCATCAGCCTGCTCCTAACCCAGCAGAGAGTGCCCCTGACCAAGCTGTGGGCTGTAGCTTTTCCAGGAATATGGTGGCAAAGGCTTTGCTGAAGTCCAGATACACCACATCCACAGCCTTCCCCTCATCCACCAGGTGGGTCACCTGGTCATAAAAGTATATCAGGCTGGTCAGGCAGGACTCCTAAATCTGTGTTGGCTGGGTCTGATCCCTTGTCCACCCTGAAGGTGCTGTGTGATCACACTCAGGATGATCTGCTCCATAACCTTGCCAGGCACCGAGGTCAGGCTGACAGGCCTGTAACTACTGGGTCTTCTTTCCAGCCCTTCTTGTGGATTGGCATCACACGGGTCATCTTCCAGTCACCTGGGACCTCCCTCTCTGATGAGCCAGGATTGTTGATAAATGATGGAGAGTGCCTTGGTGAGCTCTTCCACCAGCTCCCTTAACATCCCAGGATGGATCCCGTCTGGTCCCACAGACTTGTGAGGATCCAAGTGGCTCAGCTCCAAGTCACTAACTGCTTCCTCTTGGAACATCTTTTTTTACATACTCTGTTTTCCATTTAAGATTTTAAGTAAAAGTCTCTTCATCTGTTTTTGGGAGGTAAATTCAAGGTTCAAGTGAGGTTCATTGATCTCAACTGGTTTCCAGTTCATGGCTGACGGACAACTACCATCCCAGCCAAACACTGTCATTTTTCTTCCCTGCAAACTTGAAATACTAATTTCAGTGTCTTGGCATAGTTCCAGGCTATGTAATTATAATCTACATCTAGTCTGGGTAATTATAAATTACAGCCTTAAAACCACCTCTCTTATTTCACTTGGATGCAGTAAGTGTACCCCTTTTCCTGTCCTAAATACATCGTGTGGTCCCACTCTGCTCCAGGACTGACCACCTCCCACCCCAAAGTGAATCTACCTTAAAACCTCAACATTCTCTCAGTGTGTTCCAAGGGGTAAAAATGTAGGAATGTTACCAACTAAAAAGGACTCTGCATGTTTGAAAAAGGCCCACCCTTCTAACCTATTAAAACATACTTTGATATTTAGAATTTGCCTTCTAAATATAACACATTGTTTTCAGACACTTACACAGCTCTTCAGTATATGAACAGCCCTTCTCTACTTTAAAACACAAAAAGAAGGCTCAGTCTGAGGAAATAACAAATCTTACTGAAACACTGAATCTAGCACCCCAACATCCATGAATTTTGACAAAAATACATGCTAAAATAGTTTCCCGACTTTAGCAAAATTCTTGATTGAATTTACCCTTAAAGCCAAGAGGTGTTCTCAGCATCACTTTATCTCCATCAAAGTGAATTAAGGCAGCCCTGACTGATAACACTGAGATTCACTGCACAAGGTTTGCCTATATGGCAGATTTGAAAGGAAAATTTAAAGAAAAAAAAAAGAAGTAATGATGGCTTATCCAAAGGCATAAGGGACACTTCCAGCAAAGGGCTGGGGAACTCATTTAAGTTCTGAAAGAATAAATTCTTATTGGTGTGGAGTTTTTACACATAGGCTCTTCCTGGAATGTACTCAATTTCTGCTCATGAGCAGACTGGACTGTCCTTGAATAGCTGATCCTTGGAAAAGATGTCAGATTTGCTTTTACCATTCCAGCAAGTAAAATACATGAAGAACATGTTACTCCGGAGCTGAAGGAATATGAGCACCTGTTCTTGCTACATATATACAAATAAAAAAGAGATTCATGTATTTCTTCAGAGTGAAATAGGTCTCTACATACTGATGATAAAATGTCTGTATCTGTCTAAATCTGAAAGCACTTGAGTGATTCCTGCTGGAGATACCTGCCATCCATCTATCTAGCAAAAGTTCTTATGAAATGCTCCTAAAAGTGCTTTTCTATTTGGATGCTCGATACGGCTTCCAAACCAGAGCTCAAACCATCCTTCAAAAGAATAAAAAACCTTTCAAAGAAAGACACTGTTCACACAACAGCACAGTATGGCCATGACAGGAGTATGTCTAGCAGAAAAGCATCAAAACCCCAGCAAATTCAGCCATCTAGAAAATCTGCATCCATAACAAAGTCCACACAGCACGTCAGAAAAGGCAAAGAGCAGAATCTCCCATTTCCCAGGTTACAGGCAATAGGAATCTACCAGCACTGCTCCTCTGTCTGTTTCCCCCAGGATGGTAGTGCTTTGTGCAAAATGATCCTTGTTTTAAAGAACATCCACAGCTTGGGGATGCAAGGAATATTCCCCTTTTCCTTCATGAGGAAAAGGTCACGCAGAGGAGCTGGGTTTGATGTTGGATTTGGGTACTCAATAAATCAGTCAAGACTGAACAGGACTGTCAGCCCACATTTCTTTTAAGACCTCTTCAATTTTAGGCAATTTTGTCCTTTTTGTACCATCTTCCTCAACTCCATCCAAATACTTTAGTGTGCAGATTGATGGACACGTTTTGTCTTCCTCTGAAACAGCAGAGGAATCATGAATAACAACTACAATGTTCTCTTTAATCTTACATTCTTGTTTTTTTGTGTAACGCCAATGAGGATTGTGCAAAATAAAATGCACAAAGTCTTGAGGCAAACCCTCCAATCTGTTTTAGCTTCTTGCAAAGTATTGCATAGTCATATTGTGCAAACTTGACTAAGCATCTTGGCACCTTATCTAGTCAAGTACTTCTGACTTAATAGTTGGTACACACTGGTGCATGTATATGTTACTGTCTATAGTCCTGCTCAAGTACTTATCTTGAACCTCCTGATTTTGTCAGCAACCCAAAGATTTTTCCAGTACAGCACAACACTAATGCTGTAATTTTCTGAATTTAATATGACAAAACTGCATGCCACTTTTATTTGCACATCTAGATGGTGGAAGTTTTGTCTATGTGTCATCATTCCTGCAAGCTTATATACCTCCTTCCCAGTGATGGACAATTTCATCACCTGCTGATACTTTCCAGAATATTCAGCCTGGGAATCTAATGCAGTGATTTTTAAATGTTCAGGTGGAAATATACACCAATACCTTTTTATCCTCACTTGGTACAACTAGAAACCTGTATATACATGTGACACAAACCAGATTGACTGGAAGAAGATTAACCAATTCTCCTGTGTAAAATGAACTTAATGACATAACTTCTATGTCCTTAAAAACACTTTGAAGATCTGAGGTGTTATGTAATCCCACATTACGATTATTATTATTATTATTATTATTATTATTATTATTATTATTATTATTATTATTATTATTATTGACCACAGCTGAAAGCCCTCCTTGCTGTGGGACAGCAGAGCTTATCATCAGCAATCTCACGGCACAGCAGGGCAAGGAAAGTCACTATTTGGAAATGCTTGCATTTCACAAATCTGTTTAGACTTCTTTTAATCTAACATGGGACAGAATAATTCTTGTTCTGAATGCAATGAGACAGAAATGATTCTTCTTCATTCAGAGCTCAGGCACTGCTCCACAAATGACTGCTGATTAGAAAAAAAGCATTTCCACTTTCTTGTAAGAAAACCAAAAAACATGCTCAATTTAATAAATCTGCTTGTGTGGAGAACTCTGGAGATCACAGAATATTCTGGAAATGTTTGGGAATGTTTAAGTATACACACAAATGCACAGTCTGGTTCTGGATAGACTCAGCTGGTTCGGTTTGGACTGAGTGCGAAGTCCCCATTCTCTGTTGACACTCTGAGGTAGCTATAACTTGACTGTCCATTCTTAAAGTCAGGACATCAAAAGAAGTGGAATTATGCTGCTGTGAAAAAGAAGAAATCTTAGTGGAAAATTCAAGGAAAAGCCAAACTCGTGGAGCGAACTGAACATACAGGAAAGGCAGCTCCAAGGTGGCTCCAGGCACAGGAGGACAGAGTGAAAGGAAACAGGTACGTTTCCTGTTGCATTTAAAGGGTTGGATGAATACAAGGGTTGCATCCAAGTATGTGTCAAGAGTTGAACAAGACATAGAACCAAAGGAAGACAAGGTCAGAGAAATCAGATACTAAACAGAAGAAGTTCTGAAAGGAGAATGGAGACAATTGTTTTGGACAATTAATATCTTTCAGAACATCCAAATGTAGATCCAGCTCCCTGCTGGAAAGAGTATTTGGATGGATGGATGAATGGATGAATGGATGGATGGATGGATGGATGGATGGATGGATGGATGGATGGATGGATGGATGGACAGCCTGCCTGGAAATTTAGTCTGTATTTATAAAGAGTTGGCACTCTATATATTCTGTGCCAAAAGGGAGCCTAGATTTGGGTTATTATCCAGTCCCTGAGAAATTCTACACTTTGTGAAGATAGTGTTGTGTGGACAGGACAGAAAATAGTGATTCAACAGATCTCTGACACCTCTCAGACTTATGCTGAATGTATTTGACGGCCACTGTCACGGCCAGAACTATATTTGTTAAGGAACAACATTCTGAGCAAACCATATCAGACTACAGAGTGGGAAGAAACTCAAGACAACTTCAAATGTATTGCTGTGTAATTAACTAAGTGGATCTGCAAATGATGACATAATATCATGTAACAGATTAAAAGCAAAGTTCTTCAGCTCTGTATTTTCAACAGATGAACTACAGTTGCAAATCTGGCATTTATTTAAAAAACAGGGGTATAAAAAATAGCAGCACAGACCAGATGACTTTTAAGAGCAGTTCCACGGAGTTTTAACTCACTTTAGCAATACCCTGCTTTTTTTTTTTTTTCCACAATAAACCACATAAAATATTGGTAGTGCTGAGAGGATCCTGCTCCAGTTGAAGCATGGAAATTTCATGTCACTCACAAACTGAGAAGTGTCAATCAAAAGAGAATTCAATCACCTTCTGTATGCTGTATGTTTAGCAAGGCAATGTTCTAGGACTATTACTAGTCTTTGACTCTTCAGTGCACTAAATCAGTGTCTGTCATGACCTGACCCACAGTGACATTAAAAGACAAGACAGGAATTACTGAAAATACCCCATCTGAAGGAAGAAAGGTGAAATGTATTTCATTCTCACTCATGTGATAGCTTAGATACTCTAAACAACTTTGCAATTCTGTTAGGATTATATTACATAAAGGAAGACTTTAATTAATCTTGATAAAAAATTGATTTTAGAGAACCTATTTGATTAAAGTTTATTACAGTCCATAAAGATACTAAAATTTGTGCCCTTGCAGCTAAGAAGGCCAGTGGTATCCTGAGCTGCATTAGACAAAGCATTGCCATCAGATCACAGGAGACAATTCTGCCCCTCTAGTTAGCACTGGTGAAGCCTCACTTTTTGTGTCGTGCCCAGTTCTCGGCTCCTCAGTACACGAGACACACACTGGACAGTCCAGCAAAGGACCATGAAGATCTTGAAGGGACTGGAGCCTTTCTCCTAGGTGGACAGGCTGAGAAAGTTGGAGCTGTTCAGCCTGAAAAAGAGAAGACTCAGAGCGATTTCATCAAGGCACATCAATACCTGAAGGGAGGGTGCAAAGAGGATGGAGTCAGGCTCTTTTCTGTGGTGCTCAGCGTCAGAACCAGAGCCTCCTTTAGAATACAAGGAAATATTCTTACTATGAGGATGACAGCCACTTGCCCATAGAGTTTGTGCAGTCTCTATCCTTGGAGATATTCAGAAGTCACCTGGACAAGGTCCTGGGCAAACAGCTCTATGTGGCCCTCCTTGGCAAGGGGGCTGGACCAGACAACCCCCAGAAGCTCCTTCCAACCTCGACCATTCTGGGATTCCACGAACTCCGATGCACCACAACCACGCTGAGCTTACAAACCATGACCACTGGTCACCTGTACCTTGGTACCATTAGGCCATCACAGAAAACCACCACTATCCTAAGGGAAACATGCAAGAAGCATATCCAATGCTAACACTTCCATGCCAGTCTAACTCTCCTAACAGAATGCACTGTTATTTTCATTGCAGACTTCCTTCACCACAAGTATTTGCATACATATTCATATATATGTATATACAACTACACAGACACACTATACAATTTTTTGTATAATTTTATATATATAATTTTTATACTCTATTTATCTATCTACCTTTCTATATCTATGGATACAAAGGCAAGGAAGATTTTCCTAAGGTTACACAAGCCATGTATTCTGGTGCAAGAAAGAGAACTGAAAATAGGCTTTCTAGAGCCTTCATCACAGAACATTCTTTAATTAAAGTTATTAGAATTCAGTATGGTAGCTTGCACTTTGAATTTAAACACTGCCTCAGCCCCCCAGTATTCAGACCCAGAACTAGGTACACTCAAAGAATTGCAGGTCAAGCTGAGATCCCTTTGAAAATTCAGGCTTTTGTGAAGAAAAAGTTGATAGTTATTGACAAAATGTTGTACTCTGCCTTGTTACTATTCATGATTAAGGAGAGTAAATATTGTCTGAGGCCTAATGAGAATTCCAATGCAATAAAGTCAAGTGTGAAAGGTGCAATCAATAAGTGATGATGCAACAGTATTCGTTTGTAGTTTTGTTATTGTTTAGTTCATGCGATTTGCTGATGCTTGAAAATGAAGTGTTAAGAAATTAGTGCTACAAGGATTAACATTCAGATTTTATTTCTGATATTGTTATGTTTCTACAGTCATTACACTCTGAACACTAATTAGCATCTGCTTTCTTTTCCCACTAGTTAAGGACTGCAAACCAAAGAATGATAGAACCAAAATACTATGGAAACAAACATCAGTATTGTCCATGAATATTCACAAATTAAGCTCCATGATGGTTAATATGACACTGCAGGAGTAAGTATTGCAATGAAGTATGTATGAAGTACTGTGTGATGAAGAACTGTATTTTCCTTCTTTTTGTGTTAGCAACTATGCTTCAAAGTGCATCAAGTTTATGAATCAAGTGTCTTTCCAAATGTCTAACAGATCTTGGAGTCCAAGCTGGAACATTTATGTCCAACATATGTCAGGGCTATCCACCAAGGGTTCAGTTTTGGATTTGCAACAAGCCTTGACTATAAGAAAGCAAACTGCCCTACAACACAGTCAAGGGCTAAATCTCAGTTACTCAGTTACTTCAGCAAGAAAACCAAACTCTTCTAGCCCTTCATCTGACTAATTAATTCCTCTCCGTCTGGGCTCAGCTGGATTGGCAGGCACATAGACATGGTCTCTGTCACGGTGCCATGGCATGGGACACTGGCACCTTGTGTCAGGAACTGCAGGGATGAGTTTCTCTCTTCCCTGCAGGCACGTCGTGCAAGTGACAATTTGTGCTGGCACATCGTGTAGCCTGAAGACATTGAAATTATGTTTGAATGTTATTTGCAATTCTGTATTTTCTGAAGAAGCCATGTAAAAATTTGGGTATAAGAACTTTAGTGGATTTTCACTGAGTATGTTCACAATTAAAATCTTCATGGTTCTGAATATTCTGTGTTACTAATTCCCTCTGGCAGTTCAGTTTATAGAGCAAGACTTAGGCCATGGATGGAAACAAAGGCTGATTCTGTTCTAAAATACTAGGCTACATGCCTGTGTTAAGGTATCATGGCTTCTGAAGTCAGCTAGGAATACTTGGCATAAATCCTATCCACAGGGAACTACAGGCCAAACGAGATGCCTCCTAAACCTCCTACTGATTGTGTATGGTAGAAGACCCCATGCATTTCATAAGGCAGCTCTACAGCTCTTCATTCATTACTAAAAGCAGTAATTACTTTGGAATTTTATTTTAACACTGTAAGGAGAATGACAGATCTGTTTTATATCATGGTTCTTGTTATCTAAGTGTATTTTTTGCAGAGCCATGGAAATGACTTGACTCTCAGTCATGTAAGTGAGATCTCTTGACCTATTGCAAATGAGACAGCATAATAGCAGTGCCTTTAAATTTTGGCAAGTTATTTGTTTACTTCTGTTTAGAAATAGCTGAGCAAGAAATCTAGTTCTGCACGAACAACAAGGCCCAAACGTGTACACAGCCAAATGAAAGATAGCTATGGGAAATAAAACATTGTTTCCAATCAGCTCCCTAATAAAGTCTAAAAATATAAGAAACCCTATCATATCAACCAGGAAAAACTGCTCTTTCACTGAAGGGGTAGTTGGGTAATTATTCAAACCTGTACAAGACTGGATTGTCAAGTGAAATAATAGTTCAGAGCATCTCAGGATAATGAGACAGATCTCAAGGCCATTAGCAGTGGCTCTTATTATAATACTGGCCAAGGTTCTCCAAGAAAGAGAGAGAATATTTAAATTAAACTTGTAAGGAACTAGTTTGAACTTGTGTATTTGAACAGCTTAGTACTGTCTCCTAGTTTTCATTCAGTCCTGGAGAGAAAGGTGTCTAGCACGTAAAACTGAAATCAGTCAGGCTTTAGAGACTGAAATCCCTGAGGGCAGAAATCAAAACATATAATAATTAGAAAATCGAGAAAAATTGAAACCCACAGTGTTTATATTAAGAATCATATTCTAGTGAGATTTGAAGGTCTGGTTCAACACCCAGTTGTCTTCTCTTTCCTGATTCTTTCTCTCTCATTCAAAAACAAGCAAATCTTCTCTGATTTCAGGTTTGTCAAGAAGAATTACAGCTTTAGAGGTAAGGGCTTTTAAGATTGGAAATAGAGGAAGGGATTACTCTTTCTCTATAAAGTAGGTCCTGCTTATGAGACATTTGTATATACAAGCTTCATTATCTTACGTTTATTTGCTTTTAACCACTATGGGAGTAATTCAATAGCTGATGGTCAGAGAAAATCCAGCTAATCCCTGGAAAAACAGTTGTCTAGCCTGCAGTTTATAAGGTACAGTGTCAAGAGTTGCCATGGATTAGATATACTGCTTGTTTTAATATACTCCTTATGATCCTCCCCTTCGGTACAGAGGTTTCCAAAGGCAGGACCAGAGCTAGGTGGGGCATGCCTGGTATACTCCAGTGAGGAACCCTCCTCTGCACCTTAATCAAGAGCTCCTGGGCCAACTGGTCTCTGTGGTGCTCAAACTATTAGACTAGATCAGAGTTTACAGTAGGTTAAGCAGGAATGATGACTAAGAATTTGTAAATCAAATATTAAAAGATCAATTAAATATTTCACCATCTTTTTGCTTAGGCCCTGGTTTGAAGTTTACTTCATCTGCCAGCCACAGATCTGCTGAAGGTTAATTGATGGAGGAAGAGTAAATAACAGCTGATGCTGCTGGCCTTAAGTATGTGAGGCATTTAGGAGTATTCCTAACCTCAAGTGTGCAGTCACTGACGTGCACATTTGTCTCACTAGGTTAGTGTCACTAGGGCTTGGATATGTGATCAAATTACCGCCGTGAAAGTGGTTTAAGCTTATGTGTTTTCCCTTGTATTGTATATTTGCACATGTCTCCAATGACACCAAGTAATCCTTTAAATTGCGTTAATTTGATCATGCATCTGAGTACCCAGTGCAGCAAATGGGGATAGGTAGCTATGGAAAGTGGAAATGATGCCTCCTGGAAGACAAATAACTTCTGTGGAGGGGAGAGAGATCCAGCAGAACCACTACTGCTCAGTCTACCAAGATTAGAGCATGAATCTCTCTATTTATCCTTCTACAAAATCAAGGGTTTGTAATTTATAAACTTGACCTGTCAAACTGTTTTCGTGGATTTTGGTTTTTTCTCTGTTTTTTTTTTAAAGTGAAAGAATTAACAAAACTCTTATAAAGCAATTGTTGGTCAATTTTTGTCTTCCTGACTGAGCTGATGTCACTTAAAGCCCATCTGGAGCTCAAAGAAAACTCAGTAGCTCACCATCCAGCAAGAGCCCTCATCATACTTGGAGTTTGGAAATTTAAAAGCAATCCAAATATTTAGTTTTAGAAAAGTACTGCTGAGGTTGTGCCTGAGCTCCTTTTCAGGAGAAGTTTGGTAAGGATTTGCACATCCCAAAGTACAATTTATGTAATGAGTAGGGAGAGTTATTGAACTAATCATTTTTAATAGAGATTCCTTGTCTTTAATACAATGCTACACAATAGAACTTAATAGCTTGTGGCAAATACATAATTTACACATGGATTGTGTCTGAATACAAATGCATACATAAAATATCACACATTTAATGAACGTGTGGGTTTTTTACAAAATCAATTTAATTGATTTTGCTGATAGGTCCACATTTATATTTTTGTAAGCTCCATTTCGCTTTACCTGCACATGTGGCCCAGTCGTGATTTGCAAGGGAGGAAGGGAAAACTCTGCAAATGCAATTAGAAACTCGGAGAGTGCAGGGAGTTTTAAAATGTCTGGGGTAAGACACTTGGAAATAACACTCCACTGTGACCCAGTGGTGGGGCTCATTTACAAACTACTCATCGGAAAAGGTCAACCTCCCAGAACGCTCAACACTATTCAGGGTGTTTTGCAGCGTTTGAGCCCAATGAAGCTGGTAATGAAGTTTTCCCCTTAACACTGAACGTGCTGTGTCGTTCAGCTGCAGGCACTGGGTTACTCGTGTTTGGCTTGGGCTCTTACCTGAGTGGGGGAGAAGACAAGGGCTGAGGAAGGTGGGCAGTGCTGTGGCTGATGCACAACCGCGGCCAAAGGACAGAGGTTGGATGGAAACATGGGGATGTGTTTCCAAGGGAGCAGAACAGGATGGTGGTTGTTTTACCCTTGGGACCATCAGCTTATTCAGTGGGCCTGAAAGCTGCTTTTCATTACAAAATACACGCAGAGCTCATCATCCCTCTTGTTAATGTGCTGCTTTTTCTCATGGGTAACTCAGAAAGCCCTGCATTTCAGGAAAGTGTGGAACAGTTGCAGGGGCTGGGCTGGCAGGCCCCAGGAGTGGTGGGGATGCCGAGGGGATGCCAAAGGGATGCCAAGGGCCTGCCGCTGCCCGCCTCCGGTGCACCCCGCGGGGCCGAGCCGGCGCGCCTTACCTTTGGGGTGCCAGGGGTCCGTGAACTCGTACTTCCCCACGCCGATTGTCCGCAGCATCTGCACCCCGTTGGTGTTGTCCGGGCCGCCCGCGGCTGCGCTGGGGGGCAGCGGGGCGGCCGCCTGCCCGTTGGTGGCAGGCGCGGTGCTGGGCAGGGCGGCCGAGGGCAGGGCTGGCGGCGGTGGTGGCAGCATGGGGCACGCCAGGTGGCCATTGCCCACTGCCCCGGGGCCCGGGTGGGCCACCGGGCCCACGCCACTCATGGAGGACATGCTGAGGGGCTGGCTGTTGGTGTACAAGGGCTGGCTCTGGAGGTTGACCACCATGTTGCTGAGGGGCTGGGAGGGCTGCGGCTGGAGCTGGTAGTGGGCCGGCATCAGCGGGAGCTGGGGGGTGACATGTGGAGGCAGGGAGGGTGTGACACCGATGACCGGGGCCTGGACGCTGGCGGCGGGGCTGAAGGTGGGCGGCTGTGTCATCCCGTAGGAGTGTGTGATCAGGGCGGGCTGGCTGCCCGCGGCCACCGTGCTGACCCAGGGCGCGGCACCTGCGGCACGAAGGAAGGCCGGCAATGGCAGCGGGCTCAGCACAGGCGAGAACACAAACACCCTCATCCTTCCCCACCTGTGCCCCGAACGTGCCCACCCGCCCCACTGCACAACACCCACAGGGTCTGGAGCCTCTTCCAAGCAGTAAGTGCGTAAAATTGCTGCAGCGATGTGAGTGCAATTGTTAAAGCACTCGCCAGGTGACATGCGGCATGTTTGCGGTTTTATGTGTTTTGCACTTTATGCAGCTTAAGCACACACTTCCAAGAAAATTAACCTCTTTCCCCGCTGCGCTTTCACGGCTCCCTGACAAACACTCGGTGTGTATAATAATGGTGCTCCAGCCACTACAAAGACATTGTAATTAGGCGTCTGGCATAGTAGCACAATGTATGATATGTGTCTGGAAGCTGGAAATCATTTCAGGTAGTTCTGGACATAAAAGAAGTCTTAAAGTATTACAGAGTGCCTTTTCCTCTAGTGAAGGCAGAAAAGGAGAAAAAACCCAACACTCTAATGAACTTGCAGCATCTTAACACATTTATATTAGCCCCAATGTTGTCACAGAAGAAACTTGAGGGGTCTTTTTAATGAGAGAACACCCCTGCTAAAGAATAAAGAAAGGGCTCACAATGAAGTCTAATTTACGGAGGTAAATGGAGGTAGTGCATTGAATTTGCTTTGAACGATTTTCCCTGGTAGAATTACAAATAAGATTAGAAATGTACCTGGGTTTTCATTCTCCCTCATCTGTTTAGATGGAGGCTCATCAGTGTCCCAGGGCGTGGATTGATTGATGGGTGTCTGTCCCCACCTGACGCTCGTTGCAAGTCCTTGAGGCTGATTTTCAGTCTTGGAAATGCAAGGTGTCTACCAGAGAGAAAGAAGAATACAGAATAAAAATGTTTTGACTTCAAGGATTAATTACAGCTCCTCACAGCTACTAGTTTGCTTGTTTGTTACAGTCCAATAGGACAGCCTAAGATCTTGAAATGTCATTCATCTGGGGGCTGGACTAGATATCTCCAGAGATCCCTTCCAACCTTAACAATTCTGTGATTCTTCTCCGGGCTTGCATGACACGTCCATATGGAAATACAATATAGTTGACAAAAAATACTTCTGGAAATTTAATAGATCCAACTTAAAAAAAAAGAATCCACAACAAACTAGTATTTTCAGAAATAAGTTGCTTCATTTGCCATGAAAGGAAAAAATAAAATACCAACAACCCAGATATGAGATAATATCCATTCAGTTACAGCTACATAAAATTGGAAAATCTTCTGTTTGCTCAGTCTTTTCCAAAAATAGTGAGTTTTGCTTAGCAGAAGGCAGAACAAGACAGACTTATTTACAACTGTAGGACAAATTACTGTAGAACAGTAAAGAGAAGTCGTAGTATTTACTGTCTGTCAACCCTTAAAATTGAATGCCAATAAAAACAGCAGCGTAACATCACTGGCCTCTAAAGGGGGTATGTTGGCAGGTCTTCAGAGAGGTTAAAATAACTGTAAGGTCTGGGAGGGATTGGGCTGAATAATCATCAAAGGGGTATGATCTGAAAGAGATCTCTTGATGAAGAAACTATCACATGGATTTAAATGCTATGCCACCCCCCCAGCTGCAGTTCTAGGGGATCTTCCCAAACAACCATTCCTTTGCTGAGAAAAGGCATGTGAAACACACGGGTGCTCCAACAGGTCTCATTTATTTAAGTCTGCAGTGTATTTCATTGCTGGAAGATTAAAAGTTTTGTTTTGTTTTTACTGGTGTCAGAACGTGTAAACCAAGAAAACGGAACCAGCTGCCTGTTGCTGAATGACTATTGAGGACTGAAGCCATAAAGAACAGGAGAGCAGTCTGAGCGATTGCTTGTTTGCCTTACATCTGGGAAGTAATTTACTGCAGAGATGAGGGTACAGCAGCTCCATAAATGCCTTGGGTCATGTAGTACCAATGAAATCTCTGCCAACACCAGCAGCCTTTTCCCCCATCACAAGTACCTCAATCACCCCATGAAAGGAAGTCATTAGCAGACCCATTTATACCCTCTGCAAATACATGCACACCTTTCCCAAGCCCATTGGTCATCCCTCCTGTCTTTAAATCCATTGGAGGTGCCTACTTCTTCCTGCCCTCCCTTCTTCCCACACCTACACCCCCATTAGCTCCTGCACTGCTCCAATGTTCCCTCCACCTTCCAAGAGCCCCAATATCTCCTGACACCCACTCCCTTTTCTGCCTGAGCTTTATCCTTCATGGGCTCCAGGAGTCAGGAGTTTTGGGTGCAAACCTTGATGGAGGATGGGATTTTTGCTGTGCTGCTCTCTTGCTCCCAGCAGACACAATGGGGATATTTCCCCATATAGAAATGCTACACTTTGTTAAATGCAGACATTCATAGGGAAATGTGATTCTTCATGTCTTTTTTCCTATGAAACCTTGAAGTTAGATTGTTGTTTTTCAAAACGCATTCTTTTCCATAGTTTGGGGGTTTGGTTTTGCTTTGATTTGGGGTTTTTTAGGCTTTTTTTGTGTAGGTTTTTTGAGGTTTTGTGTGTATGTGTGTGTGGTTTTTTTAAAATTTAAATTCTCCAGGTTTTTTCTATTCTACTGGCACCAAGAACAATGGTTTTAGATTCACAATTCCTTCTGTCCCCCCTGTTTCCACTACTTCCATAACTTTTGCAATTGAAATAAAAAGAAAAGACATAAAGAGAGGAACATGCAGACAGTCAAGAGCTTTAAGAGCTCTGCTCTATTCATGGCGAAGAAAGGGCAGGAGGGGAAGAAATAAATCTCAGTATTGAAATGCTTTCTATTTATAAATTGTCCTGAGAAAATGGTTAATCTGAATACCTTTAGCTTTTACATTGTACAAGGACTTTGACACAGGAGGATATAACGCTGCTGGTGGTTTACCAGTTCACCTTAGCAGTATCCCTTTGGATCTGGCTAAACTCTTTAATGCAGCCAAAGCACTCTGCAGCAGAAAAAGAAAGAAGAAAAAAAAAGAAGCACCACCAGCAGTCTCTGCCTTTATATGAGCTAAAATACTTCCCACTGAAACACTAATATTTATTCTAAAGTAAAGCCTTAAAAAACTGTAAATGCAACGTAGAAAACTGGGCACTTTTAGAATCAGAGGGGAGGATTCACGACTCAGATCGTGCCTGGCATGTTCCACATGTGGTATCTGTGTGTTGGATTTCTTTGTTCTATTAACTGAGTCTTACAGATGGGTTTGAAATACACACTTGTCATTATTCTGTGGCATTGTCAAAATGTGCAGCATCTTGTTTAGCTTTGTTACATCCCCAAACTCCTTTAAAACAGTGTCAATCTAGAATAAGAAAAAAATTATTCCTGTACCTTAAAATAATATGGAACTACACACATGCTACAATTTTAAAATAGTCCCTATGTTCTGTACTGAACAGGTAAGAAAGGGAGTATGTGACACAGCTCTCCTGAATCCTACAAAAATCCAGCTGTCTATTTTGAAACTTGCTTTCCAAAAAAACTGGAGTACCAGATCCAACACATGTGGATCTGGTAAAGTTTCCAGCCAAAACCCAATCTAAATTCCACACTTTGAGTATTAATAAAGAGGAAAGAAGTTTTTGGGTTTGCTGTCAATAAATGCTCCTCCACTTTCACTAAATGCTAGTTTTTTCCAAATTTTGTTTCACTAAACCATCTCACAAACCCTGCTTCTTAGAGACTCAGTGGATTTAAATGCCCAAATCCAGCATATTGCTTTCAAACTGTACTCGTGAGCTTGTATCTATTTGATCAGGAAGTGCTAGACATGAGTTGGCATGAAATCACGACACACATTCATGAAACACAGACAATAATGGTGGTGGAAACAGAAAAATGCTTGTTGAACTTCCTTTTTTAATGTATACATACTTGTGGTGTCTGATCTAATTTCTGCATTATTTTCATTAATACATGAAGGGTTACATTACAAGTGTTACATGTCTCTGATCCAATTGCAGCAATTACCCATTTGTGCCTCTGGAAAGCAAAATTATTTCCAGCGTTATCAAACAAAGGAACTTTCTGTCCATGCACTCAGGCACATGACAGTGCTCTATTTGATGCTTTTAATGTACAACACAAATGACCAAAAAATGGCCTGTATTATGCTAGTTGTGCAGGGGGAAGAGCTGTGTTCCATTAGTGATCCACAGACTTCACAGAAACTAATTGTACTATGTTACACTTTTATCTTTAGCTTTCATGTCAGATGCTTGTTTGAATTAATCATGGAACACATGAAAAAAGGAAATGTATTACAAAATCTACTGGGTATACATCTTAAAATACTGCCAAATGTCTATTTACATGAAAAGACCAGAAGGTTTCTAAAAGGTCTGTTGAAGCCTGGCTAGTCAACAGCAGCATTGGCTAGTTAATTGCCTGAAGTTCCTGGCACACTACAAAGACTATTAAACCAATCACCAGCATCTTTGTAGTAGCCTGAAAATGTTGAATTTGTGCTCTTTGTAATGCATAGAGTACCCTGAAACCAAATCTGAGAGTTTTCCCCCTCTTTAGCTTGAAATCATCATTAAGAACCAATAAAATGTTCAGCTGAAGCCTCCATTTCACCACCTGCCACTCTGAACTCCAGCAGGGAGCAGTCTCCCAGTTTTAAGGAAATTAACTGCAATACAGATGTACAGGCAGAGGAGAGCAAGATGGAACAATTTTGGAATTACATGAGACTAACACAGACAAGTTGCCAGACTGTCAATTTTTTGTAGCTCCAACGGCCATAAACCATGGCCCATAGGCAACAGTAATTGGTGTACAGCTGGTCCACTGAACCTTATTATATTAAAACATTAAAAATCTTCAGATTCATGGGGCTTTTCAGAATAGCCACAAGAAAGTTCAGGAGTTCACAGCCATCAGCTGGGTGCTAAAGATTGGGAATTAGTGCTTTGGTCCATACTGCAATAGTTCACATGGTTACTATTACATGTTGAGGAGGCATAGCTACAACTAAGTCGGAGTTTAAGTCTAAAGTTTTACAAAACTGATGAAATAAGACCTAAGCTTTTAGCAAGACCTTTCTTACATCAATGGAAACATAAGACCTGCTGTACTACTAGCACCATCAAAGAGTATGTTAGTGGAATTAAAAAAAACCAACACAACAACCACAAAAATCCAAGAACAAAAATTCCAATACCATCATCCCCAGGCTCAACACCACCAAACACTTCCTGGGAGGTCCTTAGGAACACATTTGAGCGATTTCCCCAAAGCTTGTGGAACTGCTGACATACATCCAGTTACAGCTCGCAGTGCTAAGGCCTATTCAAACAGCTTCATGAGCAAAAAAGAACTAATCTGGAAAGAGGGATCCTATTTGTGGTTCCCAGCAATCAAAATTATTTTACTAAGGCCTTCATTTAAAGTGATGGATGAGAAGTAGTGATTCTCTGTTCCAATTATCCAAAAGAGATTGGGAATGGCAGCTTAATACTAAGATAATGCATCCAATATGCAACCCAGTCTATTTTCTCTGCCCATTGAAAATAAAAAGGCTAAGACACGTACATGCATAGAGTAAAACATTCCCTTTCAGGGATTCAGGTTTTATGGCCTGTCATGGCTAAAAGCAACTTCAATTTAATGAGGGAATTCCTTTTAAAGCTGCTTTCTGTGCGCCTCTCTCTAACTGGTAATGACTGGTGGCCCTGGTTGGGTTTTACATCTGAATGTATCTGATGCTCTAAAAAGTTTAGTGGCCTCTGCAAAGAGTTTATGGTCTCATTTGTAGTTCACACTGCTAAATATTGCATGAAGTACATACTATTTGTGTGTGTGTGAGGTGTGCAAGTAAAATCTGATCCACACAGGGATAGATCTTCATCTGGAGTAAACTCCTATACTGCATTGAACATGACCCCATGCATATTTCTGAGTTTAGTCCATGGCCAGAGAAGCTCTTAAGGATGGAAGCAGAGCTTTCAAAGATGCAGTGATGACATCAGGATCTGCCTAGATGTTGGGCTGAGCTACAGAAGTGAAACTGTTGTTTTAATGTAATGTATTAAAAACCTAAGAGATATGGACAGGCCAGTGTGCAAGAGGAACAGAATGAACAGTCCTGCAGTAAAACCTCATTGAAGAACTTGCTCATGGATGGAGAGAAGAACTCATCTACCTTACAGTTCCCATCACCAGGCAATTCTGCAATGACACTAAGTTGTTTTTCTCTTTCCAAAACTAATGTAGGAGGCAGTGAGAAAGAGAACAATATAGTTAAGTCATAGGAAAAATGTTACCACCCTCCATAAAAGACAAAAGAAGTCTTAGTTCCCTCTTGAGTAGAGAGAATAATTCAATACTTAAACATCTTGAACAGCATCCAGCAATGCACCACCACCCAGTGTGAGCTCCGGAGCACAAAGGCACAGCATTCAGAGACATGGCTTAGCAGCGGGGTACAGACTGCATCCACTCCTGCTTTTCAGAGGATTTAAGAACACTCCTCAACCTGAGCTTAATGACCCAGGCTTAAAGAAACTCATGAGTGAAGTGGGGCCCACATCCTTCTAATGGATGCCCTTGACCCCTTAACCAAACTATGGTAGTTTGGTACAGGCTGCAAAGCAGGTAAAGGTCTGAGCCATGTCCAGGTCTAGAACTTCTCTAGTTTCAATTTGTTCTCTGAAAATCCACAAAGAAACAGAGTGACACAGTGAGCATTGATGCATATGAGCTTGGAACACCAATTATGAGATCAACATGTGAATAGCCAGTGGTTTTTGCAAGACTTATTAATCAAGGAGCAAAGAAATTTGTGGGTACGAGTCTCATGCGTACCTTTTCTATCTCATGTAATTTGACTATGAGCCAATCACTTTATTCTACAAATATGACAGCCTAAGTGAGCCTTCCCTGAGGTAGCCTGGCTGCACAGTGCTGACCTCCCCTTGAGCTGGGACAACTCTCAAGGTGGCTTCTTGAGACAGAGACACTTTTAACAAGCAGCAGGTCTGACAGGATGCTAGATTAATACTAATGAAACATTAATAAGTCATGTAGCTACTCAATTATTATAAACTAGATAATTATAGATAATTCCATTAGACATAATCCCTTGTCCAAGTCTGAGACCAAGACTGGACCTGGCTGCATCAAGGCTCCATAAGGAGTTTAGAAAGCAAGTGGGTCCACTTTGAACCTCGTAACTCAACAGGAGGCTCTCCCTTACTCTTTGTATTTTTTCCATCAGATACAGACCTTTGTCCAAGTCTGAGACTCAGACTGGACCTGGCTGCACTTAAGCTCCAATGGAAGTTCAGAAAGCAAGGGAGTCCACACTGAATTTCATGACTCACCGAGAGGGTCTTCCTTACCCTTCTGCATCTCTGGCCCCTGTGCAAAGCATTCTAACTTGATTCTAACTTGATTCTGATTTGTACATTTCTTCCATGCAGTAATTCTTAAGGTGAACCTTGCCATCAAAACCACTGTTAAATTTTGTTAAATTCCGCTGAACTTACTGAACTACTTCAGTGAAACATATTGCTGATTCTCTCTTTTGACTGAGCTGCATTCCACCCATTCATGGAAGTTCCAGACAGGCACAGCACCACCACCTTCACCCAGCCCTGATCCTGGCTCCACACATAGCAGAGCTTCTCACCACTGAGTCTGTGAGATGCTAAGGCGGCAGATGTATGAGCATGTACAGCATCTTCCTCCCACCAAAATCAAACCCAACTTTCCTGGACTGAGCCTTGGCTACCCTCATAAATAAGACAGCCAAAATTCCTAAGTTTTGGCAACGCTATGGAAGATAATTCCTTACTGGGAATGGGTCAACCGCTACTGTCTCATTAACCCTTTCTAAGGTTCACCATTAACATTAGCTGTAGGTTTGGGAAGGCAAGAGAAATAATGAGACTATGGAAAAGAAGGGAGAAAGATGGGATAGAAAAAGTTGTGAACTGACCACAGGTGGCATCTATTTCTTTCTGGTGGGTGCACTGCCCCGTACAACCCCCGCACTCACACCAGTGCTAGTCATTAGCTAGGAATGAATGCAGGACCATGGAATGACAAGAAGTGCTTCACAAATGCTACTTTGTATTCTGTCTTGGCAAATTTCACCAGCAGAGGCTCAGGTACTCACCCAGCTGCCTTCGTTTCTCAGCGAGAACATCAGGGAACGGAGCTGAGGTATCGAACCAAGGTCCCGGCTGCGACACTTGCTGCTCCAGGACACCAGGGACATCAGCGCACGACACTGGGTTCGAGCACAGAAGCCCCACTTTAGCCTGAGCAGAACCTCCTCTGCTAACACGGTCTGCATGCAGATCAACCCCAAATCAGAGCAAAGCTACGAACGCAAAATCATCTCACGACGGAGGAGAAAACGCGCGACATCCGGAGCAACGCGGCCGGACGTGCTACAGAGAACATGCACTGCGCAGCGCGAGAGGGCTCTCAGACATCCTGCAGGCATCCCAAGGTGCAGGCAGATACATCCAGTTCATCGTAAGTGCTTTTGGTCAGAGGGCTTAAGAAAATATGGGTAATAATGGAATAAGTGCTTGTCAGACCAGAATCCCAAGGGCGCACAAAGGATGCTGCCCTTGTGTACTGGCAAAGCTACTGAAGAACTACCTAAAGGCAGATTTCTTGAAAACTAAACGTTTATCTTGAATGCAGACGCTGGCCATTGCTAGGTTCAGCAGTCACTCCACATGGCATTTCCATGCCAAATTTTCCATGGAATTCTTTCAATGATCCAAACAGGACCCTGAATTTCATCCTGGATCAGGGCCTAAAGCATTAGAAATAAAGAAAGGAATACTTATGGAGTAAAAGGCTCCAATCCCAGTCTTAAGTTAATGCTATAAAAGTTCCTTTCTGTGGTACTGGATGCCGACATTTTACATTCAAGCCCTCTGAACTCAGTGTTTCAATTGTAGTACACACTCTGTGGCAGAAAAGTGCATGTTCTCTGCCTACACAGCAGGCACATAAAAAGAAAGAAAAAAAAAAGGAAAACCAATATAAGCCTGTGCGTGTTGAACAGTGCTGCGTGATATTACTGATTTATTAACTTGGCTTGATCAATAAGGCTATCATCAAGGGCACATTTAGTTTGCACATAAATTTCACTTTCTAACAAGCACTTTTGTGTGCTCACTTTAGCTTCCATAATCTGATCCAGGTCTCAGGAAGCTTTCTTTAAGGGAGAACAGAGAATTCTTTTTCTAAAAAAAGGATCAAAGTATACTCGGTCAACTCAAACAAAAGGACAGTCAGTACTGTAGAAACAGCATCCTTACCTTTCACAGCAAAAAGAAAAATAAGCCTATAGGTTCAGATTTATCACTGCCTGAAGTTCATCAACATCAATTGAGCTATTAAATTGTGGCTGAATTTGGCTCACAGCAATTTAAAAATTTCAGCTTTCTTTGAGCGTCTTCCATCACTAACATGCTAATTTAATGCATAATTTAAACTCTGCTGTCCTTTAATTCAGCGTTTGTAAATAATTAAAAAAGAACTAAAAGTCCTTTTGCATTTATAAGCTGGCCCTCTCCCCCTTTTTCTACTGCAAAACAAAAATGATTTTTCAAGCAAGAATTTATTTATTTTTTAGATCTGAAAGTAAAAGCTGTAGAAAAAACTAGGAGAAAGTGATTTACAAGATAAAACAATTAGCTCTGGGATATGTACATTAAGACTAATAAATTTCACATCCTATTTTAAGGAGTGGAGGAGGAATCCCAGATATATTAGACTTTATTCAAATTCTATCAAAATGTTCAATTAAGAGCATCTTATGAAGGTAAGTTATGTAGTCACTAAAATTAAGATGTAAAAAACAGCATTGAAATGCTACTTGTCTGAGAGACTGTACACTTTAATAATCCATCCCTTTTCCTACATGCAAGATAAAATCTAAAATCTGGCTATTGTAATTGCTCTGGTCTTCTTAAAATTTTTAGTTGTGTAGGAGAAGCAAAACTGTATTCCAGAGTAAAAGGTATTACAGTAATAGACTGCATTCCCTTTTAATCCAAAATCACATATCACAATGATTCTTATTAAAAAATCTTTTTTTTTTCTGTGCAGACAGAAGAAAATGCCTTTTAAGACTCAAACAAGTCTGTGCAAAAGCAGCTCCAACCCATCAATCTTCCAGCTGGTTTTTAGAAGAAGGTAAACATTCCCCAAGCTGTTCTGACCAGACGTGACTGGGAGATCCTTTTTAGGAATGAGTTCTCAAGATGCAGCCCTGCTTCCATTCAGATTCAGAGCTTTAACAACACAAGAAGTTCAGGGCAAGACCAGGCAGTGGGGCAGTCATTTAATTTGATTTACAACAGAGTGATAATTTATGTTTTTTTCTGGAAACGCAGACACCATTTTCTCCAGTTTTTCTGTTCTGTAGGTTTTACATCAAAGCATTCCTGCTCATTTAGTTTCCTCCCTATCCGCTTGCTAGAGTAGGAAGCTGCCCAGTTCTCCTGTTTTCCTTTGGCAGGAGGGATTTGTGGACTAGCATGACTGCTTCAACGGCCTCAACCACCACCCTTCTAAAAGATTTATGGCAAACACATCACGTCCCAAGCTATAAATCTACCAAATGGCTATTAGACATACTTTGCTGTCCACAGACACATGATTTAAAGTAAAACAGATAATGGTATAGCTAGGGCTAGTGTTACTAGCAGGCCTGTCAAAATTGTGCAACATCGCCACACAATTTTTTCAGGCACCTCACTCTCATTTTTGGGGTGTGAATCGGATGATATTTCAGTACTACTCTGTTTATGGCAACTTGTGGTGCTAAATAGTCCTTTATCATCCATGGATAAATGGGTACTATCAAGATTAAGCTCTACTTACACTCTCTTCATTGCTTTACATCCTTTACTTTTTGTTCTTTCAATATTAAATTCCTCTAGGCATCCAGTTTGAGTCATTGGACTCATTAAGAAGAGGAAAACCACTAAGGATGGGGAGTTTGGCCAAAGACTTTTGTGCTTTTTAAAGTCCCATTATGTATCTTTTACAGAAAATTTATGCTACAAAAAGTGTAAAACCTGCTACTCTCTCAGCTCCTGGGAAGTTAACAAAGTAAATCACCTCTAAAAATAATCTCCCACTCAAGAAACCTCAGGCTGACAGAATGAGACACAGGGGTTATTGTGAGCCCTAAATAATGCAGGTTGGCTTTGTAAGCCATGAAGGGAAGGACGAGCTAAAATTAAATGACCTTTGGTAGGGATACCTCACCTACATCAGCAAGTCGTTATCTGATCTTCCTAATTCTCCTCCTCCGCTGTTGCAGGTCATGGTCCCTCAGAAGCTGCTATTTCTGCAGGGAGGGGTGCAGGTCAGACAGTGCCCTCGTAACCTCTCAGGAAGAACTCCCAGGGAGGACAGCTTGGGGTCGATACAGGTAATACTCCTTAAGAGTCAGCGTGTCCCCTGCTGAACTTGCTGTGGCTTTCAGGAGAGGCAAAGGGAGTTCTAGCTGCCCTCTGTGCAACCACTGCCTCCAGAACACCAACTGAGCCTTAGTTTGCTCTAATACAGCTTCTATTAGAACACAAATCTATAAATATCAAACAGTGTAAACCAAAATGGCCAACTTTGGTCACAAGTATTGATCAGAGTGAGAGAAGAATCAAAATGCAACCACATGCCTACTCTGAAAAAAAATATGAAAGGGTGCTTTCCACACAACAGATGGAGATCAAAATAATCTTTGTTGTGAATACAAAATCTCTTTTCTCACCCACAGCACATTTTTTGGAGTGACTATTAGCTTCAGACAAGCACTGACTGTACACCACACTATCCAGACTTTATCAGGACTAAGCACGGAGCCTTATCTTGGTTTTTTGGATTTATTGATTAATGTCTGCCAAATTCAAGCAAAGGTCACGTGTTGATTCTCTTAAAATCACTCAGTAAGAAAGTTGAGCCATTAAGCAAGATTTTCCACCAAACATGCCTGTCTCAGAAAGGGTCACAGAGTTTGTGAGGTTAAGATGCTTTGAGAGGAGATATAAAGTTGGATTAGATGGTCATTGTAGGTACCTTCCCACTGAATTACTTCTATTCCATTCCATTCCAATGCAGTCCATTGCAGTCCAGTCCAGTCCAGTCTAGTCTAGTCTATATAAACTATTAAATAAGCAGATGTATATATATATATATCTCCCCTTCTACTACTGAAATGTGGATGATGATAAAATGGTCCTCTCTGCTCCTTTCTTAAGGAAGTCCAAGCTTGAACTACAAAAGTAAAACAAGAGGTAAAAGCTAACAGGCTAGCTGAGGACTTGCTTTTCTAATGCTGCATTTGATTAATTGCATGATTTGTTTTCACTGACTGGTTCATTCAATCCTGATAAAATTAACAAAGACAACGATCAGAAATACCAGACTAAAACAAAATACAAATCATTTGGTTCCAGGGGATCCAATCAAAGGAAACAGGATTAAATTAACCAGTGATCAGATTAAGGAGAAGTTGCTGTATAAAATCAGAAATTTATTAGTACTTCAGGCCATTTGCTGTATCTGTAGGTTGCCATTTCCAGCTATTCCTAGAGTTAACAATACACTTTAAGCAAAGTTCAGTTTCCCAGGTATCACAAAGGTAATAGGAAAATAATAATAATAATGACAATAATAATAATGTTGATGATACTACTATAATTTCACAGTACCACAGTATGTGGGACTCTGCCACAGTAGGCAGCCTTTAAAGAAAAAATACACCCCCATACACCCTCCTCCCCCAGCAGTTTGTAACTCAAGGAGTTTACAGTCCGTGTGCACTACACAGAGATCAAAAGGTGACAGAATATCAGGATACAATCAAAAAGACAGAAAAACCCATTTAATTCCACAACGTTAGTGAAGCACAAAGATGAAAAAGCTACTGTTCGACAAGGACTGTTAATGAAAGTTGCCAGTGATACAGCTGAAAATGTAGTTCTTACCTAAAAATCAAAGTAAATACAGGTATCACAGGAGAAGTACTTTTATTTGCTTTGTACTAAGCTAAACCTGGAGCAGTTGACAAGGTCCTACAGCACTGAACAGAGAGTTACCTTGGGCTCACACTGGTTCAGCTGGACCTGTCAGTGACCAGCTGCAAAGTGACTTTGTGTCCCATGTGAGGCGAAAGGAAGGCTGGGGACATCAGAAGCCAACTCATGTGGAAGTAACTCAGAAAACATAAATGCTGATTTAGAGTGAAACCTACTCAATTCCTGCCCCTTTTTCCACTAAGAGAATCGTTTAAAAGATAAATGAGGGATGTGGAGAGGTAGTCCCTAAGGGGTTTTAATAAAGCTACTTTAGATGCTGGCACGCTGTGCTGCTTGTGAATCCTGCCCCACAAGCTACATGGGACAAGGAAGGACACGACTGGATGTGCTGCTCAGATGGGAGCAGCACAAGACAGAGGAAACCCACACTGTCACTGATTACACTGGGCACCTTGGGGGATAAAGCAGAGGGTTTCCCCCAGCTTTCAAATAAAATAAGGAGCATGCTGTAATCCGAACAAAAGGCAAAGCACAGGTAAGCAGGTCAAATCTAAATGAACGGTCTCACCCATCTTTGTTTCTTACAGAAGTATTCAGGAGCTCTCTGGGAACACTCCTTCCCTCTCACTGGGTACAGTATTACTTCCATTTCTGGCTATGCACAGTTTAGTAGCTGCCAGCAGACATCATGCCCATCCTGTCACCTGACAGGACTTAAGTCACTTGTGATCACCCCAGAACATTCCATGCACGCAGGGAACAGACCAAGCTAAGTGTTTTGGCAAGTGACAGCTGACCTCTGGAGTATGGGCTGGTCTCTGTCCTAAAGGAAACCCCTGGAGACACGAGACTAAATTTTAACTTCTGCAGGTCAGCGAGGTCGATGTTCACCCACGGGATCTGGTTTGTATGGCCATGACCGTGAGTCCTATCCTTGCAGTTCACCCTCAGCACCAGATATTGATGTTGAAGAACTGTCCTTGCAAGACTAAACATTTGATGAGCTACTTTACTTCCTGAGCTTGAGAAAGTATTTAGAGAAACATCCGTCTCTTCCTTCCCACAACTTAAAGACTTAATATTTTATCTTTGTTTTCAGCTATGACAGTGAATAAATTTTAAAGCATCAGCTCTTCTCAGCCAAAAGACATTTGGCATTATGATTAAGAATATAAGAATGCATTATTTCATCTTTTCTGTCCCCTTAAAGAGTATCTTATTTGTATGTGCAGCCTTTTTTTCAAGCTCTGCCTTGCTACATTCTTTTTCAATCTCATTGCAATTTTTTTTCATGAGTATTCTCAGTTTCATTTTCTTACTTTATTTTCCCCATGTCTCTATCTCTCTCCTCACCCTTTCTATCACACTCTCTCCTAAGTGAAATGAGAACCCAATTATACTCCTGTTAGAACTGAACTTTCAAATCCATCATGTGCTAGTGGGCTCAAAATTAGGCAAATAAATTCCCTCAACCCTACAAATTAAATTGAGTCTTTGCATATGTTCTTTTAAGAATAGAAAGATGTCAAGTATTCAGCCAGCTGTCACAAAATATGATGAGCAGGCACTTTGAATTCATATAGATTTTCTAAATTGTTTGTCAGATTTAACAGAAATGCTAATGGATCTAAAAGTAAATTCTAATCTATCCTAAGTATCTGGTTATTATTTGTATTACAGTAGGACTTAGAATTGTCAGTTGAGAATCAGGGCACAATCTCAATGCATTTCAAACACAAAGATAATTTGGATGATGTGCAGTATTCTTCTGCACTTTCTCAATTTTTATCTCATTATTTTAACTAACACCCTCCTTGCAGGTACTCAAGTTCTGTTAAGAACAAAAGTACCATCAGCTCCCCAGCATCATTACCTAATGTGTCAGCTACTGAAACTCAGGTCTTACATTTATAAAGCCAGAAACTGACTCCCAAGTGTAGATTTTGAAGGAAAAAAGTTATCAAGGTCAGACTTTGCCCATGTTTCATTTTGGTCAAAGCTCATGATGGAAAGGGAGCTGAGCAAGCTCAGCCTCAACGTATGGACTGGAACTTGCACGGAGCTGCCAATGCCAGGAGGTTGGACATTCCACAGGGCACCTGTGCCTGGGCTGTGTGGATCCAGCACATCCCAAGCCTGTAGGGCTCACTGCCCCAGCACTAAACACCTTACAGGACACCTCTCCAGTGGTTAACTCCACACATTCAGGGAGCCTGTGATGGGATGAACACATCCTGGGGAGTGTTCACCACATCCTACCCTGGCTGCTTGTCCAAGAACCTATCAGGGCACCACATAAAGCAGGAGCATGGCAGATCCTGGCTGCCAGAGATAATCCACTGCCAGAATCAATACGGTTGGGCGAGCTTGCTTCATGGATATTTATGATCAAAGAGCACATTTCCCAAGAATGTGTTGTCAGTCCCATCGTCCTGGCCCAATTTCAACTCCAGTAATTACATTTCTGCCTGCCTCACATTCCCCTGTCGCTCTGAGGAGATGTGTGAGCCCTCTCACCCAGTCCCACGTTGCTTCACAGCATCATGGCCACGTTCAGCACCAAGCTGGACACATGGACACAGCTTTCCCTGTCTGTATTTTACACAGCAGTTACTACCTAAACAGCTTTGTGATTCATAAAGAGGTGAAAAGTGTAAGAAACTGCTGTTGCTGTTATGTAAAAAAAATTATTTATTTGCCTCTGGAACTAGTCATCTTGAGACATCTTTTAATTTCCTTCTCTTTCATGAGTAAATTTGTACATTTAAAATATTTACCAAAGGTTGAGCTAGGTAGGTCTCAGTTTTGTTTTCTTTTTTATTTCACCAATAAAAGTAAAATATCTATAAAATGTGACTGTCTACAGCTTTTCAATATCCAGCTTCAGGGAGTTCAAGCCCTTTCAGATCTAGCCGGGAGAGGTAACTCCACTGGCAAACTAAAAATCTGCCTTTCTCAGTGGAATAAGACTCCTGTTTACAGCTGTATAGGGCATAAAATGGGAGGTTTTAAACTTGTGACATTTCCATGTCTGGAAAAGCTGTCACTCGTCTAGCACAGCATCTTACCTGGAGCTGTAAGCCCAGGGACATCAGTAGCATTAGCTCAGCTGTAAGAGTACCAGGGGGAAAGAACAGTATAGCTAAAATACTTCAAAAACCTCCAAAAAAATCTTTCCCATATTCAGAAAACAGAAGTTTCCTCGATGGGAAGGGACGTGCTTGCCATATTACTTCTCAAAAACTTCTTGGTAGCACTGAATTGACCAACTCCTGCCCACAGGAATCTTCCTCGGGAAAGATCTCTGAATGCACAGAGTGAGGGACAGTACTGGGGTTTAACATTTTTTAAAATTATTTTTAAGACTAGACATTGATTGGAAGCTGATCTGAGCCAGACACTGGTCAGATCAATCCTGTAAACATGGTTTTGTGGGCAAGGGAGGATGTGCAACATACAAGCCATCATCAGTCGCCTTGGACTGCATTCCCTGCACTCCTCCCGCTCCCAAAGGGACCATTTGGAGTGTTTAAACAACTGCAATTTTAAATAGACACCCTTAAGCATATTTTGCATTAAAAAGTAAGAAGAATGCCAAACAAAAAAACCAGCAAAAAATAAGAAGCAGAAAAGTATGCATATGAGAAAGACTAATAAAGTGTGAGTGCATGAATGTATTCTGGAGCATTTGCATGTGTCAGAGGGAGTAGAAAGGAGGTGAGCAGACGATGAGAAAACAAGAGATGAGACACTAAGTGACAGAAAAAACCCGCCAGTTCGGGAAAAAAGAAGGAGGGAGGAAAAAGACTGTCGTGCAGATAAGCAAAGCCTCTGTGTACAACATGGGGGGAATTTTTTAAACACTGAGCTTTTATCTACTAAAATCAATAGGGTTGTTATAACTAACCTGGTAAGATCTACGGGCAGCAACTAAACGGTGTAATACAGGTATCTAATTTTGGTGTCATGCCTACTTCTCTCCATCAGCTCTGTTAGAAGTGGAGTCTGGCAGCCCTGGATAACAAGTGGTCTAAATTACTCATCAGTCTCCAGATGGTAGGAGCCATTGTAAACTCTCTGACTGTGCCCCCGTGCACACTGCAGCAGAACCAGAGGGAAAAAGGGGAAAAAATGACAAAGAACATCACCCAGCTATAATACAGGCAGAAGAAAGAAATTCAGGAACTTTATGAAGAGAATGATGACCTAAACCAGAGGAAATGGGATATTGGAAGTTAAATTATCTGTGCGGAGAAATGGAATGTAGAACGATTCAAAAGAAAATATAGTCTATGTAGCTGCAGTCTAGTGCATCTATAGGGAAAAAAGCCAACCTCCTCCCCCTGCAAAACCCCCCAAAATAAAGGAGTACGTAGGAAGGAGGATATTTTTTGTTTTGAAGTATCTAGTTCCTAATTTAATCTTAATCCACTCTGACATTTATCCTCATGGATAATTCAGTATACAAATTTAGGGCAGAAAAAGAATCTATAAAAATAATAAAATAAGAGGTGCTTGCAAGGGCAGTATCAGCAAAAATTGCCCTTGGGTAAAAATAGTTCCTAGTGCTTTGTGTCCCGCTCAGCTTCAGGCGATGTACCAAGATCCCAGGAAATACTTTTTTTCCCCTTGTGCAATCATTTGTGGCTCTCATCCAGCCTCTGATTATGCTAATTGTATTTGATGGAATTTGTATGTACTCTCCTTCGCTCTCGTCTCAGCTGAACATACACAAGATGCATTTTTAATTTTTAACTCTTCAAAAATAAATATATAACCCGACTTTCTCCCCAAGGTTGTGTAAAAGTCAACCTTATTACTACTTATAAACAGCAAATATACAGCCTTTATTACTAGCAAAACAAATAACCCTTTCTATATTAATATGTTGCAACAAAGCTTTTAGTTAGTGTGAGAGGAATGTCATAATGTAGGAGTTTGCATAACACAGTCTGATCATGTCACCTAGACACAATTTCATCTGCATTAAATCCACCATCATAAGAAGTGCAACTTTAATATAAAGATACAGGCAAGTTGGCCAGATCAAGAGCCTACATCATTTTGAGAGACACTCAAAACAAGAGAGATGATGATCTGTTGCAAAACCATTCCCAAGGGCTAGCAATAAACCCCAGGACTTAAATTCCTGAATAAATGTCTTTTTTTCTTTTTCCCACTTAAAAAGTGTTCTTTACCGAGATACTAAACACCAAAACCCACTTGATTTTGCTGAGATAAAAACAGATGACCTTAATGGCCACAATCCCAGTTCCTTGACTGCCTTCGAGGCCCCCAAATGCAGCAGTGATTGGGTCATTTCATACTTCAGGGAGATCCTCTGATCCTCTAAATTATTCTTTCATTTTACTAACTGGAAGCTAAAGAAAAATGTAATTGCAAGAGTAAAGGCCTTGCTTCCCCTCCTAATTCAAAACAGGCTGCTTTTTATTCTTTTTTTTAAGGGAATTTTAGTGAAAAACATCAAATAGGCCATCCTGTGCACCACAGTTAAAGCCTCCCATGGCCTGAGTCCCTCCTCAGGACAGGACACTCACCTCCCAGAGCATCTCAGTGTGGGACGTTCCAGACTGGTCAGCACAGCTGGCAATGCCTCCTGGGCCCACATTTTCAAGGGTATTCAGGTGTCTTAATAGCACAGGGAGGCACCAAAGGGATTTCCGTAAGTGCCGAGGCAGAAGGGACTTGATTTCTGCCCAGGTCCAGAGAGAGGGAGTTAGGGTGGTCAAACCTGAAGCCTGAAAATCCAGAGTCACCAAAAGGCTTTAGAAAGCCCAACTCTGGGAGCTTATCACCTCCAAAATGGGATATGAGTGCTTTTGGAAATGTGGGCTCCTACCTGCACCAGGGAGTGCCGGCAGAAACGAGGCAGGGGCTGTAGGCTGGGCAGGGCATTTGGGCACATTCCCATTCGCCTCCCAGCCTGAAAAATGTGCAGGCCATCATCCTACTCATAGTAGAGCTTTGACCAAACGTGGTTTGATAGTTTCCAGGCACCTGACGTGCTTGTGCAAGGTACTGGTGTAAATATTAATTCTGGAAGCTGGGTCTACATCCACCCACAATTATGGACCCTCTTAGGAGCAGGCAGCCCTTCTGAGATGGGCTCCTTGAGCTGTTTGATGGGAGTGAGAGCTCTCTGCATGTCAGACTCTGCCACGTGAATCTATTTGTGGTGGAATTGGATCTTTTCCACAGTCTTTGTTTCTTCATTCTCCATCCTTGTACAGTGAACTGACTGCCAACCACTTCTCTTGCAAGGATGGCCACACTTCACTGGTAAAATGTATATAATTTATTTGGAGATCAGTCTAAAAGTAACTCTATTAAAAAACAAAAAGGAAAAAAAAGATTCTTCAAAGCTCTTGGCATCCTTGACACACTCTCAGAACACAATACCACAGCAGCTAAAAAACATAAATCACCCAAAATAACAGAAACACTTCTCTCCACCTTGTGTGTCTACTACTACCTAAAGTCTCTGTGATTCTTCAGGCACAGTTGTTATATACATGCAAATTTTAATTAAGGAAAAACTTGGCTGAATACTAGATAAAATTATTTGTTGTATAGTATATTTGAAAAGCAATGCATCATTCTAATAGATTATTCAATGGATATTTCCAACCTTCTATAGAAGTGTTTAGCTAATGCAAAAAAAAAAGAGATTAATTGAATAATTCATTTGATGGACAACAGCATTATTCATCAAATACATTATTCAACTGGTTGTATTCAACCAGTACTAATTAAAAGCACAGAGACAATTGCTTTCAAGTACAATTCATTCAGATCCCAGTTTTGGCTCCATTAAGAAAAGGGTCTTTCCAGGGCAATGTCTCAATGCAAGTGTAGATGGTGCAGATATTCTTTGTGCTGAAGGAGCTGTGCCCTGCAGCAGTGTCCTTGACCAAATATATCTGCATGACCATGGTAGGATTTGCACCTCTTAATAAACTGCCTGCCTGTACTGGGGCTGGATTTGAACATCCTCAGCCATGGAGGTATTTTAGCACGTGGAATAGATTAAATGAGTATATTTAATTTGCAACCTGCAGGGCAGATCCAATTTGCCAACTGCTTCAACATTGCTCTTCTTCGGCGCTTCCAGATCCGAGGAAGAAGTAATCTGGCATATTCTTTGCAACTTGGTCTCTCAAGTGTTTTGCAAACCCTCTTCTGTCCCATGAGCTACACCCAGAATTACCCAATGAAGGCACAGCTCTTTCCTTGCCCAGCCTGGTGACATCCATGCCTATGTCCCATCGTGCTGCAGGACCACAGAGCATTACAAGCACTCCATTCACAAGCTGCAGTGTCACCAGCCATGTCCCCAGCAGAGCCTGTGCCACCTTGCCCTGCCAGTGGGGCACCTCTGGGACACACCAGTGAAACCAGCTGTGCTCCAGACACCTCAGCTTCTTCCGGTACATCAGCATAAACACTTTGGTATTTTTTATCTAGCAGGGAACAATGAAGAACATCAGGCTTTAAGAGCAAAAGGCCAGCAGATAAGTCCAACCCATAAAGGGAAAAAGCAAAGTATGTATCCTAAACCCCAAGTAATGACCTCCCAGCAGCACACAAGGTGGAGAAATGCTCACAGCCCACGGATGGGAAAACCACCATCTGAATAAAAGCAGCTTCATGATCGTGACAGAAGGCACATTTAACACAGCCTGCACATGACAAGGAATAACTATCGTGTTAGGACTTTATAGACGTTATAAACCCTTGTTAAGAGCCCACCAAACATACTGTGGAGGACACAGCCATAAAAGTTGGCAAATAAAGATACTCTTAAATTTTACTAAGATTCTAAAAATATTTTACTATTTAACCAAATATTTCCCCCATTTTGAGGGGGTTCTAGGATAATTTTTAGGGAATAAAGTTCAAAACAGTACTAGAAGGGTTTGGCTTGCACTGTATTAACTGAAACAAGTTTGCTGGCTTAATTTACCCTACTATTTTAAGCAGAGTTTCTTTTAATGATTCAAGACACATTTCCACTTTAATCCCCTACTCCTGTTTGGAAGGAAACAGATGAATGCGATCAAATGCAATGAAGATGATAAATTCATGCCACTCGAAAAGTGGCAAATGACATTTACTGGTCTCTCAGTTCCCATTTCATGATTGATATAGAACTATAAACAAGAAAATAAGTACTGTTAAAAATCTTTCTATACAGTGGCAACTAGGGTTTTGATGGTGGTTTGCCTGTGCTTATTAACAAGGCATGGCAGTTGCTGCACACTGATCAGTAACGGCGTAAGAGCTCAGCCTACTGCAGAAGTCCTGAGTCTATGTACTTTCAATTTTAGAGCATAACCATCATACGCTCCACAAACCAATGAAATTTCTAATAATACAAACCAATGATGTGTTAAATTGAGACACTTCTAGCTTGAATGCCAAAAACTTCACTATGATTTAAAGGATCTGTGCTTACCTTTCTCTAGCAATTTACTCTTAATTTGCTACCATTGGAGCCATTTACAAAAAGGAAAAAAAAAAGGTAATATTTTATTTAATTTCTAATACCAATCCTGGTCATTTCCAATATACACTCAAATGCCATTTATTGTACAAAATGCAATATAGTCATTCAAGAGGAGTAATAGATGCAATGAGAAGTGTTGGGGGGGAGCAGGCCAAAAGAAATCACTCTGCAAAATGTCTGCACTTAGAAATTGGTGGCAATCCTCACTTTAGCAAAGGCAGAGACATTAACAGAAGTTTAAGTCATAAATGTTTGCCTATTTCAACTATATCCACCACTACATATTTTGTTTATTATTTATTACATGGTTTTGCTACTCTGCTGGTTATCAGCATATTGTAGCTTTACAGATCTAATCTGTATCAAAAAGCATGAGAAAAGCCTATGAAAATGTGAGATTTTCTAAATGTGCCCCCTCCCTTATTGCAAATTCCTCAAGACAGCACCTAACCATGTATTTATCTGTTTGTACTTTGTACCAAAATCAGACAAGACATGCAGCAAGTATGTACCTTTTTCCCACTTTCTACTTAGATACCAAGATAAACTGTAATGACCTTGCATGAATCAGACTGATGTCATGTAGCCTAAACCCTGGAATAATTATGAAAATACTGTTTGATTGCTTTCTCCAGACTCTCTAGCAGTCCCTTAAAATCTTTGCCACATCTTTACACAGGCAGATGGTGACAGGACAAGGGGAAACGATTTTAAACTCAACAAGGAGAGATTTAGATTAGAAGTCAGGAAGAAATTCTTCACTGTGAGGGTTGTGAGGCACTGAACAGGTTGGTTGCCCAGAGAAGATGTGGCTGCCCCAACCCTGGCAGTGTTCAAGGCAAGGTTGGATGGACAACCTTATCTAGTGGAAGCTGTCCCTGACCATGGCAGGGGGGTTGAAACGAGGTGTTTTTTAAGGTTCCTTCCAACCCAAGCCTTCTTATGATTCTATGATTTTTCCACTCTCCAACTGGCTTCTGAGGCAAATAGGAAGTCAGAGCTTGAAAAAGAATGGAAACTGGTCAGGGTCAATTGAGGCACTAAAGAACACTTAAAACTGGCTTCCCAATTAGACTATTGTTTAGCCAGGTGAGATGAGGCCTTCAGCAATGCAGGATACACCAAAACCACTGTAATTCTCTGTGCAGCAGTTATGCTGCTCAGAAATTTGAGAAATTTTAAGCTTTGCTACTAGACAACAGTGGAGCATAGCTCAGGTCAAGCCAATTCCTAGTAGAAACCTACAGAGTGCAGCTCTACCAAGTATAGATCTGACCCTCAGGGTTCAGGTACAAGGTTAGAAATTGGTAAGTTAATTGTCCAACATCAGGGCCTGCAGCAAAAGCAGTTGCAACAATTAAATGTTAACTTTTTATATCGAGGGACAGCAGAAAAGATACCTCACCCATGAGCATCTCCCACTGACCTCCAGCTGGCTGAGTATCATCACGCTCAGACTACCTTGCTCTGTGCCAAGTCAGTGCACAGTGGAGAGAAAGGGCAACCAAAGATCTCAGACCTCATTTGTGAGTAGAAAGTGCTAAGCACTCAGACTGCCTTATGGACATGGTGTTTAATAAGCTGCCCTGGAACACTGTTCCATCTGTCCTTGGTTCAACACCCATCCCCTGCCCTGCTGGAAAGCCCATTAAAGCAGCAGAGTTTACTGCAGGAAGGTATCTGTAGGCACTGTGGCCCCAGACACAGAAGGAGAACAGAAGAGACTTTAAAATAGCTCCGGCATTGCCACAAAGCCAGTGTTGAGAGTGTTACATAGAAATAAGGAGCTGGACTACTGGAGAGGTTCTTAAATAATCTTTGTCCTGTGGTTTATAAAATCATAGTGTAATTTAAGTTGGAAGGGTCACTTTGAGTCCATCTGGTCCAACCTCCTGCTCAAAAAGCAGGCCCAAGCCCAAAGACAGATCAGGTTGCTCAGGGCTTTGCCCAGCGGAGCCTGGAGGATCTCCAAGGATGGAGATGTTACACCTTCTTTAAGCAAACCTCATTTTGTTTGACCTGTTTGGCCACCTCATTTTGTTCCCAATACTTAACTGAAACCTCCCTTGCTGCAGCTTGTGGCTGTTGCCTCTTTTCCTTCTCTGCTGTGCTCCTCTGAGAAGAGTCTGGATCTGCCAGAAACCTGAGCAATCAGTCACCAACTTCATGCCACAATCACAACTGTTCAAGACCAGTAGTTCAGTAAATTTTTCACAAATCTTACAATATCCCTATCCCAAAGTTGGAAATAACAGCTCTGATTTGCATACAAGGGTACTATGGGAGACCTGTCAAACGCCTTGCTTAGGTTCCTTCTCTCTCCTTGTCTGGTCCCATGGGCTTGTCTATGTCCAGGTGAGTAAGTGGCCCCTAGGCCAATGTTCTTCTGCCATGAATAGCAATTTAGTCCTCCAAACTCCCCCATTAGGAATGGAGCTGGGGAGCCCTGACAGCAAGCCATCCTTGGATGATAGAGCCAGACTCTACTACTCTTCCTCTGAGAGTAATGTCCTTGTGTGACAGTTTCTTGGGGGAAATCTGAGATGCATCTGAGGCTTGATGAGCTCCCTGATTCCTAAGAGCATAATACCCAGAAAACACTGGTGTTCATATCTACAGAAAGCCACCACTACCCACTGCCTGCTGAAGAGAAATAAGCACTATGGGACACACATAAACTCAAATCTTTCAGCAAATCACTTGAGTATAAGGCAATTTGGTGAAAGCTCTGTATCACTTGGTAACATCCATGCCATGAGAAACGTGGGTCCTAAGGCATAAAGATCTCTTATGCTTTTTATCAATACTGTGCCGTTCCTTTGGCAACTGTAAGGTCCAGCCCCTGTGGGACTCTTGGGGAAAGCGGCTCAGGACTGAGTGTGGGAAATCAGAACAGCAAAAAATGCGTAACAGGTTCTTTAAAACGAGGTAATTTGTGGCTGTGAATGTCAGGGATGAGTTTAGGTGACCTTAGCTCATCCTTCATGAGTTTTCCATTCCCCATAGTTTAATTGAAGGCTCCTCTCCTCCTTTCAAGAGGAGACACCATTTGGTTCTCTGTGCTGTTTGCCAATGTGCTTCTCCACACACATCTGTGTTTATATATGCAAATGAACCCTGATAAACTACACTTTTCTGCAGCACATACTCCTTCTTTGTCACTTACAAACTTGCAACTCCCTAAGCATTAATTCCTGACCAGTTTCTCAGTGTTAAACACAAGATTTGTGCTGCCTGTATTGCTTTTGCGAACTGCCAAACCTTTCTTTGGTGTCCTAGTTCAGCAGGAGGGACCAGCTAACCCTGTGTGGGGGTGATCAAAGCTGTGTATTCTACCCCTCTATTCATTCCCCAAGGACAATGGGCCATTAGCAGCAGCTGCCCAGGGAGTCATTATCACCTTCACACCCAGCCTGAGGGGGGCGGAGCTGCTAATGGGCCATCAACAGTTCAATACCCCCTGGCTCCCAGAGTTAATCACCCATTGTGTGAGTCCCCGCCCAGGGGGAGGGACTGGGTGCTCCCTGAGGGTACAGAAGTGGTGGGTAAGAAGACCTTGGGAACTTCTCGTCAGATCCAGAGGAGCAGCAGGACCTCGACAGCAGGAGATCCCCGCTCTCACCCAGACCACAGCCCTCGCCTGCACCAGCAGGTTTTTTTTTTCCTTTTCTCTGGACTGGGGGAACCACAGGGGTCTCAGCATAAGGGCAAACAAACCCCCTTGGGTTTGTGCCCCAGGACACTGGGTTATACTGCTGGGTTTTTGTGAGTTGAATGCAATTTCCCTTTTGTGTCAGTGTTGTTATTGTAATATTATTATTAAATTTTAGCTCTGACTTATAATCTCTTTCGTGGTGAGTTCATTTCCCCTGCTGGTTTGCCTTTAAACCAGCACATTTGGGAACACAGAGATTTAGAGGAGAAACAGAAAACAGGCACCAGTTGCAAAGTCTTGCCATAACTAATATTTTATTATTTGTCTTTTTTTAATTTTTGTTTTGGTTTGTGGGGCGGTTTTGTGTGGGTTTTTTGGTTTTTTTTGTTTGTTTGTTTGTTTGGTTTTTGTTAATTGAACACCAACAAATGATTTTTTTACAGGCAGGAAGGTGAAACTGATTACCTGTTGTAAACTTTGATTCAACAAGTTTAACTGCATGCTCTGCCTCCAGCTAAATGATGAGATTTTTCACAAGCTTCAGCCTTCCAGATGTCAATGTTTGTGTTTTGACACACATTCTGACAGATGAAAGTTTAGTCACAGAAGAATAAACTTCTAAATGGTTTTAGTTACCTTATAAACTACAAAATTTGCCACTAAAAAGTTTCACTGTTATAAAAATATCAGTGAAAATGCTGAGAAACTAACTTGTAATTGCAATGCAATTCAACATTTCTTTCAATTTTATTTAAACTTAAATTTCATTCCCAATGAACTTTTCATCCCCAATGAACTTTTCATCCATCACATACCCCTATAAAATCACAGAATCATTGAGGTTGGAAACAACCTACAAGATTGAGTCCAAGAGTTAACCCAGCACTGTCGTGTCTGCCACTAAACCATGTCCCCAAGTGCCACATTCACACACTTTTGGAACACTCCCAGGAATGGTGACTTCACCACTTCCATGTGCAGCCTATTCCAATGCCTGACCACCCTTTCAGTGAAGAAACTTTTCCTAATATCCAATGTAAACCTCCACTGGTGCAACTTGAGGCCATTTCCTCTCACCCTGTCCCTGGTTACCTGGGAGAAGAAACCAGCCCCCACCTCAGTACAACCTCCTTTCAGGCAGTTGTAGATACGGTCACCCCAACTCTCCTTTGCTCCAGAATTTCAAAGTGACTTTGAAATAAGATCAACCACAGATACTAATGAAAAAAAGAAATCCTAACATTTATAGAAGAGGAAAAAAGTCCTGATTTCCAATATCTTTTTTTGTGGTACCCCTTTTTATTTTACCCCTTCTGAAGAAACCTACATAGGAACATAGGTGTCTTGCTCAGCAGCAAAGACTGTGATGTAGAAAGAGAGAAAACATCCAGCACTTAAGCAGAAATACCTTGAGATGTTTCTTTGAATGCCTTTCACAGCACTTTCATCAAATATATTTCACCCCATTTAAAACAGCAAACTGCCTTATAGGAGGTCTTGCTCCCTGCAGACAACCAACCAGTTGCTCTGCTATCCCTCCACTCTTCCAGAAAATGACCTGGAGCTAAAAGTTCTCTTGTTTTCCTGTGGAGGGGAGAAAACTTCAGATCCATGACAAGTTCATAAACACCTGTAAGCTACCTTTGAAGTAACCAGTCCTTAGTAAACTTTCTTGTTTAAAAGGTAAAAGCAAAAGTTAACACCAGCTCTGTGTTACTGAGCTACAGAAATTCTCTTTATCTTACAGACTATAAATACAAACTAATTTCTAACATATTTTGTCCTTTTACACTACCATCCTGTTCTCCTCTCCATCACCAATTATACTTTTCCAGATACTTTTCCTATCTCGATATACATCTCCTGAGCTCTCTGCTCCTTTGCTGTCCTTAATATCAGCATCCATCAACTGCCCCATCTTGTCAATACATTTATGGGAAATTTCAGACTACATGCAATGCTATTTTTTGGGCATTTTACTTGAGTGTTTCCCTCCTCTCACAGTCTCTTGCTTTGCCCCACACATATCAGTTATCACTTTATTTGTGCATAAATCACATTCAATACCTGCAGGGCAAACTTTCCTGTGTCAGAATAGCACTGAGCTCAATTTTCAGCTTCATAGCATCGTTTGGTGACTCCATGTCATCCTGCTGTCTATGAGCAGAGTGCAAGACAAGATTAAGATTGGTAGCACAGTTCAACTCTGCCAAACATGACTTGGGATGGCAGTTACTACTCCTGTACTCATCCCAGAGCCAAGCACAATGTACACGTGGTAGACCTCAGCTGATGTTCACCATCAAATGGCATTTCCTCTGAGCCCACAGACATCAAGGCTGAATCCCTGCCTGTCAACCGAGCAGTGCCAACTTCTGCAATGTGACTGGGAGCTATTTGGGAGATTTTCAGTTGAGTCAAGACCAAAGTGTACCAGGAAGCATTGACACAAATGAGCATTACTGAGTGCCACAGACCCAGATCGTGTCTTTCACTGACACTTTAACCTAATGGCAAACATGCCACCTGAACTTGCTAAAGGAGGACATTTACAAGCTTTAGTCTCTACACAGTTTTTACCACGGGACTGTTTTTTCTGTCACAGATACTCAATTACAGAATCACTGTCATTTTCCAAAATGTAAGCTCTCAAAATGCTGTTAAATTCTAAAAATGGTCTAAATAATATCTGTTTTTGTAGAAGTTCAGCTTCATTTATGGATTCCAAAAAAGAGATGTGTAGGCTCATAGCTGTCTGAAGTGACAAAAAACAAAACCCTGAAACAAACACGTCTGTGCTTTCTCATTAGAGCCCCAACAAGTGAAAAGACTGTAGTGCCAGCACATTGTGTCAGGGGAGACACAACAAAACCACCCTGTGAGCACAAGGAACACTCAGACTCTGCAGAAGGACCCCAGTGCTGAAGAAGCTGAGTGAGTTTTATTATGAGCAGCTAAAAACTTACCACACTGAGCCTGACAATGTCTTCCTAAGCTGCAATGACAGAAGGGCAGCAGTTTATGCAGTTTCCAACCAAAGACTAATTCAATGCCCCAAATTCTTCCCCACAGCCATTTCAATGACTTCAAGGGAGCAATTTTGCCAAAAGTATTATGAGAATATTTTTATTTCAATAAAAAATTCCTTGCCGGAATTAATTCTGACAGATGTTTTAGCAATTACAAAATCACTTAACTAATTATCTCAAATACCTTTTTGGCCATCTCCTCTATGATAAACACCTCAAACTTAATTATAGTGAGTAAACTGCAGTGGGATTGTACAAAACCTTGGCTTTGGGAGAGACAGGATAGAAGGTATAGTGCTTGGCACTTAAAGTCATCAGCATTATAATGATTCAGCTGGAGTATATATAATTTTGTTGCTGACCTTACATTATTATATAATTAAGGTAATTTAAGTAATTACTTGCTAAAAAGACTAATTCTGTTCATCAACGTAAAGACTCTCAAAGCACAGCAATATGAGGGAATTAGATTCCAATACAGCAATTTGGGGAGAATTAGAACCTCCAGTGAATAGAGTGAAACAGGAGTAAGCAGTAAAAAGGAAGAAAGGACAGTAAAAGTTCATGAAACTTGGTTACTACTATTTGTTGTGACACAGACATCCCCTGAAACTCCCCAGTACTCTAAACATAATAACAATTTTCTTGTTGCATATAAAATATCCACCATGAGACTTGAAATGGTAAACTTAAATTTAATAAGGAGCTAAAACTTTCCCAAGCCAGACAAGCAAAAATCTTTCCTTAGGGATGTGAGACTCTTCTGGAGATAATTTTGCCTCTCCCCTTCAAAATAAGATTATCCTAGAAGATCCCAGCAAATAAACTCCCTAATAGAGTACACCGAGTATGCAGCAACCTCAGTTATTTCCAGCCATAAGCTCATCCATAAAAATAGCCCATCTCATTCCTGCACAATAATGCAATTTTAAATGGCAGAGCTCTTCCTCTGAAGAAATGTCTTATTACAAACAATCATATTAAACACTGGCATCCTTTGCAAACTTACCAGGAATTAAAAGGAAGACTCTTATGTCAAAAGAATGCTACATTTGAGAAACTTCAAGTGAAGCTTTTTGGATTGCAGTCAATTCATTATTTCTTTTAGAGATGACAACCTCCTTGTTTACCTGTGTTCAGACTCTGCTCAAACTTTTTCTGTCCTTAAACTCAGTGAAAAAATAATTCCTGTACAGAAAGTAATTTATCCAGCTTTAAACCTTGTTTGTGGTTTAACTCTGATGCCATTTTGGACTGGATGATGACATGTACCTGCTCTTATGATCAGAGGAAGGTTCTGTTACAAGTAATCAATATTTTGTTTGTTTAATAGCTTAGGAATTGTTTGAGTATTCAATTGAGTTAAATATTTGGCAGAGCTATGAAACATGCTAATTAAAATTTTAAGTTACAGAAGCTTACAGAAAGATTTAATAAAAGAAGCTACACTTGAAGTAACTATTTTAGTACTTCAAGTTAAGTGTGCCATGTTAACAAAATAAAGTTTCAAAGTACTTTATCTATAAAGCCAGGAGACGCTGATATATACAATCTATAGTTTTTAATGCAAGTGAGAGAACTTTCAAGCATTCTTAAGAAAGTCAAGCTTAAGAATTTATGGGACTGCAATGATATTGTGAAGGATATAGGTTTTCAAAACAAAGTTTCAGAGGCATTACAGAACCTGATGAAATAAGAATAAAAACTACTGCCCAATTCAAACACATTCAAACTGCAAGGAGAGAAACTCACTGCTGACCACATATATGAGAGACAAGGTAAAAGGAGGATCCCAAATTTCCTCCAAAATACTTGATGGCATTTTGAAAAATTTCTTCATGACTCAGGTATGAAAAAGTGGCAGCATTTGCAGAGTTTTACCTGCTACTGATGTCACTTGTGCATTGAAAGGTTGTTGAAACTTGAGTTTTATCAAAGGTTTATTACATTAAACCCCAAACAACCAGATGACAAGAACCAACAAAGGTTGAGACAGAGGCTATGAAGAATCTATGTTTAAATTATGATGCTTAATTTTCATAAAAATTTGGGTCTGAAATAATTCTTTTAACAAACTGGAGGTTAAATGATACTGAGGTTTTAAAGTGAAAACTTTCAGAGCTGCTTCATCAAGCCATATAATCAAAGCTTTCCTCCCATTAAGAAGCTTTCTGGGATTTACTTTGTATGCTCACAAATACTTTTAGTTTTGCTGGGTCAAAAAAAAGACTTGCCTTCCTAAATAGACTTGTCATTAGGACTAGCTGGATTATCTATGATAACTATCTGTGCTCCATCTCAAGATTTAATACCACTTGCCTCCACAGTAAAAGTAGGTACAATTTGTGTGGGTGATAGTTTGCATCTTTCCCAGGGAATAACAGAACAAATGAGGAGCTTTATTGCTTTTTTTGACACCATTTTTTATATTTAGAAAGAAAAAATACCACCTAGATTTATGATTAATAACTTTGTTTGCTTACTTCTGTCAGGTTTTCCTCCAGGGCATGGTAAGAATCTTTACAGTATGACACTAATAGGACTGTCATGTCCCTGAAATTGCATCGCATAAACAATTACATGTAATTCAGCTCATGGCTTCCTAAGAGGCTTCCTCAAAGGCTCCATTATTTGGTTTCTGACTCTAAAATATTTTCTCCGTCATATCTACCAACACAAAAATGATAAGATGAGACTTCATCAAAGCCTAGGGCTGCCTACAGTGGGAAAAACCTTTTCATTCCTTAACACAGGGGACAAAGACTAAAGGGATCCAGATGGTGGGAGCTGTAGAAAGGTGCATTTAAATGGGAAATGAAGTGAAGGTTTTGACATTAGTTAACTACAGGAACATACTGTCGAGGAACAAGGACTGCACATCATGAATCAGACAAGGATGAAGGGGATTTTCATGCCATGTTCTTGCTCCATTGTCAAGTATAGGATCTGTTCCAGGATCACTGGATCACACTCTGTGGCCTTTCGGAAGATAATCACAGGCATCATCTTCAGCTCTAACCTCTACACATATATGGAGGAAAAAGGTCTCTTGTATGTTGGCCAAAGTGGTTATGAAGAAATAAAATACGTCACAGGCTACGAAGATACTCAATAGTAAAAGGAAAACAACAGACTACTAATAACAGCATTGACTGGCTTGAAGAGGGTTGATCTCCAAGTGCTTTTATTTGGAAAAAATGGTGGATAAATTTGGCTTTGGGCTAATAAAGTGTCATTATCTAAGGAACATGCAAACCTCCCAGATCCTGTCTGAAAGGTTCTATCCTTTCATGCAAGAATGAAGAACTCAAGTGGTTTGAGAAGTACAGCCAGGTCTTATGTCTGTGGGTTCCATGCCAGCCATCTACACTTTCATCCAAGTAAATGGCAGGCAGTACTAAAGAGAAAATGAAAACCATTCTGTAAACCTCACACAGCTCAGGTTTTCAGTGTGGACATTAATGTGCTCATCATTCTTCAGAACTGAGCCACTTTTAGAGGAACTTCAAAAGTAAAATAAAGTAAGCAGGATGAAATATTTTCAGTCATGAAATATTTCCATTGCACCTTACAGCCTGGGAATCTGCTGGATGAAAAATGCATTTCCAGGAGTAAAATAAAATAATATGACAATATGAGAAAATTACTGTTGTAAAATATTTACTTCCATCCCTGAACATGTAAGTTTCTGCTGTCCTTGGTGGGAATAGATTTGATAACCATTCTAACACATAATTTGAACAAAAGGTGTATCAAATTCACCAGTGTCAAGAAACTGCCTCCATGACACACAGCCAGCATGTCTGCTGATGCTGATTTTTCAGCTGATTCTGTGTTCTCCAATTGACCTGCAGGCTTCCTTACTTCTGGAGCTATTAGCATCCTCTCCTCTATGGCTTCAAGGCTATTTCCTGAAATTGTCCTTTTTATAATATTAGTCTAGTAAGGCTGGCATGAAATAAAAACCTGACAAGCAATCAAAGAGTAAGTTATTTTCTAAAGGAGTTTCCCTAGAGAATCAGGTCAAAAGCCTACTTCCAGCCTCGAACACTTGAAGACATGAAAGAAAGCTTTGTTTTAGAAGCTCAGATGTCTACGCACAAAGTTGATAATTGTTTTCTCTTCTTTTCTGTTTATTGCTTTTGAAGAAATTCAGTTTGAGACCCAGGATGCATCAAAGGAAAATGTGTATTTGGATGAGCTTTGTTTGATGGCAAGAGCTTTTCCTTATTAAGTCATCAAAACAGCCTGGAGTGAGAAGGTAGCAGAAGCTCTTCTGGAAAAAGGATACCAAGCATCACTGAGGACAATCACAGAGCACAGAAACTCGACAGCTTTTATGTTCTCTCTTTTTATGTGCACACTATTAGGGAGCTGGATGTCACACGTGTGAAGAGCCAAGGTGTCTGATCCAAAACTCTTCATGTCAATATAAACATGCCCTTTGCCTTCAGATAAGCTTTGGATAAGCCCTCAAAGATTTTAGCTCTAATGAGTCAGAGCTTTTCCAACATCATTTGGATAATCATCCAGGTGGGGGTGGTGGAGAGTGGTTTGAAAAGCAGATCTGAGCTCTGTGTATTGGCTGTGATCTATCAAAAAAGATACTCTGGTCAGACAGGGATGGCTTTTCCTGCATTCTTTATCACAGTGCAAAGTCCTTTCCAGGAATATCAGCACATATTTACCTAACAAACTTTTTGCTGTTGCAACAATGTAGGACACTGATGATGGGCTTCTGTGTCAAAACATACCTTAGGGTTTTTGTTCCATTCCAGCCTGTGGAGTAAACAGGGACATGCTGCCTATGACTTCTTTGCCAGTGTACAGAAGGACTGGGCTATTCTGCTGATTCTCTTTAGTCTTATGTACTTAAAAAAACTTAAATAAAATTGTATACCACAAACCACTAATTGTCACAGTGGCATCAGAATGTTTCTTTCTGTTGCACTCAAACTTAAGCCAGCTCAGCTTGTATCCCTCAGACACAGGTTCAAGTCTGTCCATTTTAAGGACAAGCAATGAAAATGTGGTAAGGTTATGAAAGGTTCAGGCTACAGGTGAGTCTTCCCTGTGAAGCCACTGTAGTCATGATGTCACAGAGCTTTGTTTCTCACTCAGAATTCTTAGTTTTGTTTTCTGATTTTGTTTTTGCTTTTGAGAGATAATCTCCATTATCACATTCATTCCTGCTTTTTTAATGCATGTATTATTTATCTTAGGAAGGTAATTTGTGCTCTTGTGTGAATTCCAATTGTTATGGCTCATTTTAATTTCCTTTAAGGCCTTTGGCCACTTTTTCTGTTGAGTATCACTGGTTCCACTTAATAAAAGTTTTGTTATGCAGACACATGAAGCTTCTGTGCCCCACCTTTGAACCTCTGAATAAACAGCACCACAGCATCTGATATATTTTATACAGTCAAATACAAAACAGATGACAGAGCCTAAAGCTTGGGCAAAGTCATGCTTAACTCTAGTATGTACAACAAACAAAAGAATTTAATTTGGGATATGTGTCAAGCAATTTAATTTTCAATTTATTTTGCTTTTGCCCTGTTTGGATGCTTATCTGTATTGCAGTGAGGTACATATATCTATCACTTGGCCATATATTTGGTCCAGATAAATCTTCTTATACCTGGAAACCTTCATCAGAGGCATATTATAAATAACATTCTATAGCAAAGAAAGATGCTTCTCAAACTCATCTCAAGTCAGCCTTAGAGGATTTGATCTCAACACAACTTCTGATGAATACTGATGTCTGAACATCAGATATTTTTCAAGCAAATGGTACAATTTGACAATACCAATAGCAATTTCAAGTGTTTTCTCATGTGTAATTTCTTTTTCCACAGTTTATCATATCAAGACAGTTTGAAGAGAGAAAATAGCCATGACTTTTCTATTTAACCAAACCCTTATTTTCTCTCATTTATTTGTTGCCTCTAATCACAACACAATAAAGTCAAGTACTTGGGAAAAGGCCCTTCCTTTCATTGCGTGTAACATCATTAGGGGCTGTGTGATTTGGACTTCCATGTCTGAATAGAAATAATTAGAAAATATGATTCATGCATTTTGTATCTGGGAAAGCCGCTGGGATGAATTCTGCCTTTTCCTGTGTGCGGTGAGCAAGATTAAATTGGGTAAAGGACCCAAAGACAGTCTAGAAAGCTGCATCCAGGCTCTCACAGGTGCTGCAAAGGGGAACAGCAGGGAGCAAAGCAAAGCACTCCTGGTTTTAAAAGCCCATGGAGGCCTGTGGATTGGGTATCACCAATGGTGAAGGTATCACAGAATCACAGAATGGTGTGGGTTGGAAGGGACCTTAAAGATCATTTAGTTCCAAACTTCCTGCCATGGGCAGGGACACCTTTCCCTAGACAAGGCTGGTCAGGGCCCCATCCAGCCTGGCCTTGGACACTTCCAGGGTCAGGACATCCACAACTTCTCTGGGCACTGTCCAATGGACAGTGGGGCACTAGAACAAATAGGGTTGCATTTGCTCGTTTTTTAGGGTAAAATTACATTATTTGAAACCCAGCCTTTTTACAGACATGTGCCTGTCTCTGCACAAGGAACCAGAAGGCAAAAGTAGTGCTGAAAAGTCCTTATCTAAAAGTTCCTTATCTAAACGTGTGTGAGTTTGGAGCCTACATTTATGGTTTCCAAATTGACATCTAAAATATTGTTATAGGTGTCTCAAACTAGAAAAAGGAACATACATCCTTTGTTCACCAGCAGAGGCCAAATTCAATTCAGTGTGTTCTTTGTGGTCTTTGACCACTACAGTCACCTTGCACGGGAGAAAAAAAAGTACCCTTGCACAGGGAAAAAAGCATCATTCCACAAATCCCTGAGATTTCATCAGAAAGAAAAGATCACAGCACTGCTGAGAGGAACTTAAGTGTCTAAGTCAGGTAGAAAAGATTGCTCCTTGGGAGCTTTCAAAGCAACTGTTTCTCCCCAGTGACTTCATAAGGAATTTATGCACTTACTTTACAAGGCCATCTTCTCCAGACACCTAAAATTTAGGTGCAAATTAGGCATCTACATTCCTACATATGATGTGTCGGTGACTGGCTTGGCATAGAGAGTTGCAAGAGAATGAATAAAACAGCCTGAAGGATGTATGAAATCCATGCATATAAAAATATACAGATAATGAATGTTTCAGCTTTATGCACAGACTCCTAAGACAAAACTGACTGCAGCACAAATGCTCACAGCAGCCACAAGTAGGAACACTTGGATTTGTAGTCATGCTGGTCATATCTCTCTGTATTCTGAACATGGGGGTGGGCAACACCAAAGCCCTTCACAACAATATCTGATATTTGTTCAGTCCAGATAAAAGAGAAGGGTTTGAAGTCTGGGATTCTGCCTCACACTCTCACGTTCAATCCAAGTGCTGCTGATTTTATAAGATACCCATACACAGATACTGGAGTATGAAGGGAGGAACTTGCCTCAAGGCTACTGAAATGTTCTCGGTAATAGGTTAAAAATGTGAAGCATTTAAAGTGTCTGATGTTCCTTTTGATATTCTCCAGGCAATTTCCTAAATCAGCTTCAAATTTTAGTAATTTTCGGCTTTAAAACAAGCAGTGCCACAAATGATTAAAAGAAACAACAACAAAAAATAAACACACCCCCAGATGGTAACTATTATCTGAGCCAGAAAATAGAGACAAATACATCCACTTAGGGCAAACTAACATATTGTATTATATCACTATGATGTACTGTAATGGGATATGATTTACATTAAAACTTGTGAATTAGAGATTTAACTTATGGCCTTTCTCCACAAATTACAACAACAAACAAGAGCAGGAAAATCAGCTCTAATAACAGCATGCATCCCATCACAATTTGCTGGATTATTTCTAGACCAAGGCCATGGATAAAATATTCATAAGTGCAGTTTTGTAACACTATTCTAGAAGGGGGATTTAAGTGAAAATCCTGATTCCCTGCAGTTGGGAAAGGTTTTATGGCAATCTTCCCAAGAATTGGGGTGTTTTAGGTGAGAATTTGACTATGGAACACTCCAGAAGAGTTAGGCAGATGGTGTGACCATGGCTTATTACATTAAATGTAATGGTCTCAGTTGTGCTCCCTCCATCTGTTTGCTCCATCCACCTCTTGTCTTGTATCATAACCTGATATTGATTTTAGGGACTATTCTCCAGCTCTGTGTGTTCAAGCACCCAGCACAAAAGGACACAGTGCTTTGGGCTTTTCTTTGTTAATGCAATCGAGCTAAACAGATAAACAACTTGACAGGGAAGAGTTTGCCAGATTTATTCTCTGCAGCAAACTGTACTTCTAATTGCATAAGGTTCTCTCCCCCACGTGCAATCATCTGGTTTGTGATATGGTGCACTTCTTAAGCACTGCAGATCTCTTTCTGAGACAGCTGCATTTTGAGATGGATGCTGCACAAGCATGCACATAAACACAACACGTTTCAGCTCCCTAATTTATATAACTGCTTCCTACAAAGATCCTAGGACTGAAAGCTACTCTGAGAAGGAGAGTGACATGGTAAGTGGATTCCAGTGATTTGAGGTTTCTTCTCTTGAAGTGACTTGCCAGAGCCAAGCTCATCTGTATGCACCAATTTTCTCTAAATAATAAAAAAAGGGGATAATGTTTCCTCTCCTGACGGATGTGCACTCAACTTTATCCACACTGTGCTTTAGCAGCTTTGCAAGAATGTAAAACAGCCATCTAATATTCTGCTCAAATTTGCCAGAAACAATCACCGAGATCATGGAAGGCAACTTCTCCCTGCTGAGTGTGTGCCTGCCTGGAAACTCGAGGCTGGGAGTGGAATGGTGAGTACCCACCTTCGAAGTTAATACAGTCCCTTTTTGTTCCTGTTTTCTTTAAAGAGGAGAAAAAAAAAGAACATATCTGAGACATAATTGGGAAGTAATTACAACTGCAGCAGCTCTAGGAATACTTGAACCAACGTTAATCTAGGTCCTTGGGTACCAGCATGATGCCTGGATCCTCACCCACACGGTGAGCCACAGATGACACTTACCCTGCTGCATTTGTTACAAATCACTGTGATTAAGGCTAGGATGGTGTCCTGACTTGTACCATGGTCACAGTTCTGGTTACAGGACAGGCTGACCTTTGCTTACTGACTGAAGGACCCTGAATGATATGTCTCTATTAGCCCTTGAAAAAAACAAAAAAGGAATGTTATTACCTAGCCATTAACAATACGAAAATAGGAGCTGAAAAATGTAAGACAAAATACAGCTGCTTGTGTCTCCTTGGCTCTGGAGAGATTCTCCCATCATTAAGTCACTCCTGAAATGAAGATGGTAAGAAGAAAGCAAGGTGCAGAGAAGGGTGAACAAAATTTCATTCAGGATGAGTATATCAGACACTCAGGCTGGTGGGACTGCTCTGCTTAGGGAAACAGTTGGGATATTTCCCATTTCTTTGAAATTTGTGGAATTTGTGCTCACTGCCAAAGGAAAATAAGGGGAACAACAATGAAACAGAGATAACAGTGTTATGAGAACTATGGCAGCAATGACATGACAGAGGAAACAGGATGCAGAATACGTCGAGGAGAGGTGGCAAATCATGTCACCGTGGCTTATTCCATGGCAAAAGAGAGATCAAGTTTAGCAATGCTCAGGGTCAGGCAGTAATGAGGGAGGAAGCAAAGCCACAGAAGTGACTCACAAGCAGGAGGTTACACTCTTCCACGAAAACGGGAACTTTCATAGTGCCAAATCTGTTTTTAGCAATTACCCTGCAGAGTAATTTCTCCCTCATTTGCAACTGTCTAATATGCTTTTAGCAATTGCAGTTGTCCTCGAGTTAAAATAGTAAAATAGAGAAGGCAGAGATTTTTCTTGCTACCATTTTTAGCATTTTGTCCTTTTTGGATGAAATGAATCATAATGTTTACTACGGTCTTTCATTTTAGTCCCCTGTCTGATGCTCCAGCTGGAAGGGGGTAGGATCACCAGCTCTCTGCCCAGTTAACTCACAGTTGGTGTTAGGAGAGGACGTGACACCTGAAACAGAACGGCAAACATACGTAGGCAGGCAGAAAGACATGCCATGGGATGGCTCCTTTGCTGTTCTGCTCAGAGGGACAAACTGCTGCTCAGCAGAGCAGTGCAGACCCCCCAGCTCTGCCAGCACAGCACCTGCGAAACCCCAGCCTTGAGACCTCCCCATGGCATCAACTCTACATCTGATACAAGACATTAAAAGGACAAAACCCACATGAAATTAGCTTCTCGCACCGTTTATGTGTAAGCTCTTGCTTTCCCCCACGACCTATGCAAGATTCAGAAGATTCAGAAGAGCAAGGAGTGATGTGTTGTAACAGCTTTGCCCCAGAGCTGACCTGCCAGCTCCACGTGTGCAAGAAGTATCAGTGCCAAAGAGCTAAAGAAAAGCAAACAGAAGGCAAAAAGAAAGAGTGATGGTAACATGGTTTAAAAAATACCTGATGTAACTGAGAGGAGCAAGCAGGATTTAATGCATGTTATCCTTGTTGGTGCTGTATAAATGTCTTGTTCTGTTCCATTCTAGTGTTATTCCAGGGTCAAGTATATTCAGTGTCCTTTATAATCAAGCTGTCAATATACAGTCTTGACACTGTACATTGATTTTGTGCCACAAGAAAGAGGAAGTTATCCCTTTGTGTTCAGCAATGTCGCAGTGACTTAATATTTCTTAGCCCACAGTATTTAGTATCACCACAAAGACCAGAACATCTGCCTGGCCCCACACATTTTACCTGCAGTTTCCACACATGCAAGGTCTTTACAAATACGTCAACAATGTAATGTAGTAATTTATTTAGAAGCCGTGGAAAATCTGTGAGGTTCCAGTTTGCACAAATAAACTAGTTTCACAAACTTCTGTGTACTAAAGGGAAAAGAGCAAGAAAATGCCCCCAAAACCCCTTAAGGAAGATACAAAAAAGTAGTGCTTAAAAAAACCAAATCCTGTTCACAGAATAAATGACAGTAGCAATAATATTTAGAACTTATATGGTTCTGTCTCTCTAATTACTCCAAAAATTCCCAAGAGAGATCAGACTGAGCTTCACAGAGGCTACATAAAGTCAAGAGAGTTATATGGCTTGCCAAACAGCTAAGAAAATTCGGACTTTCAGTCGCATTTCTTAATATTAAGCAGGTTGTTTTCTCTACAATTTCCTCATGTCTTTCTAGCAATGAGCAGAGATGATACAAGGGCTCTTCCAGTTGAACTCCCAGCTACTTAAACTGCAAATGAAAGCCTGTACTGCTTTTTCTAAGGAAATCTAAATGTTAGGAAAATCAGATGTTGTCAGAGCCGTTCTACAAGCACAAAAATCATCATAATTGTCAGGTGTATTTCTTTATTCTGTGTTCGGATAGTATTTGGCAAGAAGTATGTTACCAATTACAGGATGATGAATTCAGCAGGAAAGGAGGCACAGGGCTGAGCTCACAGAGTGTCAACACTCTCCCATTACAGGCTGATATTGATTTGGTAAGATACGAGCCCAGCCTGTAAGGTATTGTCTGAAAATGGAGTGAGTAGAAAGCTGGAAGGAGCTCAACCAGACACCTCAAAGATTGAACCCACAAACACAACCTGCCCCTGATGTGCACATCTCATTAACACAGAATCATAGAATGGTTTGGGTTGGAAGGAACCTTAGAGATCCTCACTGTACAAAAAGAGAAGTTGGGAATAAATGTATTTATATTTCGTAAAACAGGACCACACACTGGTAGCTTGTGATATGTGACTTCTTGAACTACCAAGTACTGACAGACAAGATGAGCTGCTTTGCCCGGCAATGTTCTCTTCAGAGCAGGAGGATGCTGGTCCCCAGGTGCCAAGTTACCCATCCTGTCCTCCCTCAGCACATTTCTCATGCAGCTTTCTGTCCTGAGATGTAGTTTTGATCACCCTTCCATTAGGCAGCACCGATTACAAGTGATCACCATGCATGCTGAGTGGCACATTAAAACTACTTTTTAATGTCTCACTATTAAACTTGCTTTCAATATCAAACAAAACATTAAAGATCCATTATTTCTCCATACCAGCTAAAGACTTTTTAATGAGATTAATTACAAGAGAAGAAGAAGGTACTTTTCAGAAGATCAGTTGAATAACACTACGCCCAATGTTTAGCAACTTTAAATAGCATCTATTAGATCTGATGCTATTTGAAAATCTCCTGTGAATATTTCAAGTTGTGAAACTGAACACATTCTAGAACTGCCCAAAATAAAAATGCCCGTTTTTCTGTTACCTGCCTGTTAGAGCTCTACACCTTTCACAAATCTTTATGATAAATCTACATGAACTGTGAATGGGAGATGATTTGATTTTGCAGAAATGCATAAACAAAATGTCCACCATGATCTATAGTTAAAATCTGCAGTAAAATAGAAGTTATCAGAATTAACCTCTTTTGTTCTGCAGAAAAACTGTTCTAAAATGGCTTCACAGAATGATGGTTCTGTCACGATGGTGACTGTCTTCCTGAATAAAAAACCAAACAGCAGATGAGGGGATGTGAAGAAAGAAATTATCACACAGTGAAATTTAAAAATACTATATGCAGGCAGAAAAAAAAAGAGTATTTATGAGTTTAATTTTTTAAACTCATTTCAGACAGGGAGAAAAGAGACCAAGGAGAGCAAGTATGAGGGAGATGATGCTTCACTCACTCACTGGATGTCCTTGAGGACCTCAGAGTCTTGTTTAACAAAGAACAGCAAAGATTAGATATCTGGATTTCAAAACTGCCCTGACCTTGTTTCTTGCTAAAGGTTAATGTCCAGGTGAGAAAGAAAACTGACACAGTTCTATAAAAGCTTAAAGGTTAAAGACAAAGGGCAATCTGAAGCGAACCACCGTGGTGCATGCAAACCCAACACAACCACAGAATCAACCAACCTGGCCATGAACACTTCAAGGGATGGGGTTGCACAGCTTCTCTGGGTAACCTGTGCCAGTACCTCACCACTCTCTCAGTAAAGAATTTATTCCCAGTACTCTATCTAAACCTACTCCTTTTCAGCTTAGGACCATTCTTCCTTGTTCTGTCACTACATGACCTGGCAAAAAGTCCATCTCTACCTTTCCTGTAGGGCCCTTTAGGTACTGGAAGGTGCTATAAGGTCTCCCTGAAGCCTTCTCTTTTCCAGACCTTGTGACACCACCAGATGTGATGGGCCCACGGGGTCCCTGGTACCAAACCTCAGCCACATAAATGCATTTCTTAGCATATGCAACTGCTTCTCCTCAATACTTCAGAGAAATAATACATTCAGGACAGTTTTAATAGATCTTTGGTATTAGCCAAGGTTGAAAAAACACCAACCAAACACATCTTCTCATAGCTTCACAGTTTCACAGCCCAGGTTTTCAAGCCAAATGAAAAAAAAGCCACGACAACCACTGTCATTCTCTCTTCCCCTTTCCAAATCACACACCACTGCAAAACTTGCAATCAAATCTCCAAAACTGGCAAATCTGAAGATATTTACAACATTATGGATTATACTGTGTCTCAGAGATTTAAATCCCTGGGAGAGGCATGTATTACACAGGCTAAGGATGCCATGGTGACCTTACTTTAAGAGAAAGGACAGTGCCACAGATGACCAGTCCCTAAATTAAAATCTAGTCCAGAAAATATTTTTCAAATGCCCTCCTGATTCTGAAAAAATCCATCAGTCTGCCAAAGCAAGGGCTTCAAGATTATTAAAGTGCCAACTACAATTTATGCTCAAGATACCTTGCTGGCCTTCTCTCATGTCACATACTGCCAAGGCTCTCGGTCACCCATCCTTAGGGGCCCCCCAGTTTATTCTCACAGAGGTCAGGTCTTCTCACTCCAAGGACTCTCATGCCAGGGCCCTGTCCCTGACCATGCTACTCCAAATATTCAGCATAAAATCAAGCCAGCTGGGCAATTCCTGCCTATTTTAACTTTCTTTCTTTCTTAATGCCCCACTGCTCTGATCTGGGGAGTTGCAAGAACATCTGCTACAAGAGCAGACTTGTAGTAATTTCTGCTTAATGCTGTATGGTGGCACGTATATTGTACAGCATGTTTTATGTGTTTGGTGCACAGCAGAGTTGATGTGAAATGGGACATATTAAAGAAGAACAACTTCAATATGGCCCTCTTGAGAGGTGGGAAACGGGCTCAAGCCTTGCTGCAGCCCAGCTCCGGGGCAAACGCAAATCAAGCCCTCTACTTTCCAGGAGGAAGTCTGAACTTCCGTATGGCTGCAGGTCACTTTGTGGAGCCTCTTAGATGGAAATATTTTAACTGTTTAAAATTTATTTATCAGGAGAGAGAATATGAAGGTGTAAGTAATGACATATTGTCCCCTTTGCCATCTGAGCCCCAAGATCCGTGGCAGGGACAGGAGGAGGAGCACAGTGGGTGCCTGAGGCTGGCTACTCACAGGGAGATGGATCCAGGCTGTGCCAGCCAGGAAAAGGATGCCAGCCCTGGTCAGTGCCACCTTGGGTGCAGACTTTAATTGCTGAGCTACCAGGTGAAAGGGGAGCCACGCACTCCTCCCCTCCACAAATCCTGCCCTTCTCTCCTACACTTTTCTTCTAAGGACTAATGCTTCATCCTGAGGGCATCAGATTCCTTTGTTAGACATCACAACCTCATTCTCCTTGTACGTTCTTTTTCCTCTTCATTTTGCTGCTGTTATGTTGATCAGAAGAAACAAACCCAGTGCTGTTTAGTCATCTAGGAGCATTTAACTGACATTGGTGATGATATTCTTCAATTTGGCAGTCTACCAGATGGACCAATTATTCGCCAAGCCCTAATTTTAATGTCATCCACTGTACAAACTGCAGGTCAGGACAGCAAGGGTTTGTTTTGCAATCAGCTTCTGGGCAAGAGCAGGACTCCTCAGTATTACAATACTCTAGTGGCTCTTGAGCAAAGCAGCAGCTGTGATGCACAGACACACTCATGAGCACAAACAAACCCAGAGCACTCCGCTGGTGGTGTTGGCTGGTCACCTCACAGATTAGCTGCTGTTTTAAATAGTCAGTGTCCCTTGGAGAGAGGAATTTTTCACATATCTAAATATCCTGGTTGTTCAAGAAAAGCATGGACAAGAGGCAGAAAAGCAGGATGGTGAAATAGGCACGTGGGCATCTCTAGCAACACAGTGTTGCTACTGTGGGTTTACAACACCCCTCTTTTCATGCCCCCTCCGATCCCTGTTTTTTTCCAAACACATCTTCCCGGCAAATACTGATACTTTTTACACTAAAAAAACAGACTTAAGGACAGACAGAGCTGGCATGTGTTATGGGTTCACCTAGGTGGGCCTAGATTTGGGCTCTGAAGTTTGGATTAGGCCGAAGCTGTCAGCTGACTTGAGCTGGGCTGAGCTAACAGCTGACCTCTTCTAGCCAGTAATTTTGTATTCCATACCACATTATGACATCATCTCCAGGGAAGTAGGAACCAGTGTGGGAGTGGTTAAGGCAGTCGCTTCTCAGCCCTCCTCTTGGGAGGACACACGATGCTGTCCCAGGGGGGATGGAGAGGACCAGGCCCACCACTGGCTCACAGGGTACCTCAGGAAAGTAAAATGTGTTGTTCTGGGTCTCTCCTTTCTGCTTGGGTTTGTCTCCCTGGGGAATAAGCTTCTTCTTAAGTAATGTGTAGTTAAGACAGTAGAATTTGTGTGTTCATTCAGAAGTTGAGGTGGGGAACTGGACTTTGTTGTTGTTGCAGACTTGTGTGAGTGTATATTTGTACTCTCTTCTAATTGTCTCTTTCTGTGAAAAAAATATATGTAGATTTCGTATAAATGCAGTTTGAAGTGTTTTTTTCTTTCCCCTCTCTTTTCCTCCCTTTCCCTGGTGTTAGGAGGGAGGCTTTTCTCTCTGTGCTTGGGGGGGTTGGCAGTTGCTTATTTCAAACCAAGACACATGTCTGGTTCCACTGCAGTTAGGCTCTTCTGCTCTTCTAATTTCCAGAGTACCCCTCACTTCATTGCAACAGATACCTAAAATACACCATTTGGCTTTATTTTAACCTCACTAGGCAGAAAACTCAGGATGCTCCGTCAACTCAACCAGTGGAAAATGGACGGCAGGGATCCAGGCGGGAGGGAAGGAAGAAGCAAACAACACATGATCAATGTGCCACCTCAACATCCTAATGCTGCAAGGAGTGTGCATGGCAGAGGTGAGCATGGCAAGAAAGTTGGAGGGAAACAGCTATATGGTGCCTATTTCATTTAGACCTGTTGGCCCAGCTCTGCATCAGAGAATGACAAGTGGGGATGGTTTAAGATCCCCCACACCCATGGTGAGTTTAGCTCACAACAAGCGCATGATCTTTCTTTCTGCTCCTCACCTCACTCTCCATCTCACACCCAGTCCCCAGGCTTAGAAAAAGAAAGTGGTGTTACAGACCAAGGCCTCTCCGTCAGAAATTCCACTGTCCCTAGGAAGATTCCTTCCCCATAGGGAATCTGTAGTTGATTTTTAGCCCAATTTTGTGCAAGGTGAGCTCTCACACCCTGAAGAATGCAATTGCAAAAGCTTAATGGAAGCACAGTGAAAACATAATTTAAAATGCAGGGAAGAAAGCGAGGAGAGACAGTCCTCAACTGTGAGAAGTTTGGGGTTATTTTCCAATTTTACTATAGGATGCAGCAGACGAATCTGGTGCTATTATTTATTGAGAAGTGTCCCATATGCACAGTAGGGCTTTGCAAACAAATGAGACAGTGTCTGCTCCAAGCCCAGACACAAACAGTTTGACATCTGAATACACCAGAGACAAGCTCTCTGTGAAGTGGTGTGGATATTTTCAGAGATCATTGCTGGAAGTCTTAAGGGACATGGGGTGTTTGCAGGCAGAAGGCGTTTCATAGAGAGAGGCATTTCTTACTGAATACATAATGCCAAGGAGTTTCAACAGTAAACAGGACACAAAATGGGCAGGTAGCACACAGATTTTGGGAAAAAATGAAAAATAGGAGTATGACATTGTTAACAGAGGAAAGTTAGGAAAGAAACTGCTAAAAGGAGCTACGAATAGAGGGCAGAATTGAAAGAGACATTGGAGAAGTCGCTGTGACAGGACTGAAGTGGTGGCTAATGCTGACCATGCAGCTTGATTCAGATCTGCTTGATTCAGTGACACCATCCCAAAACCTGCATGGCAATGGGCTGCTAGGCCTTGCTATTCACGAAGCTGTGACTGGTGCCACACAGGAACATAGATCCCACCAACAGCACCAGTACAGCTTAGAAACCATCTGGAGACCAGGACATCATTAACATTACATTTAAGAGAGCCCTCCATCACCAGCTGTGGATATTTCCATCATGAGGTAGTTTGACAGTGATCAGGAATTAGGGCTTTCAAAACAACAGTGTGACAGCTCCTTTCCTGAGCCTGAGTTTGGCTTCTTCAATCTTCCAAGTAAGGAAGGTGAGAGCAAAGGCATCCCATGTCTTTACTCTGGGCACCACTACAGGAAGACTGAGACATGATTCCTGTTGCCCATGCAAGCATCTGGTTTTTTATGGAGACAGTACAAACCTTTCAATTTGGAACTATCAGGTACTGCAGTGGAAAGAACTGCAAATGCTGTGTGAGGTCAAGTTGTCTGCCCAAGGTCGCAGAGGCCAGCGGAGCAATGAGCTGACAACTGACACAGATTGCCTGTCAACTCCTCAGCATCCAAGTCAGAGCAACCACTTTTTCTGAAAGAAGCTATTTGCACAATTACTTCTTTCCAGCAAACTTTTTGCAAACGCTCTGTAAAGTAACTCCCAGGACTAGCTGTACTTGCCAGGCCCTGATGTGTGGGAAAGTGAAGGCAGCCTCCTGCCATCCACCCCCATCCACAGAGGGCCCACTCTGCACAGAATGCACCATCAACAACCTCACCCCTACCCCATAAAACTGAAACCAAAGCAGAGGAAAAGACCATGGGAAATTCTTCTCTCAGCAATGACTCCCTTGGAAATGGACATTTTATCCCCCATTTGAATTTTTCCAGCCACAATGCATACAAATGCATTTTGCTGGAGAAAAGCACTGCAAACAATGAGCTCATCAGGCTGTAGTGGCACGAGCAATGCTATGAGTTATCTCAATCAGTGATTCTGCTCTGCCTGCACCTGGGCTCCCCCAGCTCAACTCATCATCTCCAGTGCTCTGAAGGTTGCAGTCATGGGTATGGAGCTTTAACCTGAAGAGCTGCTTCCTTGCTATTTTTAAGTAATCCATGAAACCAAGAGTGGAAAACCTCACAAAATGACCTCCAGTCATCAGCCCAGCTCAGTGTGTTGTGTACTTCAGATTTTGCAAGGAACTGTTCTAAAGCTTAAAAAATCTCTTTCTAGATTTCGGCCTCAAAGATTGTACATCCCAGAAGGACTTTTTGTTTATTTGGCTGGGCTCTTTAGGAGAAAAATCTTTGATTCATTTGGTAACTCCTAAATGCCAATACACGCTTTCAAATGCATGGTCCACTTCAGTGTCAGTTCAGGGAATTGACAGGACATCTGATATTAATGAGTATTGACATGTGCACATGTGCCCACACACTGAGGGATGCTGGAAACCTGATGGCATGAAGCTTTGAATAAATTGGCCATGGAAAATAATAAATCAATATTTAACATGGCAACAAAGTATTACATGTCTTGTATCTTGCTACATCAGAGAGACCTAAGGTGCAGTACAACTCAAGAGTGACTTTCTTCCTCCACTCCTGAATGACCTCAGGGACTAAGCCCTTCCAAATCTAGCATTAACATATAACTTACATACACATAATGAATGTAAAGTAGACCAGTTATGTACGAAAGCCAAAAAAGCTACTCATATGAATCATGAACCAAAACTCATGTGGGTGCTCAGCTCCAACCATCCCAACTGAAGTCAATGCCAAAGCTCCCTGATTTCAGCTGAGCAAATCCTGCCCTCAGTTTGTATTGCAGGAGCAAGATTTCTGTACTTGCTGGAGTCAGAAAGAAACAAAACGTAAGAGGAGCTCTCCCAAAATACGCAGCACGTTGCTTGTTCCTCCTTTAATGGCTGTACAACTGGAAGCAGAGAAAGTTCTTCTGAGACCTAGTAAGTCTTTCACTTCCTCTCATTTTGGGGCTTATTTTGGGCTGTGAAAAACATGGCCAAGGAGGTAGGTTAAAATGACACCTTCAAGCATTTTCTGATCCGTCCCTGGCAGTGCCTTTGCAGACCTCAAAATCCCTTCATATGTCATTTATAAATGACCCTGTCCATTGTAAAGATGGGGCACTTCACCCCAGCTACATATGGGAGCACATGGAAGCAGCCCCTCCATGTTCCACTTCATGTAGAGAAAGCTGAGAGCTTTCCTTTTTCCATTTCCATGGGGTGGGAAAAAGGACGACTGGGAAGAGAGTTTGCAATCCAGGCTGTAATCAAGTGTATTCCCACATTGCCACAGGAGCACATGCAAGTGAAAATGAGCTGGTGAGGGACGTGACAAGGAATTTTTACCCCCAACAGCTCCTTCTGAGTACACAGAAATCATCACAGAAAGGTTTGTGTTGGAAGGGACCTTAGAGATCATCTTTTTCCAACACCCCCTGCCATGGGCAAGGACATCTTCCTCTAGACAGCACTGCTCAAAGCATCATCCAACCTGGCCTTGAACACTTCCAGGGATGGGGCATCCACAACCTCCTTCATGTGCCTGCTGCACGGTTTTGCTTCTACTTCTTTGAGTGAGCCGTCCCACAGCTGTGCCTGCTGGTGTGCACCTGTATTTACAGGGCAAACTTAGCAGGATGCTAAAAGCCGGTGTTGGAGCAGACAAAGGAGAGGACATGCTGCCTGGTTCTCAGCCTGCTCTTGGGTAATTTTAGTCCTTTCCTCGAGCACCTTTGTGGCATGACAACTTCAAACTGTGGCCACGACTGTTAGCACAAAGAATTAAGTACATAAACAACATTACCTTTAATAGCATTGTAATGTACGTAACTTCTTACTAGGGAATTGGAAATTTAAGCTGATATTTTCTTTTGCAACAGAGGTAGAAAGCCAAGACAGCACGTTAGGTGGTAAAAGTTAGAAGGGAAAAAGAACAGGTTTTTCCAGACGCTTACTGCAGAGTGCCTACAATATTGTACAATAATAAGCTGAAAATACAGACTTTATTTCCCTTTGGAATTCAAACGCTTGTACATCAATAGGGCATCTCTAATATCTAAGTAATAAGCATAGCTGCTCCGTAAGGACACTATTGAAACTCAAATTCCCTCAATACAATTTCAGATTGAGAGTGTGAGCTCTGGGAAAGAGAACTTTATTACATTTCATAAGGTTCTCTTAAGCATTTTCAGAATTTAAAGCTAAAACCACAACCTCCAGTGGGAGAAAGCACTGCACTCCTCTCCTTGAAATCTGCATTCCTTTGTCTGATACACTGGACAAAGTAAAAATGATTTTATTATATCTGCAGACCTTGAACATCACACTGAAGAGTTCTGAGGACAAAGACTGTGCAATATATATGTATATTATGATATTCTCATTTGTTTGCTTCACTTTGGTATATATAATGCACCAGCAAAGCTGAAGAAAATTTGTATGTCTTCCCTTTTTTTTGAATAGTGAATTACACCAGGCACGTCTGGGCCAAATGCATTTGCTACAGTGCTTGGAAAACCCAGGTACAGCACAGTTTGCTGGCCAGTAGGTTATGTGATATGATAGAGAGCTGCACTGGTAAAATGGATGCCCACAGAGTAGTAATTGAAGAGTTAATGATTTTTAGTTGTCCCCAGATAAGTGCAGTATTTCTGTATCTTCTCAAAGTTTAAGAGTAAGCAAGTTAGCAGTTCAAAATAAGCAAACTGTTTAATCAAACAGCAGATGCCAGTTATTCTCTAAATAAATCCTGCTGCATTTCATACCACTACCTCCAATTGCATTGAAACTCTTATTTGTTTATGGTATCCCTGGTTCAAATGGCAGAACCTCCAGATCCCATTTAAAATGCTGAAGAGGTCACTTAGAATTGTTGACTGAGTGCAGATCAAACCCCAAAAGAGACTTTGTAATGAAATAAATATTTACTAATCAGATTATCTACCCAGAGCAACAATCTTTGTTGGTAGGTTGCCATTTATTACACTTTCAATCAACCCCGTGGCTTCTAATAAGCTGCGTTTTCATATTTTTCTTAATATAGAACTGCTTGTCATTCAGTGCTGGACAAAGTGCTGTTGTGCCCGGGGCGAGGCGAAGGCTGACGGCGATGCCACGGAGCCACTTGGCTCCTTCTTCTCCCTGACTCCTTGGCAGCAGCACTGTTGGCTCCACAACCAGGATCGGCGGGACCTCCATCGCCCCGCAGAGTGTCTCGGCAAAGGTCAGGGCACTGCACGAAAAACAGCCTCCAAAATCATTTGTCAGGTCGTTTCAGAGATGCACAGGGAAAAAAAGGACTGCTGTTGAGAGACTCCTTGCACAGGTGAAAGGATGAAAGTGTTATTATCCACGGATGAAAGTGTTATTATCCACACGAGGAAGGGACGGGCTGTTAATTAGGCAAATGAGTAAGAAAAAGGTTTCATGAGGTGCCTGGGTAACGATCCAGGTGCTGCTAAGTATAAAATGTACTGAGAAAAATGAGCCCTCACAGAGTTGGAGGAGATAGGTTATCAAAAACACCCAGTCGTGCTGACAAAACATACACATGTGCTTTGCCAGTACAATTAAGATGCCTGTACTCATGAAACAGGGAGAGGGATAAATAATTGCACATCTTTATGATTATTGCTGCAAGAAAATACCTAATACTCAGTATTAGCACCACATCCATGGTAAATGCATCCATCCATTACACTGGCTGCTGGATTGAGTTGGAAGATGTAAAACAGGCCTCCTGAAAATGTCTAAAGTCATGGACCTGCTAGGAAAACACTCCCTACCAAAGTAAAGCACTCCCTGCCCAGATAACTTACTGTTTTACACATCCACAATTAGTAGTTTCACGGAAATTTCCTGCATTTCTAAATCCTCAATCTGTGGCTTTGAATCCTGCCTCGTGAGCCAGCCCCAGACAGACCCAGTGAGGCAGGCAGAAAGCAACAGCCGTGTCCTTAACTCACCGCCACGTGTGTCAAAACCCCTACAAGCTCATCAGCGGTTAATCCGTCCTATCGAAAGTGCCACGGTACGCTGACAAAATTAGAAATACAAGTTTGTTATTTTAATGAGTCACTGACATCTGCTGCTTATTCTTAGTTTTCAGTCGCACTCCCCTGCTCTGACATCACGGCACATGTGATTTTATTCGGATACTGCTCTTAGCACTGGCTTGGTCCTTTAGATTGTTTTGACAGCATTTCTCCTCATTAATTATTTAATAATAACTTTTGCTTACCAAGCACATTTCAACACAACTAACTAAACTAAAAGCATGTCCTAATCCTTAATGAAGCCCAAATGCTTCTCCTGGGAGGCAGGTAAGTATCATCATCATCATTTTCTGGATGGGAAGGCAGATATTAAGTAATTTGCCAAGGTCATTCAGCCTGTCTGTGGCACAGGTTGGGAATTAAGCTCTCAGGAGCTCTAACTACCTGTTCCCAGTTGGAAGTAACAACCCTAAACCAGCTCAGGCTACTCAAGACCCAGAGCAAATGCACAAAGAAGGTGGGCCTGCTGCAGGGTCACCCCATCACCAGAAGGCTGTGAGTGTCCTCAGCTGGCCAGTGACAACTTTCATTATCAGATAATTCTGAAACAAGGCAGTCAGTGCCCTGCTCGGGAGCCTGAAGGTCTGGAGATAGTAACAGTGGATTTTTTTTTTTAATTCCTTGATTTCTCAGTCCCTTTTCAACTCCATGTTTTTAACAATAATGTTATTTAACACATGCCAGTATGAATAAGTTTATTCTTTATTCTGAACTGCTCCTATAAAAGGAGCTTGTGTTACACAGACTGCCTATAATTCATTAAGCCCAATTCCCTTCCATCTGGAAGGCTTATACAGTTGTTGAAAAGCTGTCACTATAACCTATTGTCACTGCAACTTTTTATGAACCAACCTACATTTTTATGTCAAAATTTATCTCAACAACTTTGCAGTACTTACTTTCAATTATTTCTATATCATCAGCTGTTAGGTAATGCTGCATTCAAGATGCTGGGATTACCTTCTCTCTGTGGCTGTGTTCACACTGAAAATAAATAGTTTTGTATTTTAACAAGAGCTACACAGAAGCAGACAGAGCTTCATGTGCATATCCCAGTGGACACACAAACTGATGGCATTTATTGATTTCACCCACTCCCAAATGAAACAATCATAAATAAATGCAATGGTCTATGTTAGAAAGAAAGAAAGAAAGAATGCCTATAAAAGGGGAATTCTTCTCAATAAGAAAAATTAAATTAGGCTGTCCTTATTTCATTTTATAGAAAAAAGGCACATAAGCATGAAAAATCCACATTCCTTCAAGAGTTGTCTCTGTTGTTTGTTCTTTAACATGTTTTTAAGATAATTGATGAAGACACACTCAGACAGGTGAGGGGCTACTGTAAGATCATATGTGATGGATAACTCCAGGTTGTGGGTGACTCATCCCTGCAAGTGTTCAAGAACAAGCTCGATGGGGCTTTAAGCAATCTGGTCTAGTGGAAGGTGTCCCTGCCCATGGCAGAGGGGTTGGAACTAGTTGATCTTTAAGGACCCTTCCAATCCAAACTATTTTATGATTCTACAGTTCTGTGATCTGAAGGGCAGACACACAGAAAAAAGGACAAAGACCACCATTCATTTATCTCAACCTAGAATGTTAACACAGAAATTAGAAAACACAGAAATGGAGCTGATGGATAGCAAAACAGGTTTTGGCATGCCTGTCCACCACTAAATTAGCCAAGGGTGTATCTGTGTCTGTAATATGGCTTCATACCAACATCACTATGTTTAGTAATAAAATAAAAATCACAACCCGAACAGGCGTGGTTGAATCAGTAAGATTTAAGTTTAGACTAAGCCCTTGAATTAAAATACTGTATTAAAAGGGGGTGAAATATCAGCATTTTTCAAAAGCTTGGTGTTGTCCAACTGAAATAGTTTAAAAGGCAGGACTGGAAAAGGAAGCGTCAGTCTTGCAAACAACAAGGATCAACGTGTCTCCTCCAATATGGTATATCTGGCAAACTGTTGTGCAGTAAAATAAAGCATGACACAACTGCTGAAGCAGTCTCGGGCCAAAACTCACAATTTTTACTCATCTCACACTAAAGCAAAACTCTGTAATTGAAAAGATGGCAAGAAGCTGAGCTGCCTGGGAACAGTAGAGCTTGGCTCAGGCAGTATATATACATATACGTATGTTCTGTTGGTAGCTCAACTGCAGACCATACAAGCACTTTAAGGTTGTATTTCTTCTGTAGAGTATGCATGTTTGGGTGGAGAACAGAAACAGATGGAATCAAAGCGATCGCTGTCAGGTCTTATGTTCCCAAGACTATCTGTCTGAATGTAGACACGGACACGTTCCCTGTGTACTGCATTTCCTTCTGGTAGCACCTACAGCCCTAAGAGCTGAGGATCAAGGCAGTATTACATGAAGTCCTACAGACCAAGAGCAGCAGGATGGCCCTGTGTCACTGTGTCATAACCATAAGGGAGGAGCAGGACTGTTCAATCACATTCTCTTGACCCGCCACTATGCAATGGTGTAATAGTCCACAAGGAACAAGCAAAAGCTCAGTGACTCAAACCTTATTAAAGTAGCTTAAATGAAAACTGCAAGGCCTCATTTTATCAGAAATGGCAAGAGAAACTCCTTAAATCTATGGATCAGGGATATCAGCCTCTCATGCTTGCCATGAAATTGGCTAAGTGTTCAAAGGCCTTCCATCCTGTGCTGTCTTGGGCTTTACTAACAAGGTTTTGGATCCACTTTAAATGCTGAACCTACAGTGGTCATTTCTAGGACTGACTGGGTCACAGAAAAACCAAATGGGACTGCATTTGTACTCATGAGGGTACCAGGAGTGTGCACACTTTGGCTTTGTGATAGCTGCCCCACTGGGCAGGCTCTCCTGCTTTATTCTAGACCTTGGCACCACACATGCCCTAAGTCTGCTTGGTTGTTGCACTGAAAGGAGTAGGAAGAGGGAAGAGAAAAAGATCACAATTATCTCAAAAGTGCATCTTCCTTGTTTCTGTTTTTGGGACAGAGCTGCTCTCAGTTACAGTTCTAAGAAAAGAGTTACACTTCTCTGCCTTTTAGCCATGCAGTAACCCAAAGAGGAGCGCACTCCAAGTGGCACAGGTTTTTCTCCTTCTGTCTTCATCCAGAGAAACCTCTACACAGGATACTCCGAATAGTTTTGTTACCTTATCCTTGGCATGCTGTGGGCTCCTTTCAGGTCCATTTTTCATACTCCAATTAACAACAAAACTGACAGGATGTCAACAGGAAGAAGTAAAAAAAAACATATTAAGATAATCTAATTAATATCCTCCTGGTGAGCTCACCAGGTCTAAATTGCAGTGTTTTACAACAGGTATAATCTCAATTTAAAAGCTACAAACTGTGTTCTCCGTCAGAGGTAAGTTCATGGTTCAATTTGGCACCATGGAAGATGGATCTTGTAGGGAGCACATGGCCAGGAAGCTGACAGGAGAGAGGGAACAGCATGAGGATGTATAATTACTCTCTGCCAATACAGGAGGCAAACACAAAATGAGGTTTGCTCGATAACAAATGGCCATGACCTGTCAGTGAACACGCCAGCAGAACAAATGGAATTCTGACAAGGCTTTCTTAGACAGTGATGGGGACTGGAAGTCTACCTGGTTGTTAGGTGGCACTTCACACCACATGATTCAATGGAATGTCAAGGGTATAGATTCAAGGAGCAAAAAGATTGTTTTCAGGTCTATTTCTTTTGGGGGAAAAAATCTTGTCTTTTAAAACACTTTTAGACTGGTTTCTTTATAAATAAATGCAGGTCTATGACCAAGGGAACAACTCCCTTTACACGGTTCAATACTCTTAAATGCTGCAGGAAATCCAGCTTGGATGTAATATGGCCACAGGCTGGTGCAAGAGGCATATTTAGGACTAGTCCTCAAGCTTTTTCCTGTTAGTTCCTCTTACCACATAATTTTTGCACAGTTTAAAATAAAAAAGACATTATAAAAATCTTCTTTTAATTAGGGTAACTGATGTTCTCTGACCACAAAACCCACAGGTTTCAAAAGAATATGCAGACCTTTTGGAAGTATAAGGGGAAAAAAGTCCAGAATGTGCTCTCTAGGGAAGGTCCTTTCTGGCAATTTAACTTCAAAAAAGCAAGATCAAGACCTTAACAGAGCACAGGGAAGCCATCACCCACAGCCTTCTCAATGGAACAGCCTTATCTCCAAAAAGATAAGATTATTCTGCAATATCTGAAGGGGACATTCAAAGGAAACAGAACAGAAGGATTTGAAAAATTATTTTCTTTTGCTTTAACAATGGAAACATCAGAAACGGTGCGGATCTCTGAGATGACCTCTGAAGGCCAGGAACTGTAGTGGGAGATTCTGCTGCTGCTATGAGAGAATCCTGCTCCTCTGACAGTTGAGACAGTCTGTAAGAAATGAAAGGTCCATTGTGAAATGGATGTTTGTCTTTGGCACTAGACCAAGTGGCTCCTCAGTGTGTCCCCAACAACTGCCAAACAGCTGCACTCCTTACAGGGATGCTGGATCTTGGCAAGAAAAACAGCTGATGAAATGAAGGAGATGATTTAGAGCAGCACTGGTCTCTTGTTACATGTCACAGACACACATCAGGTTCTGGATGTTCTAAGGGAATATCAATTACAGATTTTTTGTTCCTAGGATCCTGCCTTCAGTGGCTGCCGAAGGATAAAGAAGTCCAGGGTCTTGTGGGGCTCTGTTAACATCTCTGGTCTTTGGTGAGACCAAAGTCTCCAAGAAACTGCAGTTCAGCCTCAGCTCCAACAAGCAAAATCTAATCTTGTCTTGTCCTTTGGCTAAGACTGTGGGATAGGCTATGATGAAACTACTTTGGCTTCACCAGCATCCCCTGCTCTTAGTTGCCCTGAGTTTACACTTCAATTCCCATTGCAATCAGGCAGCTAAAATCAGCTGCCACGAGCCTAAGAGATCAAGAGGCACTAACTCTAGAACGAGCCCAGAAGGCAAATCTTCTGCTTGACATTCTGTCATGATTAGGCATAACCCCACTTCTTTCACATGCAAGGGAAAATGCTATGAGATGAAACTGGGAGACAGGATGAAGTGAATTTAGGAGGCTGGCAACAGCCAGCTTAGTATTTCATACAGCTCAAAGAGATGGTCCCTTGGGAAGTGTCTCCACCAATGACCTGCTGCAGGAAAGCTGAGCTGGGGGAGCTGAAATTCTCCTGTAAATACTCAAATAGCCCAGAATGAAGGAACTTGTGGGATGGAACATTTCTCCAACTGGTTTGCAAGAGGAGAAGCTTCACAGTAGAAACTTGTATGAAATAGGAGCATATTCCCCTCTTTCAAGAAACTTTCAATGAGAAATTATTAATAAACATGATTAACATTAATTTTTATTGCTAATGAGGAGTTTATAAAAATAAATGCCTTACACACAGACTTAGAAGTTAATCACTCTCCTTCTCAGCTGTGACGGAAACAGCTCAGACCTTTCCATCTTCAGGGCATATCCCAAACCCCATCAATTTGTCAGGTAGTTTCCAGAGGCATCTCAAGCATGGAGAAACTTTGTTAATTATTGCTGCTGAACAACTCTCCTCCCTTCTCTTCTTTGGATAGAATATGTCATTATTTTTGCTATATTGTTGTTTTCTTTGCTACAGATTTTGCTTGCGATGCCTGCTGGGGTGCTTCAAACATCCAAGACATTTTTTAAAACGCTGAAAGGAAACTAATAATCATAAATAAATAATTCTTTAATTTCTCCAAGGAGTTGTCCAGCAAAAGGAGAGAAATTGCTGAAGTAGTTCAAATGCACAAAATAAGACAGGAGGAAGAAAAATGCATTCCAGAATCTCCCTTCAGGCTTGCTTTCAATGACCTATTGCAAGAAAACCAGAGAAAATAAAAGGGTAAGAAATCTGATTTTTCATTTATACTGCAAAGGTGATCTGCCCAAGTCCAAATGTAGGCTTGTTGTAGATGATGGAAAGCAAACAGAACCCCAAGATCCCTTTAGGCTTATGCCTTTACAGACTGTTTGCAGCCAAGGCACCAAGAGGATGAAGCCATCGTGGATTTGAGGGAATAATAAAGCAACCCAAATACAAAGATGCTGCCTTCAAAATCCCTCTGATAGAAAGGTTATAGGAAACATATACTATTATTACTGCACTTCATATAGTTAGTCAATAGAGTTTTCTTGTTTTCTGCATTCTGCTGCTATCACTTTAAACTCACCAAAAAAATGAGGCATGTCAGAAGTAAAAACAGTCTCTTGCTAGAAGACTTCAATTACTGCCCACTGTTCAGAGGGGCATCTGTTTATCTCCCTGCTTGAGGATGAGCAGGGATAGGACATGGGCTGGGCTGAAGAGACATTAAGGAGTCAGTGACATGAAATGAAAGCAAACTTCTCTTTGGCAGCTGGAGGCTGCTGTAGTATTTTTTTAGAATTCTGCATTAAGATTTTGGTTAACAAATCTTACATTCTATGTAATGTAGATTTTATGGCACTCAACTTCCAGTAACAAGGATATTATACCTGTAAAACAACTTGCATTACCCTTGATCTACATTAACCAGTACGTGTCGTTGCACTTCTACTTTTTCATGTCAGTCCTCTGGTTTCTTACCCAACTGACAACACAGGCATACAAGGAAAGATGAAAAGGGAAGACCTTTGGACTGACACACAATAGGAGCAAAACAGCACCACAACCAGATCTACACAGGCTGAACTGAAATTAGAATTTTAAGAAATTTTTTGGAATTACAATAAACTCTTCTACACGGTACTAAGGTTACACATAGATGGCCATGAGCAATTGACTTACTGTAAAATAATAAGGAATAACTGAGCTGCAGTAACATATCTTGTGCTTTCTCTTAGTGTGACCATCAGGAGAAGCAAAATGAGCTTGAGTCACATGTGTACATTTAAGACTTCAGCTAACTTATTTTTTTTTAGAAGTGAGGCAGGTTAAAAAGTGGCTTTAAATTCCCAAGGGAGCTAAACCAGCCTCAAGAGAAAGCCAGTGGAGCACTGAATTAGGAGGCTCCGCTGTTGCCTCATTTATTTTAAAAAATCTTCACTTAAGAAGGTTTGCTTACCTGCAGTCTCTGTATTTGCAAGCTTTTTAACTTAGAGGGCTCTTCATTTTTTATTTATATGTGTGCCCACAACTTGAAAAACTATGAAAAAGAGCATCACTAACAAGGGATCTTCTTAGCCCTGAAGGGAATGCACTGTTGTCTTTCCCCTTGGAGAGTGATGGCTTACAAAATCAGTCCAAAGTGAACAAAACAAATAAGCAAAATAATTAATATACACCTTCCCTAATTCAGGAGCTACTTTCTCATTTTGCACAAGTTCTCCCAGCTCCACGTTGTTGTGATGACTTTTTCCATCTACTCAGGGGACAGATCTCACTCCTGAATTTCAACAAGGGTAGCAAAGACACTTTGGAGAGCACATTTAATTCTGCATGTCTCTCACTGAGATGGTTGTTTATGGTTGGCATTCAACAATTTTTCATTGCCAGGCAATATACAGTGAAGAAATTTCAAACTGGTAAATAGACCAGAGCCATCCCCAAACTGAAATTTTACACCCTGCTTGAGAAACATAAAGGAGTTACTCAAACAAGTCCTGAAAACACTCAGTCTATTGTCCTAAATGTGCACTCCTTAAAACATATATAGGGCTTTCTTTTCTTACTGCTATGAACAACAAACTCTATAAAATTTAAATTAATATTTCAAGCTTCCAGAAGTTTTGTCAAAATAAACAATAAAGTTGTTTACTGTAAATTTGAAGGAGTTATCTGCAGTTTACATTATGTTCATGCAATGTTTATAAAATGATACTATTTAAAAATGATTGCATTTAATTGCTACATCTAAAAAACACCGTAATCAAATTAACTCCAGATTTATTCTTCAAGTGCCACGGAGATATTTTATGTATTCTAAGTAGCTGCAATAAAACAAAGCATGTATGAGGACACTGATCAAGCAGTAGGATTATCTGGGTAAGAACAATAACAAACAAGAAAGAAAATAAGACAGGTGAAGCAGACACCAGCAGCTGACTTATTTTTTGCATTGCCTGAAAAGTGAATCATTCAAATCTAATGGTATAAAAGAAGAACATTTCTGCCATTGTTTGAAGTCATTTTGCTGTAGCTTAAAGAATTCATGTAAAATAATTCTTTGTAGCCTAAAGCTGGAAGGAAAATTCTCCCATTCAAAGAATTCAGTGATTTGCTGAATTACTGGGTTTTGCCCAACATAATCTTAGTTTTCATTCACTACAGTGGATGATAGTTTTGCTACTGTGAAAAATACTCTTCAGGAACTCTTCTAAAGATCACGCAAATTTTCCATAAATGCACCTCTAATTAGACTGTGAACAGTGGTGTTTTATTTAGTTAAGGAGCAGAGACATTCTTCCCACTCTGCCACAGTAACTCAGACTTTCAGGGGTCTCTCTGCTTACCCAAAGACACGGGATGAAACTCTGACTCTACCAAGCCACTGACTGCAGCCACGGGCTGGGGTTTCACATGAACAAACCACAATGAAAACAACAATGTACATATAAATCCTTAAGAGTTTTGAACCCATCCTAAACCATCCCAAACATTCACCAGTCTCATACACCATACCTGTCTCTGCAGCTCCCAGAAGAGCATTCAGCAACAGCTCATATCTGGTAAAGGCAGGTTGTATAACCCAAGTAAAAGATGTACTGGTACATATTCTTTTACTGGGAACGTGGGAGGTGGTTTGGCAAAGTTTATTTGGTTTGCTGTGTATTTCTTTTTCTTGTGCTTGGATTTCTTGTGATCACATTTGTTGCTGTATCTGCTTACACTAGAAAATGCAAGCAAAGGAAATGCACCTTGCACTGCAGGTAGAGTGGGAAGATGACCTGACATGTATTGCTAGGGGGGTCATCACCTCCCAGCTACTGCCAGCAAACCCAGCCTTACTGATGAAATACAAGAAATATCCTTCAGATCTACTTCAACTTTGAACTCCACACATGTAAGGAGGTCTGGAGGTTCTGGGAAGACTCCCAGATGGATGAGGACTACAAATGTGTATTCAAATCCCACTCCCATAGCACTAAATCCATACACAATGACCTTTAACTTTCCAGGCAGAGCTGAAGTGAAGGTGCATTATTGCTAAATAAATATGCAAGGTAAAAAAAAGTTCTCTGTGCATCTGCAGTAAACACTGTCTGCCCAATACTGCTCCTGCAAACACAGGATATCTTCTCTATCTTCTTGTTTGCTTTGCATTATATAAGAGGAAGCCAAACAAGCATATACCCTTCCCAGAGGTTCATGAGATGCTATCTTACCTATGCAAGTGCTTTTGCAGAAAGGGCAGGCAAATTCCAGCAGAGCCACGCTTATCACTGAGAGCCTGGCAGAAACCTAAAGCTTGAGGGGCATTCTTGTTTCAAACATTTATGTGCACGCTGCATTTTTTCCAAAATGAAACGCAGTAGAGGGTGGTCAGGACAGAAAGGTGTTTGTTTAATTGCTGCTCTTCCTGCAAGCAAAAACCCAAATGTGCATAGAAGAAGAAAAAAATGTGAACTTGCGTCAGACTCCTCCAGCCTGCAGCTGATGGAAATGTGTGGAGTATGAGCAAATGTATTTGTTAATACTGTTATTTTTAATTATTCTTATATTGCTAGGGAATTAACACTGTGTTAGCATCTCCTCATGCAGTGCTGGGCTCAGACTGGGTTTGTGCAGTCACATAAAATGTTTAAAATATGGAGATCTCTTTCCACTAACCTGAGACACACAACAAGTTTCTCCTTAGCCATAAAGCCAGGTGTCTTACTACAGCATAAGATTACAGAGGATCCCAAATGCAATTTTGGAATTAACAGTTAATATTATGCACTTTGTTATGCCTGACTTTAAAATACTTGTATGTGTCTTGGATACCATGGTGCTCTTTGTAGATTACTTCATACAAGGCATCCTTAATTATCAATCACACTATGAAGCAGGAAGGGAATCCAGCAATGATGTTGACAATATGCAAATAAACCAACAAGGGCATCTTATCAGAAAAGAACCACACAGCCCCCATGTACAGCACAGCAGTTTAGTGGAGATTATCACAAGAGCTTCATAAGATGGCTGTACCTTCAGAAAGTGCCCGGTGATGAGAAAGACCTTTAGGATCTTCTTTATACTGAATTATTAAGGAGAGGTGTGGTGAACAGGATAAACCATTAGAATTATAAACTATCTGGTCCTTCTGTCTCTTTTCTTTCAACAAGGAAAAAGAAAGCTCCAATTTAAACCTCAAAAAAAACCCAAATCCAAACAAAAAACCCCTAAATTATCCACATATAAGCTCTTTGTGTTTCTAGAACTGTTAGAAAAACATTTACAGGCATAAGACTGTACCTCTCAAGGGATATCAACTAGTACAGTATTTGCAGTGCTAAGGATTATACAAGTTCTTCCTTAGATGAATATTTGTAAACACTTTTATTAGAATACAGATTTTCCATATTATAATGTCTTGATTACATTTATACAAATGCTAAGATGTTTTATGCATGTTTTTATTTGATGCTATGAACAATTTCCAATATGAGGCATCATCTGAGCATAAAATATTGTGTTAACTGGGAAACTAAGACAAGAGTTGGTTCTGCAAGGAGAGTAAAGAAAAGAATACTAATATATTGAGGGAATAGTGGAGTTGAAATCTGGAAAATTTTGAAATCTCAATTGCAGAGATGCATGTCCAGTTCTAGGGAATAGGAGTGGAGTTTGACTTGAATTACCCATGATAGAACTAAGAGGGTATCTCTGGAAATTACCTGGTCAAAGAAAAGATGGAAAGCTTTCCACTGTATCACAAAAAGCAACTCCAATCCTGCTGCCAATGCATTATCCAAATCCCTGCCCAGGAGTGGAAAAAGCTGCTGAACCAAACTGGAAGGAGAGGAGGGTGGCATGGCTGGTGCCTGAACCCAATCACTACCTTGAGGGGTGATTCTACAGCACAAGTTCTCTCTGAACTGGGCAGGAAAGCAGCTGCCTCATGCAAGCTTTCCTTGCTTGGCTCATTCCAACAAAATCTCCACAGCAACAAATTGTCAAGAACAAAAGACTCCACGGCACTACCAGGAAACAGTAAGTCCTTCCTTCACTTCTGCACCTCCTTAACAATACTTCAGCTTCAGGATCACTGGTGAGAAGGCCCTTAACGAATTACTTCTGCTTTGTTTGGGTTTTCTTTGCTTCCTCTTCCCCTGCTCCCTTTTTAAGAGCTTTATAAGCTCCAATAAACCATCTACTTTTAATTTCTTTTTCACTGCTTTTATAATGACATACTGAAATATCTTTGCAATTTAATGGAGTAACAGCTTTTGTTATTCTCTGTCAAATCCCAGGTTGCACACACTAATACTTCTTAGAGAGAGAGGAAGATCAGGACCTATTGAAAAAATAAGATCATTAGTATTAGTGTACTGACTGTCTCAAAGGCTTCTTTCAGTGCTTCCCTTGAAAAACTTTCTTCTCCCTAAGTTAGGTTACCTTTACATGTTTATAAACTGGTTAAAAAAAGAAATTTTCCAATTAAATTTAATCTGGATTGAAACAAAGTTGATTAAGAAAATATTGACCCAAAGGGAGAAAACAAAGTGAAATCCCATTGTCATTCTTCGGTCTAAATTAATATCAGAGATATTATTACCTTATTCTAACACAGCATTAACTGCTGATTTTGGAAATAAGATACTTCAATCTAATGCAAGCTAATTTAGACTCTGCTTAAGGTATAATCTCTACTGGAGAATTTTTAATAAAGAGACATAAAGTGTCGCCAGTGAAGAAATAGCAATGCAACAATCTTCATCTTCTGATCTTCCACTTTAAAATCCTGTTCCTTCCTTTTTTAATAATAAACTCCCATATTTCAACCTGTGATCAACTTGCTGTCCTTCAGCCAGCGAGTCCCCAGAAAGAAAACCAGAAATGTGGATGATAAATAGTATGAATTGGCACTTTTGAATTATTACTAGTAGAGATAACCATTGGCATTTAGCTGCCCACATCTCCCACCTCTGGAGCAGAAATGAACAGAGCAGCATTCACTGATCAAAGGTGCAAGGTGGCTGTGACAGCTACCCCTTGATGCAAGCAATGGAGTTGATACATCCTGATAAAACGCACATTTTTATAGATGCAGGGCCCATGCTGTCACCTGGGGTTGTGTACACACAAAAGGGCTTAATAGTAGATCAAAAGGCTGCAAAGTTTATGTTAAGTGATGTTGAGTCTGCTGGCAACCTGAATTAAAAGAAAAGTGGGGGCTATCAGATTATTAATATTTGGGCAATGGAAACATTTTTGTAACCCAACCGTTGTCCTGACACCCCTACATGGGTGACTTTGATCTGACAGAAGTGGGTGGTTAAAGTGGAGAACAGATGACCTGTGATGCCAAAGGGGTTTTTGTTCTGATTTTCACATTTTGTAGATTTTAGGAACACAGTAGTTGTAGATTTTTAGAGGGTTAATATTTCTAACAGTTTAAGTTTGTATGGCCAAACTTCACGAACGCAGATTTGGGCAGGGCTGTCCCCACGTGGCTGTGCCCTTCCAGCCTGCGCAGTGGATTTTAGGTGAGGCTCAGCGTGCGCAGAACTGGCCCCACCGTTTCAGTCCTGAGGTTCATCTGCCACGGCTGAGCGAGCTTGGACAGTGACAGTGAAGTCCTCAGGACTAGAACCTACAGCACCCGGTACTAACCGAGGCTGACCCTGCTGAGCATCCGAGATCTGACGGGATTGGATGGCAGAGAGGCTTGAACTGCCCGGTACGGTCTCCACTGAGACTCAAACTCACGATCAGAGTCCAGAGTGCTCACCATTACACCACGGGACCGCCCACAACAGTTTAAGTTTAATGCCTTTCTATCACTACCTCTGTCCCAGAACAGGGAGCTCAAATTCCTTTAGTTAATTAATCTTGTTTAGACTCCTTTCCAAGGTAAAGAGCTGAAGGATATCAGAAGGCCTACAGAATGAAACATAAACACAGGTCAGAGTGACCCAAAAGCCAGAACTGGATGAACTCCAAGAGACCTTTGTGTGCCCGAGGAAGAAGAGCTGATGAAGACAGAGGGTCTTGACAACCCCAGACCCAATTCCAGAGGTTGGTCCAGGGGTGGGACTGGGGCTGGACTGAGAAATGTGTAAAGCAATGACTGGAGGGATCTTATTATAAAAGCCATGGAAACAAGAACTGGGACACATGCATGTCATCCTGTATTCCTGTGGGCTGTAGGCCCTGTGATATTAAAGGACCTTTACTTTTTATCTTACCCTACACTAACCTGGCTCGAAGTCCTGTTTTTGGGGGGAAGGGCCATTCACGGCATCACCTGGAATAAATGCAAAATGGACTCTCCTGGAGTTCCACCAAAAGTTCCACTTCTGCTGTAAATGATTGTTTTCATTTACATGAAAGAGCAGCAGTAAATCTTCATAAATTTAAAAACAATACTTTACTAATAACACGAACAAAAATGTAAAAGTTCAGTTGCTAGCAGCTATCCAGAATTACATGAGTAGCACCAAAATAATTGAAACTACTTGTGTTTCAAAAATAATAAATACATGTCATGACCCTAAGCAGCAAAACAACATGAAAATCCACTTGGGATGTAAATTCACTCAAATGATAACAAGTCACATATCTCAAAAAAGAAAAGAAAAAAAGAAAGAGAGAGAAAGAAAAAATATTTACTACATAAATTATGAACGGAAAATCAAAGAATGTAAAAACTCAGTTGTGTCTCTACTCATTATTTTGCTTTAATTTCATCTAACTTTGTGAAAAGCCCCATGGGCTAGGGATATTAATTTCTTACTTTTGCTGTTTTACTAATTCCTAAAGGAGAATTACAAAAGAATTTCAATCATAAGAAGAACTGGAATCATGGGAAGGAATGGGAGAGAAAAACTGAAGAAAACTGCAGGATATCCAAAAAGCTAAAAATAAATTAGTATATTCTAAATGGCTTTCAAAAAAGAGGGAAAATGCCCATGTCACATCCACAATCCGAGCTGACTTCAGCTGCAGTGAGACAGAAAGAAAATAATCTAGAGGAATTTAAAAGCAACAAATCTCTAGGACCAGATGGAAGTTATCCCTGGGTATTAGAGAAGCTCAAGAAAGGAACTTTCGGGCTACTGGCAGACATCATGGAAAGGCTGATAAGTTCCAGATGGAATACGGAATCAGTAAATATGGCACCAGATTACGAAGTGATATGAAATAACATTTTAGTGTGAAATTAGCAATAAATACGGTTTGTAACACGGCAGCATATCACAATTTTGACATAATTTGACAAGTCGCAATATAAGACACAGTGTCAGAAGCTATCAAAGCAAAACAAAACACATCTCCCAGGTGGTTTGCTGGGAGAAAAGCAGTTATTTCACTCCAAGTTTTCCCACAGCAGTTCCCGCTTTCCTCCTCCCTGGGCTGGCAGTGCATTAAAGTATTATTGCTCTCAACGTGGCTCGGGGTCCAAACGGGAGCTTGGCCATGCTGGGCCCTGGCCCAGCACTGCAGGAGCCACTCAACCCCAGTGACCTGACGTCCTAAATGGGTGAGATGGACGATTCCCAGGAGCAGGTGTCAATGCCAGAAGTCTGGCAAATTTTCCAAGGTTAAAGAGCTGGTTTGAGAGAAAGAACAATTAATTCCTCAGTCCAGCCTCAGCCATTCGATGATTATGTCCAAGTGTCACTGCCTATCTGAGCACTCCATGACAGCCCTGCAATTCCTCCTTTTGCATAACTATAATGGCATCTCACTTCTGACACTCCTTCTGCCTTAGCAACTTCTAAGTCAGATCACTTGGAAGAAAAGACGGGATATGGAATAATATTCCCAATCTTAGGGTTTTTTCCTTGCAAAATAAACCATTCTCAGAAATGTACTGACTTCCTTTTCTCCCGCTGGCTTCCCCATCTCTTCCTCTGCTCATCACCTGCCAGAGTCCCTGGTAGCCTGAGGATGTCGCTGCTTCCAGTCCTCTTCCCATCAAGGACAAACTCTGAAACAATGTAGGTTGTCCAACATTCTCCAAGGCAGATTTGATTAACTCATTGAAGTTTGTGACAGAATTTATGCGAAGTTAAGATGTAAAAGGACTGCAAACACAAGGGCAAATGATCAAGAAACACAGCAATTTCATGTACTCCAGTATTTGAAACTGGGAAGCTTTGGCTTGGATATATTTCCTAAGCATCTGAATAGAGTGTCTCACAGGCATGTTCCCAAAGCTCCTTCTTAGATCAGTATGAGATGAGTCAGACCTTCACTGGGCACACTCCTCTGATTACACAGGGATCATCCTAACTCTGGAGTCTCATTTAAGTGTCTGAAGTTAGATGGGATGCATCTGAGTCTCTTGAAGCATGCTATGAAATTCACACCACAGTATGATAGGAGTCACAGACAAAAGCACAAAAAATAAACATGAAGCAGTTAATTCACCACACTGATAACAATGGGGTATATGTTTTATCCTAACCTTCTACCCTAATCTGTGATTGATAAAAAAATAATAAAAAATTAGGGATGTGGTGCTTGGCAGCAGAAAGTGGGACAATGAATAAGAATCATAAAGTTTTTGTGAAACAAAGTTTGACAGAAATATAAAGCAATGCACTGCAGTCTCTCAAGTAGGAAACACATGTCAAAAATAAATGGAATTGAACTTGACCACAAGAAGGACTTTGAAAGTGCCCTGGAGTAATAGCAGAATTCACTCTTGCAAACACCATGGCAGTGTTAGGGAAGAGTCAAACTGCAGAGCGACCGGGAGGCACAGAGGGCTGAGGCACCAATGTCAAACACAAAACAAAAGCCAAAAAGTTACTCCATCACAAAAAAAAAAAAATCACACTTTGAGTAAAGTTAAAGGCTGCATTTAAAATGCAAGAAGAAAGCCAGAGTTAATGCTGATACTCAAATCAGCTGGAAGTCACATTTTCCAAGTTACTCATTTTGGGACAGAAGAAGGTAAGATATGAACCCTGATGAAGTAACTCAGGAGTAGTACTGATGGACATGTTATCCCTATGAACTAGCAGGTTGTCCCCATCTCTTCTTCTAGGGAGAGCAGCTGTATCATAAAACATTCAATACCAAGACAAGACCTTCCAATTAATCATCATCTTTTCCTCAGTCTCCAAAGTCCTAGCCTTGGTTTTAGTCTGAAAACTTTCTCCTCCCAACAAATATTTTAGCTGAAGATAAGGTACAAGAGAGAACAAAGCTGCTTTCAGGATTAAAGACCAGAATCTATGAAAATCAGTTCAAGAAGCTTAATTCATGTAGCTGAGGAAATAAATGAGAAATATAATAAATCTACTTAATTAAAAAAGTCTTAAGTTCCAATCCTGAACTATTGGAATGCACTGTCAGAAAACATATAATGAATATATAGCAATAAATCAACCTGATCATAAACAGAATTGTGATATGCATAAAATGTCTTCTTTCAGTGATGGCAAAGAAAAGAAACTACGACTGACTTGAAGGAAAATACAGAGGTTAAGTTGTACTGATCTCCTCTTCTCTCTTTCCATAGGAAATGTAGGGAAAGCTACAATTTAAATGTTTATCTGCAACAAGGAATCTGTGTTTGATGGAAAATTAAAAAAAAACCTCCACAGCTAACATAAGGTTCTGAAATATGAAATGTCCATGCAGAAATAACAGTTATGGCTTCAGGATCTACCACAGCTACTTTCAAGGCATTTTAGATGCATTGATTTAAAAAAAATCACCAGCAGCCATCCCATATTAAGCTTCTAAAATGTTTTAAGTTGGTGACTCCATTAGAAACACTCAAGAACTGCATAAGGACTGATGTATTACAAACTGATAATGTGTTCTGTGCCTCATGTCAGAGCATCATAAATTTTACTTAGCTACAAGAGTTATTCTGAGTTTGGTTATGCTGTACAATATAAACTTTGCCTTTTCACAATGTCATGTTTATTCTTGGGATATACCTACATATTTTCCACGCATTAAGATTCAAGATTTCCTTCACACTTCTCAATTAATGTATTTTATTAATTGCAGCTTTCTCAGGAGCCTGTAAATCTGGCAGCTGAGCATATTTATTTTCCTTCAATGACCTCTGTGTAAGACCTGCTTAGTTTTCTCTCTGTCAAGCACCTTGGGATCTGTATTTCAAGCTGGATACTTTTTTCTTCTTATCTCTAGTTATTATTATTTGTTTGTTTGTATTACAGCAGCATCTTACAATCCCAGCTGGGGTTAAGACACACCAGGAATACATATGAAAGAGTACCTGCCTCAGGAGAGCATCTCTATCTCAAAAAAAAAATACAGAAAAATGAAGAGACAGCGAGAAGATGGCAGAGAAGAAGATACAGAGAGGTGCTGTGACTTGTCTAATGTGATACATAGATAAGAACTGCCTGGACCCCATCCTATCATATATACACACTGCGTGATGAAACATGGACATCAGGAAGAAAAAAATAATTAATTTTGGGGTTTTTTTTTAAGTACAAGAGAGTAAGAAACTCAGCTTGGATGTTGTATAGTATCAAGTCCTGCAGCAAAACCAACAGAAGAGGTATTAGGCGTCTGGCCTCATGGATGAGAGAAATAATCACTATGTCTTTACTCAACTGGTGGTAACAGTCCTAAATATTACACCCCCCTGTTATTATGCCAGTGTAGTGACCAGTGACAGGACCCGAGGGAATGGCCTGAAGTTGTGTCAGGGGAGGTTTAGGTTGGATATAAGGAAAAGGTTCTTCTCCCAGAGGGTGCATGGGTGCTGGAACAGGCTCCCCAGAGCAGTGGTCACAGCCCCAAGCCTCACAGAGTTCAAGAAGTGTTTGAACAACACTCCTAGGCACATGGTGTAACTCTAGGGGATGGTCCTGTGCAGGGCTGAGGGTTGAACTCAAAGACCCTTGTGAGTCCCTTCCAACTCAGCATCTTGTGAGATTCTGTGATCTCCAAGACATACAACTCAAATCATGAGACTGAGCCTACAGTACTCTCATATTTGAGGAGGGGTTTCTTTAATCTCTTCTTCAGCATCCACAAAACTGTCTCTAGAAAATGTGTTTGAGAGAGCACAAGAACAAAGGGACAACTGAAATGAAAATAATAAATAAACAATAATGTTTTATTGCCTATTATGTGACTACAGTTTTACAGGGAGAAGAATGGAAAAGAAGAACTTAAGATTAGTTCATTAGCAGCCTAAACTCTGGAACAGGTATTAAAAAAAGGATAACTAAGAGATGCTGGGGCTGTACCATGTATCCCGTTCTGTTCCATGCAGTACTTTGCTGGAGCTGCCATTGCTTTCCAGCATGACAGTAAAACCAGAGGGAATTCTGTCAGAACTGCTGTTCTCCACTCTTTGCTGACCATCAGGGCACGGGGCAGCCAGAACCAGAGCTGGTACCTGGGCAGCCCCTGCACACTTTGAGCTACCTGCAGCAACACAAAACATTCCCTGCTAGAGTGCAGTCAGCTCAGTGGCCTTGGGAATTGTACTGGAGTCGTGGCTACGACTCAGGTTGGTGTGAACACCACCGGGAACACCAACCAACCATCACAAGGGTGGTCCAAAATGTCTTTGTGTCTCCTATTTCACGCTCCCAGCAAAATGGATATTTAATACAAAGCCTTATCCTCTGCTTAAGCTGCTCCAGAGCCTCGTTCCTAAAAACTCGAAAGACTGTGCCAAGTTGTTGAATGAACATGGCAGACAACAGTTCAGCTTGTGAGGTGCAGGCCATGTGCCACAGCCAGGAAGCTGCAGAAGGGAATCCTGCCCCTCTCCAGGGCAGTAAAAAGCATCACTATTCAACCCACACGATTCTCCAAGTGGAGAATCAATTTTTTTGACCCCGTCATCACCAACAGGGATGATACCAAAGTAAACCAAACAAGGTAAACAGATAAACCCCACAGTACTACACAGTATATGGTCCCAAGACACTAATCTGCAGTGGACTCTGCAGTGTGATCTGTGCAGGAGATAAAAGAGCAATTCACACATAAGCTAAGTGACACAGGGCTTTGAATCTCTATTCTAAAACTATGTCCCCAAAGACATAGATTGCAAGATAAATTATAATCATGTGGGTTATGAATACATATTTATCCTACTAGAAACAAATTTTATTTGCTTAACCTCAAAATACAGAGTGCCCCAGTCTCCAGTGCAGCTGCAATTTCTTAGTAGTGTTCTGAACAATCTGCTAGATTTCTTCAAACATGCTTTTTCAATTCATTTAGCATCAGACAAGAGGAGAATTGTATTTCATATAAACTATGATTTTTTTTGAATGTTATTTTTTTCATCGAGAAGGCCAGAAGGGACCCTTTGAAATTACCCATTCCGACCTCTTGCATAATAGAAGCCACAGAACTTCCCTGAATTGATTATTGTTTGATCTATCACATAGCTTGTAAAGAAGCATCTAATCTTTATATAAAAATCAACAGTGATAAAGATTTAGTGCAAAAATATCTCGGTATGTTGACCTCTTGGTCAATTGCCCTCACTGCTGAAAATTGAGGCTTAATTTCTGAATTTATCTACATTTGCCAAGCTTCAGTCTCTCAACACTTTGTTTGGCAGATGTATTACTTTTGCTTCAGAAGGATAACATGTGTATTGTTTGTTACAAACAAGGCAGGCAGAAAAATTCATCTTCTTTCCAAAAGCTGCAACTAAATATGAATAGATGCCCAACAGCTGACTCATCCCCACACTTCAGGCAGGGCTGGTGCTACGAATTGCCTCCCTGCTATTTAATATCAAATGATCTGCTGTATCAGACTGAAGACATGGTTCCACCATGGTTACAGTGCCTTTAAATCAGCTAACTTGTTCTGGCAGCAAGCTGGCCATGACAAATCGGGCTGATGGAGAAGGGAGGAAGGGATCAGCTGTCTTGGACCAAACACAGATTCAGTGCCCTGTGTGTTGCAGAGCATTGCACAGCAAACAATGGATGTGCCATAACCCAGGATGCTTTCTACAGCCCAGCTCACACTGGGGCTAAAAAACCCATCTGAAAAGGTGGCAAATGCTCAAGAACTTGGCAACAGGCACAGTTCAGCCACACACATAAACAGAGAGGAAACCTTGCCCCCTGCTCTTGGCACCTTCTGACTTTCCACTCCATCTACGGAAGGCAAAGGTCCTTCAGTCACAAGATGCAAGACCCGACTCTCCTCACCATGGAGATTTCCATGGCCATGAATACATTAATACTTTGTGGAACCGGTCTGGCAAGGTTCATTTTGTAGACTTTCACTGTCTTTGGAAAAATTCTTAAAATTCATCAAATTGCTACCTAAATAGCAACATCTAGTACAACAATTAGCAAGCTAGAGTGGAGAACAGACCTTTGATCTAGGTCAAGTAACTCTTTTGTCCATTGCTCTAAAAAGCTTCAAAATTAAGTCTGCCTCTACCCACTGCTTATCTTAGACTGATAACCGCTCTCCTCTGCTGAGTTCAGAGTAATCCTCCCTCTATTGCTTTTATGCAATATTTTTGCTGGCTTTTTTTTTCTTGGTTGGAAACCTATTTTATCTTCCAGAATTAAAAGATGAACGGGAAGGCTCTTATACATGACCTGACCAGAGTTCCAGGTTTTTTATTTCCCCAGAACCTACTGATGAATCACTAACACCTAAAACAAAGCCCGACCTGGATCCTCTGTGCAGCATCAGTGATTCATCAAGCCCTGCACAAGATGCAGCAACACTTTCAAATCAGGACTTTACAAATGCAGAAAATGCTGTTTAAATATTTTGCTTTAAAACACACATGCAAAGTTCAAGGCTACACAAATATGCTGCTAACAATCTGGAGTGTTAAAAGTATTATTTAAAAAAAAAAAGAGTTATTGAAGTGATTTCAGTGCATTGCTAAGGTGCTGGCTGGCTGGTTTCAGTGCAGCTATTTCTCTTTGTGGATGTGCTGGTGTATAAATCGCTCACTCATCGTCAATCCTGCTGGATACCAGAGGAATCCTATTTAAGCTTCTGGTAAGCAATTTGCTTGGTTTACTAAATTTTCCAGTCACGCGTCCATGCAAAAGCTGCTTTCGCTTCCCACTCAAATCCCCCTTCCTGCCCTGCTGTTTGTCTTTGCCACATCTGTGTTTATTGTGTGGCACGGGTGATGCCAGGCCTAGGATCGGGCTGATAACCACGATAGATCTTGGCTGCCTCTCGAGGGTGACCTGCCAATCAAGTTGCCAAATTTTCCTTCATTCATTGTAGGCCACGTGAGCCCAAGGCCCCAGCAGAGCAGCGAGCGGGAGGGAGGCAGCGCCTGGTGCAGCTTCTCCTCCGCGCCGGCGGCAGCTCTGCCCAGCCATGGCTGGCTGCTCCCGCTGCGGCGCGTCCCACAGCGCACCCGGCCAAGCCTTCAAACTACACCCTGGCCAAACTTGGAGTTTACTACTTAAGTTTTCTCCTCATGCTGTGTGCTTCAGTGTTGACAGTTAACTCGCATTTAAAACAACCCTGTGCAACAGAGCTGTCAGCCAGAGATGTATCTGAGCCACACAGACCCTTTAAAATTCTTCCCTAGCTGAAGGGACATCAGTCAGCCAGGAGAGACCCTTACTTCTGGGTTAGGAGTCTGAGGGAGATACACAGCATAACCTTTTTTTTTTTGGGTGGTTGCTTTTTTTTTCCCTCCAGTGTTACTATGCAGAAAAACTTAAAAGCAAAGAAAATCAGGTCACGGTGTGCAAAGGGAAGGGAGAGCATTGACCATGTTCCTGGAAGAAGGCTCTGCACTGAGCCCACCACCTTCACCCAAATGCAGGTGACTGGCTCCAAGCCTTCTGATGGGGCTTGAGGCAGCTGGGGCTTCTCCAAGGGTCATTTTTTACTGAATGGGGACATTTTCAATCCTGTTAAATCAGTCTATCCCTGCAGCCAGCCTTCAGCCAGGTTCACACAAATAGCCCTGAAGTAAGAAACTCACAGAAGGCATCTAGTTTGAGAAAGTGTCTCAGAAAATGAGTAAAAAGTGTTCAAACAAGGTTTTCTTTGTGTACTAGAAACCACAGAGACAACATCTACTTCAAACCAGACTGGCCACGTTAATAATTAAATATAGGTTTTTTTCTCTCCAATTTTACCTAGCCAAAACCAGTTTGATAAAAAAACTCTTTATGAATAATCAACAGCAACAACATTAATCCAACAAGCTATAAATAAAATAAGTGAAGACTACAGAGATTCCTCTGACACACACATAGACACACGTAAGCCACTTGGGAAAGGCAAACTAAGACAAAACCAGAATGTACATATTTCTTTGTAAGAATGTAACTGCATTAAAAAAATGAGAATGTAATCCAGGGAAACAACAGGAGTATCTCCAGCTATCTTTCACATCAGAACCTGTCTTGTCCATATACAACAGGTGGCCTCACACATATCATCGAGCATCCTGTAACCTTCCCTGACGTCCCATCCCAGCCCCGTCAGCAGGCAGTTTAATACAAACCAGTACTGACAGATACTGTAGGCATTTGCTGAACGCAATGAGAGGCTCTTTGGAGCATCTGATCTACTCAGATCAGGGCTCTGCATTCTCATTATTACTTCCCGTTGCCTCATCTACACTTTCTGAAGATTAAGGAGTAGAACCAAACACCCCTGCACCCTCAGGAAAACAAACTCTTGTTAAGCTTAAAGAGAAAACTCCCACAGCAAATTGTTGAGGGTGCTTTTGCTTGCTTGCTTTAGAACATTCTTTTCTTCATCAAAATGCACAATGGTAATAACTGGGTCTCATTTTTAATACTTCCAAATTTTTGATTTATTTTAGATGTGCATTTGATAGTTCAATGTAGAGTTGCCTTATTCCCGTATCAAACTCCACTTGATGCCCTATGAATCTGACCTGACTGAAACCAATTCCCCTGGGTTTTTCTGTCAACATTACATTAATTTACCAAGCTTATCTCTAAGAATAACCGAAAATTTCCAAATACGAAATGCTATTTTATTCCCCGTTCACCAATTATATTCCAGAGCACTCCTGCTACACACAGTATGGGCTGCACAGCACAACAGGAGCTCTGCCAGTAAACTGAAATATTCATGAGACCCAGGGTTCTGCGAGACTGTTCACATGACTTGCCTCTCGTTTAGCACACCACTGGGCTGCACCGATGGCAATGTCACCAGATGACTCTTCCAGGCACCAGCAAGCAAGGCAAGAAGGGAAGAAACACACTGTGTGAAAGTGCAGGAAGAACACTGAGGGTAGCTGGGCATGTGGGAATGTTTAACAATGTCTCCTCCTCTTGGTACACACAGATCTGCAGACATGGATCACCTTAAACAACATTCCCCAGAAGAATAACCAACTCCCTACCTAAGACCCAGCAAAGGCAATTAGAGGTGCTGAACACACAGCAATGAGATGGTATCAGCGTTTTGAAGACTGCAGTGGCACAAACAAACATCAGCAGGAAACATTGGGGGAAAAGCAGACACCCATAAAAGTCACATTCTGCTGCAGATGCAATGGAGGAAAAATAAAACAACCGAACTGCTGGTTTCCCAGTTGGCAGGTATTTTAGAATCTAAATGGCCCTGAAAACTTACTAGAGTATAAAATTGCTGTAATTTAAAAGACTTCTAATTAAAAAGCTATAACATTAACTTTTGGTCCTCCCCCAACACCCCCCTTCTTTCCTTAAATATTTGCCTCAACTGTACAATAAAATGAAATAAAAAATGTATCTAAGGAGCTACATCAGGCTGAAGATTTAGAAAGAGAAAAACAAAAAGTGCCAGAAAATACCTACAAGTTTAGATTTACTTAAGACTACAGAAATGTACAACAACCCAAAGCCTTAATTTTCCATGAATCCACTATGTAATTCCTTTTCTGCTCATTCCAGCTAGATTACCTTTCTGATTTGATCACAGTCACTGCATAGGAAAAACAGGCATTAGCTTACCCAGTTCCTACTGATAGTGCAGATTGTCCCCTCATATGAGTTCTGAAGCACTGACCCACCCAATCATGCAGTCAGGAGTAAGAGTTTCCTCTATATCACACTAAGGCTCACTATTAGCAGCTTTCACCCCGGCTTGGACTGAAGTTGTCTTTTTTCCAATTTTTCTTTAAGTCCTCAAAATCCCACCTCTCACTGGGGGGAATCTCTGCTGCCCTTCTGTGAAGGACAGTCATGTCCGTGGTCAATGGCTGGATGAAGGGACACAGAGGTACCTCACTGCTGCCTGACTCATCCCAGCAACCTGCTGACTTGCTGCATTTCTGCTGCCTTTGCAAAAGGTTTCACAATTTAGTACAAAATTCATTACCAGTGGAAGAGGTTCAGCTGCCTTCACTTTAGTGTCTAGTGGTGATTTAAATGGCTGAGGTAAGTCAGACATCTGCAGCAGTCTGGATGATACAGCACTGGTCCTATAGGAGATCTACACCCTTGTGAAGCTGAAGGCCTGGTGGGTACCCCACTGCATCTGTAATATCTGTAAAAATTATTTTGAAGGAAACTGAGTCTCATCCCTTCTACCTGAGGCAAAAAGCATTTATTCTCAATGAAAACCTCAACAGATTTATCTGTTGAATATGTGCTACACTAACACAGACCTTCACTGGGGTATATGATGATAGAGCCCATAACTGAGCCTGCTACATTTACAGGTTGGATACTCACCACAATTGTACACTGCATCCTTTCAAGTGATTCGTGGGGTTATTCCTCTGTTCACACTTACCCAAAGGTACTCGCAGTTGCAATGCCCTTTCTGACCTGTCCAGGCACACTTCCATTACCAGCTCTTCTGTCTCACCCTCTAAATACTGTATCAGTTCTGCTTGGGAAAATATGGGACTGGCTACTGCACAAATAGTGCAGCAAGATGCCAATTTACTTTCTATACTGCTTTCTTTATCCACCTCAGTTCTGCAGCAAACTTCTTGTTAGTCCCTTGTCTTTTCAGTATGAGAAACCAATGGAAATTACATGGGATAGTATTACCAGGATTATGTACAAACTGCTGAATGTTTTCATTTGATACTGCATATTCATGGGAGTCTCTGAAGGTTAGATACTAAGCCTAAATCCAGAATAACTGAAGGCCAGATTTAGGTACCTAAATAAATAGTATTCTCAGTATTCACCCACCTCAGACTCATAACACCAAAGGCATGTAGAGTGGGATAAAACAAATTGTTTGTTTCTCCACATCTCAGCAGATGGCCTTCCTCTGAGCTTCCCTCAACCCATGTCTGTTCAGTAAATTTACTTTAGTTACTTTCATCTGTATTAAAAATCTTTTGGTGAGCCAGAGTGTAGGACCTACTTGGAGAATTTTCCAAGATATTGACCATGTGCCTACACAGTTCAGCTGCCATATATGCTGCACACAGGAAGACTAATACGTGTGTATTAAGTGATTCTGTTACAAGCTGTTTTCTATACTATTGCACCAGAATTTTATTACCCAACTCTGCTGTACATGGGCCCCTTTGCAAATCACGAAACGATAGAATGAGTTGGGTTTGAACGGACCTTAAACATCATTTAAGGTGGGACATGGGCAGGGACACCTTCCACTAGACCTGATTGCTCTGCCAGCTGCCTCCATTGACAGAGATGGAATTATTAAGAATTGCAAGGACACAGTAATACAACCCAACACTCAGGACTTCAGTTTTACACTGTTCTTTAAAACACAAAGTCAATGAGAAATTGCAGCTCAGGTAATCTCTTACAATCAAAAAGTAAATAACTGTTACTGCTTAATCTGTTCATAGTGTGGAAGTGTTGACAGCAACAGGAGAGAGGGCTGAATAATTCAGCTGTGCTTGCAAGGTAACTTTTAAAACACCACATTATAGGGCTTTTAACAAGACTCACAGACTTATTACTTCCTCTGGACAGAAATATGGTCCAAGAAACAGATCTTCTTAACATTCAGTTAAAACTATCCTCAAGAAACCCTCTATGTGTAAATAAATCCAAGAAAAATCTGAATGGAAACAATGTAAGAAATGGGGCAAAAAGTCAAAGCTCACAGCTCTTCAGCCCAAGCAAGCAGAAATTAAAAGGCAAAAATATTCTTAACCTGTGGCTTCACAGTATCACCATTAATCCTTATCCATTCTCCCCTCCAGTATCCAATCCCCAGTGGCTCATGCTGGCCTGGCCCAGCACCATGACCTGCTACCCCGTCCTGGTGTGCACCCACATCACTGTCAGCAGGGTTGCATGGGTAACCACAGATCTCACTTAAAAATATTCTGATGCTTGTTCCCAGTCCCTTCGAGGCACTGTTGACACTGCTGCAGACTTTAACTAGAAAATCTCTGCAATCAGAGCTTTAGAATTTCAATGCTGAACATGTTGCAGAACTGGGAATTGGAGATTATTTCTGTGGCTTCATCTCACAGGGGGGTGGAACACAGTATTATTGGACCTTTTTGCTTTCCTGGTCCAAGAAGAGTCCAAAACTCTGTCAGGCATTTGAACTTCATGTACCATGTACTATCTGTATGCTCATTTATACAAACATATACATGTATGTCTCACAAACCCCAGCAAATTCAGATGAAAACTCCCCAAAGGAAAGAACCTCATTAAGTATCTGCAGCCCAACAGGAAAGCTGGGGGAAGGAGTGGGTCTCAAATGCTCCTGCACTTCATTTAGGGTTGTCTGGCTCTGCAGCCCCACTGTGGGATGGGGAGCTAAGAGGCAGGTTTGTATCCCTGCACTTGGAATACTGAATGCTGCTCAGAAATGCTGGTGTGTTATAAAACAGCCCTGGAGACTCAGAAGCGTAAGTCTGAATCTCCTCAAACTGAGGAGGCAACTGAAGTAGGTCTTCTATTTCATAGGCTAGTGGTCTGACACTGTGGTTATTTTATAAAATTAAAGGGTTTTTTTCGTAGTGCTTCAGTACTTGTAACAATCTGGGGCTTGACTGGTGCACTGAGAACTCTGCCTTTTACAAGAGCAGCCTGGCTTATATCTGGAGGGAAATGCTTCTCTCCAGGGCCCAGCAACTTCTGATGCCAGCTCTCTTACAAACCCTCCTTACTCAGATGGAGATAAACCCACCTCCCAGGCTTGTAGGTTTCCCGACGCATGCCGCTGTAATTGGATTTTTCACCTCCAAAGGACACATGCATCCTGGATTTGCAAGCTTCAGTCTGACTTTTAATAACAGACTGACTTGAGAGTGAAAGCATCACAGGATATTCTTGCAAAACCAGAAGTGTTATTATATTTGCAAAGTCAGAATCATGTTTACGAAAAATTCACCCTAAACCATTAAAATTAAATGTTTAATTATAGCAAAATCCTTTCCTAACCATAACATTACAAAGTTATGTGCTGAATCAGTTTCAGTGACTGAGAAGCACCTCAGCTGCCAATACTTTTGCCTTCATCTCACTGTCCATAGGATCTGAATCCCCAAATTGCCCTGCAGGTCTGAAGCCTTAAGCCAGGAGTATGTGTTTTTGGAGACTACTTCTATTTCCTCTCTTGTTTTGATGCAAAATAATTTTGCTGCCTTTTGTTTGGCTTTTTTTGCCCTTTTTATTTGTTCTTTTAAAGAGCAGGATCAGGCTTGCATTTCTTTTGTCAAATACATGAGATACCTCTTCATTCTTCTTCAGACCTTGGCTTTTTCCTTTCCCTCTTAAATATGAGCAGAGTATTCACTGCCAGGTGTTGAAGGGAAAAGTTTCTCCAGAGAGTGCACACCTGACCTCAGAGCAGAGATGCTGAACCTGCCACTTGGAATGCTCTATCCAAAAGTTCTCGTTCCCCACCATTTTTGACAGTTTGAAGATCTCCTGGTGCTACACTGCACAAAAAAAGAAAGCTGCTGCTGACCTTAAGTTTTGTATTCAGATCTCCTTAAATCCTCTCTTTTTTTTGTAAGGCAAACTCTGAGAAAAGCCAATTGGTGGATTTTGGTAAAGGAATACTTGGTTTCCGTCTTCTGGACAAGTTTAAATATAAGCTAGGGAGGGGTCTGGACACACAGATGTATAGGTGAAGTTCACAGGAGTACTCTGAAATGTCAAAAAATAAAGCAGAGCTTGTAGTTACTGCTAGGGTTAGGCAGGAGGAATTTTTAGGTTTAAAACTCTGGATTTTTGTGTTTAAACTTTGATTCCCTCCCCCACTTGGGAGCACCTTCTTTGATGGTTGACTAGAAGTGACATGGCTACAAATGATTCCCAAAGGCCACCTCTGTTTTAGTTTTTCAAAAGTTAAACATTTTCTAACCCTGACTGTTAACAGGGAGTAATGTAAATGCAACCTGACTATACTCCAAAACCTCAGAAGTCATAAAGGAAATCAAAGCAGCCCTACATTTATTATGTTGTAAAAATCTTACGATTTTGAGGACTGTGCCACAACACCTGGAGTTGGCAACACTAGAAGTCACTAATGCTAACAGGATGAAAAATGTGATAGATAAGCAACATGCACCTTGACAGAGCAGATGCTTGGGTCTTTTTTAACCAAACTAACATTTCATCATTAAGAGACTAAATGAGATTTGTCATGACTTTAAAGTCCGTATTTGTAACACTATCACGATACAACTACCTAGACGGCTCTCAGAAGTTCGGACTGGAGAAATGTCATGCCAAATACAGAGGGGTAACAAGGTGAAATCCAAAAGCTAAATGAAACATGGTGAGCCCTGGACTACACTAGTCTGTATGGACATCTATGCCCCATTCACCATCAGCTCAGCAAGAACACCAAATGCCAGTCGCTGCAACCTTCAGTGATGTTACAGTGTCTAACATCTGTCATGCAGCTTGTTCTCACATCCCTCTCCTTTCGTGCACAAGTCTTACAGAAAACCCTTCATGGGTTTATGTACTGTCAGACACAAGGAATGGTCTCCCTGGTGCCCTGTTGTGGAATGATCCTAAAACAACTCAGTGCAATCTGGTTAATCGTACATTATTAACACTACAGTAAACTGAGTGTAACCCTAGTTACCATTTCATTGACAGATAAAATGAGTGATATGATTAAAAAAATACTTAAGAACTATGAAGGCAGGAAAAAAAAAACTGGGAAGAAAGCAGGACCATAAAAATGGTGGAACAAAAGAAAGAAAACAAATGTGGACATTTAGCAACTGAGGACCTGATATTTGCAGCAGACTTGGTAAGAAAATGTGGTAAAGTTGTAAGGAGGATTAGCACAGCAAGCATCTTTCTCTAACCATAATTTTAGATCCCAAACAGTGATGCAGCTACAGGATTTTCCTTTTCAGTCATTTTACCTGCAATGACTTTCATGTCACATCATCCAATAATTTAGCATTGCAAGAACAGTGCTCGAATGCATGCACTGCAATCTCTAGAAGGAAGAGAAAGAGGTTTAACATCGAGAAAGAAAGAAAGAAGAAAGAGAAGGGAGGGAGGGAGGGAGGGAGGGAGGGAGGGAGGGAGGGAGGGAGGGAGGGAGGGAGGGAGGGAGGGAGGGAGGGAGGGAGGGAGGAAGGAAGGAAGGAAGGAAGGAAGGAAGGAAGGAAGGAAGGAAGGAAGGAAGGAAGGAAGGAAGGAAGGAAGGAAGGAAGGAAGGAAGGAAGGAAGGAAGGAAGGAAGGAAGGAAGGAAGGAAGGAAGGAAGGAAGGAAGGAAGGAAGGAAGGAAGGAAGGAAGGAAGGAAGGAAGGAAGGAAGGAAGGAAGGAAGGAAGGAAGGAAGGAAGGAAGGAAGGAAGGAAGGAAGGAAGGAAGGAAGGAAGGAAGGAAGGAAGGAAGGAAGGAAGGAAGGAAGGAAGGAAGGAAGGAAGGAAGGAAGGAAGGAAGGAAGGAAGGAAGGAAGGAAGGAAGGAAGGAAGGAAGGAAGGAAGGAAGGAAGGAAGGAAGGAAGGAAGGAAGGAAGGAAGGAAGGAAGGAAGGAAGGAAGGAAGGAAGGAAGGAAGGAAGGAAGGAAGGAAGGAAGGAAGGAAGGAAGGAATTCCCTTTAATTGATGCAACTGACTGCATTCCAAATGAATCAGGTATATATTTACTGTTATTGCAAAATAGGTCTTCCAAGTGATGACCTACTCAAATGAAAACCTTTCAAGAGGATATCAGAACACACCATAGTACCCAGACAGTCAATTAAAACTGCAGTTTATATCAAGTGTTCTAGTTCCTATAGATTCACCACATAAGACTGGAAGAACTCACGGGATCATTTGGGACTACTTGATTTTCCGGTACCATCTTACTGATCTTTCCAGTCACTCAGTATTTGCAAGGTTTACATGTTCTCCACTTCAGATATTTTTCCATTTGTCAGCTCCTAAATAACAATCTTCCAACCTCCCTTTAGCAAACTGAATAGACTGAAACACATTTTACGGCTTATTCTTCAGGCCTCGGTAATTTTTATGGTTCTCCTTAAGACTTGCTTTAGCATTTTTCCATCTTCTTCAATCATGAACATTAGAACTGGGCAGAGTATTTAAGCATCAGCCTTACTAATAGAACAGACTTTAATAAAAATACTTTCTCTGCTTTTACTCGATATTTCTCCTTTTATACAACCAAGTTCTTTGCTGGCCCTCATTAATTATACTATTATACTGACAGCTAATTTGGAAGTGATTATCTAGGAAGTTCTGATGCCCTTTCCCGAGGGCTTTAAGAGATAAGTCCTTGTGGTTTGAGCTGTGAGGTTTAAGGCACTGCTGGAGCCAGAAGTCATCTCATGGGACAGCAGAACAGAAGGTGCACCCAAGCCTCAATTTCAGCAGTTGAAAAGACTGGCTTTCTGCAGAAAGATGAGTTTCTACCCATACTCACAGCATGAGCAACCAGGCTGCAGGTACATATCCTCATGCTGCAGCCCTTGCTCCAGGAGAACCTGTGGCAAAGGGGCAGGCAGCTGAGGCTGTCATGTTTAAAAACTGTGCCACTGTGCCTCGCAGAGTTTAGAAACTCTTCTCAAAGTCTCTAAAGCCTAAAATCATGTTTTTGCAAACAGAATCATCCCAAAGGCATGCCACAGTCTCTTGGTTTCTTGCTGTCTTGTTTTGTGTTTTCCTGGACCATGGAGTATTCCAGATCACCTCCCTTTAGTCAGCTGTACTTTTTTCTAGTTTACCTTCATATTGCTTAGTACAAGTCGTTTATGCACTGCTCTAGGAATTTTAAAATGCTGGGCCCATGCCCTTCCTGACTGTTGAGGGTACACGTATGATTGAGCCTTGGAATATCTCATCATCTTTATGTGTTTATGTTCACAAGCCCGTCCCTGATGTGGCTGCTTTCCCTTCTCTTACAGTTACTGCAACAAAACACCAAAGTCCAGCTCCACACCTGTCCACACCTAAATGCTACTGAAATCAAGAGGCAACAGGTTTTCAACCACTTGGATGATTTGCCCAAGACCTCTGTGAAGATCACAGTCAAGAGCTAAACCCAAACCCCTTAGACCTCCCACTAGTTCAGTCACCACTCCACAACCGCACCATTCAGGATCCTTCCCTGCCAGGTAACAGAACAGATGATGTTTATCTGCTTTCATAATCATGGAAGTTTGACATTTACCACAGGCAACTGCAGTTCCTGCAAGTGTTACCAGCATTGTGGGCCATCAGATACCAAACATTCTTGAAAGAAGCACAAGCTGGGATTGTTGTGCTGAGTTCCCCTCTTAGTGCTTCAAAGCCAGCACAAGGGTCTTGCTTATTTTTGACCCTTCTCACTTTGAAAACAGTGTCCCATCTCCTCAATAGCCTCCAAACTCCATTGTTCTTTGTATTTCTTTTCAAGATCCCCCATGGCCTCTACAGATTCTCCAGCGTATTCCTTTATAGTCTTCCCACGAAACTGAAAATGAGCAATTGGACGAGAGGTGGCAAACTACTCCCTCTGTGTGGATGTACCTCAAAATCTTGAGGTTGAGTGCTGTCTCTGCAGAGAAAATAACTTTGTAACAGCAAACTCCAGTGTGATAATGTCACCAACAATCCAGAATGAAATTTCCTGACACTCTTCTATTCATATAAAAGAGCAAATACCTTGTTTATGGACTAAGCCATGTGTGATGGGTCAAGCGCTTCCTACCAGCATCACAAATGAGAAAAATTTGCATTATTGCAGAACAGCAAAAGGAAAAGCAAAATAAAAAGGGAAAATAAATCTATGTAGTGAAACATTGGACAAAATTGCTGGCACTCAAGTGACTCAGTATAGGCAAGATGTGATTTTTTTTCCCCTCATCACGTGGATAATATTAATAATTAGAGTATCAATAACCATTTTCAGAACATGCATTCATTTCACATGTAGTTCTCTAAGTACTTATATAGCTTTTGCTGAGATAGATGGATAACATCACAAAGAATGCCAGAATGGGCTTTGTTTCAGTATCAGATATCCAAAAGTGATCTACAGAGTCCCTCTGTATCCAATGGGAACAGAAAAGGATGCCAAAGAAGACCTTCAAACAACCTTTCGTAGGGTGAGAAAGATCATCTTTTGGAGACTGCTGGTCCTCTGTGCTGAATGAAAAGAGGGGCTACAAGCCAGCTATAAATAGATGCTTAACATTTGGATGGATATATATACGAGGCAAATCAAAGCTTCTGCAGGTGAAACAGTATGAGGCTCTGTGTTTCCCTAAACTCCTTATGCCTCTTTTGCTAGAATTAGCCTGTTTCCAGGAATACAACAGAGAGCTTCCAGGTAACCAACACCATTGGAGGTAAAAATAGATGGAAAGGCATGGAAACGGGTAAGAAGCAAAAAGAGTGCATTACATATGACAAATCTGTGTAGTAGGCACAAAAAATAAAGCCCTCCAAGAGCAGGAAAGAAACAACAGATGAACCAGTTTATTTATGTCTTATCTATTTCATTTTTAGTGTGTAAGTAATAAAACAAAACAAAAAAGATCAATGAAACAATTTGAGATTTTCTGTTCTCATACAAGAAATTTCATTAAAAAGAATCAGCCTTTTCTGTTCTTTTTTTTTTTACATTAGGAAGAGCACAGCTGAGAGACTTGATGTGTCAGTAGAATACTGAGCAGAGCGAAGGGACATTTTGTCAGGATCAGGAGAGGACACGGATGTGCCGAATGGCCCAATGAGCAGCAGAGGGATTGCCAAGTCTGTTCATTCCTACCACGAGGCACAGTCCAGAAGCTCAGTCTTTCAGATGACAGACAAAGCCTCTTGGCCAGGCCTTCAGGACTTGGGCTTGTGACACTGTCAATTTCTCAGCTGACTTCTCAGCTTCTCAAGGACTGACAAGCTCAACTTCGGTAGCCGAGCACAGCACAGAGCACTGATGCTTTGCCACTGGCCTGACATCATTATATCTCCCCATCTAAGGGCAAATCAAATACTTGCTGCAAACTTGTACTTTTACAGACAATTCTCTTGAGGCATCTCTCTCCATTTAGTTTTAGACAAGCCTTTTCCAACGCAAGGCTCCAAAGTCTGTAACAGTACCTAAATGTACAGAGATATTCTTATCTAAAACTCCATGACCATGGCCCTAAGTCAAGTGGAAGGCTGCTTCCTCAAGTTAATTTGTCAGAACACTCATGCTTGTGCCAACTCACTTCTCACACTCTTTGAAAGACCTTCCAGGATGTAAACACCCCCAAATGGTCTGAGTATCAGCAAGAACTGGACTTCTGCCTAGGCAGGAATTTTAAAGGTGTTCCTATTCAAATAGCTCATAAGAGCTGTTCGAGGAATCCAACAGAGGCAGAATAAAGGAAAGTAAATAACATTAGTCCTGTATCTGCAGGAGGTATAAGTTCAAAAATATAATTAGTAAGAGTCCTCAAGGACAGTCACTAGCTACTTTCCCTGAATCCTGCTGCTCCAATATTGTGTTGTGTTGCAAATGCCATTGATTTTCATTCTTTTCCTCTGAAACCCCAAACCTGTAATATTAAATAAGTCTGAGGGAATTTCATTTTGTTTCCAAAATACACTAAGCACACAGCAACCCACTATTGTCTGTCCTAGCCCATTAACTTTATTAAAAAATTCAACAGAGCTGATTTCTGAAAAAGCAATTTATCAGTCTGCAGTACAAATATGGTACCAGTTTAAAGTTGTTTTATTTGAATTTAGGTGTTTCTTGGCCAGGATCTACCATCAGAATTTCTAAGCTTGTCAAGACTGATAAAAAAACAGGCCAAAAGTGTATGATAGGTATAATTGCCTTACTCTTCCTTATCCCTCTCTTAACCAAAATGCATAAGCTTGTATTGCATTTCTTTGCAGAAGAAGATAATTATTGCTGTCACTGTCACATTCACTTCTTGGTCTTGATAACAAATGAATTAAACCTGGCACCTGACCAAAGATCCTTCAGTTACCCTGTCAATGCTAATTCAGGAAACCATATATTTTGCATAGACTGGTGGAGGGAAGGAAGAGTGAACCTAGACTGTGTGAAGTTCAGAATTTGTTTAACATGGAAGACTTTGGTCCCTAGTTACACTCTGTGCTCCAACACAGCAGGTATGTCTCCAGCTGGAGGAGGAAAGAATTCAGATTACAAGATTCCCTGGGCATTAATGGATATCCTACCACCAAATCCTGAAACTCGGCAGATATACTTTGCCATCACAGTATTTGACCTCTTTATGCTTGAAGTCCAACAGGTAGGTTTTAGATTCACACAAACAGCCAGACTGCAAGAGCAGCTTGATCTGGTTTATACCTTACTGTGGTTACAACAGCTAAAGACCAACAAAATCACACCTCGTCCTTGAGAGTACACATTAAATTGAGAAGGAAATCTTCCTTTACTCAGTTTGCTGCAAATTTATTAAAAACACTGAGTTTTTCCCTCAAAACTTGCAGCTTTACATACAAACTACTTATACAAGACGTCACATAAAGTCTATCAATATTCTATCCAATATACAGCAAGTTCTACTTTCCTGAGCACGTATATATATATCTAAGCTTTTGGCAGCAGCAAACTTTGCAAGCAGCTGCAAGCTTTACTGACAATGTAGAACCAAATAAAGGTTTGCCTAAGAACTCAAATTCATAACTCGATGCCAAATTAGCATAAGTGAAATATGAGTATTTAATATAATAAAACATGAGCCGCAAGCGTCTCGCCCATCCCAGGAAAAATGTGAAACCAGAAGGTATTTTAATGAAAATCTGGAAGCAAATATCACAGTCTAATATTTAAAAGCCATAAGAGTTAATTTTAGTTTGAAAGGAAATCATTTTTCAAAGTTCTGTACTCTGTTTAAAAACAGATTGAGCAAGTTTATTAAATTAGCAGACCACTGCATTTATGAAATCCATAAGTCAGATCAATGGTGCACAGTCAGCTCTACAAAGTAATTGCTGGCTTCTCTCAAAACGGACAATCCAAAAACTTCCAAGGACTAGTTTTTCCCTCCATTATTTATAACGAGCAAAACATGGTGCAATAGATTGTAATTCATAATGCCTTTTTAATGTTTTTATAGCACAACATTTGGACTCATTTCTAATCTCTGTGGATGACAGGTTGCCATTATTGAATTTCCATTAATATGAATTATGGGTACAATACATTTTACCCAATATTTTTTACCCCTAGACTAACGTGATTCTACAATAAAAAATTACATGCTCAGCAATTTTTTTGAGAAATAGAAATCACTTACAGCCATCAGAGATCAGTCTTCCTACATCACTATGTCTCTAACCTCCATCTTGCATCCATCTGACTCTACAAAATCATCAGACATAACTGACATGCACATTTATGGTCACAGAATCACATATTCTGAGTTGGAAGTGACCCACAAGGATCATAGAGTTCAACTCCTGGCCCTACACAGGAGAACCCCAAGAGTCACAACCATGTATCTGAGAATGTTATTCAAATACTTCTTGAACTCTGACAGGCTTGGTGCTGTGACCACTACCCTTGGGGAGGCTGTTCCAGTACCCAACCACCCCCTGGGTGAAGAACCTTTCCCTAATACCCAACCTAAACCTTCCCTGACACAGCTTGGTTGCTAAAATACAAGTATTTAGGACCAACTATGTCTTCTAAGCAGCAAGTCTTGCTCAGCAGGCCCTCCCTCCCCTGCCCAGGAAATAACTTGGTCATTTTGGGCCAGAGAATACAGGATGAACAGACATGACCAAGCCTTGTCCCTCTTGTTCATGCCTCCAGATACTGATGTGTGCCTGAGAAACTCATTCTCCCTTAGGAAAACTGATTTTAAGGATCAGGCAGACTCAAGTACACTTCAGATCCTTTCCTTTTGCTCACCAGCAGCTACCTGCCATGGATATCTCTCCCTGAGAAAGTACCAATCCATCTAAACCAATAAAACCACACTAAGCTGTAGGGATGAGAACAGTCATCCTGAGTTCAGTGGGGCTGAGTTCAACTGCCTGCCTGAAGGCAAGCACATGCTTCACGTTTTATCATGTGGCACAAAGAGGAAGACACAACATGTGGTTAATGAAATCCTCAAGGTGCAGACTGTGGGCAATACATTCCAGGGATGCATCCAGTGTACCTACTTTAATGTTATCACTAATACCAATGAAGTACAGCAGCTGCTTTGGAAAAAGTCCTTTTTAATGGTCACCAGTGAACTTTGCACAGACCTTGCAGTACCAGGGCAGAAAGGCAATATAGCATTTTTCTTTAATTTTCAAAAGACATGCAGCAATAACAATCTATTAAATGAAACAAAGAACTTCCAAAATGCCAAGAATGGTCTGGTGCCTGCCCTGAGGAGCTCACATCCAAAAAGGACAAGAAAACAATGTGTGAAGAAAATAACACAAGAAGGAAGCAAGCAAGAAGATGACAGGTAACAACACTGAGCAATACCGTGTGTGTTTCTGCACACACACTCCAAACAGGTATTTGGCAAAGTCTGCTCCTAAATACAGATGCATTCAGAAATACTCACAGTCCAGTCATAATCAGAGGATTATTTTTTGCCAGCATCATGGTGGTAAACAGTTCTTTAGGAGAAATCCATATACAAAGAGAGCAAGGGGCTGCAACCAACCTCTGGAAGCACATGCCAGGCATAGAGGATAGACAAAACATTTATCAGAAAAGCAAACAAAAAGGTAATCAAAACTGGAGTCCTTGGGATAACAGATGGCAGGATTGGGGACACAAAAAGATACATGGGTGGAAGCTGAGTAGGGGGTTGTTTGAATGCTTCTGACATTTCTTTAAATGTCAGCTCAGAATTACGACGTCACCACCACCTTGTAGGTACAGAATCCCTTCTAGCAGAGACTTCACAGTTTTTGGAGAGCTGCACTTTAGCATTTTGAGCTATCTGTCATGTTCCCATCTTTTATTCTAGTGAGAATGAACAAGCAAACACCAAACTCCCACTGAACACCTACTACTTCAGTTTTAATTCCAAGGTTTCCTCATCATTCAGTTAAATCTCTGGGTGTATTATACAGATTTAGACGAAGAGCTACACACTGAGAAGCACCAGGAGACAAGTGAGTGAAAGGGCAATATTTAAAGAAGTTTGGAGAATCCTGCACATACAGTGTACTCTATAAACACTACCAGAGAAAGGAAAGTGAGTGGGGTATAATCTTTTGCATAAGTTTACATCTTTAAAACCTATGTTAACAAAAATGAATCCATGTTCACTGTTTGAACACAAATCCCATTAATAATTCCATTAAGCTATCCCTTTGGTTCATTATTTTACCCGTTTGCACTTCACTATATTCACTGTCACCATGTGCTGCTTTCCCTGGAACAGAGGGCGGACAAGGCCACACAGTCTCATTGCTGTTCAACACTCCCCCCTTGGCTCACTGATGAGTGGCACTGTGAGAGAGGGCATTTCAACTCTTTCCTGGCCAGAGGCAGAGTACACTGCCTTCCAACACAACCAGCC